>NC_139027.1:142114292-142714292 GCF_964662115.1 Mustela nivalis | reverse complement strand
TCTCCTGGCACCTCTCCCCGGTAAGCCGTGTCGCTCACGGGGTCTGGTTGTGCACAGGGAAGCTAGGAAGTTAGAGGACAGGACGCCGTGGGAAGCATCCCCGTGTGCAAGGCCAACCACCTTCCCTTAACGTATAATTGCGAGCTACTAACGACTCCCTCTTTGTACAGCAACGGTGCATGCTACGGTGACTGGATTATTTACCCAGAGTTAGCCCGCGAATCGGGGCCTCATTACCCTGCATAATTGTTCAACCTCATAGCAACACTTTAATTCGCAAAGCAGAGGTTACCATGTGATCAGCCTGCAGTGACAAGGATAGTCACTAATCAATTATGGCACAGTCAGCGGCGTTTACAGACCGCCCAACGGCCACGCACATTTCCCTGAGGCGCTGCTTGGGGGGGCGCCCCGGCCTGGTTGGGCGTCCCCCCACTGTAGCAGCCCATCCCGACAGCCTCCCTTGCTCCCCCACGTGCCGAGGGCGCCGGCCTCGCGTCTCCCCCACTTGCTAGCTTCCCGCCTAGAGCATCGGAAACACTCGTTACTCAGCAGCTGGAACTGTGGGCAGCCCCGCTTGGAGCCCGCGACGTGCCAGGCTCGGGCCAAAGCTTCCCCTGGCCAGGTGTTCATCCCTACCTGAACCTGCAGGTAAGGGGCTAGGTGGGGAAGCTGAGCTCGGGGGGGGGGCACGTCCCGAGGGTTGTGGCCTCCGCTATTGGCAGGGCCGGGTGAAGCCGGCACGGTCCGCAGAGGGAAAGCCCTGGGCACTGGTGGGGGAGGAAGCCTGAGTTCGAGGGGTTTGGTGTGCCTGCTTCTTCCTAGACCCTGAAGCGTCCACCTGGGTCCCCGGAGGGGTGTTACCTCCCCAGGGCACCCGGATACAACCTTACAAACCATTTCTGATTCCAGAGTGGAGGCCGGCGAGGGGTGCGGCACGGGGAGCATGCAGTGTTTCCTCACGGGAGACAGAGTGCCTCGGCCTGGCCCCGGGCAGGGCTGGGGGCTGGACGCTGCAGACAGGGCATCCGCCCCCGGAGCGTGAGGAGCCCGGCTCGCCTGGGCCATCGCGCCGCCCCGGGAACCCACCGCACAGAAGTAAATGACCCCTCAGCCTGCCCCGCTCCCTCCTTCTCCACGTGCAGCTGCGGCACCGCCCCCCGAAGCAGCTCCTCACCAGCCCAGGGCTCTGCAGAAGCACCCCACGCCCGCTGTGCGGCCCGTCGTGGAACAGGTTGGTGCACACGCAGGGCCCACCGCTCTGCACAGCCCGTCCGCCGGAACACCCAGCCCTCGGCCCTGTTCCCGCCCGGCTGCAGGCCCGTGTGGCTGCTTCCTGGTGGGCATTGCCTGGGCTATGGGACCTCGGGCCACTCCCTGCGCAGGGCAAGCAACTACCCTGTTCCTGCCATACCCAGCACCCCGAATCTCAGCAATGTCGTGCCTTCAGAGCCATTGCTGCAATGGCGTCATGCTGACGTCACGCCTCCGGACCCGTCACTGATATGATGCCATGCGGAGTTTAACCTGTTAGGGCCAGTCCACAGTGACCCTCCAGGGCATCCCACGCCTCACTGTCCCCTGCAGGCTTCGCCCACTTTCTGTCTCTGTGTGAGCTTCAACCTCCCTTGGCTGCTCCCCAGCTGTGCGCCTCTGCCCCTCCCCCGGCCCTGGAGAGCAGCCTGCAGCTTCCCGAGATGCGCGGGACCTGATGGGTCGCCTGAACAGAAAAAAAATCAGGATGCTGTGCTTGGTCCGCCTTCTAGAGCAGGTGAACCCGGTGACCCGGGGCCCTGGGCTGGCCACCACCCAAGGGGGACACATCAGGCTCAGATCGAGGCCCCGACACAGGGATAGGCCTTCAAGACAACAGGCTGGGGGCACAGGTCCTGTCCCCATCGACCCTAAGATGCAGTCCGCACACACAGGTCCACACAAGCGGGTCTGCACACATGTCCCCATACACGGGTCCGCACACACGTCCACACACACGTCCGCACACAGGTCCGCACACACGCCCACTTGGACTTCTGTCCCTGGCACCCCACTCCTGCTCCTTTCAGATGAAGAGCAGTGACTGGTGCTCTCCTGATTTCGAAGTCCCACAGGCTGCACACTTGTGTTCCAAACAGTCCGAAAGCCAAGATGAGAGAGAACCGCGCGTCCACGGCAGACTCACGACGAGCCCGAGGAGGAAGCGCCACGAGCTGCGCGAGCTGCACTGACGGCTCCTCTCGGCCACTTCCCACCTTTCTTCCGGGGCTGCCTCCACCTCTCCTTCCACGAGCACCGATGCTCACGCGGGCCCTGCGAGGGTTTCTTCTGGTTTGAAAAGGCAGATGATCTGTGCAGGTAGGAAAACGCACACACACATATACAGGGGCACACTCACACAGGTGCACACAGACACAGGTGCAGACAGGTGCACACATGGGCACACACAGGAGCACACACACACAGGTGCACATACAGACACACACAGGAGCACACACAGAGGCACACAGACGCACTTGGGTGTGCACGCACAGGGCTGGGAGAGGCTGAAGGGCCCGCGATAATGAAGGAGATGACAAACACCATTAGCATACGGTTTGAAAAGCGCACTAGCACGGCTTTACCATAAAATCAGCGCAGACAGGGTGGGCTAGGATAACAGCCTCTAACCCTTGGAGTCGTCAAGTCTCTGGCTCAGAAGAAATGGGCGTCCTCAGCTGAGGAGGTCGGCAGGCCGGGCTCAGCCAGCTCCGGCCCAGAGCTGTACCACGGAGGCCGAGGCAATGGGTCTGTGGAGCCTGCAGGTGGCGGGGGGCAGGGTGCTGCTTCGGGAGAGGGGCTTCTCCCCTGGGGCACCAGGGTGTTTACAGCATCTGGGGAGCAGGGGTGCATGCCCTGGTGGCAGGAGAGCCACGTGTCCATGGGGAACCGGGGACCCTGGCCTGGCTCCCTTTGCCAATGGCCGTGAGGTTCTTTGCCAGTTTCAGCCGTGAGTAGGTTCTGGAAGCAGGGGATGTTTTGCCAGGTTGGGGAGAGACTCAGACCCCAGAGCCTCTGCCCACCAGAGGCACCAGAAGTCAGTCGGTGGACACTGGCCACAGCCCACTGGGTCAGATGTCCATCCCCAAACCTGCTGGCCTCTCCCGGCTCTCGCATTGGGCCAGCGGCTCTCTGTGCTCCGGGAAGCGGCTGCCCAGGTGGCCGAGCCTCATTAAGGCGTGGGGCGCTGTGTGGGGGGACACCAGGGCTGGTCAGGAGATTTGCCCCCAACCCAGACCAGATCAAGTGTGTTCTCATCAGACATGCTGAGCTGACGTTCGCGTGCACAGGGGAGGGGAACTCCAAGCACACAGGATTCTTCCCGTAAAAATGTGCATGGTTCCCACCTGGTCCTTCACATAGTCACCTCAAGGCCCCTTGGAACTTCAGGGCCGGTGGGACGATGGTGACAGCGGGGGCGGGGGGCGCTCCCTCCACATTCGCAGGGCTCCCTCGGTGCGGGTGGCCCTCGCAAAGCCGCCAGCCTCCTGAACCTCGTGTCCTCAGTAGAGGACCCCCTGGAGGTGGGGGGTCAGCAGACGCCAGGGGAGCAGGGACCCCCAGCCTCCTGGATGAGGGAGGAACGCCGGTGCGGTGTGCCTGGTTACTGTCCCTTCACTCCAATCCAGATCTCTGCCACCACAGAACTCAAGCGGCCACGCACCTGCCCGTGGAGGTGAGCGGGACACCCACCCGCACAGATGGGCCCCTCGGGGCCTCCCTCTCTCGCCCCTGCTGGGTTTGTCTCTCTACCAGGAGCCTCCTGGGGAGCAGGGGGCTTCTGACCTGGGAGAAGAGCCTGCGCGGCCAGGACACGCCCCTCTCCTCAGGCCCCCACCCACCCCAGGACCGCGGCTGTCCTCGCCCTCGGCTCTCCTGCCCTCTGCACACTGCGGTGCTCAGAGCCCGCCTGGGGCTGCTTGTGCTCAAAGGGGCGGCCACCGTGCCAGCCCAGGATGCGGGGGTGCTCAGCACCTCCACATCGAAACCACATCCCTCATCTCATCCTTGCTCTGGCTGCCACTGGAGAGTGCGTCGGGCTCCCGGGCCGCGTAGCAACGGGCCACAGCCTGGGGCTTGCACAACAGAATGTATGCCCTCAGCTCCGGAGGCCGGAAGCGTGAGGTCAAGGTGCTGCAGGGCGGTCCCTGCAGGGATGCGGAGGGAGGGTCTGGTCCCGGTGTCCCTGCAGCTCCCGATGTGTGGATGTGCTTGTAGACGGGTCCTCCTGTCTCCGCCTCCGTCTTCACAGGGCTTCTGCCCGTGCACCCCTGCCCAGACGTCCCTCTTCTCATGAGGGTTAAGGGTCTGCCCTACTCCAGTGCATCTTCCTTAATTACTCCTGCAAAGACCCTCGCCCCAAAAAGGTTACTCTCCAAAATTCCAGGAGGGACTCTGTCCAGTCCAGGTCAGAGGGGGTCTCAACACCACGCTCTGGGGCGGAGTGGGGCAGGGGAGAGGCTGGGGTCCGCTCCGGGTCTGCCAGCCCCACAAGGAGCTCTGGAGCCATGATGACCTTCGGGGACTTCCCAGCTGAGGGCAGGGGTAGGACCTTCTCCCCCCATGCTGACAAGTCATCCGACTAGGGCTGACAGTGGGAGGTCAGCCCTGGGAAGGGGGCTTGGCTGTGAGCTGCCAACAGACCCCCGGACCCGCTCCTCTGCGTGCCCCTCCCCTACCCTTGGGGGACCCTGAGCTTATTCCTCTCCATTTCCCCAACTCACAAGTGCTGGCGGGCCCCAGGCTTGGTCCCTAAGACTTCCTCCTCTGGTGTCAGGCCTCCCGACCACCCGCTGGATGGGGTCCCTGGAGCTATCTGCAGGGAGACCCCAGGGAAGCCAAGTGAGCACCCCAGTGTTCAGTAGTGCCTCTAACACCACCCGTCAAAGCCAAATTCCCGGTTTCCCCTCTGAACCTGCTCTTTTCACAGCCCTCCATCCAGTGCCTCCTTGTAGCTCAAGCCTAGTACCCAACACAGGCCAGTGTACTGCTCTGCTCAGAGGTGCCCATGGGTTCCAACAATCTGGATAAAATTCTGCAAGGTCCCACTGTCCCTCCTTGTCCTGGGACATTCCAAGCACACTCCTGCCTCAGGACCTTTGCTCCTACTGCTCTCTCTTCTTGGGACACTCTCTGTCCCCTAGACCTTCTTGTGGTCCATCCCTTCTCTGCCTTTATGTCTCAGCTCAGATGCCTCTGGTCATGGGCCTTCCTGTCTCTGCAGATCAGTGTCTCTGCTGTGCTTGCTCTGTCCTCCGGCCTGCCCTCACGGTTCCCCCGGCACTGCTGCCAGTCAACCCTCCTCATGTCTGTTCGTCTGTCTTCCTCGTATAACGTGAACACCCTGGAGGCAGCATCTGGTTTGCCTTGTGCCCAGAAGGGGAGAATTCTTCACTCTGGGGTTCACCTGGTAGAGGGCAGCTTTCCCCAGCACCACACCTGCCCCCGGGGCATGAGGGTGGTGGGAAGAGGACCCACCTGTGGGCCACTCAGAACAGCTCACACCTGTTACAGGCCAGTATGTGGCTTGTGGGCTATCGTGCACATCTCATTAACAACCTGGGGTGGCTGGCTGTGGTGTCCTCTCTCCCTAACCCCCCCTCATTGATGGGAAAGTCCCATGAGGCCAGCAGAACAATTTTTTGTGTCCAGCAGCCCAGCTGCAAGGCAGAACTCACACTTAGAAATATCTTGTTTAGGGCGCCTGGGTGGCTCAGTGGGTTAAGCTGCTGCCTTTGGCTCGGGTCATGATCTCAGGGTCCTGGGATCGAGTCCTGCATCGGGCCTGCCTCTCTGCCTGCTTGTGACCTCTTTCTGTCAAATAAATAAATAAAATCTTTAAAAAAAAAAAAAAAGAAAAAAATATCTTGTTTAGACTTGTACATTGGGAAAACTTAGCAGGGATGCTGTGAGGGGCCACGAATAAGGAAAAGGCATCTCTGTGCTCTGCCAGGTGCTCTTCCCAGCCTGAGGCACCCAGAAGGGTGGTCCCTGCCTCTGGATCTGGATGCGTGGTGGTGAGAACCTTCTTTTTCTTTTTTTTAAGACAAGGATGTCATACATCCTGCCTTTTTTTTTTTTTTTTAGGATTTTATTTATTCGCCAGAGAGAGAGAGCACCAACAGGCTGAGCTGCAGGCAGAGGCGGAGACAGAAGAGCCCGGAGGCGGCTCTCACGCCTCTCCTTCACGCAGATCTGCGGTCTGGGGGTTGTGCAGTACGGCTTAGCATCTCCAAGAAACGGAGCAGCTCGTTAGATGCATGGGCAGCAGAGGACCCCTTCCCCACTCCCTGGAGAACCCCTGGATACAGCCAGGGTCAGCATCCCAGCAGGCCCTGGAGGCATCAGGCTTTCCCCACTTCTGTTGCCTGGGGAGGAACAGAATTCACCTGAGAAAATTCATTTCCATTGTCCTCAGAGCCTCCTCCACCTGGAGATGCACAGGCTTCTCCTTTGCACCCCATGACCCGGGGCAGGAGGGACCCCTGTAGCACACAGCAGGGAGGGTGAACACAGCAGCTGAGCTGATGCAGAGGCGTCTCTCCAGTGATACAGGAGAGGCAGCGGCTGGGCTGAGAAAGACCGGGACCTACAGAAGAGAGCCCAGGAGCCCCCACCCTGGGACACAGGCTGGCAACAGAGCCCCTGGCTTGGTCCCACCTGGGAGTGACAACAAACAAGCCCCTGACCTCCCTAGGCTTTGGTTTCCTGAAAAGAGCAATGAAGGGCAACATTAGTGCCGGTTTTGGGCAGGTGACTTTCCCAGGCACCCCCCTAAGGATCTTTGTGGGGATAAAAGAAGTGCTTCAGTCATAAAACGCCCTTCATAAGAGCATCTCCTTCACCGGGGCAGAGTGAGCAGCTGCCGAACAGGGTGGCACCACAGGCATTTGCTGGACTCACAAGAGCCCCAGAGATACCCAGGCACATCCTGGGCTGGGGGAGGTCGCCCTCCCAGCGGGATCATTTCCAAACTGTGGACACCTACATGCACCACCCCACAGGACAGCTCTTTTCAAAAAGGAAATTATTGGGAGTCTAGGTTTTATAGAAGTTGGCTTGTAGAATACAGATGTCAGAGACTCAGGCATAAAAAAACACGTGGACACCATGAGAGCTGCCAGGAGTCCTGTCTCCCTTTCTGTGTGTCCTTGGAGAGAGCCAGACAGGCAGAGGAAAGAGCCCATGCAAAGGCCCTGAAGCAAGAACAGGTCTGCCCTGTCTCTGCTAACCTCCTCCAAGGCCCCCTTGGGCTCTGACTGGAAGCCACTCCATGTGGTCATGTTGGCAGACATTACTCTTTGCCATTCCAGTGGCCCTCCCGGAAACCAAGGCCATCCCCTGCAGGGCACAGGATGTGCAGAGAAGCCACCTTTTCCAGGGACAGACAGGATGAAGAACCACGGCAGCCACGGCAGCCATGGCCAGCCCAAGGACCCTCACCCCGAGGAACGCCCAGCCCCCGGGTGCCCAGGCCAACAAAGCAGCTCTTGCAGCAGCTGAACAAAGCTGAACAAAATCTGACCTGTGCAGATCCATCAGAGGCAGACTGTGCCCTGGCCGAGGAAGAGGTGTCCCTGTAGCCTGGCTGTTTTCCCCGTGGAGGCACTGGGTCAGCTGGGGGACATGGGAGTGGTTTCAACTGGGTTCCCTCCCCCCCAGTGTCGTGTGGGGGGGCCTCAGTGGGAGGCTCTTCCTCCTCTGCCTCACCAGGCATCCTCCGGAGTGAGCTCTCAGGAAGCAACCGCTTCCATTGTGCTTGAGAAGGTGTAGCGGGAGCCCTGGGGGCGCTGGCCAGGGTGCTGACTGTGGCGCTGGCCAGGGTGCTGACTGTGGTGCTGGCCAGGGTGCTGACTGTGGTGCTGACTGTCGTTCTGTCTGTGGAGTCAATTCAGGTGACAGGTGTCTCTGTCAAGGACAGAGGCTCCAGGCTCTCCACCACGCTCACTGGGCTAAGCGCTCATCTTCACAGGGACAGTGACCGTGGAGCCATCCTCATCAGCTGGGATGAGAGCTGAGAAAGGATTTGTGTGGGTGGTATGTTCCCCAGATGCCCTCAGTGCCACACATGCTGTTCTTTTAGTTTTTTAAATTTTTTAAAAAAGATTTTTATTTATTTACTTGACAGAGAGAGATCACAAGTAGGCAGAGGCAGGCAGAGAGAGAGGAGGAAGCAGGCTCCCCACTGAGCTGGGCTCCCCACTGAGGTTGCTGGGCTCGATCCCAGGATCCAGGGATCATGACCTGAGCTGAAGGCAGAAGCTTTAACCCACTGAGCCACCCAGGCACCCCTACACATGCTGTTCTTACTGATCCCCTCTTATGTGGAAGGTGACACAGCTTTTTTCCCTTCTTGGGACACTGGCACTTAGAACCCAGCTCCCAGGCATGAGAAACCCCTACAGACATAGGCCTAGGTTGACCCAAGTGAGGGCCCAGCTGGGGTGTGATCCTCAGTTCACACCAAGATGCCCCAGCTGAAGCCACGTGGGGCTGGTGTGCACTTCTGCTCTAAGGCCCAGGAGACTGTAGATCTGACAGATGAACAAACAGCCACTGTTTGAGTCACTAAGTTTTGGGGTGGCCATCATGCAGCTGTAGCAACCAGAGAGAGTTTGTGCCCAAAAGTGGACAGCACCCCAAAGCAGCACCCCAAGGAGGTGTCACAGATGGGGAAGAGTGGCAGGAATCTGGCCTGCGTGAGAAATGTGTGCCCACTGGACATGGAGGGCCTGTCCAGGAGGCTTCCAGGCAGTGCCATCTGTCTTCCTCTGGCTGCTGTGGTGAATCCATCAGAGCAGACACACAGGGAGACAGCCGCAGCTCAGGGTAGACATTGTGGTGAATAAGGAGGCCAGTAAAGGGGCCAGGACTGTAGCTGACCATCCGTCCACTCTGCCTGACACTCAGGCTGAGAAGTAGCCCTGGGCTGTGCTCATTTCAGGGTGATACTGGAGGACCGTCATAGCTCAGACAGGTTTCAGGGGTGTCCCACAGAGCCCCCCTCCAAGGGCCTATGGAAAGGGGGGCCTCTGGGGACTTGTGGGCATCAGTGTCTCTGAGCCTCACTGGGGCCTCAGACAGAGGGCCATCTCAGAGGGATTTGTGGGTGTGGCCACCTACCCATAGGGGGACCCCAGTAGCCTTGACAGAAGGCCTACAATGCTTTATGAGATGCTTGGTGGGAGCATTGCTGATTTGGACTGAAAGGGACAGAGGTGGACAGAATGAACAGGGCAGGGCCAAGAGCCCAGAGGACAAGTCCCAGGCAACCTGACGGAGCCCTCAGCACGGAGCCATACCCCTGCCCCCAATCTAAGGACTGATGGGAGCGTCTACCTTTGCCCCTTTTGGACGGTGTTTGCTCAGCAGTTGGTCTACACCTCTCCCACCATGCTGTGTGGAAGCTCAAGCAGCTGGAAGAGAGAACCCACAGCCAGCCCTGCCTCTCCAGTCCTGCGGGGGCGCCATCTTGGGAGTGGGTCCTCTGCATGGAGTCTACTGCCCCAGCTAACATCGTGGAGCAGAGACAAACTGGCCCCTCCAAGCCCTGCTCAAATTACAGATTTCTGATCAGGATGATCATTTTTTAGATCACTCTGTCTTGGAATGGTTTGTTACACAGCGTGGATAATCGAGGCATATATAAGTCAGTTCCTGGCACATGGTGTTCAGTGAATGTTAGCATCTGTCTTTATACTTCTTATGATTAGTATCATCAACAACAAAAACATCAAAGAAGTCGGTCTGGCAGAAATTATCAACTTCCAGAGATCCAAGGCCCCAAATAATATTCTAACCACCTGGGCTCCAAAACTGGACACGCGGACGTCAGGAACAAAGGATGTGAATCCCTCCTCCATGGTTTTGTGGTTTTACTCATGGAGACACGGAAGTTTCACACGTTCTTAAAAAGAACAGGAGTGGGGCACCTGGGTGGCTCAGTTGGTTGAGCAGCTGCCTTCGGCTCAGGTCATGATCCCAGCATCCTGGGATCGAGTCCCGCATCAGGCTCCTTGCTCGGCAGGGAGCCTGCTTCTCCCTCTGTCTCTGCCTACCACTCTGTCTGCCTACGCTCACTCTCTGTCTCTCTCTCTGACAAATAAAAATAAAATCTTAAAAAAAAAAAAAAAGAACAGGAGTAAGTATTGTGCTCTGGGTTATCGCAGGCTACACACTCTTGTTGTTATCCTTGTCCACAATTTCTTTGCCTAAAATGTAAAAGATGGTGAACACGTTTGAGGCCTCTGAGTTCCTCTGACTTAAAACTGCCTGACATGGCTTTTGCAAGTGGTGCAAAGACACAACACTTGTTTTTGTTTGGGTTTGAGCAAGGTGTTCTCAAACACTAGCTATGACCCTGCGAATTGGCAAGTGGGACGGATGTGGCCAATTTCAGGGCTGCCCTAGGGGAAACTGGGGGCCCAAGTCTTCCCCTCAGATTTTAAATGCAAATAGGGTCATTTGGGGCCCTCAAATGTCCTAGACATGGACCCTTGAACAGCCAGGAAGAACAGGCCGACCTTACCCAGATCTCGAGGGCCTGACCTTAGGAAGCATCTGCACCCCGGTCCGCAGCAGCCTCTCCTCCGCTCTCAGGGGGCCACGGGGCCATCCAGCGGTCCCTGCGCAGAGCTTCTTGCAAAGGAAAAGATCAGCTTCCAGGAGAGCCCCGTGGCGGGAGAGCCGTGTGGCCGTGAGGTAATCAGCCCTCAACGTTATTATCATTATGCTGCTAATTAATTCCCAGCTCATTACATTTCCTGTGGCTAATTTGTACTCGGGCTGATTTGATTAAACTCATCTCTATGCTAATAAATGTGTTTTCCATTTGTTTTAGTGGCTGAAGGAAAAGGGTTCGATATTTACATATTTTGACGTTTATCAGAGAAATCGCAGCATCTGAATTAATGCGTTTCTGCTTTACAGTTTGTAGGAAGGATGGTAGGGTCAGGCACTTCCAGCAGGCTGCCCTTCTGCTGTGGGACCCTCGGGCCCAGCCCAGTGCGGGGTCTCGTCCTTGGTCACAGCTCTCCTGGGCAGTGACCCTTCCTTCCCTCTGTGGGGTGTTGTGGTCACACCCCTCTCTGCTTATAAGGAGGTGCATTTAGGAGGATAGGACAAACCCCCAAGTTTCTCCTCCATCCAAACCTGAGCAGCAGGGTGACAGGAACCTTGCTACTTCCCTTAAGCCAACTGTATCTTAACTATGGATGGGGTCCCAGCCCCTCCCCCACCGCAGGTCCCTCCAGCCAGTGTGAACCCCACCCCCTGCACAGACCCTTACATGCTCCCTAGAAGGTCGCTGCTCCATGCAGCCCCTCCCCAGGACTGACCCATTTCATGGCGTCCCTGCGCCCCTCTGGCCTCAAGGTCTCAAGGGAAGCAGAGTGAAAGGACTACTTGAAATTTAACCATCTGCTTCCCACCGCCTACTGCTGTCTGCACCCCAGCAGGTTCTGCTTGGGCCCAGCTCCATCTCCCCCCTCTAGTCCAGTCTCCTGCCTCCCACCATGGCTTCTGCTCCACTGCTGACCAGCCTCCCCCGCCCCTCCCTGTGGGGCCCTGGCCCGGGATGGACAGAGGGACCCATAGGGCCCACCCATCCCTGCTTGGGCAGGGCGTTCCGTGCCAGCCCAGACTCGTCCGATGCAGTACACGGTACAGGGGCTGGGGACGGTGTCAGCGGGCACAGGCCAGCCTTGGCAGGTCAGAGTATGTGGCAGCCCCTGCTCCACAGGCGCAGGACCAGCCTCTGACATGGGCCTCCCTGGAGAAGCGCCCTCAGCCCCTGTTGCTCCCACAAAATGCTCTAGGGATGAAGGCCGCCCAGGCACGACTGAATGGATGGCCCAGGATAAAAGAACAGACACACCTGGCAGCAGGTGCAGAGGGCCCTGGGGGTCTGCGCTGACCAGAGGCCATGAGGTCTGCACAGTCCCACCGCCCACCACCCAGCCTGTGACTGCCCAGGAGGAGTCCTGCAGAGGGTAAATAGAGGGTGTGGGTAACCCGCGGTCAGGACCAGGGCAGGGGGAGGGGCAGGGTTTGCGGGCGGGGCTTTCAATGGGGCGGGGCATTGGCCAGGTGAGCGTGGATTCTCGGGGTGCAGCGTCCACCCCTGCCCGGGACCTGCCTGCGTGGATCCCGCCCAGCAGCAAAACCAGCACTGTCTCAGGATCTTCCCGCAGAGGACACTTAGGGACAAATCGCTGTTTCCCCAGGCTCTGCTCTTTGCTGGGCAGTGGTCTCTGAGCCCAGACTGCTGTCCAGCTATCCGGTAGCTGGACAAAAGCAGCACATGCAGAAAGCGGTTGTGCAGGGGAGGGGGCCTGGGAGCTGGGTAAGGATGCAGGGATGGATGATAGGGTGTCCCCTGAACCCCTGCAGCCAAGACGGGAGAGACCTGGAAGGAAAGTGGGTGTGGAGTGGGGGAGGGGCGGGGGGCAGGGAGTGGGGGGGGGACCAGGCCACCCAGGCCACACAGGGTTAATCTCGTGGAGCCTCCTAGGAGCCTTCTATGCAGCGCAGGCCCGGGGTGTGGCACCTACTGCCTGCACCCAGAACACGGTACCTTCAGGCGTCTGCAGCTCAGCTCAGTACATCCCCTTGTTTCAGGAGCCCTGTTTGCAGCTGGGCTTGGGCATTATTTCAGACTCTAGAACCCCAGAATCTGCCCTGCTTACATTCCAGTTCTTACCCTGGGCCCCGTCCTCCACTCCAGGGGAGGGAACATGGTGCTTGTCTTGTCTTCTCTCATTGTTGCTATAACAGGTCTGAAATGCAAGCCTTGCCCAAATTCTGGGGGCTCATCTGTGGCATGCTGGCCCAGAGACAAGCCAATGGCTCCCAGAGGCCGTGCTCCTCCTCAGGAAATACCGCCAGGGCATCTTCATCCCCATTCCTCTTCCTCAACCACTAGCTTCCCCACCCAGCCCAGGAAAGAGGACAGAGAAGCTGGCCCCTTTTTCCTGATGGAATGTTGACCCCTCCCACAGGAAGGACAATGTGTCTGCCACCCCCCCAGTAGAGCTCTGCCAAGGGGAGGGGCTAAGGAAGGGCCTTCTGGAGGAGAAGTTGGCCAAGACTCACAGTGGGAATCCATGGACTGAGCTGCAGAGAAGGGAGGACAGCGCCACCGGTCACTGTCCTGGAAGAGCTGGGACACCGCAGTGGTCAGTGCCTCCCACTGGCCCCAAGCAGTACTCAATGCTCACTACCCACTGAAGGGGGACCATGAGCCCTGCCCCAGCGACCAAAATTTATAACAACGGGTCCCTGATAATGGAAACTGAGAAATGAATAATGGTTCAAAAACAAGCTGTGTGTTCTCAGTTCGGGACCAAACCCTCAGGGTGGGGCCAGGATCCCACCGCAGACAGGAGGGGTCCAGGCCCACATCCTCGCCCACCATGCTGGGCTCTTTCCCCTTCGCCCAGCCACCCCATCTGGTTTGGCACCTCCCAGCAGCATGACCCGCTTTGGGCTGCCTCCATCCCCAGCCCCCACTCAGATGCGGGAAGCCCACTCCCATGCCCCACACTGCATGGGTTCCCCCTCAGTGACAAAGCCTGGGGAAGAACGCAGTGACAGCCTGGCTGGGTCCCGGCACATGATTATCACACATGACACTGAACGCCAGGTAACAGGACTCTGCTCACCACCGCCTCTTTGCTTCCTGGCAAAGGTTCCAGGTGGAGGCACACGGCCTCTTGTTGGGGTCAGAGTATGTGCAGATGGTCATTCAGCTGGATATTCGGTTTCACTAAATGGGATGGCGGACTCCATATTTCCCATAAACTCAGTGTCAGGACCTCTCAAGAGCCCAGAGAACACAGGCCTCCTCTTCCTCCTTGGTGTGTAGAGTGTGGGATTGCCCTGAGAGGTACCCGGGGAACGTCTCCACACACCTGCCTGAGCCCCAGCCCTCAGGATGAGCAGACACTCAGGCACTGCCTGATCACTTTCTCAAAGGAGCAGGCAGAGGAAGGGTGTCTTCTGTCCCTTGGAGGGAGAAGGGCGCGAGGGACCAATCAAGGAATGCAGCGGGAAGGCTCAAGTTCTGGCTGAGGCTAATAAAAACTCATGTTCCTAAAGATACGCAGGCAGAACCATAAGTCAGGGTTTGCTCAAGGGAGGCCCAGTGGGGCGGGCCTTTGTCAGAGCAGCCGGAAGCTCTCTGAGCCGGGCAGGTGGTCTTCAGCACCTCGGAGAGCGTCCCACGCCGAGCCCGTCTGCGTGTCAGCACCGTGGGACAGCGTGCCCGGCCAGCCCGGCCACCGGCCACGGCAAGGGACTGGCAGGCGCAGGACTGGGACCTGTCTGGGCAGGAGGCGGGAAGTGGGGAGGCGGCTGCTGTCAGCTGCCTCCTCGGGCTGGCTGTCCTCCATGGGGCTCTGACACGTGCCGCTGCTGAGTGATGACAGCTCAACTCCTTTGTGGGGAGCAGGAGCCTCTCGGGGCCAGGCACGGCAAGTAGCCTCTAACGCAGTGTTTAAAAGCTTAGAGCCCCCGAACAGGAGCACATCAGCTGCCCTTAGAAGCGGAGTGTGGATGCAGGGGAAGTGCCCCCGTGCACCCTAGGGCTGCACCCCAGTGAGTGGCAGCTCCACTGGGAGGCAGAGGTCCTGGCCCTCCACCCCAGGCTCACACCCACCTCCTAGGATGATGCTGGCTTTCCGCCCCATGGGCCGAGGGAGGGGACACTCGGAAGTTGTGGCTGAGCACAGAGCTTTCCTCCTTGTTCTGCTGCTGTGGTTTGCGTGGCCTGCGTCTGTCACAGCAGGACTGTTAAGGTGCCGACCTTCACGTTTTCTGAACCCCAACAGTGACATCCACGTGTGGCTTGGCCATCTCCAGGCCGTGTGCCCAGAGACCTGGGAGCAAGGCCGCCCGCTGCTCCTGTCAGAGGATTCGAGGCGAGCCTCTCGCTCCCCTCAGGGCCACGATGTTCCAGGTGCGTGAGTCCAGGTGGGGGAGGGGAGCACCGCTTTCCACTCTGTGCTGGGCGAAGGACTGCTGCTCGGCCCAGAGAGCTGTGGTTCGGGGGAGCAGCCCACAGGGACGTTGGTCCAGGGGCCTGGGGCCTCCACCTGAAGTCGCTCCTCTCCCTTGGTCCCCCCAGAAAGAAATCAGCTCAAATGGTGCGTCTCTCCCAGAAAGGAAGGAACTGTGTCGTGCACATACCTGTGTCCACTGCGAGCTTCCCGAGGCCTCCCCCTCCCTCCCGCGGGGGCTGCCGGCCGTTGCAGACCATCGTTCTGTGGTCAGGGCCCCACCTCTCCCACTGCAGGATGCACTTCCTACTTCCCAACCTCCAAAAAACTAACTCTCCCTTGGGAAATCCCTTAATGACTTCCCAGGAAGGAAGAAGTGTGCAGATCCCTTGGGGGCATGGCACCGTGTCCCAACCTGCTGCTCCTGTGGAAAGCTTCCATTCCGCTGTTGCTCCCACGCGGCCCACCCCGGGAGGCCTAGGTGTGTCTGGGTTTCAGGAAAGCAGATGGTTTCATTGGGGCAGGAAACAGGTCCCAGATCCTGGGAGCTGGGCACATGCCTCCCGTCCTGGCCATGGCAGACCGCTCACATGGGCCCAGCATGGGGCAGGACAGGGGGAGGTCAGAGGGGAGCTGGGCTGCCTCAGTGAAGGCCTCCTCTTAGTGTCTGTCTGTGTAGGGTTTGCCCAGCCGGCCTATTGACACGGCGCCACCTCCCCTCTGCATGGGGAGTGGGATGGCAGAGCGAGTTCACAAGCCGGCAGGGCATGGGGAGGAAGATGCAGAACAGGCCGGTGCTCCATCTGCATTTGCCTCACGGCCAACGGCTCCACACACGTGGCCAGCTCACGTGGACCCCGGCCAAGGGCTCCCAGTGGGTCAAGGGTGCTGATGGGTGCTTCACCAGCAGCTGGTGGGGCCCCTCTCCACCGTCCTGCCCAGGAGACTCAGGCCAGTTTGTTCAAGGAATGAGAGGCTGAAGGGGTGGATGTCAGGGCAGCACCTGGCACTGGAGAGTCGGTTTGAGTGTGGAGCAGCCTGGCCCTCCAGCAAGCTGCAGGGTCTTTCTAGACTGGAGCTCCAGGACTGGAAGACAGCCCAGGGTCCCCTGCTGTCCCGGCAGCCATGCTCCCCCACGTCTGTCTCATCTGGGGCCCCTTGTTCCTGTGCTGGAGGCCCTCGCTGCCTCCTGCCCAGAGTGGCAGTCCTCCACCCGGCAGCCCCAGGTGTTCCCTCGTCCCACCACTGTTGGCCACCAGTGGTCATTCCCCGAGTGACCCTCCCTCCCTAGTGCCACAGGGAGGGAGGGGTCTCTGCCTGGGCCTCCCATAAGCCCTCCACCCCCGACACAGCCTCGGAGTGCAGCGTGAAACTTAGGTGCTGGGCAGGTAACTCTGTCCCTCGTGTGTGTGAGGGTGCCACACGGGAGTCCTGGGCTTATTGGCCTGGGCAGGGCAGCTTTGCTGACCCCAAACGAGCATGCTGGTGCCAGCAGGTGTGCCCCTGAGAGAGGGACCAGCACAGCACGTCCTCCTTGCTCTCGGACTGTCTGACAGGGCAGTGCGACTCAGGCAAGTGGACAGACTGCCCACCCCAAGCACGAGGAGCATGTCTTCCCACTGCCTCCACGTGTGGCCCCACTCCCCGCGCCCTCACCCCCACCCCGCAGCTCTGCAGGCTCCTCTGGGAGGATAAAGCCAGAGTCCTACTCATTCACATCTTAAACAAGCTCAGGAACCCCAAATCCCACACTTCTTGGTCCTGCTTTGCCCACAAGGTCATGGTATCTTGGGTCAAAGCCGTTCTGTACCCAAAGGACATTTAGGCCTCTGCTGACCCAAAAGCAGGACAAAGGAAGCTTCTGTCTGCACCAAAACAGAAAGGCCTCGGCCTGGGCAGTACCAGGCAAATGAGCTGGAGAAGCAGTTCCGCGACCTTGGGAGCAGGAGCCCGTCAAGTGTGAGGCTTTATTCAAAGAGCATTTAGCGTTACACCAGAGTAAAGGCATCTCATCACGGGCGCCCTTGATGCTGGAGCAGCCTTCCCTTCAGTTCCGCAGCAGAGCTGCACTCTGGGAAGCGGCCGGTCCGGCCCTCACGCCCAGTGCTCGGAGGCTGGTGTGGCTCATCACGTGCCTCCCCCGGAGGGCAGTTTCTGCACGGCTGGGACCGAGCGGCTGGGAGAGCTTCAGGGGTTGGGGGGCTCCTGGGCCCAGCCAGGGTCCAGGCTGGCATCCCTTTCGCGGAGAACCAAGCTGCTCAGCAGCAGGAGAAAACCTGTCCCCAGGACAGACCCGTGCTCCAGGGCCTGTGACGTCCACGTCTGGGAAAGGCTGTGCCCAGAGCCTGCCCGGCCGGCCACCTTGGGGACAGCAGAAGGCAGCACGGGCCTGCGGTCCGTCTCTGGAGGGTGATGGCCTCCTTCCCTTTCCCCTGGGGCTCCACCTTTCTGCAGCCCAGAACTAGGCCTGCGGGAGCAAAGCCACTTCTACCTGGTGAGCAACTATTCCCCCGAAATATGTTACCAGGAGAGGGAGGGAGTGAAAGGTAGACTCGGTCTCAGGCCTCGGCCACAGGGGTGCACGGCGGGGCACGTGTGCATCAGCGGGGCGGCCCGCGGTCTAGGGGAACCCACCCCCACCCTGACCCTGGGGACACACCATGCAGACCACCCACTCCCCAGACAAAACCCAGGCTAGGAAGAAAAGCCGTCAGAAGCCGTCAGGAGCCGGGAAGTGGCCATGCGCGTCGGGCAGAAAAGGCCTCCTTCCAGGGAGCAGCAGCTGAGCCTGTGCCCCACGTGCCCACAGGACAGGAACCCCTCAGCGCGCGACCACGTGGGTTAACACATGGCCAGTGCCCGCCTCCCAGGAGCCCAGTGGGTGTGCAGGCCTCGCTCCTCTCCAGGCCCGAGGAAACCCCGAAACAACTCGCGAAGGGTACGCAGACAGGTTACGGGGGCTGCTGGGCTGGGAGAGGCGTGGCCACCGCCTTCGCCTGCGACACCGCGGAAACGTACGGCGCGGGGTTGGGCTCAACACCCCAATCTGCCCGCTTCCCCAGCCGCCTCCCTGTTGGCGGTGTCCCGTGAGCACCCTCTCCCCGTCAGCACCCTCCTCTGAAGACAACTACCGTTTGGGACTTTTACCAACCACGAAAAACAGAACCCACAATCAACAATAGCTTCTAAAATTATTTCAGTTCTGACAGTTTGGAGAAGAATTAATGCTTTGGCAGCAGCTCTAAAGACTTCCCATCTTGAAGCCAGCACCACCTCCGCCAACCCTGGACAGCGGGAAAGTCAGGCAGGCCCCCAGGGACACCTGCAGAGGCCAGGCAGTGTCACCTCCCTGAGAATGAGCCAAGTGTGCGGGGAGCGGCGGGCGCTCTGGGCCCGCTCAGGATGTCTGCGTCCTTGTAGCAAACTGCCCGGGCGAGGAAGACACGACAGCTGAGAGCAAGTCGCCATCTTCCCAGCAGCTGGGGGGTGCCCCAGCCCCACCGCCCAGCCTGTGGCTGCAGTGACCTCTGACCCTCTGCAGGGCTGCTGGTGCTGAGGCTGCAGAATGACAGCAGCTTCCTTGAGGTCCGAGGCCCCTCCCTCAGCACGCGTGACCCCCCGGGTAGACGCCGGCCCCATCTCTGCTCGACCACATTTGCTCTGCTGCAGAGGGTCCGTGTCCACCGTGGAATCCTGGCCCGTGCCGGCCGGGATGCCAAGTGCATGGGCCACAGCTAAGGCCAGCTGGCTTCCTCCAGCAGCAGGTGCCTGGGGGCTCGGTGCCCCGTCCTGGGTGCTGCAGGCACAGCGGCGGCACACCAGGCAGGAGACACCGAGTCTGAGCCGAAACTCTGCCCAGAGCCGGCCGAGGAGGCGGCAGACCACGGGCCTTCCCCGCGACGGGGCTGCAGGTGAGGAGGAGCCCAGCCCCCGGCGACTGCTATGGTCCTGAGCGCTCCCGGCTGCTACGGCCGCCTTGGAGTCAAGGATCTTTGGAGGCTCTGCCGAGCCTGACCCTGGCAGCTGATCCACCCTGAAAACCAGGTCAGGGCGGGACACCCCAACTTTGACGCTGCGTAGAGCCAGGACCCCAGTAAGGGAGGAAGGCCCCGGAACAGTGAGGCTTCAGGGGCCTGAGCACGGATGGGCTCACCCTCTGAGAGGACAAGCTCCCCTCCCGTGTGGCCCTTCCCTGGCCCCCCGCCTGCCTGTGCCAGACGCCGCTGCCTCCCTCCGGGCCTGACCCAACCTCTCTGGCCTCCTTGAGGGGAAGGGCAGCTCTGCACCAGAGAGAAGCGGAGCACAGAGCCGGAAGCCAGCGTGGCCTCCGCGCCTCTGCCGCCGGGCTCCATCTCGAGAGCAGGTCGGGGCTGGGCCGCACCCCCACAGCCCGGAGGAGGAGCGGCACGGATGCATCTGCCACCAATCCCTGGTGCCACCAGCTGCCACACTGACCCAGTGCAGCCGCTCGGCTCCGAGAGGAGGGCCCACACTGAGGCGAGGAGACACCAGGCCCCAGATGGTCTGCGCACACCTGCACACATGTGCAGAACAGAGCACAGGCATGTTTGCCCACGCCGGCGACCGCTCGGGGCCAGAGCAGAGTGTGCCCCGGACAACACACACCTGGGCTCTCATGTGCACACTCACGGGCGCGTACACACACACACAGCCGAGCACATGTGCGAGCACGCAAGCACGCACGGGGCAGACATCTGGGGTGCAGACCCTCTCCTCTGGCAGAGCCCCTCTTTCTGAAGCAGGTTCGGGGGCATCTTCCGAACCATTGTCCCCCGGCCTGGGCCACTGCGGGTTTGCCAGTCTCAGTAAAGCTTCACGAACTCTTCCTCCCCAAAGCTGCCCACGGTCAAAGCTGGAGCCTCTCAGCCCCACACTCGGCCCTCGGGAGCCGGTGCCCTGAGCCCTGAGCGCGGCCTTCCTTCCGGCAGTGTCTACTCCCTCCTCTGACGAGTCCCCCGTGCCCGGAAGCAGGCGGCGCGGATAGTCTGTCCGCCTTGCCGTCAGGATGTCAGACCCACTGCCCCCAGCCACGGCAGGGGACTGAGTCCGGCCTGGACCCACAGGCCAGAGGCCAGACTCCTGTTCCCCTGTGAGCACCAGCGTGAGCCTGGCTGGGTCTCAGCGGCCACGGAGTGGGGGCGACGCAGGACCCCTGCCCGGGGCTGGGAATGGCCCGCAGACTCTTGTCCTCCAGTTCTGCCAGTGACAAAAGTCCCGACAGGCCGAGGACCACATGGGCCATCAAGGGGCACAGAAGGGCTAAGAGCTGTCATTCCCATGCTGCTCTCGGCAGCGCTCTGGCCTCTGGACTTTGGGGGGTGGTCTATGGAGACCCCAAGTCCCAGAAATGTAGGACCTGCTTCCAGGGAGGCCCCCCCTGCCCCAAGTGGCTGGCCTGTCACTGCCCCCTGCCGGCCATGCCGGCCCAGCACACTCCTGGCCCTGGAGGCAGAGGGAGGAGACCACGGGAGAACTCGGCCCAGTGTCAGCTCTAGTCAGCATCACGGAGCCGGTTGCCGTGGCAACGGGAGGGCGGGGGTGGAGGGGCTGAGTCCCTCTGGAAAGCGGGACTGTGCGTCTTCCTTCCCTGGAGCCAGATTCTTCCCGCTCTGCCGAACCCATGCGGCCAGCCAGGCCGGGAACGGGGCCAGGCCCTGCTGTCCTGGGGGCCCCCACCCCAGGGCCCTGGCCCCCTGAGCACCAGGAGGTCGGTTCTGCCTGGGGGGTCGTCAGCAGGGGGACTCTCCCTCTTCTTTGTAGCCAGGGCCCCTGATGTCCTCACAGGGCATCCCGGACAGACAGACCCTCCAGACAGACTGTAGGATGCCCAGAGCGGTCATGGGGGCGGTCACTGGGGGCGGTCACTGGACTCCTGCCTGGGTTACAGAGGAATCAGGGAGCTCAGCCAAGGGTAGAGGCTGGATAGGCCTGATGTGACCAGGGACCCCAAGGCCTCAGGCCCCACCAGGTCCACTGGCCCTCCCCTGAGGCTGCTGTGCACACACCCAACAGCAGGTTGGCCTCCAAGCAGCCCAGGCGGGAGCTGGCTGTAGCGCCGTCATTGGAAGCCGGGACCCCAGCCCGCCAGCCCTGTCGGTATGGAGCTCCGGTGGGGGCAGGGGTGCACCCAGTATGTCCAGGACCAGGCTGCAGCCTCAGCAGGTGGCGCCGGCTGTCCTACCCACCCTGCAGCCCGCGAGGGGTGGGCATCCGGGAGGACCGAGGAAGCCCTGACCTCGGTTGCCACCTAGCGAGAGGCTGGGGGTCCCCGACGTTGCTTCAGCAGGAGGTGACTCCTCTCCAGGTACTACTTTACGGAAGCGAGCAGGAGTCGCTGGTTCTGAACGCAGCCGTCCGTCTGCGCGACTGAGTGTGTCATGCTCTGTGCTGGTCTCCGCAGGAGTCACGGTGCAGACTGACAGAGGGTATAACCGTAGCCATTTGCATATGCAGATATGTCTAATTATTCAACTCGCAATTAAAGGCTTGTGTGTCAGCAAATGAGACGAATTAGATACATTTATCTAGGATAATCAGCTTGTTACAAACAAAATAGATTCCCCTTCGCTTTGTAGGGATGCGGGACGTGGGGAGGGGTGCTTGGAGGTGGCGCCTGGGGGGAGGGGCTGCAGCAGTCCCCGCCCCTCTGGGCTGGCGTGGCAGACCCGCCTGGGGAGGAGCAGAGCCAGGAGGATGGGGCCGTGTCAGAGCAGAGTCTGTGCCCACTGGCCAGAGGCCCTGCAGAGGCGGAGAAGAGGGAGGGCTCCAGGCCAGAGACGGTCCAGGGAGGTAGTCCAGAGACATGCAGGCCCAGAGACCGGATGGAAAGTGCAGCTGTGCTTCTGATGAGGACTAGAGAGTCTGCAGGATCAGCAGGAGCGCCCAGGGTCCCGGGGTCCGGAGCCTCGGGCGGGCTGGCGTCGCAAACCTGGGTCATGACATCCGTCTTGAAACCTGGGTCATGACATCGGTCTTGAAAGGGACCCCTTTCAGGAGATCAGTAAGACCGACCCTCCAACAAGCCTCACCTCTTGGGCAGGGATACCATACAGCAAGCCGGCCCGCCGGCATGGTGATGGGGCTCGAAAGTGAGCACGGCCGGCCCTCCCATGATCACAGCCCCCACACCCCCCACCCCGCACCGCCTGGCTCGTTGGGTGAGGCCACCGTAGGCACGGTCCACACCGTCTGCCTGGGGCAGTGACCTGCTCGCAATGCCCACACCGCTCAGCAGCCTCCCCATCCCACCGCCCCTCTGGGCCACCTGGGACAGCCCAGTGCTGCCGAGTGTGCTCAACTACCTGGAACAGCTGTCTCTGCAGGTGCGATCGAGGTGAGGCTCTCAGGAGGAGGTTGTCCTGGATTCGGGCTCTAGGTCCGGTGGCACCTGTCCTTCCGGGATGAAGGCAGGCAGGCACAGGAAACAGGCGCAGACAGAGACCTGGGTGCGTGTCCGCAAGCCTTGGGTGTTGGCAGCACCAGAAGCGGCAGAGGCACCTGGAACAGATCCCCAGCCGGCGTGGCCGCAGCGACTGCTGACTTCTGGCGTCCAGAGCTGACCGACCGAATCTCTGTTATTGCAAACCGCCCAGTCGAAAGGGCGTTATTGGAGGGGCCGAAGCTTCTCCCATTCTGCTTTGGGGTTGACTTCCGAGGGAGCCCAGCCCAAGACGGCTGTGGAGCTTTTTCAGCCAAATGAATGAATGGATTTCAATACTTCTTTTAGCCTTTGGCCTGAGCAGAAATATCTATAAAATCATGGGTTTGATATACTAGTTTAATATTTCTCAACATACACTCAGAATAAAACCTTTGTTGGTTTTATTGATATTTATTGATATCGAAATTTTCCTGGGCACCTGCAATCTCGTCTGGGCTACATCCCAGCAGAACTGGCACCTCTCTTCTCAGCAGGCAGGGAGGGGGTCCCGGTATCAGAGGACCCACCAGAGAATCCTTTTCAACAGTGGGTTTCTCTAAAGAATCCAAAACACAGCTAATTCTTAAAAACGCATTTTTATACAACTTTGCAGGACTTGACATGCTGTTCAAGCCCAAGGATATGGGGGTCACTGCGACGTGGGTCAAGGGAGGAGGCAGACTAGGGCGCGGCTCCGGCCACACGGGGAAGGACAAGGCTGTCAAGGCCAAGACGGTGCCAGTCCCAGAAGTGACCCTCTGAGCAAATGGGGCAGCTGTAAATGGGGCAGGGCTCCCCCAAACGCCCCCAACCTGGCCTAGAGACAGGTAGGG
This sequence comes from Mustela nivalis, assembly GCF_964662115.1. Lineage (NCBI taxonomy): Eukaryota > Metazoa > Chordata > Mammalia > Carnivora > Mustelidae > Mustela > Mustela nivalis. The sequence goes on along the minus strand of NC_139027.1, from coordinate 142,690,989 downwards.
GTGGGAGGCGTGGCTGGAGAAGCAGAGGGCTTGCACTTCGGGGACCCGGAAAAGCACCCCAAAGCCTGCCATGTCTGGGTGGCGGTCCATGCCTGCTGGGTGGGAGGGCCTTGTGGTGGGGAGCATGGACCGCCGTGCTGGGGTGCTGCCGGCGGCTGGCATTGTTCTGGCTGGGGGGCCCCAGCCCGATCCTCACGGAGAGTGCCCCCCTGCTTCAGGCAGCAGTGACAGTCTGAGATGGGGGTGCAAATTCCCCCGTGGAAAGGCAGCCCCCGGCCCTCCTTGCCAGGGCCTCTGTTCGGGTCTGTCTTCCAACCCGGGGCCACTCTGGGAATGCTGGAACCCACAAGCCCAGGAGAGCTGCCCTGGGAACCCGCATCCAGGGGTGTGGACAGCCGGGGAGCTGGGGCTCCGCACGGGCCTGTCAGGCCACGGCGTCCAGCAGGAGTGGGCCATCGCCACCTGCAAGGACCCGGAGCGTGGAGAGGAAATGCCTTTCCTGCCAGACTCCTCTTCACAGTTATCCATTTGGGGCAATTAAAGCCTTTATTTGGAAGACACAGCACCCAATTTCCTCAGTGGAGCAGCTTTTCAAGCAGCATATTATTTATTATCTTGAGTTGTGAGAGCAAGTTGTCCCTCAGAATCACCCCGCCTGCATCCTGAAGGCTGGCCGGCCTCCCCTCTCTCCTCGGCGGATGAAGGACAGAGCCGGGGCGGGGAGCAGAGTGGTTCGCAGGTGGACGGGCAGACAGGCGGGCCTCAGCACCAGAGCCCGTGCACCGGGTGGGCCCCAAGCCGCCCCATGTCTGCAGAACGCCCGGGCTGGGAGCGCGGCCGAGGCTGTGTCAGACGGGCTGCTGCCTCTGCAGGCCGCAGAGTTGATGGAAATCTAATCAGGCCGTCTGGCCCCAAATGTCCTCATTTCTCCAGTGCTCAAGGGACGCGAGTGTCTCTTCGCTGTCGTGCCTCCCAGTCCCACCTGGCCTGCGCCTTCTGCTCCTTTCGCCGGCTGAGCTGCGGCTGCGTGGTGGATAAGGCCCCTCGGGGACCCTGACTGTTCCCAGAACCTCTACATGCATGTAGCCCCGGTCGCGAAAGTCACTTAAAATATTGCCGACGTGTTCCCGGTGTGGGCATGAGGGCAGACAGAGTCCGGGCTTCCGCATGCAGCCGTGGCTCTTGGGGTCCGGGCACGGGAAGGGAGCCATGCCGGAGGATGCCCTGCTGGGACCTGGGCCCCCATGAGGTGCTGCAGCAGGACCTGGAGGGCGCAGGGGTCTGAGAGAGCGCCCGGCAGTGTCGGCTGGGGGGGTCAAGGTCATTGCAGATTTGCATCACTGGCAAGGGCACTCCTGGCTGGGGCAGAAGCATGGGTACGGGACAGAGGGTCAGTGTCTGCCCTGCCCTGGATGGACTCCCTGGAAGGTGTGAGGACAGGGCAGGCCCCCAGCTCCTGGGCCCGGACCTGTTCCTGCCAGCCCGAGTGCCCGGTGTCCTTGAGGATGCCTCCACTCCAGCTGGCATTTCTGGGCCTGGCACAGAGACCCAGTGGGCGGCTGGGAACATGTGGGTGAGGTTTCTAGCCCCAGTGCCCACGCAGGCCCCACACTCTGGTCACCAGGCTGGGGAATGCCGCTGGGCCAGGAGGGCTGTGCAGAGGACAGCACCGGCCGTCAGCGCACCTCGCAGCCTGGGCAGGTTGGGAGCCTTCCCTCGAAGGTCAGGCCCACCATGTGCAAAGGCCTCCAAAGCCTGGAGGCCTCTGGTCCCCCCAACGGCCACTCAGGTTTCACAAATGCCACGGAAGAGCCTCGGGTCCCCTGTGCATGGGAATCCCTGCGTAGGATGGCCACCGCCGTGACCCCTGCTCCCACCTGTGGGTCTGCTCCCCGGACTCTTGTCTGTCAGGGGCTACAGTCGAGGCACCGGTGCCCATGTGGGTCCCCTGAGTGTAACTGCCAGTGGAAGGCCTGGCCTGCTGGCTTCCTGTCCCTTCAAGCTGATGACGGCCCCCCACCACAGGTAGGCCACATGTGTCATTTTCCTCCAGTTTCTGGGGGCTTCCCTCTTCTGTGGGGAGTACCTCTCAGCCAGGGGTGGTGGAACATATGGGTAAGCACCCTGGGCAGAGAGTTCTGGAAGCTGATCTGTGTGCGTCTCAAGGGGTCCTGGCAAACCCGGACCCCACGGCCCCACTGACCTCAGTGACCGTCACACCCACCTTTTCCTGTTTCTTGCCTCCTCCCCGGTCTGCTCCCAGAGGAGCTGCCACACACGAGCCCTTGCCCAGAGCCCAGCTCAGGTGCCGGTCCCAGCACACTTCTCCGGGGACAAACACGCCCGGGCCGGAGGGGAGGGGCTGCCTCTCCGGAGAGCAGGGGGAAGACAGGACAATTGCAGATGAGGCCTCTGGTCCCACCAACTCCAGGACCCCCACACGAGTCCAGCTGGCAGGGTCTGGGCATCCCCCAGAGCTGAGGCTGGCCCTGTGCCGGCTTCCAGGAGGAGGCCTGTGTGGGGCATCCTGACGAGGGCGTCTCTGCTGCCTGCGGCCTTGGGCTGGCTGGACAGTCCACACCAACAGCACAGCAGCCCGGATCTTCCTTGACGGCCACACTCCGTGTGCGCTCACACGCGGCTGCTGGCAGAGGTCAGCGCTGCCCACATGGTGGGAGGGTTCCTGGAGGCACATGGGGGAGGAGGAGGAAGGGCAGGGAGAGAGCGACTCATTCAGCAGAGGGTGAAGATGAAATGGGGTTAGACAATGAACTTTACAAATGAAATTGGAATCAAATTCTGGAGTCCTGACAAGAACTTCAGTTTAGAGAGACCTCATCCTAAACACTGCTCCTGGAAAGCAGGGTCCGTGCCATCTTGGAGCAGCATCTGCCCGGCTGAGTGGCCTGGTGGCCGACTGTGGTCACAGCTGGGTGGGGGGAGGCTGCCCACATGCAGCCCCGGGGAGCTGGGGCCACCTGCCCACTGCCAGGCCCCTGGGACCCCTCATGTGCCCACACATCTCGAGCACGGTTTCTCCCCGGGACCCCCTCACAATCACCTGAGCTAATATGTTACCCCTAAATAAGTTAATTATATTATTACTTTCTGACACTGCAATCACAGATTTTTATGTTTTGATGCTAAATTTGGTAGAAGTTTAAATTAGGGTAATTAAATAATTAGGTTTAAGATGACAAGCTAGCAAACAGCTTCCCTCTCCCTGACATGCCCAGTCAGCATTGCCTACCTGGAAAATGCCAGAAGGAGAGCCTCTGCCACACCAAAGAGCCTACACCCCAACATGACTTGTCCCAGTGTCCCCAGCCCTGACCTTCTGGCCTTCCCTCTGGGTCGAGCGTCCCTGGAATCACTCACTGGCCTGAGCTCTTGTCTGGGGATGAGCCCTGGCCCTGTCTGCATGCTCAGCAGGAAAAAGCAGGGCTGGACTCTGCCGCTGCGAGGTAGTGGGCTTGCTGGTGTTTACGGTGGACAGGCTTCCCCAGATCTGTCCTTGTGGCAAAGCGAGCGCATCAGCCCCCACAGTGGCTCAGAGCTCAATGCACTGAAAGAGCAGCTCAGGCGTGGGACGCCTTCCCCTCATCCTTCCTCCTCACCCTCTCGTCCCCCCAGAATGCAATGGTTCTGAGCTCCAAGTCACAGAGGTACATGATGATGGTTCTGGAGTCCGGGGCTCTCTGAGGAGGTGCTCGGTTTCTAGGTTAATGTGGCACAAAGAAGCATTTAGGGTCTGAGTGTTCAAGAAAGCAGTCTTTACAGAGCATGTGCACCATCTGTGGCCTCATTTCTCTCCAGGTGAATCCCCTGTCCAGGCCGGATGTCAGCAAGAAAAGGCAGAGCGGCTTTGAGCTTGACGCTCTCCCTTTCATTTCTAGATGTGCGTCCCCATATACGCTCACAGTGGCCCCGCCTTCAGGGGTGGGCGCTGTGCTTGGATGCCTGGGGGGACACTGCAGCTGAGGTTTGCTTTCAGTGGGGGCTGCTTGCTTAACTGTGTGCATCGCTACCTCAGGTGCGTCCTGCCCGCGCAGGCAGGCGGGGAGGCCAGAACCCACAGCTCCCGTATGGGGCGGCGACAGGTGCCTGGTTTTGTAGCCGGCCGCCGTCAGCACCTCGGACAGATCCGTCAGCACCGCGGACAGCGCCGCGAGCCCGCCCGGTGCCCCCTGGGCTCTTTCCAACCCGTGCCCCGGCTGAGGGCTGAGTGCGAGGGCGCTGTATCGGACTCCAGAGGCAGAGCTGACTCTGGATCAGGAGGAGTCGCCCTCATTTCTGGTGCCAGTTGGTCCCTGGGCTCCCACAGCAAGTGGGAGTTCCCCTACCACACAGAGTCAGCACTGGGCGTCCGGCTGGACGAGCTTTGTGAGCAGGGACCGCCCCAGATCCTGGCTGTGGTCTGCCTCTGCCCTCGGGGTGGGGGAGGCTGCCCCATTAGTCACTAGACGCAGTGAAGTGTCCCTTCCTCCCCCCACCCACCACAGTACAGACAGTTCAGGAGGAAGTAACCTGAGGCCCAGGGCTGACGAGCCCCTTGCTGGCAGCACCGCTGACCAACTCCAGAAGACAGCTCCCCAAAGGCAAGCTTCTCCCCATCTTCGAGGACCAGGCCAAGAGCTCACCTGAGCTTTCAGACATCAGGCTCACAAGTCACCAAAAGCGAGGATAACACAGCCCCCGGGTGTGCTGTGTGGGGCCTGGCAGAAGCCCCTGCCTCATTTCTTAGTGACCCCTCAACCTGAGACCACCCTCCTTGCTTCTTTCCTCTCTCCCTCCCCTCTCCTCTCTCCCTCTGTCCCACCAGGAAAATCCACAAAGAAAGAAAGGAGGTGGAACTGGAGAAGTCCAGGAGAAGGAGGAAATCCCTCCCCAGCAAAGCTCAGATGACCAAGAACTCTTAATCCATCCCCAATGGAAGCCACAAGTGCCCCCTTCAACACGAGAGGAACAGGTGAGGGCTGTGGGCAAGTCACATTGGTTGCAGTGATGGGGGTGCCTCCTTCCAGAGGACCTGGGGACTCAGCAGACCTCCCGCTCCGGGACCAGCCTGGGCTCACCTGTCAGCTCAGGAGAGGCTGCTGGGGGCTGGGGTTCAGAGAGCCATGGGAGGAGGAGGAGAGGCACCATGGCTTCCATCCTGACCTTTCCCACTGTGTCTTCATCCTCTTCTGGGTGTCTGGCCCTACCACTGTCCTTTGACCATGGAGGCAGCACAGAGCCCCCACGCAGCTGGGGTGGACTCTGGGATAAGCGCTACTGTTTGTGGTCCCTTTGAAGTCAAGAACACAAAGGCAGAGGTGTGGATGGATGGGGGGAGGCCACCCGCATGACCCCTCCCAGGTCCAGAGGGGACGAATGAGCGAGAGGGACAGCCCTCCAGGAGGAGCGGCCACCCGGCTAGGGCCATCATTGCTGTGGGGTCTGGATAGGACTTTCCGCTTGTCCATGGGATGAGCCACGGGCCGGGACGGGAAACAGCCCCAGCTCCACAGCCCTGCATCCCGCTGCTTCTCCCCCGACGCAGGACAGGCGGACGCCTCCGCGGGGGTGGGTCCCTGCGTCTCGGCCTTGTTTCTTTGCTCTCATCTCTAACCGTGAGGCTCTACTCTCAAACTAAAAGAGGCTCAAAATCATGCTGGACAGACTCGCATGAAATCCAGTACTTTTACCCCAAACCTTACCCCCACATCCCTTGTTTTCAGATTTCCCTCTGGGGGTGTGTTTATGCTCTCCTGTGTTGACCCGAGTTTGCAGCGTCCACACACCGGCCTGTCATAGAGGGCGCGTGGCGGACTTTGGGGTCTGAATGGAGGTCATCTACACCCCAGGCCCGCGCAAGGGACCACCCATGCCCAGAGCGCCCCAGCCGCGGGACAAACGTCACCTGGCCAGCCTCCTCTTCCCCCCCCCCGCCGGGGCAATGGGGGTTGGGAGGAAAGCATTCCACCTTCCTTCCTGCCGGTGACCAAATTCAAAAGTATAATTTAAAAACTGCATTTGCACTTTCCACCCCACTGCCTGCAGTGATTGTGCCGTGATTATTAAACCCATCATAAATAATAATGTGACATTTTCTGATGGGGTATCTGATTAAGTAGCTGATCCGTGCAGCCTGAGACTGGACAGCCAAGATTGCTGAAGACAGGACAATTCCACGGGGCCCCAGCCCCCTGGCAGCCCCCAGGGACCAGGAGTCAAGGCCCTCAATTAAGTCTACACAGATGGGGGCACCTGGGTGGCTCAGTCGTTAAGCGTCTGCCTTCGGCTCAGGTCATGATCTCAGGTCCTGGGATCCAGCCCTGCGTCGGGCTGCCTGGCTCAGCGGGGAACCTCTCTCCCACTCCCTCTCCCACTCCCTCTGCTTGTGTCCCCTCTCTTGCTGTGTCTCTCTCTGTCAAATAAATATTTTAAAAATAACAATAATAATAAAAAATAATAAAACAAATCTATGCAGATGCAGCGTCTCCTGTCCCAGGGTGGGAGCGAGGAGTGTCCTGGGCTGTGTCGTTTCCGGGAGCCTGAAGCCTCTCCATACAGGGCCGTGACCCCACCTGCCTGAGTCCGAGAGCTTGGTGCGGGCTGTCTGTCGCCTGAGGTCTGAGCCTGCTGCTCCGTTTCCCAGCCCAAGGCCACTGTCCAGCCACAACCTGACCCCCAGCGCCCGCCTCCATGGATGCTAGCCAGACCACAGCCTCCCCGCCCACAGCCCCGGCCCACCCAGCAGTGGGTTCCTCAGTGGGGCGTCGCTTCCTTGGAGAAGAGGGAGCAGGCACACCTGAGCAGAATTCCTCATGCTCATCAGGAGGGACTGGCCCTCAAGACACCCAAGAACACTCCAGAGTCCACGTGGCCCGACGGCACTCTCCCTACCCCGCCCTGCCGGCTTGGCAGGGAGGTGGTGAGGCTGCGTCAAGTGCAATGGTGGCTGCTCCTGTCCCCAGAGAGCCCCTTGCCACAGACCCCTGACATTTTAGGCACAGGTCGACGCCAGCCCTCCTGGACACCAGGACGACGGCAGGGCCAGAGGAAAGGGCTTGGGGAGGGGCTGGAGGCAAAGCCCCGGCTACAGGAGCTTGTGCGGGGCTGTCCTGTGCAGGGGGGCCGGACGCAGGAGGAAGCACGCCCCCAGAGCGGCTCAGGGCAAAGCTGCTCCTTCCTCCGGCAGTCTTCCCTCTCCGCGGGTCAGGTGTCCTTACGTGCTATTTAACGCAGTTCTGAGTAAAGCAAAGTTAAAATTCCAAGGGATTAGCGTGAATTTTACTATTTATCCTCGTGTTATACAATCCCAGCTCTGAAAGTAAATTTAAAACCTTAGCTTCCAGGCGGAGCAATGACATCACACGGGCGCCCTTCCTGGCACCGACGCGCCCGTGGCTGTGTCCTCCTGCGGGAACACCACACCGGTCCCCTGCTTTTCTCACTTTCTGACTTGTGGACAGTCTCCCCACCAGAGTCCCCCTCCACGGGCAGCACAGGAGGAGTCAGGAAAGGAGCCGGGGTCTCCTGCCCCTCACCGGGTTCAGCTGATGCCCCTGCGGCTCGTGGGGCTGACACAGGAAGCAGCAGGGACACGAGCCAGGGGACAGTTGGTACCGCTCCGTGACCTTGTCTCTGCGTCGACTGCAAGTTCTGGTTCAAAGGGACATGTGACTCCTGCCACTCTCCCTGACTGGCCACACTCAGTCTGGTCTCCCTGGACCCCCAAATCCCGTGTCCGGGGCCTCCTAAACGCTCTCTGTGAGTGCAGAAAACAACGCAGAAGAGAGAGAGCACATGTGGCTTTTCCTCCGCTCACACCTGCTCCATCGGCCCCTCTGAGTATCACATGTGAAGCACAAGTTCAAACATAAAATGATTAAGAATTTCAAGGGGGCTACAGCACAGCGTTAAACCAAGCGGCCCCTCTGAGGGTGGCTCCTGAGCCTGCCGAGCTTACAGCTCGTGAGACTGGCCTGGTCCCCCCAAAGGCCAGATGTCACCTCACACTGGGGGAGGAGTCAGGACCTAGAGACTGGACACGCTCACACCCAGAGGCCAGCAGCGCAGGAAGGGGAGGCCCCAGGACGTGAGGAACCACTACACACACTCGCACACATGCACACACGCACACATGCACACACGCACACACATGTGCACACGGACATGCACACACAGGTGCACACAGGTCTATGTACATGCACACAGGTGCACACACACACACACACGCTCATGGGTGCAGGGACATGCACACGGGTGCACACGTGTACATACGTGCACACACCTGCCCCAGGAGATGGTGCACACAGGCACGCACACGCACATAAATGAGCGCACGGGTGCACACACACGTGCACACGGGGGCAGGTACACATACTGACACACACGTGCGGCTTCCGAGTCCCGTCACAGAGCTCCTTGCTGTGGGTCAGCGTCTGCCTCGCCTGGATCAACTTACAAATTTCCAATGTCCCCAAGAAGACACTGGGGTCCCCAAACTCCTGCCAGGCCCGCCGAGTCCTCTCCCGGCCCATCTCCTCCCAAGTCCGTATCCCGAAAGGATGACTCGGGGCTTTCCCACGAGGGTAGAGGGAAAGAGGCTGATCAAAAGAGCCCCACCCTGTGGACAAATGAACGCTCCAGAGCCGCATCGACTGGCGTCTTCGATGGTAATGGGGTTTCGCTTCTTCACCCCCAAAGGCAGCCCTGGCTCCTTTCCCTGGATGAAGATGGTGCCACACACCACAGGCGCCTCCCCAGCTCACAGCGTGAGCCCTGAAGCCCCCACCACGACCACACTGGGTCCCTCCTGCACACCCGCGTGTCCCCCGCCCGCTCCTTGCAGATGGCCCCAGGAGCCACCCGAGGGGCTGGGAGGAGCCGCCATGTCCTGCCTGCTGCCCTCAGCCTCCCCGGATGTCACAGGGCCAGCCCTTCCTTACACAGCTCACCTGCCGCAGGAGACGGCAGGACGGCCCCCTTCATAAAGGCAGAGGATCCCACACACTCTTCCCGGCACAGGGCGCGCTGGCTCCTGGTCCAAGAAGGAGTCGGCCCGATCTTGGGGGGACAGGGAGCAGAGTGGTGGACACCAGATGGTCTTAGTGAGTGGACAGAGCGCAGTAGCCATGCCTGCACCTTCCAGACGTGCTCAGACAGGATCACGGGAGTCCGTCAGCAAGCAGTTATGCGACTGAGCTCAGCCGCGCTGAGGAGAATCCACACGACACATGGGAGCGGGCCAGTGGGCCCCGAACCTGAGGTCCCGCATTACAGGAGGTCACACAGCTCCAGGGCAGCCGGGCCTGCAGGAAATGCTGTCCGGAGGCCGCACCCCTGGCTGGGGCTTCCCCGGCCCCAGGACCTGCGAGCAGGTCAGGGATGACAGCCTGGACCCCCCACTCTGGGCCAGGGCCCCTCCATCCGCCACGCAGCCCCCAAACCTCCAGGAGGCCCCTGGCATGTGCCTGGCTTTCCATACGATTCTGCACCAGCCCAGCCTGTGGTCTCGCCTAAAAGGATGAGGAAAACCAGACGCGCGAAGGCAGGCCGCACTCTCTTTGGGGGGAGGCCCACACCTAACGGAGGACGGAGCTATTTATTTTCTTCCCTCACTGGCCCAGACCATGAAATATTTATCTCTCCTCATGGAGTGTCTGTGCTCAAACCGCCTCAGACCAGCTCCCTGTGGGACCAAAGAGAGAATTGTTAGTCGATAACCTCAAACAAGGGAACGGAGACACAAGCCTCGGCCCCCACAGAGCTGGGCAAGGGGGAGCGTCTGTGGGAGACTCGCCGGCCCGTGCAACCCCGCATCCCCAGCCCCGGCCGGCCCTGCTCCCACGCCTGAGGCTCAGGGTCATTGCCCTTGGGGTGCTGTGTGCGGTGGAGGTGGGAACGGCGGCGGGGGTGGGGGGCTAACCTCGTCCTGCAGACCGCGGTCCAGCCAGCTGTAGCCACTGGGGTGCGCAGGGGGCCGGGGAGCAGAGCGGGCAGGCTCATGCGGGGCTGGGGTCTGCACAACCAGAGGCCTGGGGGGTTGGAAGCATGTGGAGCCCTCACCGGAAATGAGTGAGATCACCCCGAGTAGAGACGAACTGTCTCTGCGTGGGGCTCGGCCATGCCTCCCCCTGTGCTTGTAAGCGGGGTAGCTGCTTCCCCTGACCCCGCTTCTCCAGCACCCTGAGAATCAAGCAGAAAGAGGGGCGCCTGGGTGGCTCAGGGGGTTTTGTGCTCAGCTCCTGGGTTCGGCTCCGGTCTGATCTCAGGGTCCCCACGTCAAGCTCTGTGTTCAACGGGGAGCTTCTTGGAGAGTCTCTCTCCCCTCCCCCACCGCACCTCCCCTCCCCCACGCTCATGCACACGCACTCCCTCTCTCTAAAAGAAATAAATGAAATCTTTTAAAGCAATGCAGGAGCATCCCACTCCCTGAAACGGCCCCTTCCTTGGAGCCGCACACGGCAGGTTAGGGACGCACGTGTTCTCTGGACTGGGGGTGGAGGCTCTTGCCATCTCTCCTGCCTGCCGCCTTTCACGCCGCCGAAGGTCTCACGTCACACCTCTGTCAGGGAGGGGGCCTGGCCCCGGCCGCCCCCGCCCTCACTCCCACGACCCTGGATGAGGCTGGAAGGAGCCAGCTCGGGCCCGGCCAGCCCTGCCAGGCCCCTGCGTCCGCAGGCGTCCCCACCCCCACAGCTGGCACGTGTCTGAGACCCTGGGACGGAGGAGCTCCACCCAGACACCCCATGCTCCGGACGAGGGCCCTGCGAGTTTTCCAGAGTGCTGGGAGGCGGGAAGACTGCCAGACGTCTCCCCACATAGGACTTCATCACAAGGAGCGGGGAAGGGCAGGACAGGGGGCTACTGCCGAGAAGCTTCCTGCTTTAATTTCATGCCACATTAGGGCCTTCTGGCGGGCAGGGCCCCCGGAGAGTGGGTGTGCGCGCCGCTCCCCCAGGAGGCCCGCACCCTATTCAGCAGCGTTGGATCAGCTCCCTCGCTCCCCGCGGCCAGGGCTGCAACCGGAGGCGGCCCTCCTGCTCTTTGTCCGTCTCTCTCCAGGGGGAAGGGGGTGAGCCCCCGCACACAGCCGTCCATTCTGAGATCAGGAAAAGCAGAGGAACGTGGCTTTGCCCCCACAGAGATGACCCTCTGCCGTAAAGGGGAAACACAGAAGAGGCGAGTCCGCCGGCTTCGCAGGCAGCTGCCCGAGAAATCCGCGTATTACTGAGCTGCTGCCCGAGAAATCCGCGTATTACTGAGCTGCTGTCCCAGAGAGGCGGGGCCGGCCCGGGATTCACGGTCTTGGCCTGCCTAACTTCAGTTGTCTGATTTGGGGTGAAAATGTGGAGTCGGGCCGTGGGGTTCCACTTACACGAAAGGCCCAAAGAGGCCGAGCCAGGACAAGAGGCGGATCCGTGGGGGCCCGGGGCGGCTGTCCTTTGGCGGTGAGGGCATGTCCAGAACCGGACCGGGGGGGTAGCGCCGCCCGTAAATGCACCGGATGTGGACACACCGCACACTTCCGAACGGTCGACGCACAATTCATGAGCTGCTTCCGGAACACGGCCCACGAGAGGAGCCACGCAGGCAGGAGGAGGGTGAAGACACCCCAGACTCCCCGACGGGAGTCCTCACTCCGTCCTCCGAGCTCCGCCTGGCACGAGGCCGCGGGGTCACCCTGCACGTGCGCTGAGGAGGGTCCGACAGGGCCCCTCTGGGACAAGCTCCTCCACGCCCCTTTGGGACCAGGCCCGTGGGTCCTTCCTTATAGTCCAGCAAGAAGCCCCCCACCGGGTCTCCTGGGCAGGGGGCTGGACAGTCACTCCCCGCCGCGTCACCTCGTGCTCGGAAGGCTGAATGGCTTACAGCTCCGCGGTCACTGTCAAGGACTGAGTCATCATGTTTGAACAAAGGGCCCCGGAATTTTATTTTGTACTGGGCCCGGCAAACTCTGAGCTGGTGCTGCCTCTGTGGGGGCAAAGGCCGCCCTCTCTCCCGGCTTTCTGGGGGGCCTGGAGGTGGAACACAGTGGGCTCCTGGCCCTGCCAGCTTCCAACAAGACTCAGCTGCCAGGATGGCCAGTCTGGGGAGTGGACAGGTCAAGTCCAGCTACTCTGCAGGAGAGGACCCCAAATTTCCTGGCCCCTGCCCGCCAGGCCCCGCCCCCTTCTGCCTTCAGCCATCAGAGCCCCAAAACACCCTGCAAGGGGCCAGCACAGGCAGAGCAAGGGGAAGGACCGAGCTCTCGGGGATTACGAGTTGTGAGCGATGGGGACAGCTCGGGGACAGCGCCCGCGGGGGACGAGTGGGGGGCGAAGGGACTGCACGGGCAGCGGGAATGCAGATCAGAAGCTCCGCGGCGCGTGGGGGTAGCAGGGTACCTGGCAATGAGGGGACCCGTCTCCACCCCATCGCGGGGCAGGCACCCCTCATACACGGGATTGTGTCCCCAAAACTCACCTGTTGAAGTCCTTGAGCCCAGGCCCTCAGAATGCGAGCTCGTTGGGAATGCAGGTCCTTGCAGAGGGACTTGGGCCAGTGGGTCTCACTGCCCCAGTGTGGCCGTCCTGGCAGGAAGGGGACGTGGGATACATGGCGCCCGGGGAGGAGGCCAGGTGACGATGCAGGCCCGGAACGGAGGGAGCTTCCTGGAGGTGAGGCAGAGACAGCCCGGCACCTCCCCCCCCGGCCCTGCATCCGGTGTCAGCAGCCCCAGCAAGAGCCAGATGCAGTGACCGCAGCGCCACAGCCTGCCTGAGGACAGGGTGCAGGGCGGCCATCCGTCTCCCTGGAGGCCGGCTCCTCTGCACACACCTCTCAGCCAGCGGGTCTCCGCCCCCGCCCCGCTGGGAAGCAATGCCAGGGCTGGGCTCTCCCTGCTCGCAGGACCCTCTCAGCCCTGCCCAGCACTCCTGAGGCCCTGGGTTCCCTCTGGAACATTCCTTCCAGAGTCACAGGGCAGTGTTGTGAGTGCACTGTGACAGAGGCAGAGAAGTTTTCTCTTGTGCTCCAGAGGGAGGCCAGAGTCCCAGCAAGGAGTGCTTGCTCAGGCTGGAGGGGCAGGAGGGGGAAGTCAGAGGGGGTGGGGGGACTGGGGAGGGCTTTGCTAAGAGCCCGGGGAGTCTGCTCTCTGCACACCTCCGCTCTGCCGGCAGGTGTCCGGTCCTGCTCTGAGGGGCTGAGATCGCGGGGCGCGGGCAGGGCTGCCAGCATCAGGGTGAGGCCGCTTCTCCAGGCCCCAAGAGGGTGAGGACGTGAGGTTTGGTAGCAAACACGGGGTCTGGGGGCACCTAAGAAACTCACGCTCTCCCCAACATGGACTGCTTTCGTGGCCAAAATATTTCAGTTGGTTACTCCGTTTTTATTCATCTAAAAACACAAAAATCTCTCCAAGGCCACTTGGTGATGTGCTGATCCTCAGTGGGAAAGAGAACTTGGGGGTGCATGAGGCGCACGCCTAATACCACCCCTTACGCGGCCCATCCCCTCCACTCCACAGCCCAACCTGAGAACCACGGGGTCCCCCTCTCCCAGCACGGAAACTGCTGCACAACGAGGGAACTCGGAAAGGAAACCAGGCCCAGCTGGGGACATTCCCGGTGACGTCCACAGACGGCAGGGAGCTCACGTGCCCTCCAGGCAACACCCCTCTTTTGTCTGCTCCAGGGGTCCCTGCCCAGGTGACAGGGACATGGCCACCACAGAAGTCACGGCCACTCCAGGCAGGAGTCCCTCCCCCGGGGGCAGTCGGCGCACGAGAGCCAGGCCACGCACACGCCGCGAGGGCCATGGGCACAGGGGGCCTGCCAGCTGTGGCAGCTCAGTGACACTGTGGCCAGCGCTGGCCAGTGACCCAGCGACAGGGTGCCTGAGAGCCACGGCCCAGGGGTCAGCACCCAGCCACGGCCCAGGGGTCAGCACCCACACGGCAAGGCACGGCTCAGGGACGTGCGCGTGTATGTGTGCGTGGCCTGGCAGCGTTCCCAGCCCACTGGCATCTCCGTGCTGAGCCACCTGATTTTCACGCCGTTCTGGAGTCTCACCTTGCCCGGAAATCGTGACAGACACGGATCCATCCACACACCCTTTTCCAAAGTCGCCCACTTGGCCTGACCTGGAAAACTCCCGTGGAGGCGGCTGTAACCGTCCATGCCCACCAGGTGGCGCCACCACAGGGAGCCGCTCCCACTGCCCCGAGGCCCCCCAGGGGCTGCACCAGGCTGGTCCAGTCACTGGCCTCGACTGCTGCTGGGCTCCCTGGACAGGGACAGTCGCTGCTGCTCTCAGCGGGAAGCTTCGCACCCAGCACAGCCCGCACCCGCGGAGCAAGCAGGACGTGTGTTGACAGCAAAAACGCTTGTCTGGTTGGCACTGTCCCTTTCCCTAGGATGGACCCAGGGAAGGGGGAGGGACGAGGAGCACGGGGAAGGGAGGCTGGTGGTCCCCAGTATCACTGTGGGCCAGTCCCCGCAAGACAGCAGCCCTCTGCTCAAATAGGGTGCCGCCCATTGCCACCTCCTCCAGGAAGCCTTCCTGGGACTAGCCCAGCAAAGTGATGCTCCAATCTCCCCCAGCCCAGCCCTGGGCCAGGACCTGCCACCTTCTAGACTGGGTGGAGGGGCCTTCATGGAGAGGAGGGGGAACCACAGATGGAGATCAACCTAGGTTGGGGAGTTCTAGGGACCAGCCCTCACGGGGGGCCTCAGCACAGGCCCAGGAGCTGCAGCTCACTGGACTGGCAGCTGGGCCTCGTGTGCGGGAGGTGAGTGTCCAGCTATCAAGTTGGGGTGGGGGGTCAGCCAACCGAACCACAAGGACCAAGAGTCGGGAATGACACTCAGGACAGAATTACCAGACCAAGAGAAGCAGGTGCTGGAAGGGAACGGAGCGTCTGCTTCCGCTGGGGGAGCGAAGCCGGGGAGATGTCCGAAGCTCCTGCCGCTCCCGGGCTTGCCTGCCCGACAGCAAAGTCAGCACGGAGCACGGCAAAGCTGAAAGGTGGAGGTGGGGGCGCAGTGAGCCCTCAGGCTATCGTCTGGACATCTAGATCCCGCAGTGCCTGAAGCCATCCTGGGCTCACGTAACTGCAAACTCAGAGGTCCCTTTTCTTCTTAAAGCAGTTTGAATTAGTCAGGTTTCCTCCAGTTGCAAGGGGCCAGGTCCCAGCTCCCAGGAAGGTCCAAGCTCAAAGAGAAGCCAGACAGGTGTGCACTGTCAGACAGGTGGTCCCGGGCAGCTGGGACCACCACGGAGACACCGCCCTGCCCGCCGACCTCTGGGCCCCCGGCCCCCAGCCTGCTCGCTCTCTGCTGCTGAGACTCCCTCCCCCACCAATCAGTCTCACCGGATAAACAGCAAACATCCCCCTGAGGAACATGTGGGCCGGGCCATGCGGCCTGCACACCCCCGCACCAGGGACGCTTCCTGTCCTGACCCCCGAGACGCCCGCC
Organism: Mustela nivalis; assembly: GCF_964662115.1. NCBI lineage: Eukaryota > Metazoa > Chordata > Mammalia > Carnivora > Mustelidae > Mustela > Mustela nivalis. The sequence continues at coordinate 142,675,543 of NC_139027.1, read as the reverse complement.
AGCACTTGCTCTAACTTCTCCTTCATTTGCTTTTGAACTGTTACATGAGCATTGTGCAGGGGCCTGGACAATCTCTTCTTTTAATTTTCTGTGTATTAATATTTAATCTCAACCAAGTGCAGAATCAGCCGGGCAATGTCGTGGATGCCACAGGAGTGAGAATCAGTAACGGGCAGTGTGCGCTGCTCTCGCTGCGACTGGAGGGTCCCTGCCTGCTCCGGGCGATCACGCCTCTTGGACACACAGGCCCCCCGGGATGCCATGGCCAGGAAGGGACAAGGTCAGAGGCAGCGCCGTGGGCCGTCCGTGACGTGCGCAGGGGAGCTGAGGTGAGAGTGGCTGTTCCAAGGTCCTCAGAGCGTCCAGGCGGCCCCCATGGCCAGGTCCCCGTGCCCCCACAGATGTCGTGTCCAAAGGGGGTCCCTCCCCTCTGGATGTTCTGACAGGAAGCTACGGCCAGTGCTTCTGGACGGAGACTTTGGACACAGGAATGGGGGGGGGGGCGGGTGGATAGAACCAGGGGACATCGGGTCCCCCAGGCAAGAATGCAGCCCCAATAGCCTAGGACTCTGGATGCCGGGCCCCAGGTCCCCAGCCTGGGGCTGCACGTTCTCCTGTCTGCACCCGGACGGATGGCAGCCCCAGCCCAGCTGTGCCCCGAGGGCCACATGCCGCTGGGCGCACTGAGCCGGGAGAGGAAGGGAATGAGCTCGCCTGGTGCCTGGCCAAGAGCGCAGGGTCCGCGGAACTCCTGCCTCCCTTGCTTTTTAAATATCCCCGACTCCAAAGCCTCCGGCTCCCAGGTCGTGGGCCTGTGCAAGGAGACCCCGCAAAGGTCCAGCCAGGCTCTGGCCGGCGCGGGGGCGGGGGAGGGCGGCAGGGAGACCTGCTCTTCCACCGTGGATGAGCAGCCCCGGAGCCGCTCTCTCGCACCAGACCTCGGGCCCAGCAGGACTGTGGTCTTCAAGGGAGAGAAGTCAGTCTCGGGGCCCTTGGCTCCCAGCTCAGCGGCTGGGGACAGTCCACACTGAGCTCAGGAAGGGTCACGGGCCCGCAGGCCTCTCTGAGCAGAGGAGACAGAAGCCGGGATCCGGGAGGAGGAGGCAGTGGGAAGCCCCAGGGCCAAGGACCCGAGAGCTGTCCGGAGGGAGCCCCAGAGAGCGGCAGAGGGGCCCCGAGCTCAGCTCGGGACAGATGTGGGTCTGCTCACGCAGCATGAAGCTGCCCCAGACTGGGATGGTGGTGGGGCCCACCTGGCGCGGGGCCTTCTGCATCCCTAGGGAGGGGCATCGGGCGTGACCCCAGAGGGACTCTTTGGGGGTAGCTGAGCCCCGCAGAGTGCTCCAGGGCGCTCGGGCAACACAAAAGGAAGCCTGGAGAGGGGGACCTCGGCCCACTGATGGAGCCGCACAGCAGGCTCCTCACACGCCGTCCAGCGCCCACAGGCCGGCGTCCGAGGGACACCCGACCCCAGCAGGAGAAACAGGAGCCAGCCAGGGGCACTGGGCGGGTGGCTGGGACCCAGGGGGACCCTCCCCGCGTCAGAAGGTTGGGAACAGGAGGAACGAGGCCTGAAGACCCAAAGGGTCTTTTCCTTCCAGACCTGAGAACCGCAGCCCCCGAAGAGAGAGGCATAAGGGACAATGAGGGCCACGCGGCAGCGGGAGGGGGGGTGCCGGGGCGGGGCGGGGGGTGAGTCTGCAGACGCGGCCGCCGGGCTGTGCGGGGCCATGCTCTGAAGAGAAACGCTGTGACACGAGGGCCGGCACGAAGGTGGCCGAGGGACAGAAAAATCGGGTCCTAAGAAATAACGATCGTTTTCCAAATCTGTCGAAAATCCGGAGAAGGAAGACCACACCGCGCCCCAGCAGAATAAACACAAAGAAACCGCGGCCCGGTTGAGTCCGACGGAGAACCGGGGGGAAGGCCTCCCGCAGCCCAGGACACAGACGAGCCCCCGCCGCGGGGCCGGTCGGAGCCCAGCGGCCTCTCCGAGCGCTCCAGGCCAAACACAGCAAGGCGGCGTGTTGAAAGCGTCCAGAGGGAAAGATCTGCCCGGCTAAAACCCCACACCGCACGGAAATACCTTCACAGATAGAACTTTGTTAAACAAACAAGAAAAAGTCAATTTATCACCAGCAAGCTCTCGGGGAAAGAAGAAATCAAAGTCCTTCAGGCACCAGGGAACCGACAGCAGACGGGTCCCCACCGGAGGACACGGAAGACACGCGGGTCACGTTAAAACTCTGCTCATTTTCAGAAGAAAATCGAGGGTTTCAAGCCGACTCGTTAATGAGGCACCGTGGACCCTCCGTTCGCGCACACACCCCGCGGGCCGGGCAGCAGCGACACGCCGGCGGGGTGCGAGCACAGGGTCGCGGGTGTGCAAAGCGTGCGCCGAGGTGGAGGACACGCCTGCACGCGGACAGAGCCGCCGCCTGAATGCGAAGCTCGCAGCCACGGCCGACGGGCCACGGGTGAAGGTAGAAGTGGGGTCGTCGTAACACGCAATCCAAAGGGATTCGGGGAAAGAAGGAACCGGGGGACAGGGGCCAGCGGAGGCGCGGCCGTGGGGTGGGGGTGGGGGGGTCCCGGCGGCCGCGGGGACGGCTCCGAGGATGGCGGCAGCTCTTCTCGGGCCCATCCCTGTTTGATCCGGGAGCAGAGCCCGCTCTTCGAGGATGGCAAAGGCGCACGTGCCCCGACCCCACAGGGCAGGGCCAGACGGGCGTCCCTCGCCGCCGGCCAACGCCCGAGGAGCCGCCCGCAGGCGTCCACACAGAGCAGCGGGTGTCAGAGAGCTCTCGGCCTGGGGGTGGCCCGTCGTCCCGCGCGGCTCTGGCGGCAGAGATCCGAATGGCCCCTGAGCCAGCCTTGTGTCCTGCTGTCTGCGGTGGGCACTGCGATGCCAGGATGGGGCCCACCTGCTGTACCGACCCAGCGTGGGGTCTCTGCATCCACACAGCCTGCCACGGAGGCAGGGCTCGGACTGGGGTCCCCACAGGTGTGGGTAGGGCTGAGGGGCCAAGGAGAGGGGCCCCCACGTAAGAGGCTGACCTGCCACCCTCTCTCCAGGCCATCCTCAGCCTCACTACCCCATTTTGCAGACGGGAAAGGGTGAGGCCTTCCTGGAGGGTTGGGCAGGGCCCTGGGCCCATCCCAGTGAGGTGACCCACCAAAGTGCATGGAGGCGCGCGGCGCACACTGGCGCCTCCCCACACTCACACGCGGGAGCCCGGTGCCGTGGCTGGCCCTGGTTTGCCGTCTTACAGGTGAGGCAGAGCTGGGGGTCCAGCGTGGGCTGCCCTGGCCTGGCCCCAAGTTCCTGGGCCCTCACCGCTGTCCTCTGAGGCCCACTCCTTCTACGTCTGGGCCCATCCTCAGTTTCCTGGGCCTAGATCCCCCCTGCGGCCAGACCCCGCCGCCCACGGGCACTAGCCTGGGCACCCCCGGGCACAGCAGAGACGCCCCTGCCCCCTCCCCACAGCCCTGCCCCCTCGGTGCTCCCCCTTCCCAGGCCCAGAACTGCGGTCGGCGTGCAGTCCTCCCCAACACACACACACTGGGCCTCACCTGGACACAGAGCCGTAGGGGGCAGGTGGGGGGACCGAGGGGCTGCAGGCGGGGCCCTCCGGGCTGCGTCCCAGTCACTCCAGAGTCCAGGGCCTGAGATGTCCCCAAGAGCAGCCAAGGACGTACTCAGACCCCATGCTTCCGCCTCCCCAGTCCCCTGGAGCTGCTGGACACACAAACCCAGGGGCCTGCTGCCCCCCGGAGGCCAGAAGGAGAACAACCCCTAATGGGTCACCCCACCCTCAGCCCCGCCAGCTGCAGGGGCGGGCCGTGGGGAGGGACTGGGAGGGAGTGGCCGTCCTGCCCTCCCTGGGGGGGGGGGGGCTGGACTCCCAGGCTATACTCGGATCAGCACCGCAAGGTGCTGCGGCAGAGCCCGCCCACCCACACAGAGCCCCCACTCACACCAACCCCTGTAGTGTCTGGCAGGGCTCCGGGCACGGTGACCTCAGGTGCCCTCAGCAAGTCCGGGGCAGTGACTGCCTTGTCTCCAAGTGGCTGCAGAGAACATGGACAAGGGGGCAGGTGGCGACCCACAACCAGCACAGCTCAGCTGGTTAATGCACCAGGACCAAGCAGGGGACAGAGAGGAGAGAAGTTTGAGCAGGGGGGAGGGGGAGGGGGGAGCAGGATGCGGGGGAGGGGGAACCGCATCATCGGGGGAGGGGGAACCGCATGGGACTTGCAGGGAAAGCTCTGCCTTACAGGTAGGTGTCCAGGGCGGAGGCCACCTGGGCAAGGGTGAGAGTGGGCCGGGTGGGGTGAGGCTGCTGTTCTCCCCAGCTCAGAGAGGTAACCAGGGGCCATTGCAAAGGGCAGGCGGACCACGGTTTTTTCCTGAGTGAGGGACCATGGCAGGGACGCACCTGACGCTTCACCAGGATCCCCCCATCTTTCGGGGGGAGCGCATGCGGGGACCCCACACAGCAGCAGGAGACGGGCTGGGGGGCTGTGTCGGGCACCTACTGCTGTGTGACAGGCCGCAGGGGTAGCTGGCCCCCCACAGGTGAACCGGGGCATACCCCTCCCCAAAGAAAAGGCAGACATGGGGGCAAATCTTAGGACACCACTTCCTAGCACTCTCTGGTGGAGAAAGGACGGTGTCAGGGAGCCTGAGTGACACACTGTCCCACGTCGGCAGCACAGACACCTCTGGGAAGGGAAGCCTGGGGCCCACCGGCCTCTGCTCTCGTTCCCAGCCTCTCCAGACTCTGCCTCCAGGACCCCCACACAAGCTCTGCCATCAGGGTGCCCGGGGGCGCGTTGTCTTCCTGCCAACTCCAGGCAGCATGAGGCGATCAAGCCAGGACCTGGATAACTGAACCCACCACCCTCCTTGGGTCCCAGAGCGACAGAGTGCCGGCAGTATGGGGAACGCAGCCGAGTTCCACTTCCTCCGGAATCTGAGGCCCCGTCTCTGTCCACTTTTCATTGGATTATGTTTTTTGCTAATAAGTTATATGAGCTCTTTATATAATTAGGCTATTACCCCCTTATCGCACATTTGCAAATACTTTTTCCCATTCTGCAGCCTTTTCATTTTGTTGATGGTTTCCTCTGCTGTGTGGAAGCTTTTTAGTTCGGTGGAGGCCCAGGAGTTTATTTTTGCCTTTGTTTTTGGTGTCAAATCCAAAAAAATCATCACCAAGACCAATGTCAGGGAGTTTGCTATCTGTGTTTTTTTCTAGGAGTTTTGTGTTTTCAGGTCTTTTAACCCATTTTGAGTTGACTCTTGTAGATGGCATAAGATCGGGGAGCAGTTTCCTTCTCCCGCATGAGGTTGTCCAGATTTCTCAACAACAACTCCAGAGACTGTCCTCTCCGCATTGGATATTCTTGGCTCCTTCGTCATAAGCTCATTGGTCATATGTGTGTGGGTTTACTTCTGGGATGTCTGTTCTGTTCCTCTGGCCCATGTGTCTGTTTTTATGCCAGGACCACGCTGTTTTGATTACTACGGCGTTGTTGCATAGTTTGAAAGAAGGAAGCATGATGCCTTCAGCTTTGTTCTTCTGTCTCAGTCCTGCCTTGGCTTTTCAGGGTGTTTCGTGGCTTGATACAGATTTTAGGATTTTTTTTTATTTCTGTAAAAATTCCATTGGAACCTTGGTAGGGATTGCATTGAATCTATAGATGGCCTTGGACAGTATGGACATTTTAACAATATTAAATTCCAGTCCATGAGCACAGAATATCTTTCCATTTATTTGCGTCTTCTTCAATGTCTTCTCATCAATGTTAGAGTTTTCAGAGTCACTTCCTTGGTTAAATTTATTCCTAGTTATTTTGTTCTTTTTGATGCAATTGTAAATGGGATTGTTTTCTTAATTCCTCTTTCTGATGGTTTGTTCTTAGTGTCTAGAAACACAACTAATTTTGAGGGTGCCTGGGTAGCTCAGTTCGTTAAATGTCCAATTCTTGGTTGTGGCTCAGGTCACGATCTCAGGGTTGTGATCTCAGGTCATGGTCTCAGGGTTACGGTCTCAGGGTCCCAATCTCAGCGTCATGATCTCAGGGTCGTGGGCTCAGGGTCGTGATCTCAGGTCATGGTGTCAGGGTCATGATCTCAAGGTCATGAGATGAGCCTCGGGTTGGGGTCTGTGCTCAGTAGGGAGGCTGCTTGAGATCCTCTCTCTCTCTCCCTGTTCCCCTTCCCACTTGCATGATCTCCCTCTAAAATAAATAAATCTTAAAAAAAAAAAACACAACTGATTTTGTGTATTAATTTTGTATCCTGCACCTTTCTTGAATTATTTTATTAGCTGTGACAGTTTTTAGTGGCATCTTCAGGATTTGCTATATAGACAGTCCCCGACTTGTGATGGTTTGACTTACAATTATTTGACTTTACAATGGGGTGAGAGCAATAGACACGGGGTAGAAACCACACTTGGAGTTTTGATCTTCCCCAGCTAAGTCTGTGCTTGGGTCCTGCTTGCGATGCCAGGCAGCGGCGGCCCCCAGGGAGCCACGTGATCGGGAAAGTCAATGACAGAGACACTTGAAACCGTTCTGCACCCAGTCGGCCATTCTGGTTTTCACTTTCCATACAGTATTCAATAAGTCAGATATTCAGCATCTTAAAATAGTCTTTAAGGGAGATGATTCTGCCCAGCTATAGGTTCGTGTCAGTGCTCTGAGTGCGTTTAGGGTCAGCTGGGTTAGGTGTGGTGTTTGGTAGCTAAAGGGTGTGTTAGATGCATTTTCTACTTACAATACTTTGAACTTATGGTGGTTTATCAAGATGTGGCCCCATCGTAAGTCATGGAAGGTCTCTATGTAATACCACGCCCATTATGTTCTAGAGACAGTTTCACTTCTCCCTTTCTTATTTGGATGCCTTTGGTTTCTTTTCTGAAATTTTCTTTCATCAGGGACACTGGCCTGTAATCTTCTCTCATGGTGTCCTTGCCTGCTGTCAGAGTAATGCTGCACTAGCAAAACGTGTTTGGAAGAATTCCCTCTCTTAATTATTTGGAAGATTTTGAGAAGGATCAGCATTGATTCTTTAAACATCCAAGAAAATCTTCCTCTGAAGCCCTCTGGTCCTGGGACCTTCTCTGTTGGGAGGTTCACAATTACCGAATCGATCTTGCTGATGACTCATCTGTTCCACCTTTCTATTTCTCTATGACTCAGTCTTGGGAGTTTGTATGCTTCTACGGATTTACACATGTCTTCAGGCTGTCCAGCTTATTGGTGCACACTTGCTCACAGCGGTCTCCTACGATCCACTGTATCTCTGTGCTGTCAGTCACAAGCTCATGGACTTTCAGAGCAACTTCATTCATAATTGCCAACAACTAACAGAAGAAACAGGGGCGCCTGGGTGGCTCAGTGGGTTGGGCCTCTGCCTTCGGCTCAGGCCATGATCCTAGGGTCCTGGGATGGAGCCCCGCATTGGGCTCTCTGCTCAGCGGGGAGCCTGCTTCCTCCCCTCTCTCTCTCTCTCTCTGCCTGACTCTCTGCCTGCTTGTGATCTTGGTCTGTCAAATAAATAAAATAAAATTATTTTTTAAAAAAGAAGAAACAGATATTTGTAACTGTGTAGAGACCTTCAGTGATACAATTGTGAATTTGACCAAATTAACTTATATAGAACCCTACACCCAATAACTGAGAAATGTACCTGCTTTCACCAGAAAATTTTTTTACAAATTTTACAAAAATTAACCACACAAGTTAGTTATAGAAATCTGTGGAGAGAGAGGGAGGGGACAAAGATCGGTAGGCCCAGGGAGGGACACTGAGGCACTATAACTATTCCGTGTGGGACGTGCCTGTTACTCTACACCTGTCAAGACCCGCAGAATGTCCAGCACAAGGCGTGAAGACGAATGTGAGCTGTGGATGTCAGCCCCCGCGCCATCCGCTGGAACGCACGCAGCATCCATGCACCATGTTAACAATGGGGGCAGGCGGTGGGGGGGGGTAGCCGGAAGCTATACCTTTCCATCAATTTTTCTGTAAACTTTAAAACTGCCCTTTTTTAAAGAAAAATGTATTAATTGACCATGTGCTGAGCCAAAAGCAATCTTCAAAAAAAAAAAAAGATAAGTAAGCATGGTAATGTCTTTAGGAAGCAAATTTTTCAGAGCAATCCTGACCACTCCCCCTCCTGCAGAATGGCTTTTCCAGCGGTTGTCACTGTCTGGTGTAGCTCAGGTACACAGTGAGACCCAGCCACAGCTTAGCAGCTACTAAATACACCAAAAATAAGAGAATGAAGGATTCAAACAACACAGAGCATGTTGGGCATTTAAGTGGAAAGGAATCCGACCAGCCAGGAGCCTGTCTGGTGATGGAGAAGAGGGAGCAGAGCAGAAGGAAGTACTAGATCTCCTGTGGCTATTCCAGGTCAATGGCTGGGCCACCAACCAAGGAGACATTTTGGGGACATAAGTCATGCAGATGCGTGCTGCACCTGCCTCCACGACATCCTCAACGGCCAGCAGGTGCCCTCTGTATGGGGGATCTGAAGGTCCAGCTGGTGGGGCAGGATTGGGGCATCCTAAGCAGCACTCGGGAGGAGGTGGGTGCTGGGGTCTGGGTTCTAGGTGTCCCATCAAGAGGCCACAACCCAGTAGATCTGTGTGCAAACCGCCCCACGTCCCGGCACCACCAATGCAGCTCGTTATGTGAAATATGCTATTCGTTAGCGAAGTTTGAAAGAAAGAAATAGCTGAAGCATCCTGAGGGCTATGGACCATGAGAAGCAGCCCCTTGTGCTGTGGACAGGGACTCTCAGGTCTCGCCGGGTGGAGTGCAGTTTTCTGGGTGGCCAGCAGGTGGCAGCCCCTGACCAAAAACGGTGCATCTCTGGGCCCTTTCCGGGATTTGTGGCTGGTCTTCCACCGTCAGCCCAGTGGGCCTTCCTGAAGGCTGTTACCTGATCCTGCCCGCCGCCCGCAGGCCCACCCCTGCCTCCAGTCCTCCTCTGAGCTGCTGAAGGGGCTGGTTACCTGGCCGGTCCGAAAACGGCCTTGCCGGAGGTTTAAACCTCCTGACGGCCACGCCCAGCCCCAGAGCGCGGCCCCAGGCTGGGACGGAGGAGGGCTACACCTTAACCCCCTCCCCCCCAGAGGCCCACCTGCTGCTCCGGGCCAGCTTGTTTCAGGGTTCAATCTTGGAATTTTTCTAAGTTTTTACTTTAACCCCCAGGTGCTCAGCACAGGAGCGTACCTTCCTCCCCATCACCTGCTTCCCCTGCCCCCCGCGCCCCTCCCCTCTGGTGGCCAGCCGCACGTCCACCGGAGCTGAGGGTCTGTTTCTTGGTTTGCCTCTCTCTCTCTCTTCCCTTTTCTTGTTTGTTTCTTAAATTTCACTGAGGAGTTAAACCCTGTGGTAGTTGTCTTTCTCTGCCTGACCTGCTTCACTTAGCGTAACACCCTCTGGCTCCGTCCGTGTCTTGACAAAGGGCTTCACTCCGCGTGGCCGCGCACCACTCCACCCTATGCCTCCATCCAGGCCGTGTTTTGAAAGCCAGTCTCATCCACACCTGTGCTTGGTCACAACCTGCTCTCCTGCGGCACCCCTGGGTGATCAGATGCTCCCCATTCAGTATGTCCGAAGCACACCGCCCCCCCAAGCCCCCGCACCTCCATCCAAGCCTGAGTCCCGGAGGCAGGACATCATCCGACTGCTCCTGTCGGCCTCAGGGTGCCTGTGGACTCAGCCCACTTCTCTCTGTGTCGCCTGTCACCCCTGACACCCAGGAGGGAATGCCCCCAAGTCCCCTGACCACAGCGGTCTGTCGGGACACGTCCCTGAGCGCGTTCCATGACTGCTCCTGCTCTTCTACCCGAGACCAAACTCCCCAGTGTAGCTGCTCCCCTGACCTGGAGTCCCTGGCCCCCTGCTGGCCCCCTGCTGCTGTCCACCCACGTGCCATGCTCCTTGGGACGGCTGTATGCCCCCACCCCAGCCCCTTGGCGGAGTTAACACCCACTCGCCCTCCAGACCACAGCCTCCTGTCCGCACAGGCTGTCCCCAGTGCCCGCCCGCGCCCAGCCTCAGCCCCAGCACCCGCCCGCGCCCGGCCTCAGCCCAGACCCTTCTTACCCTCACCAGCTCTTGCCACCCACATTCGTTCTGGGCCAGGACACACCTGTGGGTGAGAACTGCCCTTCTGAACGCACAAGCGGGGCAAACTCGGGGCTCCAGTGTGGACAGACGGGTTAGCCGCCCCCCCCCCCCCCCCCCCCCCCCCCCCCCCCCCCCCCGTCTAGCACCCACCATCCTCCGAACTCCCCCACAGAAGAGCTGCCTGGCAAATAGAAACCCAGAATGTTCCCTCTCTGACCTTGGACAAGTGTAAACCGTATACTTGGAAGACCAGGAAACAGAAACAAGAGGTTTACCCTAAAAAGGAAGTTTTTGTCCTCAAACTCCAATCCCAGTGGTTCATCACTACTCGGGGGAGTGTGGAAACCACCTCAGGACGCGGGAGTCCCAGGAAGATGGGTGGGGGGCATGGAGGCCCGGGGAGGTCCCCCCCCCCCCCCCCCCCCCGCGCCTCCAGGCCTGACGCCCCAGGGCTCGCGCCTGAGTGAGTGATTGGTTTGCGGACTCCGTGGCGCAGCTGAGCTCCGGCTCTGCGAGGGCCCCCGCCCCGGGCTGCAGGCCCAGGCCGCCGGCAGAGGACCGCAGGCGACCGCTGGGCATCTGCCCCAGCGTGCCAGTGTGCCGGGCTGTGCTGCGCGCTCCCCGGTCCCGCTGCGGCCCGAGGAACGGAAGTCGGGATGGAAGAGGCAGGTGCCCACGTGAGGCGCGAGCGCTCTGTGGTGGCAGCCCCGAGGCGGCAGCCGGAGACCGCCTGAGACGCCGAGAAGCCAGAAAAGCTGCAGCCGCCCTCTCCACCCAGACCTCCAGCTCCCTCCATCCCAGCGGACCCCCACCCCGGCCGTCGTCGGTCTCGGCTCGAAAAGAGGCGGTCACCAAGTCCCTTCTGATTGGATGGCCGCGAAGTCCCAGCGGGCGCCCCCGCACCTTAAAAGAGCGGAGTGTGTGGGAGCTCGAGCCCGGCCCGGCCCAGCCCTGCGCGCGGCGGCGAGGGGAGACGGGGACGAGCAGGACGAGGACCGGGAGAAGAGGAGGAGGCGACCCGGAGGCGTGGCCGAGGCGGCCGGAGAGGCCCGGCGCGCGGAGGCTCGGAGGCTCGGGGACCGACCGACAGCCGGACGGACGCGCGGCCCCGGAGCTGCGCCGCGGCGGACGCGCGGCCATGGCCGAGCTCAAGTCGCTGTCGGGGGACGCGTACCTGGCGCTGAGCCACGGCTACGCGGCGGCGACCGCGGGCCTGGCCTACGGGGCGGCGCGGGGGCCCGAGGCGGCCCGCGGCTACGGCGCGCCGGGCCCCGGCGGCGACCTCCCTGCGGCGCCCGCGCCCCACCCCGCGGCCGTGGCCGAGAGCAGCGGCGAGCAGAGCGGCGACGAGGACGACGCCTTCGAGCAGCGGCGGCGGCGGCGGCGGCGGCGGGGGGGACCCGGGGGCGCGGCGGACGCGCGGCGGCGGCCCCGGGAGCAGCGCTCGCTGCGGCTGAGCATCAACGCGCGCGAGCGGCGGCGGATGCACGACCTGAACGACGCTCTGGACGGGCTGCGCGCCGTCCTCCCCTACGCGCACAGCCCGTCGGTGCGCAAGCTCTCCAAGATCGCCACGCTGCTGCTCGCCAAGAACTACATCCTCATGCAGGCGCAGGCCCTGGACGAGATGCGGCGCCTCGTGGCTTACCTCAACCAGGGCCAGGGCCTGGCGGCGCCGGTGGCCGCTGCGCCCCTGACGCCCTTCGGCCAGGCCGCTGTATACCCGTTCTCGGCGGGCGCCCCGCTTCCCTGCCCTGACAAGTGCGCCGCCTTCTCCGGGACGCCCTCGGCGCTGTGCAAACACTGCAACGAGAAGCCATGAGCGCCCGGGCGGCTCCTCCTCCCGCACCAGCCCTGCATTTTACCTTGTGCCACCCTGCCCCGACTGAACCCCGCCCACCGGGAGAAGGCTGCCGGAGGTCGCTTCCAGCCCCCGCCCGCTGAACAGCGCCGGTAGGGCCGCGAGAAGCTCGGAGCACGTCTGGGCACCGGTTTGAGCGCGACAGCAGGGCACTGGCATCTGCGCCCTGGAGGCCGCAGCACGCCCACTGGGCAACCTCCGATGGGAGACAAACCCTGCTTGTCTGGACACCACCGCTCACCCTGAAAAAGAAAACCAGGACCACGTTGGGAGCAGGAACCGGCGTGACCCCAGGGGGAGTGGTCCTGCTGGTCACCAGCGCAGGGAGAGCGCTTGGCTGGGCTTGGCGGCTCTGGGCCCTGGCATTGGGTTCTCTGGGGACTGCAGGGCTGGCTCCAGCCGGGTGTGCTCCCAACGACAACCGCTGGTGCCAGGGTAGTCTGTCTCCGAGGCTTGGCGGCCCCAGCGCCCCTGCAGCCCAGTGGCAGATGCGCAGGGACCCAGCCCACGACTGTTTGCTAAGCAGCTGGACTGCCCTTGACCCTGGAAGACCCCGGGCAGTAGCTGAAGTCAGAGTGTGTTATGTTTAGTTTCTTGCCTGCCTAGAGGCATGAGCCTCTGGGGGTGAGTGGATGCCAATGCTGGCGGCCTCCAAGTCTGCGGAATCTGTCCCCTAAACCGTCCCTGGACTCCCCGGCCACCACCGCTCATGCTGGAATGTCCCCGCCAGGGTGTGGCCTGCACGGAGTTGGATGGAGACCTGCCGCATGCCCTCTGCTCACAGGCAGTTGTACAGAGGACAGTCCCCACACTTGGCCTGGGCTATCAGGGAAGGGCCGGGTCTAGCCCCACTGACCTCCACACCAGCCCCCTGCGTGTTTCCAGGGGCGGAGGCCGGGCCAGGGGTGAGTCGGCTGGTGGGAGGGGCTGCTTCCTGAGCTGGGAAAAGGTGACGGGTTTGTCTCCTGGTGTTGGGGTCTGTCTCCTTGATGAGGGTGCACGGTGCAGAATTCTGCCGCCGTAGGGGTCCACACGCTCTGCTCAGCCGGCCAGCTACCCTGGGGACTGGGCTGTCCCAGCGCATTTGCCCTCCCGCCGCCCTGCTGCAGCATCCGGCCTTAGTAACCCAGTTTCCTCGGCCGGCAGCCGCTGCCGCTGCGCTAATGAGGAGAGGACCTCGGCCCTACAGAGCGGCCTGTCTGAAGCGTTTAACTTTAATTAATGCATTTCAAAAGGCCCTTTTGTATCTGCAAAATGAAGTGTGTGATTAAGCTTTATTCATAAAGACATATGCTTAATACTGGTTTTTGTTAATTTCCATATTTATATCTTCACTGTCTGCTTCTCCCTAACACACTACGTTATCGGTTTTGCACATTCAGAAAGCTGGGAGCTAGGGGCTCTGTTTCGAATCCTTTTTAGGTAAGCAAAGGCAGGACAGCTGCGAACTCCAACGCCATTTACTTCCAGGACCATTTCAAAGTGCTCCTGAATCAACTTTCTGAGTCACTGGTCATAACCTGAAACAGCGTTGCTCATCCTGGCTGAAACAGACGCCTCTGGTGCATCATTTCTATTTGGAATGAAGTTACAGTTTTGTTACAGTTTTAACTTAGTTTTTAAAATAATGTGATTAAATTTGAATACCATATTAAACACGGTCACTGGTGGCTGAGGTTAGGTTCTCAGAGAGCTGTGCCGGTCTGGACCCCGCGCTTCTCGGTCAGAGCCTAGAAAGTCTGTGGGGGGCAGACGGCTGCTGTGTGAACAACCCCTCAGTAGATGTATAAAATATGAAGAAAACAGGGGAAGGAAAAAAAAATCTCTGCACCTCACCTTGAATGAAAAACATTAAGTTTTTAAAAGGACCATCTAATTAATCGTATGTTCTTCCATTTACTTGGTTTTCAAAAAAATGAAATGTGTTTCTTTTTGGCTGCTCAGTCATGTGCTACATGATCCGTTGTTCTCTCCAGAACGTCAGGCTGCCTCTCGCGCCGTGGAACAGAGCGATCATTCCGTACGTGAAATTCGGCTTTTCAACAAGGCTAACATAGCAACCTGCTCTAGCAAATACAAGTCTTTTGGCCTCCCCCATTCTAAGAGCTCCCAGCACAAAAGGTCTGGTCCTCCACGGCCCCTGTGCCCAAAATACAGTGAAGCAGCCTCCCCACTGGCAAGCCCACCGCTGTCTGGAAACATCCGACGGGGGCTCTGGGCAGGCACTCCAGAACGGCTCGGGCATCTAACCCCCCAGAGCCGACCCTTCTCCAGCGCTGGAGAGTTCAACAGGAGAGGGCTTTGCTTATAACGGAGTTTGAAACAGCCTTTTGCCAGGTGCTTGTTTTTAGAACCGTCTTAGGGCAAGGGAAGGCGTACCTGCTGGTAGGTCTGGATGTGGTGTGAGGGAGTGTCGCAGTAAACCCGGGTCGGCCACACAGAGACCCGGCCACACATGAAATGGTAGCTTTTCTACTGGCTACGTAAGAGTAAATCCATGAAATTAATTGTAATGACTTTTATTTATTCCCGTGCATGCAAAAGAGTGTTTCAAAACACAGTCAGTATCTTTTCATTATCAGGGGATATGGCACGTTCCTTTTCTTCGTACTGAGTCTTCAAAACCCGGTTTGTCTTGCGCTTAGAGCTGCTCTCCGTTCAGACCAGCCCCGTTTTGAGGATCAGCGGCCGCACAGGTTTGTGACGCCCACAGTGGACCCTGCGGCCTGAGGCAAAGCTCTGAGGGACCTTTGTTTTCTTCACGCTCATAATAAGCAGGAAATGCCCGCTGATTCAAGGAATAAATTCTAGAGCGAGACACATAGGAAATGCTTCATCCTTGCTACTCTTCCAAGCCTGGGTCACCAAGGCCAGCTGAGGCCCGGGCAGGGGCGGGAATAGCTGTGGTCCGTTTTCTCCCACGAAGTGGCGGCCGTTTGTCTACGGAGTCACCCTTTCCAGCGGCCTTCCAGCAGCACGCTGGCCACCCACGCCCGGGCCCGGGGAGCCGGCAGCACGATGGCATTCCAGTCGAGGGGTGTCAGGCAGCCAACAGTGCCTTCTTCCTCCATTAACCACGCCGTTGGGGGCCGCTGGCGGCTGCCGGAGCCACTCGAAGACCGAGGTTCATTCAAAATCAGGCTGTGAGCCCGTGGAGCCCGGCTCGTGGGGGCTTGGGGCAGGCTTCCCTGACCCAGTGGCCTCCCCAGGGGGCCCTTGCTGGGGTGAGGAGAGGCTGGCTGGTGGGCTGAGGTCCTGTACCCCTGCCTGCATTCCCTGACTGGCGCCTCCACGGCCCGTGCGGGTGTGGACACACCAGCTTCCCTGGCAGAGAGAGAAGGCACAGGGGTTGGAAGACGGACGTGGGGAGTCCTTAGGGTCAGGCTAGTGACTGAGCATTTCACGACAGACGCCACTTCCTCTTCCTTCCTTTCTTTAAAATGACCGACAGCAAAGTTCTCCACCTCCTTTGGGTATTTTGGTGGTAACATTTTTAACTACTTGGTGAGATGCCACGGGCACGGCACTTTCTGTTCCTGTGGGCTCAGGACATCGGACACCCAAAGATCTTTGTTTCCCTCCAGGTAGGAAACTCGCTCACCGAAAACAGCATCCCTGGTTCTCAGTACTGGGTAACGGCATCCACGCTCGGGGAGCAGAACTCCGTTCTCACCTAGCTCTGCCCCAAGGGACCCGGAGCTCGGACAGGCAAGGGCCACCGGCCCCCGCGCGTCCGCTCACAGACCCTCGTGTGCCAGTATGTTGGCTTCTTGGTTGATTTCATCCCAAACCCGGGGCTTGTCTTCATTCGTGCTGATGTTAGTCGGATCCGCGGGGAGCTCTGTTCATCCTTACGAGGAAGCTCCCAAGTGTTCCAGGGCAGACACCTGCTTTGTCAAATATGCATGTCTGTTTCCCTTGCAGGTTGGGACATTACAGGAAGAGGCACCTCCTCCCAGAGGACAAATGTTGTTTCCCTAAAAGGATGTGTGAGATGCACAGAGTGTCGTTCCGAGCGGCACGGCCTGTCTTGCCTCGCCCTTGGCCGAGAGAAGTCTGATGAGAGCAACCAGGCGGGACCCCAGAGCCCCGGTTAATCCCGCAGACTGTGGTTACGGCAATTGTATCCTAGGAATTTGCCTGTGATACGTCCCGAGTCTTTAATCGCTCTCGGCATCCCGTTTTAAGGGATGGAAACAGAGGGATTTACAATGTATTAAATCATTTCCCCAACAATTAATTACCTCTTTGGATCATAACCCTGGATGTTGTGTTCTATACCCAAACAAAAGTCAGTTTCATACCATTAGAAAATTAATACACATAAATTCATACACATAAAAGCCAAAAGGCTCTGATCGTTAGCAAAATCTCCTTTGAGGCCAGTGTCTTCCCATGTTCTAGAATGAGTCTGAAGTGCCCCGGGCCTTTGTACGGAGAAGAGGGAGGAGAAGCTGTGATCTTGAGGCTCTCTGAGTAGGAGGCGAGCTGCGTTATTTTGAAAGTGAGCGTAGGGCAGGAGCCTGTGAAATGCGGGGCTAGAAGGGGGTCTCGGAATAAGGCTGTGTCTGTGCTTCTGCGGCTGGCTGTGCGGGCTCCCCGGGCTGGTGCCGGTCAGGAGGCCGAGGGCCAAGGGCCGTCGCTCTGTGGCTCCCGTGGCCGCTGAGGTCTGCGTTCCCAGAGACACGGCTGTCAGAACGCAGAGCGGAACCGGATGCGGGCCTGGCCAGTGGCCTCTGTCCCCCATGACGCTCAGGCCACATGGGGGTGCCCAGCTGACGGGGGCCTGTGGGGCACCTGGGACAAGGTCCTAGCTCAAGGGTTTCTTAGCAACAGTGTGCCTGCGTGCTGGACGGGAGAGCCTTCCCAACGTGCCCGGTTTCACCTCTAAGCCTGTTTTGTCTGAAATGGTGAGGCCACCATCAGTTGCTGTCCTGGGGGCCCTGATTCAGCCTGACAGGAGCCCAATCTCCCAGCCCCATGTGGACGGGGCTTGGGTGCTCCCGAGGCCACAGCCAGTCCAGGAAGTGGCCACAAAGCCCAGACACCCGTGGGCCCTGTAACGCTCTCCAATGGCCAGGAGGCATCTGACGGGATGCATTTCATTCCACAGCCTGGCTTGGCTGGGTCTCGGCCTGCAGCCCTGTGTCACGGAGGCACCGAGGTTACAAATCCCTGGGAACGGCCTCTAAGTCTCAAACACCCGGGGCAGGGTCCAAGATCCGTCCCAGCCCCCTGCAGCTGCCCAGGCGGCTCCAGAGCCTGTCGGAGAGGGGGCTCGTGGGACCCCGCCCGCCAGCTCGAGGTGGTGCTGGCGGAAGTCAGGTGTGCTCTGCCAAGGAGCCCCCCACCCCCGGGCTCTGTCCATGGAGTGCAAGCTGGGGAGGGAGCAGCTCATCACTCGGGAGCAGGGACACCCATGATTTTTGGTAACTGAGATTCAGAAACTCTACATCTGGGAGTCGGTTGATGCCAACGGGCAGCCGGACGGCTGATGGGAAAGGGCCTCTGAACGGGAGGGTTGAGGTGTAAAGATCCCTTCTTCCGAGCGTTAGGCTGGACCAGCCCAACGGCCAGCGCCCTTCCTCGGGCTCCCACGGAGAGACTGTGTGGGCAGCACCTGCATGTCAACATCACAGACAACAGGGAAGACATTTATTTTATATTTGGGAATCTGGGATTCTAGAATAAATGGAAAGGCTTCTTGCTGCAAAACGCCGCTCTCTGTGCGCACTGGAGTCTCCCCTGGGGCTGTGGCGTAGGCAGAGGTGCCCAGAATGAGGGTGCCCGATGGGGTGAGAGCTTCGCCCCAGCGTCCCCACGAGCTGCTTCCAGAAATGCCTGTGTTCAGGGAACAGAGTGTGTCCCCAGGCCCCTTTCCCGGCACACATACCCTTGCTCATTTTGTCTGTCTGTCTGTCTCTGGCTCATTCTCTTCTGAAGCTGCTTTTGGGGGGGGGGGCCTATAACTCTTTCCTTCTCTCTGGGCAGCACTGCTCCCCTAATGAGCACATGTGGTCCTTAAAATATTCCACATGTATTCCGGTGTCTCCAGACCCTGGTCACTACTCTCGGGCAGACCCGACTGCTTCGGGATTTGGGAAAGCCTGGCCGGTTGGCAAGGAAAAGGCAGATGCAAAAGAGCAGCTGGCCGGTGGCTACCAGCCCTGCCCGCGGCCTGGGGGGTGCAGGGTGAGAATGGGCTGCGGCCTCTGTCAGCTTCTGCCCGGGAGTGTGTCCTGAACCCGCGCACGTGTGTGTATGTGCACATGTGCTCCTACGTGTGTCCTGCTCTGCACGGTTTCACCTCCCACACAGTCCCTGGGTCCTCAGCTGCCGCCAGGGTACCCAACAGTGGTACCGTCGCCAGCCCCCACCTTGCAACTCCCCGCCTTTTCGTAGATGGTCTGGCCTTGAGTGTGCTTGACTGAGGTTAGCAGGTCGACCCTCTGGCCCACTTGTTGGGACCGGGTTTCCCCAGACACAGATGTTCCATTTTAAGCCCTGGAAAATCCTAGGCCAAAGGCCGAGTTGATCACGCAGGGGTTAGGTCCTCAAACCCTTTCTGAAAACAGGAGAGAGGGTGAGCCCCATAAGTAAAACACAGGCACAGTGTCCTGCTCTCTGCTCTCACACCCCCGTGGACATCCTGTCTGCCCACGGACGCCCTTCCCTGCAGCCTAGGCCAAACCACAACTGTGAGCCTGGCCGGGAGCAAATGGGTCAGCGCAGGTGGGAGCTCACTGCCGCGCCCGTGGCCGTTCCACAAGTGAGGCGAGGCTGCTCGACGCAGACCACAGGCAGCGCCCGAGAGAGAAGTGGTTCGCTGAGGGGACCTCCTCCCAGCGGGGGCTAGAGGGGCCACGGCGCTGGGTGCCTCCGTGGTTGGGGCCACGGCAGAGAGGAGCCAAGGGCTGGACTAGGGAGGGGCCGTTCCCCGAGCCGTGGCCCCTGCCCGGAACCTGCTTCTCCCCCAAAGATGCCTCCATCCAGCCCGGCCAGCCCTGGACACCAAACCGCCCCCACCGAGGTTTTAGGAGAGACCGTTGGGCGGGGCTGAAGGCCCGGGAGCCGGCCAGGAAGGAAGGACAGACAGCGGCCACCAGCACGGAGGGAAACTGTCCGAGCAAGGGGAGCCCACGGGGACCAGCGTCTCCTAATGAGCACGTCGTCGGGCGCTTTCACTCTAATTTTTGCTTAATAAGGCTGGTTTGAGACGTAATTTTGAGGATCCACGCCTCCGCTAGACCCGCTCGTCACGGTGACGGGCCTCTCTCCGGCACTGTGGGGGTGTGTCGCTTCATTAATACCGCTCTGGAAGGTGGCTGTGCTGACAGATGAGGGACGCCGATGGCCTTTCAAGGATACCGACTTCATTAAGCAGCCTCATTACGGCGGCCGAGGGCTAAATATGTCATTTTAAAGGGAATGCTCGGCTTTCAGTGGCTTCCCCTCCCCCTCCCCCACCTAAGTGAACGAATTCTGTTTCCAAAATAATCACAAATGAACGACAAGGTCAGAGGCTCCTCCGCGGGCTCCAGCCAGCGGCCGGACGGCGGAGCAGAGCGCCGCGGGCAGCAGGATGGCGGCGGGGGGGGCCGGGGGGGGCGACCCCCTCTCCTCCTAGTGCCGACGCACCCATGGGCATTGAGGGACCCACACCAGGGGCTTCGCTCTCCCCAGTCCCACGTCAGCTTCGTGGTCGGCTGCCTGGTCCCCACAGTCTGCCGGAGGCACGCTCCGCACCAGGAGAGGGGGGGGCATTTCGCGAGCGGTCCCCGTCCCCCCGCTGAAGGGGTGGCCCGCCGTCTCCCAGTGTGACTGTCTCCTGTCGGTGTTGTGGTAAGACAGACCTAACTGGCTGACGTTTCAGCGAGGTGAGGACGCCGTCCAGCGACGGTGAAGGGTGTTCTCAGCGCCGTGCGGCCGTCGCCACTGCTCCTTCCGGAAGGCCCGTCTTCCATCTGTAATTTGACTGGTTTCAAGCCGGGCTCGTTAGGGTACAACGTGCATCCAGTAAAACACGTGCTTGGACGCAGCGCTCAGGAACGTGGGAACCTCGCGCAGCTGGGGAACCGCCGCGGCGGCCAAGATAGAGAAGGCCGCCATCACCCCGGGAGGCCTTCGTGCGCACGCCACCCCCGGCCGGCCGGCGGGCTTTCTGGGCCTAGAGTCTTGCTTTGTTCCAGAACATCTCCTAGGGAGGGATTGTTCACAGGTGTCCTCGGCATAGCGCATGTGAGGCTCGCCGGGGTCCCCTCTCTGTGCCTCAGTCTTACCATCTGCAAAGTGGGGTGGTAATCTCAGTAGCATATGGGGTTTTGAGGGAGCTGTATGAGGTGTTTTCATAAATCTTAGCACCATACCTGCCCTACCTCAATTTTTGCAGAAGCCTCGCATGGGCCACTGTGACGTGAAGAGACTTCTTGGGTAAAGTGAGTAGGCCAACCCTAGTCTTTACTGAAAGACCTGCTTGGGGTGTATCGACATTTCCCAAGACAGTTCTAGCTGTGGCTCCTGCGGGACAGGGTCCCAGCACCGTCCATGCTGACCTCTCTCGGAGGCAGCCTGCGTGTCCCCATGCTTCCTCCCCTTCTCAGAGACACGTCTTTTGGGTTAAGACTCACATGGCACTGGGGCACCTGGGTGGCTCAGAGGGTTGGGTGCTGCCTTCGGCTCAGATCATGATCCCTGGGTTCTAGGATCGGGCCCCGAGTCAGGCTTCCTGTTTGGCAGGGAGCCTGCTTCCCCGTCTCCACCTGCTAATGCTCTCCGTCACTATCTCTGTCTCTCTCTCTCTTTCTCAAATAAGTTAATTAATTAAATATTTTTTTAAAAACACACGGCACGCCTGGCTGCCGGTGGTGGTCTCTGTGACAGGTGAGAGGGGCCAAGAGGTGGCAAGGAGCCACCGAGGTGGCCCGTACTCAGGAAAAGGAGACGAAGCCAGGTACCCCTCCCCACCCCTTGCTTGTGAAGGGCCTGGGACAGGGGTCCTGCACGGATTGAATAGGACGTGACAGTTGTGATCGGGGAGGGAGCCCTGAGGAGTGCCCGGCCGGGACGGCCTCGTGATATCACTTTCCCTCTACCGCGTCAGCCGGCATTAGCCCAAAGCCACCCCAGACCCTCCTGGGGCGCTCAGGAAGCCGTCTGCACAACCTCGTCACGAGACAGGAAACGCCTGCGGCACATGCACAGTGACAGAAACGTCCAGACAGCAGACACGGCCGGGCACGGTGGGAGGGCCTTCATCCTCCTCAGACCAGGTGCCAACCGCCTCCTCCGGTCATACCAACAATGTGAGGGTCATCAGGGT
This sequence comes from Mustela nivalis, assembly GCF_964662115.1. Classification (NCBI taxonomy): domain Eukaryota; kingdom Metazoa; phylum Chordata; class Mammalia; order Carnivora; family Mustelidae; genus Mustela; species Mustela nivalis. The sequence continues at coordinate 142,654,205 of NC_139027.1, read as the reverse complement.
GAGTCGCCAACGTCACGCGGGGCCTGGCTGCAAGTGACCCGAGCGTCCGTGGCCGCGCCTCTGTGTGAGGGCCCCAGACGTCAGTGGGGAGCTATCTTCATAAACAGGAGGCATTCATAATCCCCTGTGTGGCAGCTCAATGATCTGCCCGGCGACGAGGGAACGTTCCAGATGAGGCTATGATGACGTTTCCGCACGTAGCGACCCGAGGTAAATCTTTGCAATTTCCATTTTGTGGAGATTTAATATAGACTGCTGCCCTGTTGCTGGCTCCCATTTAATCCGAGGTCACTCATTAAATGGAGACGGGCAGACGTCGGCAGGCCGGGCCTGTGGGCTGAGCTGCGGGCTGGCCTCCCCGGCGCCCGTCCCAGATGGACGGCTGCTGCCCTCGATCTGCGACGGGCGCTAATCTGAAACCTTGACCTGCTTCTCTGCACATCCCACATATTACATGGGACCTGCACACCCATGATGGAAGGCTGTGCGGCTGCCACCAGGAGCCAGAGACAGTCACGCTCACGGACCCGGAGTTTCCAAGATTTACCAAGTAAAAGCGTGACCAGAAGCACTGTCTATAACAGGCTGATTGCCGTCCTACAGGAAGAAAACTGGCGCAGCTACAGATCTTTCTGGAGCGAGCAGGGACATGGCCTGCCGCAGGGCTTCTGCAGAGGAGGCTCCGGGCCCGCAGGCCAGAAGAGAGGGAGCCCGGCCCCCAGCAGCACCTCTATACTGAGTCGTCTCCCCACACTGAATATCTTTTCTTAACACCAGGAAGCAGGGGCGCCTGGCGGGCTCTGGATTCTGGCTCAGGTCCTGACCCAGTGTTGTGGGCTCGAGCCCTGGATCTGCTCCCGCCAGGGGAGGGTCGGCTGGACGTCCTCTCCCTCCGCTCCTCCCCCGCTCACACACTCTCTCTCTCTAAAATAAATAAATAAATCTTAATTACAAAACAAAACAAACAAGCAAGCAAAAACCCCCAAACCGGAAAGCAGCAGTTGTGGGCCGAGCGGAGGCTCTGGTCCTAACCCTGGGCCTTGCGGTATTACGCAGACGGGAAACTGTGCCGTCAAGTTAAGGACCTGGAGAAGAGGCACCTGACCTGGACGCCCCAGCTGGCTCCCAAGTGAGCGACGGTGGAGGGAGTCCGGGGAGCTGGTGCGGGGGGCAGGGGGTGGCCATGAGCCTGGGTGGACAGCCAGCCGCAGGGCAGGAGGAGGCCAGGGCGATCCTGTCCCAGAGCCTGCGGAGGTGGCCCAGCAGCACTGACCCGCTCTCTGGGGATCACAGACTTCGGCCCCACAGCAGCAGGAGAACCCTGACCCTGACTCCTGCAGGGGAGGTGGAGAGGTCTACACTCGGTGGGCACAGGCCCACCTGCGCCTCCAACGGCAGAGTCCCATTCCCCCACGTGACCTGTGTCCTCCAGAGGAGGACACGTGGCCGTGGCTGCTCCAGGACCCTCGCCACCAGCGTGTCCGTGCGATCCCCCCGGGATGCGTGTCCGGACGATCCCCCGCGTCGTGGCGGCTCCACGGCACAGCCCGGCCGTCCCGCTGCGTCTGCCGGGCGCCCTCGTCGGGGCTGCTAGAGAGTTGGGGCTTCGCGGTACTGACCAAGCGGAGCGTGGTGGGTGCCCTCCGTGGCGCGCGCAGCGGACATCACCTGGCAGGTGGTGTGAGGGACGGAGAGGCGGCCACGTCACCCACCGCGGCTGGAGGAGCCAGAGCGCAGTCCCTGGCTTCAGCAAGCCAGGCAGGGTCCTGGGACACAGGTGATGTCCCACGGTGGGGACTTGGCAGGGGTCCTGAGCCCTCCAACGGGCAGCTGAGGCCCGCTGAGCCTCTGACCGATGGGGTCACAGAAGTCCTCGCTCCAGCCGGTGGTGAAGACGCGTCACAACAAAGGAGTCAGCTGGGGACCCCAGGCGAGAGGCCCACAGCCCACCCCACCATTTTATTCTGGCCTGGATACCTGGCTGGGCCCCTCGCGGGCGCATCGAAGGTCTATTGCTGCATAACAAAGCAGCCCCAGAGGCCGCAGCCTAAAACAACCATGTCACGGTTCGCAAGGGTCTGCATTCAGGAGTGGCCCGCTGGGCAGTTCCGGGCAGGGACTCCCCTGAGGTTGCTGGCGGAGGCTCTGGTCACCTGAAGGGTCTGGGAATCCCCTTCCAAGGAGGCCCCCTCATGGGGCCCGTGGCCGCCTCAGGTTCTCGCCGCATGGCCTCTCCCCGGGGCACCCGGCTGGCCCCCCGCGAGCTTTGGCTCACACCCTCATCTGGTGACTCACAGCTTCCTCTCCCCCCGTGGTGCTCAGAGGATGCCTCGGTCCAGCTCACATTCAGCAAGAGGGAATTAAAGCCTCCTTCTGAGGGGACAGTTTTCCCAGAAAGCTGCGCCTTGTTAAGAGCACACACTGGGTCAGTTCACTCAGGGATTTGAAGAAAAGACCCCCTTCCTGTACATAAAACTGTCCCCCCGCGAACGAGCATAGGGCCTGGATTTCACCTTCAGACGTTTGTTTGTTTGAGTTAAGCTTGAGTTAAGCTCCGGCGTGGGGCTGGGCGTCCCCAGGGACCCCTGCTGAGGAAGCTCCTTTCTGGGTCCTTCCCCAGAGCACGTTGCTGTCCTCGGTCTAGGGGTCTTTGTTGACCATCCTTGCAGACAATGACCTGTGTCCCCTGGGCCACCCGTGTCCCCGTGGCCCCAGGTTCAGCGCCTGCGTGGTGCTCGGGTGTGAGGCACTGCGTAAGTGACGAGGTTGCTTCCTGGCCTTCAGCGGGACCCCCTCCTCAGACCACACTGGGTCTCCCAGATGTCTCCCGGGGTCCCTCTGTCCCCGCCGCGCGCTGCCCCAGGGGTGGCAGGCTGGGGGAAGGCACGCAGATCCACTGGTTCTGTCGGTCCCCTGGTACTGCCTTTTATTGGCAGTAATAAATGCCTGTGCTAATTAACGGAATGGGTTTAACAGCCGTGATGACTGTCACAGGAGTGGCCCTTCTGGGTCTTACATAAAACCCTCAATGATAAAATTTCCTCTGCGGCGTTTTCATTAAGTTTCCATTGTTCTGAAATGAAGCAGAGCTATGCTAGAACATTCTCAAGGGGCTGCGGGAGTCCCACATCTATGCTTGGCTTGGGAATAGGGTGTGGGGCAGGGTGTGGCCCTCAGATCCCGGGATCTGGAACGTGTCCTCAGCACCCGTCCCTTCCCGGCGGTGGAGACCAGACTACAAACGGGACACTGACACCCCCAACAGAGCCAGAGGTCTAGACAAGCCTCTGGCCGCCTGCGCCTCAGTGTCCCGGTCTGTGGGGGGACATGAAGACCCGCCAGGCTGGGGAGGTGCACGCCTGTCCCCCTTGGGCTCAACAGACGGCCCCGCAGCACCCAGGCAGGCAGCCCTTGTACAAATGACCTGCTCAGGGTCCCTGGGCAGCACGTAGGGAATGGGGTCCCTGGAAACCGACTCGTGCAGCTGGTGCATTTTCTCTCCCAAGTGGATCAGCTCCCGGACTTATCCGGGACCTTTGCTTGGTCACCAGCGCCCATGCCAACTGCCCACTGACCCCTTGCAGCCGGTAGGGAGGACACAGGCAGCCACGCTTCCCAGATGTAGGGACAGGAGCCTCCAAGGTTAGGGTGCGGAAGCCCTAAAGCAGAGCCCATCCCAAGTGCAGCCTGGGCCCTCCCTCTGCAGAGGGAGGTGCTCCTGACCTGGAGGTCGACAGGGTTGGAAGCTGACCAGGGGGCCATGGACCAGGATACTAGTTTCCACCATCGCTCATCCACACACTAACAAGTTAGTGGCACAAACCAGAGTAGGACTGAGGGTACCTCGTCAGCAAACCCAACTGTCTCAACTGCTGTCTCCACCTCAGTATCTCAGACTCACGCACGACCACCAGAAGGGGCTTGTTGGAAATCACGCGCCTGGATTTTCGAAAACTGAGCTCAGACTTCTGCTAATTCTTCTTTTTTTATTAAGATTTTTATTTATTTATTAGCGAGAGAGGGACACCGAGAGACCGAACATATAGGCAGGGGGAGTGGGAGAAGGAGAAGCACCCTAGGATCATGACCTGAGCCGAAGGCAGACACGTAATGACTGAGCCCCCCAGGGACCCCAACTTCCTGCTAACTCTGAGAGTTGTTCTGCCTGGCTGCTCTCAGCTTGCATTTCTCTCCCTGGCCTCCCAACCCCCACCCCAGCCTCCCATCCCCACCCAGGGCCACTCTCTTCCTGTCAGCGTGGGGAGAAGTCCACGTCACGTGAGGTCTGGCCCAACCTTTCCCCCCACCCAGGAGGGGACTGTGACCTCTGGGTGTCCCCACCCGTCCCTCGGATGCCTCCACAGACTTGGGAGGCAGCTCGCCAGCAAGCGGTTACTCTTCGTCAACTGAAGCCAAGAGCGGAGGCTGCAGATCAGCGCCCAAGCCGCTGCTGTCCTTTCTGTAAACCGCCAGGCCAGCCCCAGCAAGGCGCTCCCCGGCCACCAGCAGGCCCTGCCACGAATCATGAATATTGATGGCACGGCCTTTGTGAGGAGCGTCCCGCTCCGGCCTCCGCAGAGCGGTGGGCTCCGAGATCTCCCCAGCTTTGTTGAGTGTCAGGACGCACGGCGGCGACAGATGGACATTCGCCTCCAAACCTCCGTGCGCCCAAGCGCAGCACAAAGGGGCCCGGGATGTTTTCAATATCACACACTTGCCTCGGGGCCTGTCTTCAATCCCATTTACCGAGGGCTGGGGCTTTTTTTCATCAGTCAAATGCCTTAAGCACTTTGTCAACTTGGACATCTGGCCGCACGGCAAAAATTATTTTATTTGCTAAAATATTTAATAGTGTGGCAGGGTTTTGCTGGAGACCTGGGCCTTCGTGGCACCTGCGGGCACGCAGCGGCGCCGGCCAAGAACCACGGGCCCTCGCGGTGGACCTGGCTCTTCCTGCGGGAGGAGGGAGAATGTGCTCCCCTCAGCGCCTGGCGATGGCTTTGTGGTCCACCCTCCCTCAGCACAGTGAGGATCTGGGAAGTCTGAACACAGTTGAAAATGGGCTCCAATAAGCCCTAGACACGTGCGTCCACAGCGGCACTGTCACCACACTGCTTGGTGCTGCTTGGGACCAAGATGTAGCCAAGGATGAAATCAGCCCAGACGCCCATCCGCCAGCGAACGCATACACGGAATGTGCTCTGTCTCGACAGTGGTTCATTCTTCACCATAATGAGGATGGAGTTATGGCCCACTCTGGTGTGGATGGGCACTGAGAGCATGGCACTAAGCAGGAAGCCAGGCATGAAAGGCCACAGAGCATGCGATCCGACTTCACCAAGTGTCCACAAGAGGCAAACGGAGAGGACGGAAGGTAGAGGCACGGCTTCCAGGAGCTAGGGGGATGGGGCAGGGCCAGCGGCAGGCATGGGCTGGCATTCAGGGAAGGCAAGAAGGTTCTGGAACTAGACAGTGAGGATTGCACAACATTAAAGAGCACCCGGGCGGCTCAGTAGGTGAAGCCTCTGCCTTCGGCTCAGGTCATGATCTCAGGGTCCTGGGATGGAGCCCCGCATCGGGCTCTCTGCTCAGTGGGGAGCCTGCTTCTCCCTCTCCTTCTGCCCCTCCCCCTGCCTGTGCTCTGTGTCAAATGAATAAATAAAGTCTTTAAAAATAAATAAATAAAATATAAAAATGCTTAAAATCGTAAATTTGTCAGAAACAGTCACAAAGTTGACACGGTGCTGGTATTGATTGTAATGGCCTTGAACCTGATCATCCGAGGTCATTCATAATCAAGGAAGTGCGCTGAGTGTCCAGCATAGCTCTCTCCCGAGGCCACAGTAATGAACAAAACAGTTGGCTTTGGTCCTGCAGAACGCACTGCTGAGAGCAGGCATGGACAGAAATCAGATAAGTCAGCCTGAGTAGAAGGAAGTCTTCCTGGAGGAGGTGGTGTTAGGCTGAGCTCAGGACGATGGTGGGGGGCAGTCCAGGCAGGGGGACAGCAGGTGTGGGGAGGCCCTGAGAAAGCAGTGTGGCTCTTGGGGACAAGAGAAGGATGACTGGGGTGGAGAATAAAGAGGTCGGGGGGGGTGGTGGTGGCAGGTACCCTGATCCTGCCCCGGGAGAAGTGGGTCACCCATGTAGAAAGAAGGTGGACCCCAGGGCAGTTTGCATGCCCCCTTGTGCCCTTCCCTGAGCCTGAGCGCCTCCCGTGTCCCAGACCTGGTGAAGCTCTTCCGTCACGGCCCCCACCCTTCCCTGCAGAGGACACTGCGGTGTAGGAAGGCTGGGTCACTGGGAACACCATGCACCTTCCAGGTGAAGCGTCAAGCCTGCCTCAGGGCTACAGGGAGTCCCTTCCAGTTCCTGCTCCAGAAAACACCCCCAGGCATAAGACTCCTGACAAGTCCCAAGAAACTGGCCAAAGTCTGTGGTGTGACAGCCAGCTCCCAGGAAGCGGAGGTCCCCGGTGTCATGCAGAGATCTCAGCCCTGGTGAGGACCTGTCTCCATCCCACACCCTTTCCTGGGCCACCTGAAGAGGCCACCACCAGGCACACAGTGCGTCATGGCCTTGCAGGAGCAACCAAGCAACCTATGTGTGCTTCTGCCTCAGACTGGCCTCCTCTTGCCGGCCAGCAGAGAAGGGCTCCGGCCCCAGAGCCACATAGTCTGAGGACCCCATCCGCCAATGCCTGAGCCTGGGGGATGGCTCAGAGCAGTAGATGCTGCCATCCGCATCTGCCCAGAGCACCAGAAGTCCTCACCCAGGGCCAGGCTGACAGGAGACACAACAAAGGACACAGAGGAGGGCCAGATCCGGGACACCAAGGGGAAACGGAGCCCTCTCCAGTCTGGAGGGACTGCCAGGCCTCAGAGGCTGGCGTAGGGGGCACAGTAGGCGGCGCCTTCTGGGGTGATGGTCTGGGTCGCTCACGATCCTGTCCCCAGAGAGGCCAACAGCCAGTGAGCAGGGTCCCTGCACCCAGCCGGCCTCAGATGGGCCCACCCCACCCTCTTCAGGCCCATTGCCTCCCTCCAGGCCTGTCCCTGCCCCTATGCTCGCTGCCCCTCTCCCCCACCTCCTGCCTGCCCGCATGTCTGCAGGCGCTGGGTGGGAGGTCAGAGACGGACCCACTTGACCCCATGGGAGGTTGGCCAAGGCACCTCTGTCCCCTGGATCCATCCCCAACCCTAGTGCAGGACTTTCTGGGGAGTTGGAGGAGCAAAGAAGATTCCCGAGGCTTCCACATACCCAAGAAGCAGTCCTAGACCATTTCCCCCAATACCGCCCAGAGGGGCCTTGGCCTGCAGCCCCCCACACAGTCCTGGCTTCTGCACCCTGTTATCAGAGCCCAAACTTCCTCCCATCTCTTCCCCATCACCGTCGGTGGGGGGGGCCTACTCCGGCTTCCCCGCCCAGGCCAGTCCGTGTCTCCATCCCACGGGGTGCTGGGCAGGGCCCCATCCTAGACGCCTGGCTTCAGCACCTCGGACAGGGCCAAAGGCCTGGGGTGCCCAGCGAGGACTGTGGAAGGGGTTCAGGCTGGTCCACCCCACCTCCCAAAGGGCACAGCCGCCAGACAAGACTTCTCTGCGGAGGAGGGTAGCAGCAGGGGCAGCACCTGCTCCACTGGCCCCAAGGGGAGGAGGCATCGCAGCCCACACGCCCACGCCACTGCCCACTCTGGATGCTGTGTCCTCCACCAGCTTCTTCAAACAGGGACATTTGTTCTCCTCTCAAGGAGACCGGCTTCATGTCCCCATGAAGGCACCAGCAGACGTGAACTGGGCCGCCAAGGCCACCCTCAACGTGGCTGAGTGTCTCAGGCTGACGCCGGGTCACTTGAGTACCCCCCAGCTCTGCGGCCGCGTCCTCGTGGGTCTGGGCCCCGCAGCCCCCTCCGCCAGCAGCGCCAGGACCCCAGCCGGCTGGTTTGGGCTCTGCTGTCCTCTTACCTTTAGATGTTCAGCAGCATGAATATTCTGATTTTTTATTGAAAACTAATTTGGAGTTCTCACTCTCTAAGGGGCTTCTAATCACCAAAAACCGCCTACGGCAAGAGTTGATTGACAGGCCAACGTGGCCACTTCTGAAGAACAAATTGGCCATTGGCAGTGCCACAGACAAAGGGAAATGCCAAGGGCTTGTTATTTATGAGCTATTAGGGAGAATGCAATCAGCATCTGCTTCCCACATGGGCAAAAACACCTGTCAGACATCAGGAGACCATAAAACAACACACGTTTAATAGTTACTTTGTTTAAAAAGTCATTAAAATTGAATGTCAGCTAAAACTTAGGAAAACATTTATTCTTCAAACCCCTTTGAATCTTGCCAGTGAGCACAAGACAGGGCCAATTCTGCCTGGTACAGGCACACAAGTGTGTCAACGGGGAGGGGGCTCCCCGGGGCAGCATCAGGGACAGAGCAAGGCTAGAGGGAGGACCCCGTCCAGCAGGGCCTGCGATGAATCCCACCCCGGACCTGTCGGGGCGGGGTTGTCTGTCCCCGCTGCCTCGGGCGCAGCTGGCTGGACAGGACGCACCCCTGTCGGGGTCCCCACTAGGTCTGGAGAGCAGCCCATCCCCATGGCTGGCCACCCTGGCTGTCCCCACCTGCTGTCCTCTCCCTGCAGAGTCCTCGTGCCATGCTGACGGCTGAGGAGGTGGGCTCTCTGCCCACAGGGAGGCAGAGGCAGGGCCCTCGCTTTCACCTCCACGAGAGCTGCTGAGAAGCCACCGGTTAGGGCCAATTCTGGAGAAGGCTGCTGACGGGAATTCAAGGCCCCAAGCCCAGGACTGGGTCAGAGTGGTGGGTCGGTCCGGAGTGGCAGCTAACCCGGCAGCCAGAGCAGGGTCAGGCCAGCTCTGGGGGTCTCCGCACCAGAAGCTTGGGACAACCTGCTTCCCGAGTCCCACTGCTCACAAACAACAGATGGTTCCTGGCACAGAAATTGGCCTAAGGGCCTTGCTGTCCAGTCCAGTCCACCACATGGGTCAAACATTGAAGGTTAGTGAGAGGTTTGCACTGGGGAAAGCAGGGACAGAAAGCCCTGCTCCTGGCGAAGCCCACCGTCATCTCAACCCCACTGGACAGCAGGGAAGGGAGACCAGGTTGGCCAGCGGCACGTCCGTGATCGTCCCCAGACGGGGCGGAAGAATGGGGCCAGGGTATCAAAGTCAGGTCAGGCCCAGGCGGCTGCACCAAGTGACCAGCCAGCACTGTGGACTTTCGTCCAGCTGCTGTGGCCCTAAGAAAGTAGCCGTCACTCCGTTCTTGGCCCTTCTTTGCCCGGGGCCTGTACGGTGCTGCTGGGCTCAGCTCAGGGCTTCAGACCTTCCCAGGACGATAGGACAGGTGGACATGGAGACCCTAAGAGAGAAGTTCTAGTTAGCCAGCTTTGACCATGTGGCCAGTGTGGCAATGGACCAAGGAGCAAAGGCTTGTACATTCTTCACCAACAGGAATCAACCCTGGTGAAAGTCACGTCCACACAGGGGACGTGGAAATGTGTGTAGCCACGGAGACTAGTGACCATGGACTTCAGCTGGCTCCCTGAGGAAACCCGGAGAGCCCGTCACAGGATGGAAACATTCTGGGGTCAAGGGGTTTGGGGTCTGGGCTCTGGTGTCCTCTCACGTGGCGCCTTTAGATCTGTCTATGCTAAGATCACCCACTGGGAGAAAGTAGTGGGGACAGGACAGGAATCTGGACAGCAGAGCAGCTCTCCTGCCTGCAAAGCCACCATCCTGGGAGAAAACAGCAGGATGGTGGCAGAGGTCAGTGGGAAAAACACCGGAACCCTGAAGCCCCACCCTGCTGAGCAGACCAGGGCCACCCAGGGGCTCGTCCCCAGCCCCCTCACCCAGCCCGGCCGTGGGGACTCGGGGACTCAGGGATCCCAAGGAACGAGGAACATGGGTTTGGGAACACAATGGGTGGTGAGCATTGGGGGGGCTGGTCTTCTTGTCTCTGTCTCTGTGCTGGAGGGGCTGGGCGAGGGGACTCCCCAGCCCCAAACTCCCAGATGACTTTCAGAAAAGCTTTTTGGACATTTTACTGTTGAACAACATTCTAATCCCTGTAGGACAGGGCCACTGACCTGCGGGGACACTGAAAGGAGCTCTGGAGTTGGACGCCAGGGCGCGGCCAGCGGGAGCCGATGGTCGATGGATACCCAGGGACCAGGGTTGGAGACGCCGGAGAGGGATGCCGGCCCACACAGTCATGGCCCCGGACGGTTGACCACATGGCCCCAGCCGGGACGAAGTGTCCTCACAGAGGGACCCAGCTGGACCGAGGCAGATGCACACAGTGGCTTGAAGCATGGCCTGCACATGCTGCCTGTCTTCCCCTGGGGTCTGTATCCCCACGCGCTTGGCTTCCACTTTCCCAGGCAAGGTCCATGAAGGAGAAAAGTATGGCTCCGGGGGGGCCGATGGTGCCCGCCGCCCAGAGCCGAGGGATGAGAGCTGCGGGCACTGACGGCTCCCTCGAAGGGGCCGGGCCTCACTCCCTACATTCCAAGGAGGTTTCGTTGTTCTCAGACACCAGGCAGGCCTCGGGACTGTCCATGGCCTCTGTCCCTCCAGACCTGAGGGGGGCTGCTTGCTTGGGGCACCTGTCTGGCCACATGCCTGGGTGCAGGGGGTCGGGGGGGTGGGCACCTCACCCCTGAATCCTCCTGTGCCCCCGAAATTGCAGCTGAGGGGACATTCACAGGACGCTGAATTAACCAGTGAACGACCTGGGGCAGGGAGCCCACCTGCTGTGCCGACCAGCCACCACCCTTCTCGTTCCAGAACGTTCCCCCACCCAAAAAGGAGGCCCCGTGACGCGTAATAGTCACTCCCTGCCACCCCAGTCTCTGGCACCACTGACATGTCTTCTGTGTCTGTGGACTTTCCTGAAACGGGCTCATACGCTCTGGGACCTCGTGTCTGGCGTCTCTCACGCCGCGTCAGGTTCCCGAGGGTCCTCCGACGCCCCTGCGTCTCCCCTTCCTGAGCCCGAGTGACAGCGGCTGGGCACATGGGCCGCCGTTGGGGCACCCTTTGTCCACGACGGGTGTCGTGGTGTTCCCAGCTTCTGGCTGCCGTGCACATTCGTGGCAAGTGTCCGATCACGCTTCCGTTTGCTGTGGGCACAGACGTGGCCGTGGCGTGGCTGGGTCGTCATGGTAATGTCACATGTGCCTCTCCCAGAGGCAGCACGTGGGACGCCCCTGTGGCGCGTCAGGGCTCCCACTTCTCCACGCGCCCGCTCACACCTTCCCTGGCCTGTCTGCCGCTTCCAGCCGCCGGGCAGGCAAGCAAGGAGCCCCGCGCTGGCGGGCTTGTAGCGGGAGAATGATGACGTCACGCGTCTCCCGGCAGCGGTCATGTGCGCCAGGCTTCACGGTCCCACGGCGGTCCGCGGGGAGCAGGACCGAGCTGTCCGTCTTTGCTGGACGCGGGTTGCCAGGTGTCGCCCATCGTCTCCCCCGGGGTCTCCTGCTTTGGCACTTCTGATGGAGTCTCACACACGGCGGACGTGGGTCTCTCCCGACCAGGAGTGGCTGCCCTAGACACCCCTCAGGCGGGGCCCCCGCAGACAAGGCCGGCGTGGATGCTGCAGGGGTCACAGGTCTCACCACTACCCTGTGGGGAGGGACAGAGCCAGGGAGAATTTGGGGCGCCTCGTGGCCACAGAGAGTCTCCCTAACACCACAGGAAACTCTGGGACTGCGCTGGGGCTCAGATGGTCCAGCTGAGGCGGGGAGGGAGCTCTACCCCTCATGCTGCCCGGCCTGGGAGAGCAGGCTGACCGTGGGCGGTCGATCCTGGGAAAGGGGCTGGGCCAACAGCTGCCAGCAGCCCCCACCCCCATTCTGAGTGGGGTCTAGATGGCCCAGGGCACCTCCTACGGCCTGCAGGGCGGCCTCACCTGGCCTCTACAGTCCTGGGTTCCAGGCAGATGCAAACAGGGAAGCCACGCTGCTGCGGGCCGATCTGTGTGCACCGTCCACATGTGGAAGCTCTAACCCCTAGCATCTGGGAAACAGGGTCTTCATGGAGGTGTTTCAGTCGAAACAAGGAATTAGGGCACGCCCTTCTCCAGTCTGTGCGCGGAAGAAGAGATCAGGACCCAGACACAGAGGGAGGACGGAGCCTCGGGAGCAGCCCAGCGCTGACACCTTGTCCTCGGAACTCCAGCCTCCAGAGCCGTGGGAGAAGCCCCGGTCTGCTGCACTTTGTCCCCCGCCATCAGATCGTCCGGCGGCCCTGGGCTGGTCCCTGTGGAGGTGCCTGGTCCTGGGAAGGGAGAGCTTGCATGCAGGCAGGAGGTATTGGCGGGTGGAGGGGAGGGGCAGGGCCACGCAGGCAGCAGCGGTTTCCACCGGCTCGAATGTGGGGGGCCTGTCCCCCAGGCCTCCTTTCCACGGGGCGCAGGAGGACATAGCGTGAGTGCCGGCTGAAGGCCCTCCGAGCCAAAGGAAGAGGGAGATGCAAACCACTCACGGGGGTGCGGGAGGCAATGAATGCTAATGCGTTCAGTCATTTCATCGGACAGGCCGTATTTCATGCCGCACGTCGCTGGCATTTTTAGTGGTGTCTCCGTTGGTCTGTCCTTGGCACAGACGCTTTCTTAGCCCTTTCCTAAAGAGGTTCCTGGGTCTTCTGCCCACCTGCGCAAAGGCAGGCGTTGCTTCTGCGAGGGGCGGGGAGTGGGCATCGGTCAGATTCTCTCTGAGCAGACATCTTGAGTGAAGAGTGGCTGGGACCCTCCGAACGTGGCCGCTGACCAGAGTGGGGTGCCCCGCTGAGAGGCCCTCCTGCAGTCCCCCTGAGAGAACGAGCCCCCTTCTCACTCATGCCCGTCCCAGGCCCAGCTCAAACGCATCTGGACACTCCAGTGCCCACCGGGACAGGCTCACGCTCTCCTCCCTCCCAAGGGAACCCTAAGGAACCGCCCCAAACCCAAGCTCCTTTCGTCCACTCTTGTATTCTCCTGGTGGCCTCCATGGTCAGGCACGCGCGGGGGCTCTGCTGGTCGTTTTGCGGCAGTTCCTCGGGCAGTTAGCCAGAAGGCCTCCCCTGTGTCGCCCTGGAGGCCGGACTGAACTTCTCACGGCGGGGCGGGGCGGGGGCTCCAGTGACCCAGTGTCCCTGGGGAGCCTTTCCTGCCCCGATCCGGAAATCACCTTCCGGTCTTAGAGAGCACCTAGATTCAAGGTGCTCAAGGGAAGGAATTTGGGGTCTGCTCTTGAAATAGCAGACGGGCTTCTCGGGGCAGATGGGTGTCCCTGCCCTGTGCCCACTTCCCCGTGAGGTGGGCGCAAAGCTGCCTGATGGTGGGAAGGCGGGCAGCCCCAGGATTTCCGCCCCAGGTGACTCAGTTCCTCTTGATGCTGAGTATTTCCGCCTGGCCAGAGAGACGGGGGGGCAGAGCGCTCTGCTCCTGGGCCAGGCCCGTGTCCCGTTTCCATGGAGCCCTCCACCAAGGAACCCCCGGGACAGACCCCAGGCAGGGGGCACGAAGAAGCACCGTTCATGGGTTCTGCCCTCCGAGCCCTTGTCTAGTGGGAACCTCCACCAATGCTGGGTGTGTGTGTCTGCGTGTACAGGTGTGCGCGTGTACGTGTGTGTGTGCGAGCCCCTGTCCGCTGGATGGGGGGGCGGGGGTGATCTAGGCAGAGACAGAGGCCGGGCCAAGATCTCAAGGTGAACAACATAGGCAGGGCAAAGGGCAGGTCCATCCGAGCGACCCCAGGCGCCCAGTCTGAAGGCTGGGAGGGCGTGCGGGGCCTGCAGTCTACCCTCTGCCCCACCCCCCAGGCTCAGACCCAGCTGTGTCTGTCACCTCGGCAAATGTCACTCAGGAGGTGGTCAGGGGACAGGACACTCTGGGGGACAGAGGCAGAGACAGAGAGAGCAGGACAGGGGTGTGGGTCCCAAGCTGCCCAGTTACATCTTTGTTGTCAGGAGGGGACCCGAGGTCTCTGCAGGCGACTGTTTGCTGGCAGCTCACGATCTGCCTGCCGGGCCCCGGCCAGTGTGAGGCAACACCCCACCTGGTCCAGGACGTTAGGGGCAGGCTGAGCGTCCCCCACCCTGGCCCACCCCCACCGGTTCTAGGCACAGCTGAGGGTAAGTTCTGGTCACTCAGAACAGGCAGAGATGTGGAGCCTGGGGCAAGTGCACGGTGCGGGCTCAGCACTGGCCCAGGGCGTCTCCGGCCACCACCCAGCCCCTACTCACAGCCCCAAAGGCCACCCCCGTGGGCTCAGGAAGGGCGCTAAGCAGATTCGAAGGGCGATCCGCCTGGGGCCACTGCCCAGGGAGGGCCTACAGGGCGATGGGGTCCAACCTGGAGGACACGACTCCCCGCCACCTGGACCAGCCTCCCCGGTGGCTTCTTTGAAGCTTGGGAGTGTCTTTTGTATTCCAAAGGCCAAAGGGCCATGCTTGCCTTTAATTAAAATGCACGTCCTTTAATTAAAGGCCCCATAACACATGAAGGGCATCCACTGAAATAGGACGTGTGACACAGTCATCTCCCTGCTGTTAATTACTAATTAATGAAGCTATTTCAATTAATAGCTTCCCCACCTCACTCCCTCTGTGACAGGTCCCGTGCTGGGGCACGTCCCAGGATCAGCCCCCGCGCCCCGCAGCCGCCCTGCTGAATATTCATGCCGCCACCTCAATGCTTTTCAATTAAACATAATAAAATAAATCCCCGTGAAAGTGCCGCCCAACGTGTCGCTCATCTCTCTCCTTCCTCGGACACCGGAAGAGGGTGATGGAATGACCCACTGCAGATGGTCGGGACAGAGCACAGCCTAGGGAGGCCTCCACAAGTCTCCCTGGTTCTGAGGGAGGACCCCCCCGGGAGGGAGCAGGTCCAGAAACTCCCGAGGGGGCAAGTGGGGACCCCCAGGGCACTGTAGTCCTACTGAGGAAGGACAAGCCAGAAACAGGGCCAGGGAGGACCACGAGAGCGGTGGGGACGGTCCCATGTTACTGACGAGCTTAAGTGCCCATTAAAGACACGAGGGAGGGGCGCCGGGCTGTCCTTTGAGCATCGAACTCCTGATTGTGGCTCAGCGGGTGGCCTCAGGGTCCAGAGATCCAATCGTCCTCCCGGCTCTGCTCTGAGCAGAACCCTGCTTGGGGTTCTCCCTCTCCCTCTGCCCCCCCCCCCCCCAGCTCGCACTCTCTCTCCATAAAAAAGAAAGAAAAAAGTGAGAAGTGAGGGAAAAGTGTCCTTTGTGGTGACCAGGAGAGGACGGTCCTGTACATGGGTGGAGGGTGATGCCTCCCTCTCCCCCGGGGAGGCAGCCGGGACCAGCACTGGAGGGATCTCCCGTGGAGGCCACTGTTCCCCGAGCCTGAACTCCCACAGTCCCACTGCCTGCTTGCTCAGGTGGGAAGACAGCCCCATTCGAGGAGGCCTGTGCCCCGCCCCTGAGGACGCAGGGTCCCCAGCCCTGGGGAAGGGGGAGGGGGAGGGGGACGCGCCCTGGAGCTCCACTCCCTGGCCAGTTAAATGCCCTGTTCCAGAGCCTTCCCAGCCGCCACCCCCCGCCCCTGCTGCGGTGGCCACACGACCCCTGCACCGCATCGTCCTCTCAACAGTCCCCGCAGTGCAGCCCAGCGCTGGGAACTCCGCCTGTCGTGGGCGCTGAGCAGCCGGACCCAGAGCCGGGGGTGGACGGGGGTGGAGATGGGGAGGTGGTCCTCACGTGGCACCAAAAGGACGACAGACCAGGGTCTGGCTCTGGACCAGCCGCGGGACACAGCCTTGTCCGACGGCGCCCTCTGTTGGCCAGCTGTGGGCGGCAGCAGCCTGGGCCTCCCAAGGCGAACCCAGGTGCCGCAAGCGCAGGTGCACGCCCCGTTCCAGAACCCAGGGGGTTGGAGCCCCTCCTCTGGGCTCAGCAGTGTTTGGGAGGCTCGGTTCAGTGTGTGCTGAAGGAGGTGGCCAAAGCTCTGTGCTCTTGGCCCCTCGCCCATGTCACCACCGGACCCGTCCCCATCAGCCGGTGGGACCTGCCGGAGCAGTGACCAGAGCAGGAATGTGTCCCAACCTGCGTGTGGCATCTAGCACTCCGCCCAGGGCTGCTGCCCACCACCCTCCAGCACCCCTTTGCCACCAGCACCCTCTCCGCCGGCAGCCATGTCCCCCAGACTCTGGGGAGGCCTGACCGAGGTCCACCACTGACCTGGGGCGGGGTATGGAGAGCGCACCCGGCTCCAGGATGCTCCAGACCACGGACGGCAGTGCTGGGAGGAGCTGGGCCCCTCTGCCGGGCACCAGGCCTGTGTCCCCCAAACCCCACATACCAACCCCCCTCCTCTGATGTTGAGGAAGTGACCCGAGGGGACCCCTGTGGCATTCCAGAGGCCGGGGCCTTGGCGGACACCGTGAGTCTCCGGCTCCCCTTCTGATAAGACCCACCTTCGCCTCCTGAGTCCCACATTCGCTCAAAGTCCTAGACCCTGCAAGACCGAGGAAGGGCGGAAAGGACCACCGCCTCGCTTGTGCCCTCACAGAGCTTACGGCTCGCTACAGGTTAGAGACGCCCATGTTCGCAGCAGCCAAGAGGTGGAAACAACCCGTGTCCGTCCACGGAGGCACAAAATGTGGCCTGTCCACCCAGTGGAGTATGGCTCAGCCTGAAAAGGGAGGGGCACTCTGGCGCCCGCTTCCGGGTGGACACACCTGGAGGCCGTCACGCTCCGTGGAACAGGCCAGTCACTGAAGGACACTTACTGCTCAAGTCCCATGCTGTGAGGGACCCAGAGCCTCCACATCCACCGGGACAGAACGTGGACAGTAGGCACAAGTGGCTGTGAGCAGGGCAAGGGCATGTTGTTTAACGGGGACAGAGTTTCAGGTGGGGAAGGTGGAAGATTCCGGAAACCGCTGGTGGGGACGGCTGTGCTAGGACCCTACTCGTTACGCGCCCGGGAACAAGGAGAGCCTAGCTACAGCATCCGAGGACCCGCCCATGCCGGGTGCGGGACTCTGGCCACGGGGAGTCTCTGAGGCTGGGCTCCGCCATCGCCCGCCAGGGTGGCTCAGTAAAACCTCCAACCAAGGACCACGAAGGCTTTTGTGGAAAAGTAATATTCCTAGTGCAGCCCTGGTCAAAGCCACGGAGGCCAGAGTACAGTCTGGGAACCAAGAATCTTTCTTTCTGATCCAGCAGAGGGAAAAACAGGGAAAGATGCCGGCCATCCTGTGGAGTGCTCCCCGGCCCTGCGGCCGGATTCTGGGGGCGCCTGCGGCAGGCAGCAGGACACTAGCAGCCCCTCCCCTCTCCCTGCTCATTCTCCTGCACCTGCCTGCAACCTCTGCAGGCTTCCTGGGCTGCGAGCCCAACAAAGCTCTCCTCCTAGTGGTTATTCTTTAAAAAAAAAAAAAAAAAAGTAAGAGTAATAAAGTAACAGTCTTCCTCTTCCAGTTTAATAGCCATCATTTAAATAAATCTGGGGTGATTCTTCCACGTTCTCAGTTTCTGATTTCTACGCATACATCTTGCAGGACCTGTTACTAATCCCCCAGGCGACCAGTTCCTCTGTTAGGAGAGAAGGACCAGGCGGGAAGCTCCCTGGTCTCAGGGAGCGCCCGGGGCGGGAGAGGGACCCACAGTCCCCTTAGGCTGACGTCAGGGGCTGCCAGGGAGGCAGAGCACTTCGCCAGCGCCAAGGACCCACGGGGAGGCGGGGCGGGTCCCCAGAGATGGGCATCTAGTCCACGGCCCGCCCACAGAATCGGGGTCTCAGTCTGGCTTCCTGGAGAAGCACTGATGCCACAGCCACTAATGGCCTTCATGAGAACTGTGGTTCCCACCCATGGCTGGTTCCCCTGGGGACACGTGGTGATGCCAGGAGCCAATGCTGGTTGTCGTGAGTGGGGGTGGGGTCCCCTTGTAGTGGGGCCAGGTATGCAATCGCAATGCACGGGACAGTCCCCCTCCCCCCACGAAAAATGATCTGGCCTCACATGCCGGGGGTGGGGGGTGTCTAGGCCAGCGGTGCCCCAGCCCCTGCAGTGATGGGCAACCCTCCCACCGTCATGACCTCGGGGGCACGTGGATCTACATGGAACAGACCGCGTGTGTGACGACACAGCCACTACTAAAAATACTAATTCCTCTCCCTGCTGACAGTCCACGAGCCCTGGGGGAGGGTGTGATCACCTCGCTGGAGAAACCCACGTTCCCCCCAGGGCTGCCCAGCTTGGCTCCGGCTCACCCTCCCTCTGCTTGCTCCGTCCGGAGCCGGAGGCTAGCAAACAGAGCCTGTCACCCAAGGGAGATGGCACTGAAGGAACCGTAGGGCAGGGGCAGCTAGAGGTCCTCGTGGGCAGGACTCAGGTCCACTCGCTGGGCTTCTCCAAACAGCAGGAACGTGCACAGCCCCAGGCTGCCGACGGCGGCCACCAGGTTGAACATGGACGCCCAGGAGCCTGTGGTCTCGAGGAGATAGCCCCCCAGGCACACGCCCACGACACCTGCAGCGGATGGGGGCAGAAAGGCTGAGCGCTCCAAGGCGGTCCCGAGGGCAGGGCCAAGGAGCACATCTGGTGCCGGGGCTCCAGGAGGAGAGGCCAGGGGCGGCCTGAGGGACAGAACCTGGACTCAGGGGTCCACACCACCAGGCCGAGGGAAGGCCGGCCTCCGAGGGTCTCAGAGGGCCAGAGACCTCATGGGCTGCCCAGGGTACTGCCCACCTCAACAGGTCCCACTCCAGCCCCCATGGAGAACAAGCCCCGACATTGTCATCCAGACACTCAACCCTGCGAACCCTGGGCCTCAAGGATTTGACTCCTCTCGTGGGGGCTGGGGTACGCCATCAGAAAAGCGAACACTGTGAAAAGTGGCTGAGTTCTCGCCCTGCCGGCTCCGGGGGCTGCGCCCTCCCCTCTCCACTGGTGTGGCACTGTGTGACCCTCAAGGGCACCGTGGCCACCCTGTAGGGCTGGGCACCCGAGGGGTGGGGAGACACGGGGCTGGGGCCACCAGGAGGCACCACACCTGCCTCTCACCTGCCAAGGCTCCAGCTGTGTTGGCCACACCTGTGAACAGGACAGAGGAGGTCTCAGAAGGCCCCCCTACCCTGGGACGGTCCCTAGGGGCCCAGGGAGGGGTGAGGTTGGGTGAGGGATGCCTGTGGGGGAACAGTCACTTCCTATTCAAACATGGGCCAGGGGTTCTCACCAAACAGAAAGCCGGCACAGGACGGCGCCAGGTCCTGGATGTTGACTGAAATGCCACTACGGGAGAGAGGAAAGCAGTGGCCACGGGACAGCCAGCCGCCACTCCCCTACGCCCGCCACTCCCCTACGCCCGCCACTCCCCTACGCCTGTCACTCCCCTACGCCCAGGGCTGTCCTCTGAGCGCCTGGAGCCTAGAAACTGCCAAGTGGGTCTTCAGACCTGAGCCCAGCCAGGGGCGGCCTGCCACGCTGGGGCACCGGGATTCGAGACCACCCCAGGTGGCCCCAGGGCCACAGCCCCACGCAGGCCATCCTGCCCACCCTGCTGTCCCATTCCCATCGCGCCACAGTGCAGGAGTCCACTCCCAGGGTGAAACGAACAATGGGAAGACAAGCTTGTTCCAATGCACAGTCACTTGCTATCTACTAATTTGAAAACCATTAAGCGGCTGATTGCTGAAACAATTTCCAGTGACATCTTCCTGGTCAAATGCTGGGCCTGCTGAGCACCTCAGGAGGGCCGCTGAACCAGAGGAAAGGGGCCAGAGGGCACTCCTCCCCAGCCCCTCCCCATCTGCAAATCTAGTTTTTCCCAATCTCCCGGGTCCCCGCAAGCGTGATATGCGGAGAAACGTGGCCCCGTGGTTCGCTCTCGGGTGAGCCTGAGCCACGTGTCTTCTCCTACACACCCGGATGCCGGCGGCCCGGGATGCTGCCAGGTGCCCGTGGTCAGCCTGGGACAGCTCTGGTGGGGGGTGCCCGGCACTTACCTGTGGTTAAAGGTCTGCAGGCCAATGGACGCAGATGCAAAGACCACAGAGGTACAGAAGCTGGAGGTGTGACCCAAACACAGGGCAAACACGCTGGACAGCCCGAGGCCCATCACCTGCGGGAGAAGGGGGGTGGCAGGGCACAGGCCGTGGCAGACACTGGAAAGCCCCCCGCTCCTGGGGAGGTGTGACGCGAGGCTCCGTGATAAGCCAGTCCCGCTGGTCAGACTGAGAGGGAAGCAGCCCGGCCCGCGTGCCAGGCTCGGCGGCACAGAGAACCCACCAACGCAGCTGGGAGAAGCGCTCAAGGCAGCCAAGCCAGCCCCCAGCACTGACCGAGGGCACCCTCCAAATGCCTTCTGGGTTGGGCCACTGGAGGTCAAACCCCTCGGGTCCCAGGAACAAACGGGTGTCCAAAGAGGCTCATCCCGCCCCCTCTCTACCTGCATGAACTTCCGCACGGTGATGGTCCTGTAACCTGAGCGGGGGAGACGGGGAGACGGTCCCGTCGGCCCATTTGTGCTGAGCCCCTGACGGCCCCTGCTGGGTCCCAGCCGGCGCGGCTGCAGAGAGGGGGCAGGGCGGGGAGGGACAGGCCCTGGGCCCGAGGTAGGGTGTCCCTTGTTGTGCAGGAGGCGTGCGTACACACGTGAGCACGTACCTGCTCCCGGTGTCCCGTGTGCACCGTGCGTGCACGTGTGCATGAGTGTGTGTCTGCACGTGCAGGTGCCGTGTGTGAGCGCGTGTGTTGGCCGCGTGTGACCACAGGTGCGGTGTGAGTGCATGAGCCCGCGTGTCAGTGCGTCCGCGTATGTGTGTCCGTGTGCGAGCCCTGCCCTGGGCGTGCCCCCGAGGACCCTCCAGGTCGCGGTGCAGCAGACGCACGGAGGAAAGGCGCGCTTTCTGCACGGCTCTGCACAGCGCCTCCTCCTCCCACCGTGCGCCGACCGCACTTCAGCGACCAGGGAGGACTAACGTCCAAGCGTGTCTGAGCTCTTCACCCTCAGGGGGTGCTCACTGGGGCTCCGGGCTCACACACACACACACACACACACACACACACACAGCCCACCCGACCTATGACCTCTGACCCCATCAGATGACCTCTCCTCCTCTGAAGAAGCTCGGGGCCACACCCAGCCCCTGGGGAGAAACGCCACGGCCACAGGACTCAGGTCCTCTCATGGCGCCCCACTCCCCCAGGGAAACTGAGGCTGGAGTCTCATGCTGACAGGAGGTCCTCAGGGGCAAGGCCCCTTCCCTTCCCTCTAGAACTCCCCAGGAGGGGTGCCTCCTGCCCCCCAAGTGTGGCAAAGCCCGGGCTGGTTCCCAGGGGCCCCTCCCCCATGGCTCACCCTGATTGATAAGATGATCAGACAGAAACCCGCTGAACAGACTGGCGGGAATCGCCACCAGCCAAGGCACCACGTTGAAGACCCAGCCCTGCAGGAAGGAGGGAGGCCTCAGAGGGGAGAGTTGCATGGGCTGGGTGGCTGCCCAAGGCCACGGATGCCCAGGAAGTTTCTCCCCCACAGAGACTGGGCTCCCGGGCGTGGGGGCCTCTTTGGCCCTGATGGTCCCCGCACTGGCCAAGCTTTAGGCCCACCAGCACTGTCTCCCTGCAGGTCGAGCCTCCCCTATGGCTCCCCACACCGTGAGCCGGCTGAGCTGCAGGTGCGGGCCCACCTTGGGGGGTCCTGGTCACCAGATGAGGAGGGTGGCTGGACAGCTGGGCTGGTGTATACCAGGCTGCCCGGCAGGGGACAGCCCTGCCCACGTCCCGACCCCCGCTGGCCCACCCTCAGAAACGACCATCCACAGAATGGCTGCCAAGCTGTAGGGGCAGCGTTCGGGGTCCATCCCGGGAGCAAGGGCTGTGGCGGCAGGAGGCCACCCCGCCAGGCCCAGGGGCCGACCATAAGCCTGGGGGTGGACATCCCAGGGCCGTGAGCCCGCATGCCGGAGCCGACACCGAGTCCCAGCACCCGTCTGCGGCGCTCCCTGTCCCTGAGAACGCCGGCACGGCTCGCCCACCTTGGAGCTGGGGAACGTCTCCTGAAAGAAGGTGGGGAGCCAGGACAGGAGGACGAAGAAGGAACAGGCCGACGACAGCTGGGAGGAGATGGCTGCCCTGTGGACAGGCGCCGGGCTCAGCGTCCGTCTGGACCCCAGCCCTGCCCAAGGGGGGCTCTTGTGAGCATGGCCCCCCACGCGCCACACAGGGCCCGGGTGTGGAGGTCAGGAGCCAGGGCTGGACCCACACCAGGGAACACCCAAGACCCACCATGCTCGACCCTATCCCGCCACACCCCCACATACGCTGTGGTCCTGAGGCTCACCAGACTGAAGGCTTCCGGAAAAGCTGTCTCCAGGGAACTTTGGTGTGCCTGGACATCGGCAGGCCTTGCGCCAAGATGCCCAAGGCCAGGATGAGGTCTGAGGGGAGCAGGGCATTTGCACATGAAAGATCCTCACCGTCAGGGCACAGCGCCGCTTGCTGCCGACCGGCTCCTGCTGGAGGGGGCAGCTCCCGCGGGCCCGGCCTGTGTGTGACCCCACCACACCGTCGTCCCTGCACGCATGCTGGGTTGTCCTCACACTTGTGTGGACCCTCAGTCCTTCCCCTGCCCGCCGATCTCCCAAGCCCTGCTTCCTGCCACCCTCAGCCCAGCTGCCCCCCAGCTGCCCGTGCCTGGGGGGCAGCTGTCCCTGCGCGCCTGCATGGGCCTGAGAGTGGGCACTTTCCTCAAGCTCCAGGTGGGGCAAAGCCACAGCTCAGAGTCCTGCGTCAGCGGACGGTGAGCGGCCCCGGGAGGGCCCCTCCCTGGGCAGCTGTGTTTGCTGGCGCTCGCCCACCTGGCCACGGTACCTTTTCCATTCAGTAGGCACCTGTACACGTAACACACCCACAGCAGCGTGAGGCCACCCGAGAAGTAGAAGACACTTGGCCAGCCATACCGGTCCAGGAGGAGGGAGCCCACGGCCCCTGTCACCAGCATCCTGGAGGACAGACAGTGGTGTGGCTGTGACCTCAGGCTTCCCTCAGCCAGGTGATGCCTCTGAGAAACCCCCGCCCCCCCGCCCTGTGGGACCTTGCCACCAGGGAAGCAGGCTCAGGGGGTCCCATCTGATCATGTTTTGTGAGGGGTTTGGAGAATTTGGGGAGACTTCTGGATGCCTTGGACCCGGGGTCCCGGCACTGCTTTAATTCCTTGCTTCCCGCCCTTCAAGCAGGTCCCCTATGGAGGTGTGACTTCTAAACTAAAAAGGCGGCAGAGAAGAAGGGACGGTTTCGGGAACTCAGAGGAAACCCCCCATTGTCCATCTCACAGGCACACAGGCTGACATCCTGCAATTTCTAAACCCAGAAGCAGCACAGCCGAGCACAACAGCCGGACGCTGGCGGCTCCGGGGTTCCAGGCACCCCCGTGGGGCCGGCCCTCCCGCATGCCAGGCGTCCGCAGAGCCGCAGCCAGGACAGCTAACGAGGGACGGAGGGCGAGCGGGGCCGGCAGGCACGGGGGTGCCTTCCCCTCAGCCCCACCGTGGGCAGAGTCTCTCCGGGTGCCTCCCAGCCCGGGACACAGGCCCAGGCCCCCGCTGAGGCGGGGTTTCAGGAAAACGGCACATCCTGCGTGGTACGTTTGCCCCAGGCAGTTTATCCAGAATTCCCACGGCACAGGTGCCCTGGGTTTTATTTGGGTGGCTCCTGGCCCACCCGCAGCATCCCCTGGCCCTCTGATTTCCTGTCTCCATCCTGGGGGCAACGGCACCGGGGGCCTGAGCCCTGGGGCAGCGAGGCCCCGTCAGCACCATGATGTGGCCCTTCTCCCTGAGTGAGGCCTACATGCGGGAGCACGGGCATGACATCAGGACCACACCCTGTGCCCCCAGCGGACTGCACCCTCTCTCGCCACCCCCCCCCAGCACAGATGGAAGGAGCCTCAGTGGACTGGCCACTGCCCCGGCCCACGGGCCTCAAAGCCACGCCACTGGCCCAGGCGCCTGGCACCGAGAAGCACAAGGACGGCCAGTCTCCTGCAGCCCAGAACCAGCCTCCCACGTCACCCTGAGCTGCATATGTGCCCACGTGGCCTGTCCCTGCCCGGACCCCACAGGCACACCCTGGGTCGCCCGGGCTCCCTGGGTCAGGACTCACCCAAACTGGGAGCCAGCCCCCACGGTGCTGTAAGTGAACGCTCGCTCGCTCTCTCGCACCTTCTGGGACAGCAGGCTGGTCAGCGCCGGAAAGTACACGCCTGAAACGAGCGGAGAGCTGTGAGCCCAAGAGTCACCCGGGTCCTGCGAGCGGGGCCAGCCAGGGTGGGAGACAGGCTGGGACGAGTCGAGTTTGGGGTGTCCTTCTTGCTGACCTCACCCCCAAGGACCAGCAGGACTCAGCGAGCCTCCCCGCATCCCGCATGGGAAACAGCCGCACCCACAGTCGGGCCAGCCGCACACTCGCAGCGTGGGCCGTGGAAGCGACGTTGGGTCCCAGCTGGGGCTCCTGTTGCCATCACCCTGACGCTGGCCCCAGGCCGCACCAGCCTGTGTCCTGGCATGGACACCCACTCATGCCCACACACGCCCACACTGGCGTCCACACTCACGTGCATACTTGTGCCCACTCCCGTCCAAGGTGCACCCCCAGCCCTGTGCAGCCGCAGCACCCCGTGTGACCCTGCCTGCACACCCCAGGGCCATCACCGTCGGGGGGTTAGGAAGGGAGCAGCTGAAGTTTCCTTACAACTTCCTGTGAGTCTACAATGATTTCAATCTGATTTTTATTTTGATTTTCAAAATCTGATTTTGTGGTTCCCTTTTCCACGCTTTTCTCTAAAAGTACCAGGAAGAGCTAAGAGGCCAGCGGGTGAGACAGGACTTCGCCTTCGCGTCAGGGCCCCTCCCCCCAGCCCCCGCCAAGTGCCAGTCGCCCAGAGCAACGGCTGCCCATCGAGCCCCCTGTACTGGGCCACAGACTGGCCTCCGGGGAAGATGGAGACACGGCCTGAGCTGAGGGCCACCTGGCTGGGCACCCCGAGAGCCAGCTCCCGCAGGGGCCAATGGCCAGTAAGCCAGACTGCTGGTGCTGGTTAGCACACTGGGAGAGGCGTCGGTCCTGGGGGGCTTAGCCCCGGGGGCAGCCTGTACCCACAACACACGGACACTCAGCAAATCCCCACTGCGCCATGGGCCATGGTGGCGACAGATACCGCACACCAGGCTGGCTGCCGCCATGTCTCTGGAGCAGAGGAGGGCGTCTGACGTTAGAATGTGCCAGGCTGGGAAGTGTCTCCAGGGCAGGCAAACCAGCCGGTGAGAGTCGCTGAGAGCAGGCGTCGGCCAGCCTGGTCTGCACTCCCGCTGCCCTGTCCAGGGCCCCGCAGCCAGGCCCGAAGCTCCGGCCACCCTATCAGCGGCCACACAGGGCCGTGGACATGCCTCCTCTGATCTAGGGCCCATCCCACGTGGGAGCACTCGTGAGGACAGGCATGTGCACGCATGTGCACTCACACACGCGTGTGGACAACACGTGCGCCCGCTTTGCTCTCCCACGGCTGAGACCAGGAGGGACGCTACGCGGCAGCCCTACCTTGGAGCAAGCCCGTGAGGATGCGTGAGAAGGTCATGAAGACCAGGTGCGCGCCGCTGAGGTGGGCGAGCAGCGGGGTGGCGGCGGTGAGGAAGCCCCAGGCGCAGGCGGACAGCAGGATGACCTTCTCCCCGCCGATCCTGCAGAAGGACGGGGGACAGTGACGGGAGTGCGGCGGCCAGACGGCCGGGCAGGCTGAGAAGATCCCACTCGCAGAAAGCACGGCCAGAGCCTCGTCCTCTGCAGGAGAGGCCGACGGTAGGAGCGCAGGTCCAGCCTGTCCATCTGTCCCGACAAGCACCGCACTGGGCTGCCGGGGGCTCCTCAGGGTGCTGTGCACCTGCCCGCACCACCCTCCTGGCCTCCCCCGTGGAGCCCGGCTCTCCCAGCTCGTGTGTTGCTTGCTGGGGAGGGCAGGCAGGTGCACATTCTTTCTGCAGGAGCCCCGGCCCCAGGGCAGCCCCAAGCCCGCGTGGGGAGCAGCGCTGCTCACCGGTCTCCAAGGTGGCCGCCCACCACCTGCGTCAGGCAGTAGCCCCAAAAGAAGCTGCTGAGCACAAGGCCGGCCTCCTTCTTGTTCCAGCCGAAGTCTTGGCTCATGGACACGGTGCACACGGGCACGCTGACGCGGGCGCAGTACAGCAGGCACGTGCCCAGCAGCAGCGTCGCCGTCCACGTCTGGCACTCGGGCCTGCGGGACAGAAGGGGCCGCGTCAGGCCTGGAGGAGCAGCACGGCCTCCTCCAAACACCCCTGCCCCCAGGTCTGTGGCTGAGCCTGCGATGAGCCTCTCACAGGGCCGGGAACGACCAGCCGGCCAGCAGAAACGCAGGTCAGACGGGCGGCAGCTCAGTAAGCCGCCCGGGGGGTGCCACAGGGTGGGAGCAGGACAGTGGGTCCCCGGAGAGTGCCCAGGAAAGCGGTGTCTGCCCGGCAGAGGACCTCGGGCAGGGGACACGGTGCCTTCAGGGCAGTCGGCTCTTGGAGAACCTGGGCAGGGCTGAAGCAGCCCTGCCAGCCAGGGAAGGTGTCCACACAGCGATCATCCTTCAGACTCCTGGCCCACGCTCCGTGACTGGCCCTGACGCCAGGCAAGTTAGAAACTGTCCCAGCCGGGAGGCGGTGAGACCCCAAATGGGGTCCCAGGGCGTCAAAACAAACAGCAGGATCTCCACAAACGATGGGCTTTGGCTCCTAGTGCCGTGTTGACATTTGCTGATGGGACAAAGGCAGGACACGGACAGATGTGGCAGGAGGTGCCCTGGGCATAGGGGACCCTGGACCCTTCAGAGAGACTCTGGAAATCAAGAACCGTTCTCAGAGACAAAGCTGACTTTCCTACGGTGAGAGAGGGAGGAGCCGTGGGTGCCATTCACATGGGTGGGAGACGGGCAGGGGTGCTGCGGCGGCAGGGGGTCCTGGGGTGTGGCTGGCAATGCCTCAGGCAGTGGGCGTGGCGCCAGGGGGCAGGCAGTGAGGGCAACAGACTGGCGGGGAGCTTAGGGGTCCCACCCGCACCAGACGTCCCCAGTAGGGCACCGGGGCAGGGGGCCGGCCTCTCCCCCAGGAAGAACGACCTCCTACGTCTGAGGGCACCTTCTTGCCGGCAGGTGGTGCCCAAGCCAGGAACCAGATCGATGCGCCTAATGAGATGTGTCTGTCACCCCACAGGCAGGCCCCAACCTGGCACAGGGCCCACCTCTCCGGGGGAAGAGCTGGCCAGGGGCACGTCAAGGTTGCCCCGCCCAGCAGGGTGGACGGTTGACCGTGGGAGTCATTCTGGGGACTCAACAGGGAGTGCGAATCTGCGCCTGCCATCCGTGGAACGCACAGCTAGCCCGTGGGCACCACTGGTTGGGGTAGTGGACAGGCCTCTTGGAGCCTGTGTCCTCAAAGAAGAAGGGCTCATGCCCGTGACTTCTGCCCCTTGACAGGTCAGTAAACAGCAGAGTGACCAGCACATTCCCGATGTCCCAATAAGGAGCCCCTGCAACTGCCTGGGAGGGAGGTAAGGCCACCATGTCCACGTCCTCCGGCCGGCACAGTCCGTGGGCGAGCAACCCCCTTGCAAACCACCATGCACTTTTCCTCAGTCAGGAGGAGGAGGCGTCTACCTGGCCAGGCCTGCGGCGGGACCATCCCTTCACGGCCGCTGCCCTAGAAGAGGCCACAGTCCCACCAGCAGACACAGCTGATGAGAGGCTCGCCAGGACCACGAGGGGGTTTGGGGTGAATGAGTCCGGTTCCAACAACCCGGCCTTCCGTCCCCCAGCAGCCCCGTATCTGTAGGCCAGGCCCTGTCTGGGTCTGGTTTGGGAATCTCCAAGGGGTGCGCAGCGCAGTAGAGAACTCTGTAGGCAGAGCGGCGGGGGTGCCGCCTGGGCCCACCGCTGGGCTGCCACCCCTCCACGTACACGGGGAAGAGGTGCGACCCCAGATTTCAAGCTCAGTCTCAGCGTCCGAGGGGTGCCACGGGTGGGACTCTGGGGCACCCCTCTGCTGCCCTCTGCACTCACATAGGAGTCCAGTGGGAAATAGGATCCTGTGCTAAAAATACACCCAGTTCTGTCGATCCGGAAGCCAGACACCAGACCCTGCTTTGGCTAGGCTGGGGGAGGGCGCTCCTTCTCTAGGCTGACCACAGGAGAAATGGGCCAGTGACCCCTCAACACCATGCCCCCCCACTTCCTGATTCTTAAGACCAAACCCGCCCTGTGAACACTCACCCCGGTGTCCGTCCCCATGTGCCCATCCTGAGGGCAGCAGGCCTGTCGGGGACTTCTGAGCAAACAGCCCTGCTGGCCTACTAGGGAGGCCCAGAGGAACACAGTCCAAATGGCCCATTCAAGCCGGGCCAGCTGCTGGCCTGTGCCTAGCCGGCTGCCGCCCGGGGAGCCCCTGGGGGTGTGCCTGCCCCGCGGCATTGCTGTGGCCTCCAGATGGCCCATCCCGGGTGACCCACGTGGGCCCACAGTATCCCTGTGCCTCTGCTCTCGGGCTCGCTGCCAGCATCCATGTGCCTGCCCGAGGGCACTAGGAGGACCGCCGGACGTGGGAGCAAAGCTTTCAACATCCCCTGACAGCCACCGTCTGCAGGGGCCCACACAAAGGAGTTTTATTCCCTTCTGTGGTCAAAGCCATGGAGGGTCACCTGCCCACCTGGCCATCAGGAGCCTCTTCCCGGTGAGCCCAAGAGCTCGCATGGGAAGTCCAGCTGGAAAACGGGGGCGCCTGGGGTCTCAGTGGGTTAAAGTCTCTGCCTTCAGCTCAGGTCAAGACCCCAGGGTCCTGGGATCGAGCCCCACATCAGGCTCTCTGCTCGGTGGGGAGCCTGCTTCCCCCTGTCTCTCCGCCTGCCTCTCTGCCTACTTGTGATCTCTCTCTGTCAAATAAATAATAACATCTTTAAAAGAAAGAAAGAAGCACCGGAAGGCCAGCTGAGGCTGACCCACTCAGGAAGGGTGGTGCGTACCTAGAACACAATGCAGCCCCCTGGCCTCCTCCTGACCACAGCATGCCAAGAAAGGCCCCTCAGCGTGCAGACCACCAGTCTGCTGTGAGCCTGCGTGGGGCCAGGTGCTGCGGGTTCCTCCCTGGGCCCTGGAGGCCCCCCGGCACTGCCAGTGAGGCGGGTGAAGTGACTTCCTCTACAGCTGGTGGGGACACAGAACGAGCAAGTCTGGCTAGAGGCGGCGACCCAACAAGGACAGCTGCCTGAGGGCTGGTGAGCACGCCAGGCCCAGACTCCTTGATCTTGCGGAGGGCTGTCTGGGAACCCAGAGGCTACGGCAGGACGAGCCAGGAAAGCTCCACCCTGCTCACTCTGCCCCGTCCTGGGCCTCAGGTCCGTGCCCCGAGCTCAGCAGAATGCTTCCTATGAACCTTCTAGAACCTTGTGCTTTCTGCCAACGGCCCCTATGCATAAGAAGCATCCACGGCTGAGCAAATGCGTGGCCACGTGGCTCCTTGATTCAGAAAAGGGAACTGTGCCCGCACTGCAGGCCTGGAGAGCACACACAGGTCCAGGGCCACTGGCTGCCCCCACCCCGGCTGCCCCCACCCCAGCGACGCGGCTGATGAGTGGCAGTCTGGCTTCCCAGGGCCACAAGAGCAGATGCAAGGTTGTCAAGGCGGAGGGCACGCCACGTCGGCTGCAATAAACTGCCACACTTCCTGTGACTGACAGAACTGTCCACTCAGGGGTGGGGGTGGGGATGACCTCGTCCCAGCAGAGCCCAGGTCCATCCAGGACCCCCCGGACCCCTCCGGAACTGCTGCCTCACCTGCCAGGGGCCGGGGGAGCTGCAGGTGCTCCCTCCTGAGCCACAGAGGGAAGAAGTTAGGGAAGGCCAGGCAGAGCCACGGAAACCGAACCCAAGAGGGAAGTTTGCAGGACATGCTGTAGCCACAGCCACAACACTCTGCCCACACGGCCGTGAAGCCTGGATCAGCCCCTCAATAACCAGACAGCGGGGAGGGAAGACAGGAGCAAGGCACGCCGCAGGGCACTCCTGGCCCCGGCCGTACCCCTGAGCGCAGCGCCCTGTCCTGGGGGTGCTTGGCAGGGAGAGCCGGCCCTTCTCCACACCTCGTCCTGCAGGAAACTTCCAGCCTCTGTGGGCCACTTCGTGATGTCGGCCTCTCTCCAACTTCCCCGCTAGCTTTGCCCTCATCCTTCCCCAGCCTCGGGGGCTGGGGGGGCTTCCCCTTAGAGGCCTCCTGCAAGCCTGTGCCTGGACGCAGGGGCAGGAACCAGCCGTCGCCCTGCAGGGAGCAGGCTCCCCGGGCACTCAGAGCTGGAGGTGGACTGGCCTTGGGATCCCAGGGCCCAATTTTGGATCCAGCGTCCAGCTGGCTGGCCTGAGGGACCGTGGTCCACAGAACTAGAGCAAGGGCTGAGGCATGTGGTCTGGGGGTCTGGGGTCTCCTCAGAGGGGCCCTTGTGTGTCTTCCTGCCCTGGGGACTTCTGCACGTGGCAGTGGACGTGGACACAGAATATGAAAACGAGTGGGCAGTCGGCCTGGGCCCCGTCCATGGAGACCACAGCACACAGCTGGCAGGTGGAGGCAGGACTCCCCCACCCCCCACCCACAGGCTCCCCAGCTGCCCTGACGCGTGACCCTGTACCACTCCCCTGGCCCTCAGGCCTGGAAATCCGTGTGGTCCTACCTGGCAGGGTCAGTCCTAGGACTCCCAGCTGTGCCTGTGAGCTGGCTCTCCACCCTCTAGGGTAACACCCCCTGCCCCCAGGCAGGCCTCCTGCAATTCCTCCTGCCTGTGCAACCCCAGGACCCTGGAGGCCTGCAGAGGGCTCAAGGGGCACTGGCTGGCCCTGGGACTGGATGGGAGGGAGGAGGATCCTGGATTGGGTCTGGGTAGTGCACGACCTCAGGGCTTGGAGTGGTGGCCTCGGCCCCTCCCCAAGCCACCACGCTCCCCCCACGCCCCCCCACCCCCCCACGCCCCCCCACCCCACACCTTGGCCCCACCTGGACCACTGGGTGTTCTCGGCCCCGTCCCCGCGGGCCTCCTCCAGCGGCAGCGGCTGCGGCTGCATCGGGGGCGGCCGTCCCCGGGCACAGGGCTCAGCGCGTCCAGGTTGGGCTCCCGCCGGCCGACCCACACGGGCAGCACCGCCCAAGGCCACGTGTCAGTCCAGCCGCGCTTCCGTCTGGCGCTCTTAGGACGCGTCGCCCCCGACGGCCACCGCGAAGGGCGGGCCGGCGGGTGGGGCGGAGCACACGCCTTGTCCCCGCCCCATCCCTCCCGCCCGCCCCGCGCTCCGCTGGCGGCTGTCAGGTTCCACCTCCCTGCTGCTCCTGGGGGCACCCGCACAGGCAGACGGGGAGGGCGCCGGGTTCCCTGCCGCAGGCTGGACAGATCAGGCTACAGTGGGGCTGTGCAGGGCCAGGCCGGGTGGTCCTGGCACAGGGCATTTTGACTTTGACCTTGGACGCCTGCGGAGAATTGGGGGATGGTGGTGGTCCTCCACCCTCACCCTGCCTGTCACAGGGCTGTGCGCATCGGGACCGTCTTCATGCAGCGCAAGGACAGTTCAGTCAGGAGTAGCCAACTGTCGACGTGGACCTCTGGAGGTGGGCTCCAGCCTTGTCACCCTGGGCCAGTCTGTGCTGGGCGGCCGAGGGCCAGCGCCCACACAACAGGCGCTGCAGAAGGGTTGGAGCTCCCCGCAGAGGTGTGTGGAGCACGCAGGCTCTGCCAGGCCCCAAGCAGGCCCCTTGGACCTCCCTCACAGGGGGCTTCACGTGTCCACAGGAAGGACCCAGCCAGCATCGCGCACACCGCGACCCAAGGGCAAGGAGCGGACTATGGGCGCACGGCGCCGCCCTGTGCAGCTGCCTCCCCCCGCCCCCAAGTCCACCCACCTCGCAGCCGCCTGGCCAATCTTGCCAAGGCTTCTCGCTGCCCTGAGAACCAAACCTGGGAGAGCCCCGCAGCACAGGACCCCCTTCCCCCACCCTCCAGCCCCAGAGGCTGATTCCCACCCGGCCCAGCCCGCAGAACCAGCCCCACTGGGATGGAGGGGACCGGCCGGGCCTCCGCTGTGCCCCCTCCTTCATGTGCGCAGGAACCAAAGGAGGCCGAAGCTATCTTCTGAGCAGAATTAACAGCGGCAGAGGGAAAGGAGAGCGACAGGCTGAGTGTGACTTCCCTGGACACCAGAAAGACGAACTTTACGACAATAAATGAATTTATTATTATTCTACTCGTGGAATTCTTGAAGGTTCTGGAACAGATCATTCTCTTCAAAGTGCTGGTGAGTTCAGTACGTGAGTCTTGAAAACAGCGCTGTGCAACACGTTTCACGCTAAAAATACGCCTGGACACCCAGAGACTACAGACTCGCTGGGCCCATGAGTCTGGAGCTGTGCAGGGACCAGCATCGCCCCTTCCCCCTGGGTCTGGGTGCTTCTGCTGTCTGCCCCTCCCAGCCCCCCGGGGCCCTTGTGGCCTAGCCGGGGAGTCCTCCATGGTCCTCGGCTTGCTTCCCTTCCAAAAGCCAGTTGGGAGGAGGCCAGCCACGTGATGCCTCGGTCGGGGCGAGCAGTCTGTCGCAGCGTGGCAGGGAGATGTCACAGCCAGGCAGCGCTCCGACACCGGAGTCCAGCAGTCCCAGGAGCAGGGGCCAGCGGCAGCCTCGTCTCCTCACCCCCAGCTCCAGATGGGAGGCACAGCCCCACAGCACGCAGCACACGGCACGCACGCTAGCCTGGGCTGCGTCCACAGCTGGGCAGGGGGCCGGCGGTGCGACCTGCTTCAGGACGTGCGGATAAAGCCACTGCCCCCGGTTCTCACTCCTTCTGCCAAAGGCTGTGGTTGGAGCGGAGTGCAGAGGAGTCCAAAAGACATTCTGTGCCACAGTCAAAGTGAGCCTGTCCACCTGGCCTTCTAGCTGGGGCCTTCCCGCCCACACAGAGGTGTCTCCGCCCCACCACATCCACGCTGCAACGAGAAAGACCTCTGGCCCACAGCATCAGGGATGCGACGACCAGCTCACCCAGACCGCCCCTCCCCGGCCGCCAAGGCCCTCGGGCCGCTGGAGCTGGGGCCTTATGTCCTGTGGTGGCCGAGCAGCTCAGGACCCCCCCCCAGGGCACAGAGTCCGCATAGCCGCAAGATGCCCAAGGCCCACGCCAACCCCGTCTCTACATCCATGGACGTCAATCACGACGAGGACGGGAAGAGGGCCTCGATGGCATCTGGGAATTAAGGCACAACATCCACGACAGACGGGCTTCGTACGCCAGGGACTATGGTGCCAGCCAAACACCGCAGACGGTGTCGAGTGCAACCCACGCGCTCAGCGCTCCACGTGGGGACGCCCTCAAAGCTGCGGCACGGCCTCCTGCGAGGAGGGGCAGGCTGGCATGAAGAAGGCCTCAGACACCATCGCCACCTGGGGAAGAGGGATGGGGAGGCTTGGTCTCCCCGCTCCAAGGTCCATGCACCCGTGGGGGCCGCAGTCCATGATGCCGCTGCTCTGGCACGAGGCACCTCACTTCTGCACTCACTAGAAGGCACTGGAAAGCGGCCACTCCGCGTCTCTGCCAAGTGTCCCACAACTGCCTTCACACGAGGCGCGGACAACCCCGCGGCCCGTGGCACAGGCCCTACGGGGAGAAGCGCCCGGGCGCTCACCGTGTAGCTCCTCTACTCTGAGTGTCTGGAAAGATCCAGGAGTATTAAAAAAAATAACTTCTCAGGTTAAAATCATGTGGTAGGTGGCCCCAATCTATTTCCTTCACAAAAATGAAAGTTCAGGACCACCCTCTGAAGAACAGACGGCACACGGCACACGCACAGCCATGCACACGCGCCCCCGGATGGTGCTGGTCGGAGGGGACGGAACAGCAGAGCCTCAAGGTGAGCGAGGCTGAAGCTTCCTCCTGCCGGCTCTCGCGGACGGGCTCCCGGAGGACCGTGTGTCGCACTGAGTTCCTTATTCTTATTAGAGTATCCCCAAAACCCGGAAAACCCCAAAAGACCTTCCAGGCAACCACTCTGAGCAAAACATAAGCAGTTGACCACGAATTTAAGAAGAGGCACCAAAAGCAACCTACTCTGCGTTTCTCAGAAGACGCTGTGACGGGCACACGTGCCCTCAGGGGCAACGCGGACTCGGAACCAGGGGCGCACGGAGGCTTGCGGCTAGCGATGGAGGGACACCAAAGTCACATGACTGACGCAGACAATATACTCTTAAATCCGAAAAAGCAACACATTTCTGAAACAGAAACATAACCCGCTACAGAAACGAAGTGCATGGTTTCCAAATAACACATCAAAATGCCACACCACGGGGCTTCTGAGGCCAGACAGCCTGGCCCCCGACGACCCACTGTGCTCGCATCTCGGGGGGCAGGCACGCCGGCCTGGCGGTCCCGGCCTGGCCTCCCGCTCATGCTGGGACGGCACAGTAACTCCCAGAAGCGGGTCCTGCCCCGCTCCCCCAAAGACACCACTGACTTGAACGGAAAACGTGCACAGTTCTTTCTGAGCCCCCGGCTCCGCCTGTCCCCCAAACCGACACTGTCCCAGGACACAGACCTCACGCTGCCTGACGAAGACTGTCCCCAGGAAGCACCCTGACTGCACGAAGAGCCGCCTCCTTGCTCCCGACGCTGCACACACAGGGTCTTCAGTCAATCCTGAACACCAGTCCCGAGACACATTTGCCTTTTCTAGAACCTGGAAACCTTAATCCAAACGTCCAAGTACATTAGCTCTCACTGGGTTTGCAATAATCCCAACGCCTCGTAAAGACTCCAAAAGGGGGCTGGTTCCTCACGCAACTTCACGATGTCGGGAACGCAGAGTCCCAGGGTATTCTCCAATTTTATTTATTTCAAGGCACTTTCCACAAGAAAATGTAAAAAGAATAAACTATGTAAAACATCACATTTTAATAAACACAACAGCAAGATCCAAAGGAGATAAAGAAAAATTAAATTACACTTAAAGTTCATTATCTCAAAATGGCTTAACGTCACGGCGGCCAACAGGAAAAGCCCACAAAGCCGCTCCCGCCAAAGCGGGTTCCCAGCCAGGGACGGCACAGGAGGCAGGAAGCGCAGGCCCGCGGGGGCACAGCCAGGGCTCCCGGCCGCGCCACACCCGGACCGCACTGGCGGCAGTGCCTGCTCGCGACGCCACACACGGCCCCGACAGGTGACCGCGCGCCAGCACACTGTCCCACGCCGCTCACTCGCGCTTCCTGCACGTGACAAAGCCCGCCTGGGCCCTGCTGGCTCCTGGGTGGCTCCCGCATACAGGACATCCCGTCACCACGCACCTCACAAACTCTGATGAAGAACGGGTCAGGGTGATCACATGGAAACCAAGCTCGTAAATGACCTCACATACACGACTAGAAACGCGGGGTCCTCCGGTGCTTTTCGCACGCACACCTCTCTCTGCTGTGTCTTCCAGCTTCTGCTCTACGTGATGACTTGTCGCCCGGAGATCCAAACCTCAGCTCTAACTTACCATGCTCAAGCCTCAGAGGAAACGGGCCCCAAGAAAGGTCCCATTTGGAGAGGACTGCTGAGGCGGTCAGAGCAGAAGCACGTCTGCTCCCTGGCGTCGAGAAGACCGCCCTCCAGCCTCACAAAACCACAAGGGCAGAAGGGCAGTCAGAGGCCAGGACAGGCCCCTGAGCCTGCACCATCTTGCCTCTGCGTCACTGACCCCCCAGGGCAGCCGACCCTGCCCAAGGCTCCTTCCCACTGGAGGAAACCACTGCTCCCTGAGCCGGCAGGAGAGGAGCCGACAGACATCACTTCACGCCACCACCCAGGGTTGCAGGCACGCGGGGGACAGGGCCCAGCCCCCACCTGACCTATAGGAGCACCCACAAGCCTGCCTAACCTCGCCAGACACAAGAACATGTGCCCGGCAATTCAGCTGCCATGGGCCTCTCCCTCCATGAAGCCACAGGTGCCGGACCCCATCCCAGCACAAGGATCCACCCAGTGAGGACAGAGTCCCAGCCGCCACGGCAGCTGGGAGCCCCCACCAGGGGACGTGCACTCCTGGGCACTGTCACCACCACCTCCACGAGACACAGCTCTGTAACGATCGCCCCACAGAATCCGTGGCCAGTGACACCTGCAGTGAGGCCACACACATGTTCGCATCCAAGTCACAAGGGCCCCAGCACCTGCCCCAGAGGTGGGACCGGGGAGAGCGCAGAATCAGGACACCTGGGAACTCACAAACACCGCGAGGCCGCAAGCGCACACCGAGCTGCTGTGGTGCCAGCCTCCTGAGGTGAGCACGCGCTCCCGCCAGGGACGTCTGCGGCCGAGGCTCAGCCGTCAGCGCGGGTGCTCCTCCCGAGCACACGGACCACACCGGGCAGAGGGGCCCTCCAGCCACAGGGACGAGCTGATGCCACTGCCATCACCACCGGGACATAAGCCCCGAAAGCAAAAGGTTTGAGATGATTAAAACTTTTTAGAGGCCGTTTGGTCATTCTTGAGATCAAAGAGAAACCTTTATTTCCAACGAGACCGCCTAGAAGAGAAGATTCATTGATCCTCCAGGAAAGAATCTCTCCCACAACCAGCACCAAAATATATATTTAAAAAATTAAAAAACACACAGCCCCACCCCTCAGGCACACATCTCCCCAAAAGCCACACAACCCAGACCGAAAGGGAAAACAAATCAAACTCAATGCCCTCACACAAGAAAAAAGTCTGTGAATTAGGATTTACAAATTTATATAGTCTTTCCTATGAAAAACAAAAACGAAAAACCAAGGGGTAAGAAACAACTTCTGCACCGAGGCCTGGAGAGTCTTAGGAGATCTGAGAAAACGTACGCTCTGCCTACAAGCTAACAGAAAGCAAAATAACAATCAGTGCTTTTCGCAGATTTGAGCGGGAGGCCTCGGCTTCACAATATTCCCTCCTGACCGAGCACTCGGCTGGTGCGATCCCCCGGGAGCCGGAGGCAGGAGCGCCCCGCCGCCCGTCCGCGCCGTCCGCACACGCCCTGCCAGCAGAGTCTGCATCACACTTCCAAAGAGACAGTGCCATTCACGGCAAGTTTTCCAGCGCTTAAAAGGGCCACTTTTCCCTTTAAAAAAGATGCCAGGTCAAAAAAAAAAAAAGAAAGAACGAAAGGGAGGGAAGGGGAAGAGTTCTCTACTGCAGTAAAAACGTCTCAGTCACAGACGGCCGCTCCGAGGAGTCCAGGCTGGGGGAGCGCGGGGCCACTGGCGCACTCTACTTGGGCTCCTCGATCACACCTTTGCTGAGGTCTGTCATTTTGGGATATTTGACTTTCTTCTGGTCCAGCTCATTCTGAGCCCAAAGGAGGAGTTTCAGTAATTTGGCCAGCTTGGGTGTTGACTCCCGATTTTCATAATCTAGGACAGCTTGGTTAACCTCGCTCCACACCTAGAAAATAAACACATCCCATAAAACCACCACGCGCGCAGAGCACCAGCGAGAGGCCGCTACCACATGCTCTTCGGACTTCCTGGAAGCCGCTCCTACAGGCCGAGCTCGCACGCGACGCCGGTCACCAGGAGGCCTGCCGGCAGATGGGCCCCACATACCCCTCGCCCAGAAGGCGTGCGCGGTGCAGTTGGCACCGATCACATCTGGCCTGGGAGACGCTTAAACTGAGTCCCCCAGGTGGCCCGAGGACACCTATTTCTAAGTCTCTGAACAAAGAGAAAGATTATGACAAAGGAGAAGCTAAGAAAGACATCGGAAAATTGTACGATCAGTCACAAGGCTCTGCTCCGGGCCTCGCACAGTGAAAGACCCCACGTCAGGGAAGGAGAGCTGCCGCCACGACCGTGCGGCACCGGCCCAGAGGCGGCCGCTGTGGTCTCTGAGCCCCACCCCAAAGGCCGGCAGGGGGACAGAGGACCCCTCAGCGGGCTTACCTTCTGCCTCTGCATCATATGAAGCAGGTCTCCAAACGGCGACTCCTCGGGGTTATCGAAGGCCAGCAGGGCCAGCGTGCGCTCCATCTCCGTCAAGCACTCCCTGCTCTCCTCGCCCTGCTCCGCCAGCTGCGTCTGCGCGAACTCCAGCGCCGCCTCGGTCTCCCGCTGGCGGATCAGCTCTATGAGGTGCTGTTGCTGGTCACCGGCAAAGGCACACAGGCTTACACACCGTGTCCGGCAGTGCGGCACGAGTTTCTAGTCAAAGGTCACCTTAGAGGACAACCTCCCAGCATCCCTGAGTTACTAGAGTAACGTTTTTTAAAATTTTATGTATTTGAGAGAGACTGAAAAGACCCATGCGGGGTGTGGGAGGGGCAGAGGGAGAGGACGAGAGAAGCACACAGAGCCCGACCTTACAACCTTGGGATCATGACCTGAGCCTTAACCAAGGGTTGGGTGCCTCAGCGACGGAAGCACCCAGGTGCCCCTAAGTTAGCATTCTTAAAGCAAGAAACAGCTTCTGAAATGCAAAAAACCACAGCTACCTGAAACCCCTTCCACACGCAAACGAACACATACTGTGGGAGTGCAACTTAGCCCCGCGACTCTGAAGTGCCGCACGCAGCCGGCGGCCCCCGCACGCAGCCGGCCGCTCACCTGCAGGTGGAAGTAGAGGTACCGGTTCGTGTCGAGCAGCTCGGGGTGGAGGCTGTTGATCAGCGCGATGGCCTCCTGGATCTGGCCTTTCAGGATCATCTCACGGATCTTGATCCGCTCGTCAAGTGTTTCTAAGTCCACACTAGGTTCAATCCCAGATTCCATTCGAAACTTCTCTGCTGCTTCCTTAAAGCCCTCTGAAAATGACAACCATCTCCCGTGCTCAGAAAGCTACCGAGACCCGCTGCAAAGCGTTTTTAACCCCCGAAAGCCCACTCACCTCCAATAACCTTCAACATGACCCGCACTTTCTTAGGGTCTGGTATTAACATCTCTGTCACCTACCAGTTGCGCCCCATAGAGAAAATGCAAAGAATGAATTTCACTCCTTCGCACCCATCCAAAACGCCTCTCCCCCACCAGCTGGGGCGAAAACGGGAGGCCGCGAAGCCCGTACGTCATGGGCTCCTGAACGAGGGCTGCGGCCCAGGCCCAGAGGCAAGGGAGGTGCACGTCTGTCCCGGGCATGTGTCCCCCAGGCACATCTGGACACAATGGCCTGCCTTCACAGATGACAGAGACCTGGTCACCCCTGCCTCTCGGGAGACCATACTTCTCCTCAACACCCAAGCAGTGCGTGTGCTGTCCCCCAACCCCACCCGGCCAGCAACAGGCAGACACTTCTCCGTCCCCTTTCAAATGACTGTCGACGAATTTGGGGAGGGGAGTGCTGTGAATCACAGGAAGGAGACTCCTACCGGGTTCAGTCAACCAGATTTCCTGATCGGGCACAGAATCACCTCTTCCTTCCCAGTACCGAGGAGGACTGTTAGTTAGAGACCCCGTCTGTTGGTTTCGTAAGCTTCTACCTTCCCCCCCTCTTTGGAGTTAGGCGCACCTTCTAGAGACAGGAATTTATCAGACTGGCGCGAAGAGATCGGCCACCTGGGACTTTCAACGGACTTCAGAACGTTCTTACGCATCGTGATTAACTGTAAACACGTCACCGGTCAAGAAACAGGTTTTCGCCTTAGAGCTCAGACACCCAGAGTAACACCCTCCTCTCCAGAAGACCTCGTCTTTACTACACTGATCCGCGAATTTGCTAAATCAGCCTGGTGTTTTTTCACAACATGCAAACTAGCTAACTTCACCAAGGATCGGCGGCGGTACAGATCTGACCACGGGCACGTCCCCCGGGCAGCGTCTGGCTCAGGACGTTACCTGTCACCAGGTAGTTCATGATGAGACGGTTCATGTCCGCGCGCTGCACGTGCAAGTTATTGAGTTTCTCCAGCCACTCGTCTTTTGAAATTTCGTCAGGCTTCTCTGCGTAACTCATGCCGACGTGTTTCTACAAGAAAAAGTATTTTCAAGACCAGGAAGATGCCGGGAACGAGAGACACAGGACAGGAAACACTCCGCGGCACGGCCATAGGGCAGGACGGGGACAGAGGGTGGCTGTACTGGTGAGCACGGCACAACCCAGACAGCGGTCAAGTCCCGACTTGGCGCGCAGGAAACAAACCTAACACTGGTCTCTGCTAAACTTCGATTAAAAAAAAAACTCTAAGAATTCTATGACAGCTGTGATCGTTTCAGAGATGAACAGAGCTTCGCGGTGTGAAGTGACAGAGAGTGGGCGGAGTTAAATCTGGAGGACGGCAAGTGCAAAGAGCCTGATGCCCAAAGGCAGTGCGGGGACCAGAAAAAAGGCTGGGATGTCAGGAGACAGGATGTGTGCTAGGGAGAGCCAGGAGCCTCTGAACTGCCAGGTCAAGAGGTGGGGCGCGTCATACTAAGGCCTTAGAGACTCAGGATCTAGATCAATCCCTTTCTAGGCAGAGGGCAGGCACGTGAGAGCCGGGAGTGGAGGACGCGTGCACTCTGACACAGAGCCCACGAGAAGTCGCTGCCAGACACTCGCCGGACCGACCAACACTGAGGACCGCGACAGAGACACAGAGCTCCCTCGCAGTCTCGACGCTGCCGTCAGGGCAGACGGGAACTGCAAACGTATCTGGCCCTTCTGCAGAGCTGCTCCCAGGCCAACAATCCCGCCGCAGGACTGAGACCCTCAAGGCTCCCCACTGAGCACCAGACACGCACGAACCCTCTCAAAGGACCACCGCTCAAAAAGGCAGAAACACGGGAGCCCAGCTGTTCATTCAGTAGCGGCACGGACAGACAGACTGGGGTTCACAGAACCACAGCCCCAGGCCCCGAACCCTTAGGCAGTTATGTTTCGGAATTAAAAATCTTGCAGACCTTATAAAGCCTGTTGGCACAACTCACTTACGTCACAGGACACTCGCACTGCAGTCTGGGGCGGCACCCCACGCTAAGTACTCCTTCTTTGGGGACAGGTCTGAACACCCACACTGAGTGAAACACAAGCTATTAAAAGCTTTCACCAACTCAGATTTTTTGCCATCCAATAGTTCAAAAAAACAAACACACAAAAACTTCTGGTTTTCAGAGCTATGTGGCTGTCAGGATTGCGGAGCAAGGATCAGGATCGTGGGTCCCCCAAGAACACTGACTGCAGCAGCTACAGGAGGAACACAGCCACAGGGGCGACTCCCGCCAGCCAGCGGGGAGGGGGCCCCGCCGGGGCAGAGCTTGCAAACAGCCCCCGCTGCGGTAAGTGCGGTGCTGGCCTGCTTCAGCGGCGGCTTCCGAGCGAGGGCAGGGCGGACAGCGGCCCGGGAGCCAGCGGGGCTCTCAAGACGGCAGTCCGCCACCCGGTCCTCCGTAAGCAGTGGGTGCCGCGGAGCCGCGGAGTCCACGCTGAATCAAGACCTTCAGCGCGGGAAGCCGGGTGGCCAGCGCGGAGCCACCAGCGAGAGCCGGGCCAGGAACGTCAGAGTCCGAGCAGGCCACAGCCCTGGCGGCCCGCGTGCCCGGGACGGGAACACACTCACACTCACACACTCACACACGGCAGCCCCGAGCCGGGCCTGAGGCCTGGGCGGCAGGGACAGGGCCACAGCCGCGGAGGGAGGCCGAGGAGGAACAGGTTCGAGCGGTGGGGCAGGTCTGGGCCGGTCTCCGACGCGCGGCCCGGACGCCCCGCAGGCCGCCCCGCAGGCCCCGCCGCAGGCCCGGCTCGGCGCCGGGAGCGCGCATCAGGCAGGCCC
Source organism: Mustela nivalis (assembly GCF_964662115.1). Classification (NCBI taxonomy): domain Eukaryota; kingdom Metazoa; phylum Chordata; class Mammalia; order Carnivora; family Mustelidae; genus Mustela; species Mustela nivalis. The sequence goes on along the minus strand of NC_139027.1, from coordinate 142,612,400 downwards.
CGCCGAACGAGGATGCCGAGGGCCCGGAGCCGGCCGAGGAGCGCGCGGCGCCCGGAGCAAGGCCGCGGACGGCACGGACCGCGCTCGGGCCGCGCCGCCTCCCCGAGAGCCCCGGCCTCCCACCCCCGCACCGGGCGCCGCCGGCAGCGCCAGCCGCTCGGGGAGCAGCGACCCGCCCGACGTGGCGCCCCGAGAGCGGCCCGAGAGCGCAGCCGACGGGCCCCGTCGCTCCTCACCCGGCCGGCGGGCGCTCCGCCGCGCGTGTCCCCGACGCCGTTCTCTCCCCGGGCGCGCCGGCGCGGCGTTTCGCGGCAGGACCGGCGTTCCCGCGCGCGGCCAGCCCGGCCCGTCGGAGCCCTCGCCCGGCGCGCTCTGCCCTGCGGAGCAAACACCGGATGACGCCGCGGCCGCCGGGACACCGGGGGCGGCTGGACGTGCGGCCCGCTCGGACCTCGGAGCCGGCAGAGCCCCGGCGCCCGCCCCTCCGCCGCCCCCGGCCCGCGCTCCGCCCCGCGCTCCGCCCCGGCCCCCGCCCCGACGCGCCCCGGCCCGCCGCGCTCCGCGGGGAAGCCCGGCCCGGCCGCCTGCGTCCGCCGCAGCCATCTTACCGCGCGGATCCCGCCTCCCGCGCTGCGCGGTCTCCGCGGCCGCTCGGGGGGCCGGGCCGAGCCGGGGTGGGGGCGGCGGCGAGGCGCCGAAGACCGGAGCGGAGGCGGGAGCCGCGGCGGAGGCGGGGGCGAGGGCGGGGAACGCGAGGGCAGACGCACCGACGGCCGCCCCTCCGGGCACCTCCCGCGAGATCGCGAGAGCGCAGGCTCACGATCCCGCAGCCAATCAGGAGCTCCCGCGGGCCGGGGCGGGGCGGGACGCGGCCGCCGCCCGGAAGCGCGGGACTCCGGCTTCCGTCCTTGCGCAGAACGCCGCTCGCGGCGCCCTCGCTGTACGGGTTGGCGCGAGAGTCAAAAGGCGTCGGCCGACCCTGGACAAGATGGCCGCCGTCGAAGTGTCGTTGTGGGGCAACTTCGCGCCGCGACGGCGACATCTAGACTGAGCCGAGGCCAAGGTCCCAGCTTCCTTTCCGTCATGTGTGTGAGCTCGGAGGGCAGGGAGCGGGGGGCGGGCGCCGGTGCCGCGCGCCGCCCCGAGGTGGGGGCCCTCCCCGCCGGGCGCCCGCCTTCGCGCGGGCCTGGGAGGAGGCGGCCGAGCGCGCCCGGCGGGGGTCTCGGCGCTGTCGGTTGGGGCGGGCCGCGGGGGTCGCCCGCCCGGGGAGGCAGCGCCCGGCGCTTCACGAGTGGACAGAGACGGGCCTGCCCTCGGGGAGCGGCGCGGGGGTCCGCCGGCCGCGCGAGGTCGGGCCGGGGCTGCGGGCGCGCGTGCGGCGGGGCCGGGCCGGGCCGGGCCGGGGGCCGGCGTGCGGCGGGGCCTGAGCTCCGGGGCTGCGGGGCCCGGCGTCGGGGGGAGGGGCCGACGTCGTCCTCGGCTGGGAGCCGGGGCTCGCCGGGGTCGTGCGCTCGCGCCCGCGGCTCGGCCCGGCCTGACCGCGGCGCCTGCTGCGGCTGCTGCCGGGCGACGGCCGACCCGCGGGCGCGAAGTTCCGACGCGGACCCAGGCCGCGCGGCGCCGCGTGTCGGTGGCGGGGCCGTCCGTCGCGACGCGGCCGTCTGTGCCAAGCGGCTGTCCGGCGGAGGGCGCGGGCGGCCGAGGGCTTCGAGGCCCCGGCAGAGGCGCACACGCCCAAGCCCGAGCGCCGCGCCCTGCGGAGACCGACTGCTCCGCCCGAGGAAGCTTCCCGCGCCGACTCCCGGGGTCGCGGGCGCACGGCCCGTCCCGCCGCGGCCACCGGGTCCCCAGCCGCGCAGACCCCACCTCCCCCGTCCTAGGTGGACGCCCGCAGCGTCCACCGTGGGCAGCGCTGCCCCGGCAGGGAGGCCGCCCTCTGCTTTGGGAGTGCGTCTGCCGGGGTCCCGCGCCGTCTCTCCCGCAGCCCACCCAGCGGCAGGGTGACCTCGCCTTCGGGGACCCCCTGGCGGCCCGGTCCGGGCGAGCAGGGCCGGAAAGCTCCCCACGCCAGCCCCTTCCCCGCCGGCCCCTGCGGTCCTGGCGAGCGAAGGGGCTTCCCGGTCGCCCTGGGGTCACCCTGGGGTCGGCGGCTCGGCAGGGTGGGGAGGCGTTCCCGAGCAGAGCGAACGAGCGCCCCGCGTCCGGCCGCCTGGAGCGTCTCGCGCCGCGGTGGTGCTCACCGAGGCCTGATAACGGGTCAGCGTTCGGCCCAGACGCGGGAGCTTCCCGAGCGCCGGACTCTGGGCCGGTGGTTGAGGACGGAAGGAGCCCGCGAGCGATGCTGACGCCGGCCTTCCCGACCAGCGCTGCCCGCACGGCGGGACCTTCCCGGGAGAGAACAGAGGCGGTCCTCTGGGACCGACCTGCGGCCTGGCGGACCCCTTGACGGTGGTGACCCCCGCGGAGGAAGAGCCATCGGCCGGGCAGTGGGCCAGAAGGGGGAGGAGAGGCCGGCATCGGTGGTGCCTGCGGGGTCGCAGTGAGCGCGGAAGGGGGAGAGGCGGCCTGCAGGCGAAGCTTCTGCGGGGGCAGCCGGGGACCCCTGAGAGGTGTGTTTAGAGAAGGCCCTAGAGAGGAGGAGCCGCGAAGTCCAGGATCCACACGGACCGCAGCAGATGGCCGTTACCCAGAGAGCCTGTCCGCTAAGGCGGCAGAGAGGCTTGAGGGGGACGCCCCCCGGGTGGGCAGTTTGAGACGAAGCGGACAGCCGCCGAGCACCCGCTGAGAGCGGCAAGGCCGTCCGCTGGGCCTCCGGGACAGGCGTGGTCACAGAGCACGCAGCTCAGGGACACGGCGGGAAGGGACGTCAGATGGCTGGGGTCCCAAGGTGAATAGGGTGAGGGGGACACAGACGTGCGTTGAACACGTTGGGAAGCAGCACGTGAGGAGAGCAGGCCGCGGGTGATATCGCTCCCGTGACACGAATTAAACTAATTTAAACTAAATTAACTTTCGCTAAAGCAGAAGGATTTGGTCGCTGAAGGGAGGGAGGATCTCCGAGCTTCCGGCGGGTGTGCTGGGGTTGACCGGGTGGGACCAGCACTGAACAGGGGACACCGGGGAGGGTCCCGATGGGAGGAGAGGCTCAGAAGTCAGGAGCTCATTTTGCACACGTTAGGTTTTGAGGTGCATTTGAGGCATCGGGTGGAGTTAGGGGCACACATGAGTGCAGGGACCCAGGTCTGGGCACAGGTAAATGTAAGCACGGCCAGGAGGGAGCTCCCGTGTGGAGAGTGTGCAGAAGGCGGACAGAGGCCAGCCTGGGCCAGGGCCCGGAACCCTCCGTGCCGCTGGGAGTCTGGGGGTGTGGGGTACCACGAAGGACGCTGGGCCACTCTGGTCACCACCTCGGGCAGCCACCGGGCGGATAGGAAAGAGGCAGGGCTGTGGAAGGGACTGCTGCCGGGTGGCCGAGCCTCCACTGTTCTCCAAGTCTGGGCAGAGAGTTTTGTTTTAATAGATGAGCAGTCCTGCACAGGGTAGTGTTAAAAGTTTGCTAGTCTTAAAAGAGCTTTAAAGCATTTTTTAAAAGGGGAAAGTATTTGGGGAATGAAACACACAGTGCTGCGTGTACTCAAATCCTAGACTGCTTGGGAAGCCGGCCGCGGCCGTGTCTGCCAGAACAGCGGCATTCCGACGGCCGCTTTTATCTTGTTCTCAAAACCTAAAAGCATGAAATCAAGCCCATATGTACTGGAGACCCTGCTTTCAAAGAGATTTGGCTAAAACAGACCTAATTCTTCTGGATAACGCATAAACTGATCCGTTAGTGGTGCCCAGGGTCATTACCACACAAGGCAGTTGGCACCAAGCGGTCACCAGCCTTAGCTGCCGCTTCTCACGGTGTGCTGCGTCTCCTCGTGCAGGTGTCGAGAGTCAGGAGGAACTGTGGGATTGTTCTGCTGCACACATTCAGCTGCTGGGTGGCTCAGCTGAATTCTAAGACCCGGGAAAGCACGTTTAATGGGGTTTTTGATGTGCCCCCCTGCCCCCTGCCTGATTGTATTTCTGAGACTGTACCATCGAATCAGAAAGCACCGGCTCAAAGTTTCCTGGTGTGCGTAAAAGCCAGAGCAGGTACCTCCTGGGGTAACCGGACCTGTGTAACAGCATGGTGTTTCCATGGGGCATGGGGGCCGCATAGCACGCCGCTGCCCACTGCTGAGCCCCGTTGAGGTGCTGGTCCTGCACCCTTCAGACCTGGTGAGTCAGAAGTTGATGTACACGTGAGTTAGCCTTTCTCTTCTAAGTTAGAATGAAAGCACGGAGCTAGCACACACACACACGTGCACACACATGTACTATTTCCCGCGCACACTTCTGTCTGTACATGTTCTGAGGATTCCCGCCCCTCCTCCACAAACCCAGCCATGTGATCGTGATCAGGTGCCGGATGGCGTGGTGCAAGTCTTGACGAGATTTTCCCAATTCATACGCACATTTGCTCTTTTTAGAAACACGTGTGAAATACTGGCTTTTGGTTTTTTGACTTTAAAATTCTCTTTTCTCCAAATGCCTGCTTTCTGTTGGAATGAGAGCAACTTTCGTACGTCTGACAGATTCCCAAGAGTTTTCACTTCTCTGTACCCCCATAGAAGGCAGCATCCTGGCCTCCCGCCTCCCTGGACAGATTGGGGGGATGTCACTTCTCCCTGCGTCTCTTACATTGTAGCAGCCGTTTGTTTGATTTGGAACTCAGAGTCGTGGTGTCGAAAGGGTAATTTGTATGTACTGATGTTGTCAAAGTCCAGAATAAAGCTCGCTGGGTGCGCTCTTGAAACCTCTAGGGCTGAGTCTCCGATCCTCTTGTCGGCACTTCCTGCACACGTCCGAGCTAACCTTCAGCACTCGGGTCCCACGCACACCTGTAGGCAGAGCCCTGCTCCCGAGGGCCCCCCAGGCAGCAGACTGGCGCCCTGAGACTTACTGGTGGTGACGAGCGGCCTCTCACCTCAGGGAGGCCCCTCCTCCTCTGTTACGCACCGTGTGTGATGATTAGCCCTATCAGCCTATGTGGGCACAACCGCTTTGCTCTCACTGCTTTTCTGTCGAACTCTGGCGACAGGCACGGCCTTGTCTGGCGTTTGTCCTGGATGACGCTTTAGAGACTTGGGAGGAGAAAGCAACCAGAAAGAAAACACAGTTCTCATGCTTCGCACTCATTAAAACACTGGTTTCTTCCGAAGTCGACTTTTTTTCCCCTGAACTCACAGCGCGATGCCGTTGTGAATGGAGTAAGTGGGCGCTGTGGAGTGTGAGCCCAACACTACTCGCAGCCGTTTCTCCGCGTGAGCACCTGTGGACACGGGCAGGACGACAGGAGAGCACGTCTGCATCACTTGGTCTCATATACACTTCTTCGTACCTTGATTTAAGATAGTGCCCCCCAGCCCCTGTCCTGGTCCCCTCATCCCACAAGCACCCACGTGATGCTGCCCCTGCCTCCCCGGAGTTCCGCCTCACCTTGCACGGCCAATGATGCTGGGTTTGCTTCCTTTAAAGCCCCTGTGCGGGGTTCCCGTTCATACTTCTGACCTGTGAGGTCTCCTGTGATCCTCCCCTCCCCCTGCAAATGAGCCCCGTTTTACAGTGGGCCGCCCGGGGTCACGCTGCTTGTTGCAGCTGCTGTCCCCTTACACCTGCCTGGTCTCTAAACCCCCCGCTCCCCGTATCCGGGGGCAGACTTGAAGACCTGGTCAGGATGGAAGAGTGGACCCCCCAGCCCTGCCAGATTCCAGGTCGGTGGTCCTAACGGAGCCACAGCAGCAGAAACGAGCTGCGTTGTAGTCCTCGGGAGGAAGCCCACCGGCTCTGCCGGAAACGAGCGGGGCTGGGGAGCCCTGGAGGTGCTCATTAGAGCATCGGGAGGCCCTGTGGCCTCTCTGACAAGAGCCCGGGGCTTCCTGCGTGTGTGAGCCGCGCTGGGGCGGCGGTGGAGTTGCCTACGTCATGGGGGCTACTGCAGCCGAGGAGCTCCTGCCCTCGGGGCAGAGGCGTGCGGTGCGCACAGTGCCCCGCGGTCCATCTGTGGCGTGTCTGGGGACTGGCCGGGGCCGAGTGAAGAACATCCAGGTGGAGGGCTGTGACCCTTGGCCGGACCCCCTTTCCCTTTCTGGGCAGTGACCGTCCCCCTTTCCTCGCAGGCCCTGCGGGGCGGTCGTGCGTGCGGGGACGAGCGGCGGGGGGCCGGCGTGCTGCGCTCCGAGTCCCGCAGAAACTCGAGAGCGCGGCTGGTGGCCGTGGAGCGGCGCCCCTGCCCCGTCGCCACAACGCCGGCCCAGGCCGCGGGGCGCTACCCCGGGAGGGCGGGTCGGCCTGCGGCTCACCGCGGCCTGGGGTCCGCAGAGCGCAGGCGCGCGGGCGGGGCGCCGGGCGTCCTCCCTCCGCGCGGGGGCGCTGCTCAGGGCGCGCCGGCCCTTCTAGCCCCGAGTCTCGGTGGCCGGCGCCGACCCCGCCCGCCCGCCCACTCCGCGGCGCTCCGAGGAAATGGCTGCGGGACCCCAGAGGCCTGCGACCCGCGGTGAGTGGCGGCGTCCCGGCCGCCGGGCAGGGGAGGGGGGCGGCCGCCGTGGGGCCGCCCTCGGGGGCGGGCGGGGGCGGCGGCGGCGGCGGGGCGGTGCGGGAGCCCGGCGGCCGCGCGAGTCCGCGCTGCGCTCCGCCGAGAGAGAAGATGGCGGCGGCCGCGGGGCGGCGGAGGGCGCGGAGGAGAGGCGGGGGGGGCGCGGGGCTCCCGGCTCCCGGCTCCCGGCGGCCCGAGGCCCCGGCGGCGCGAGCAGGGCGCGGGCCGGGCGCGCTGGCGGGAGCGGGGGGCGCGCGGCGGCGGCGGCGGGAGGCGGGGCGCGGGGGGGGACGGCTCCTCCCGCCGAGTCGGGGTGCGGCCGGTGTAGACGCGGGCGCTCCGCTCCCCGGGTCGCGGGCGTGGCCGGAGAGGCCCCCCGAGCTCCGGTTCCGCCGCGGTCGGCGCCCGCCGGCGTCGGGAGGCCGCGGGGGGGGGGGCGGTCCGGAAGCGGATGCGGGTGCGCGGCCGCCGGCGGGGCAGGTCGCGGGGCGCTCGGTGCTGCGGGCGGGGAGGCTGTGGGAGGACGGCTCGGCCTCGCGGCGCGGCGCCGGGTTTCGGGGTGGGGGCGCGGGGCGCACGCCGGCCCCATTGTGTCGCGGCTGGTCGTCCCGGGGCAGACGGCCCGGCGGGCAGCGAGCGTCCCGGGCAGGCGCGCCCCGTGGCCCCTCTGCGTCCCGGGCGGTGGGCGCCGGACCCCGCCGGTGCTCTGCGTCCGCGTCCCCCTGCGCCGCGCTCCCGGCCAGCCGCCTCCTGGGCCTCCGCGTCCCCGAGGTGGGGCCGCCGGTGCGGGGCCACGTGCGTCTCCGCGGACCGACCGAGGCCTTCGGGCCCCTCGTCGCCGCCGCGCAGGGCCAGGTGTCGGGCCGCGAGTCTGGCTCCTCGGCGAGGAGCTTGAGGTGGGCCCCGGGGTCAGGGTCGCCCGCGAGTTCCGCTGAAGAAGGCGCCGGAGTCTTCCGTCGGCCGCGGGCGCCGCCACCCGCGTCCTCTGCCGCGGAAGGAAGGAGACGCGAGCCTGGTGCGCCCGCGCCGGGGCCGCTTCCGACCTCCGGGGAACCGCAGCGCCCGACGGGGCTTGCTGCTGGGGGTGCGTCGGGGCCCGTCCGGACGCACGTGCCGCCGCCTGCAGAGCCGCGGGCCCGGCAGAGACCCGCTGCCGGGGGTGCCGTGACCGTGCGGCTCGAGGCGCTGAGACCCGCGACCTTCGCAGGGCTCCGCGGTGCCCCGGGCAGATGCTCGCCGCACCCCCCGCCCGCCCCCTGTGCTAAGCCCCTGAAACGACCTGAAACGGCTGGGCGGTCCTGGGGACAGGTGCAGCGGGGGCTTGCCAGGACGGCCCGGCTCCTTCGATGGAATCCGGGGCTGGTGTAGGTGCGGGCATCCCCGCAGGACCAGCCCACGGTGCCGCTGCCTCCAACAGCAGCGCAGGCCTCTCGGGAGTATCCGCGATGCCCCGGCCGGAGGCCCCCGCCAGCCGCGGGGCCGCTGTGTTCTAGGCACCTCCTTGGTCCTGGTCTTGCCAGCGCGACCAGCGAATTCAGGTGTGGTTGGCGCTTTACTGCCGGTGTCCCCCCAGAGCTGCCCCTCAGCATTCCACTAAACTCGCCTTACTTCCCGCAGCGGAGTTCTGTCCCGTAGGAGGAAAGTGTAGTCGCTCTGCTCCCTCCGGTGCTCCCTCCCAGGGTACCGGGCTCTCCTGCCCTCTGCTGCCGCGGGCGGGCCTGCGTGGGCATCACCGTGGCTCCCCGAGGAAACGCTTCATGCCGCTGGGCTCGTTGGGGCTCGGAGGTGCGTGCATTCAGGGCTTCGGGCTGGAGTCGGGACTCGTCTCTGCTTGGCGCTGGCGCTTCCAGCTGTTGCTGCGCACGCCGAGTCCTTCTCCCACAGGGGAGCGGCTCAGGAGAGGCCCCGTCCGGAGCGGCTCAGGGACCGGCTCGCTCTGGGGCTTGGCGTCGTCTGCTCGCGCCCCCTGTTCTGGTTCTGTTTCTGCTGAGGTGGTCCGTTTCCCTTTCTGCGCTCCTCCGGCGATCTGGGTGGAGAGCGGAGGTGGGACGTGTGTGCAGCATCCACCGGAGATCACTGGTGTCCTTGGGTCCCTGCAGTGCGTGCTGTCTGTCCTCCAGGCTTGGTTCTTACGTGCCCGGTGGACTCCGGCAGCCCGTTACGGACGGTGTTTTCTTAAGTGGAGTTTCTCGCCGGGGTGTCTGGTTGCTTACGTGGCAGGGCCCCTGAGAGTGGCCGTCTGGTCCTCGCGTCACAGGATGGGCCCTAACTCCGTTAGGAGGACCGTGCTTTACAGTTGATGGAAAAGGTCTGAATCGGGCTCACTTGCTCTAGGCGCTCACAGCGCTGCTTACAGCCGGTGCTGTTCCGGGAGTGCTGGTCCTCAGGGCCCCTTGTTGCACGGAGTTGAACCAGTAGCTGCAGGTGTCTCGTCAGGATGCTTGTAGCCGTGGCTGTACAGCGTGCTCCGTCGGGGGGCGGTTACCGTGTGTGTTACTCGTGAACAGGTGTGTCTTTGGGGATCCGACTCCGATGCTGTGGCTTTGTCTTCCATATGCTGATGCGGACTTGTAAGTGGTGTTTAGCACACCTTTATAAGAAATGGAGTGAGCCCACCCCCCAGTGTAAAGATAGCTTTACCGTGTGTTGGGTCACAAACACAAACACAGAAAACTAAAGTAACAGAAGAAAAGCAGCAGAAACACCAGAAATGGCCCCATTCCGAAGCCCACGCTACAGCTGCTCCCCCATTCGTGAACGTGGGTGGGTGGGTGTGGCAGGATGTATTTAGGGAGTGTGGCCACTGCACAGAGCTGCCTTGTCACCAGTGCTCTTCACTCGCACAGGACTCTTCCATGGCAGTGGCTCTGTGGTTCGTCACCTTTTACTTGCGGCCTTAAAGAATTCCATTATGTGGACGTTTCTCGAGTTTGTTCCCCCAGTGCTGTCCTGGTGATGGACATCGGTTTGTGTCCCTTTGTTTAAAAAAATACATGTATGTGCATGGCTGGGAGCTCCCTTACAAACACGCCTGCTTGTTCCCAGTTCTCCGAGGCCAGTCATGCCTGGTCCATGCAAACAGGAATGTTGCCTGCTCTGCCCCTTGCCGAGTACACAAGGGGACCTTGGTAAATACCTGTAAAATGACCCTCGTAAGAGGGCCTGTCTCTCCAGACGCCCACCCACACGGATGTTGTCGTGTCAAGAGATGACACCTACTGCTTACCGCTTGCCCGCCCTGTGTGCGCGCTGGCGGCCGCTCGGCACGGGGCAGCCTCCCGTGGCCTTGGCAGAAGTTGTGTGCTCACGGCAGTGCACATCTCCCAGGCAGGAAGGCGCGGCCCAGAGGGAAGCCCGCCTGTTCAGCGCGTCCACCCGTTAGGTTTGCAGCTGGGTGGGAGCTTCCTGCCGTGAAGCCCATGCTCTGGGCGTCTTCCGCCCCGCTGCCCCCGAGCCTCCCGACGCCGGTCCGCTCAGGAGAGCTTCCCCACTTGCGCCTGGGGTGGGGGCACTGCCGGCTGCTGCGGGCAGGACCAGGACGGCCCGTCAGGGGCCCCGGCACCCCAGGGAGGTTAGCACGGCTAAGTGGACCCTGGTTGTGGACTCCTCAGCTTTGTTAGATTGTGGCCAGGCAGGCTTCCTTTTCACAGCGTGGGTTCTTTAGCAGTAAGAGACCCTTTCTCTGCCCTTCTCGCCTGTGCGGCAGAGAGGGTCGAAGTGCGGTCCCGCTGTCAGATTGGGAGTCTGGAAACTGGTACAGAATGTCCTCTGATTCTGTCACTTCTCCGTTTCACCTGGGACCTTGTCCACGACCCCCCCAGAACAAAACTAGGCATTGAGCTCTGCTAGTCTCAGGGAGAGAGTGGAAGACCCCACGTGAATCGCAGTGGCTTCCTGACTTGAGGTCCTCAGTCGCGATTCTCGTCTTCTGGCCTGTGGCCTGCATTTCTGACAGCGCCACTCGGGAGGCAGGTGCTTGGGACGCAAGGCCTCTGCGTCTTCTCCCGAGCACGCGGTCTGCGAATCCAGGCGGCGGCCACTGCGAATCCAGGCGGCGGCCATTTCATCGTTGGGAACGAGCGCCTTCTCCATGATCTCTGGAAGCTGCTTGAGGCGGGGCAGGGGCAGGGTGTGGAGGTGCTGCGGTCATCTTGGTCCTACTGACTGGGAGGGCCTGGAACGGCTTTGGCCTTCAGAGAGCAGCCCTGTGAGGTCACCCACCCGCAGTCACCGGGGACACCACAGACCTTCTGTTTCTGTCCTCGCGTCTGTTGGTGTTTACTGGGCTTGGCGTGGAAAGAGGCATGTAAGCTTCCTCGTTTTTAAATAATAAAACTTCATGCGTTAGCACGAATAATACTGTATATAGAGACTGTCTTCTAAGACAAAAACAGTAAGAGCCGGAGCATTGTTTTGCTTGAAGGTGTTTTTTTAACCTCGGACTTCTGGCTTAGTTGACAACAGCTGGATTCTCCGATCTGCACCCAGAGGCAGACAGTGGTAACGTCACTGTCCTCCAGCTTCTGGAAAGCTCTGCCGTGCACTCCTGTAAGTGCCGGTGAGAGAGGCATCCGTCCTTTGTGTTTGTGCAGATAATTTGACCTCAGGGACCTCCCCAGAGGCCTGTGGACCTCATTTTGGGAACTTCAACTCAAATTGTGACTCGAGTTGCTTCTGTTTAGAACAGAGAACTTCGCGAGAGTTGACTCTCAACTTGAACACCTGCGGAACTGGGTTACTAGTAGGAAGATAGACCCCGTCTTTGGTTTGTTGTTTTTTTTTTTTAAATCGACTCAGCTGTGTGTTGGCTTTTTGCAAAGAGCCTGAGATAAGGACGGTTTGTGATTCCGGTGCGCACCTCGTTCCAGGGGACCACCTGCAAGGAAGCAGGAGACCCAGGGTGCTGGCTGGGTGGTAGGGCCCTGAGACCTCTTTTGGCCTTAGGTCATGTGGCCTGACTGCAGTCTGAGCATGTGAGCGGCCCTTGCGTGGGTTGTAGGATGTCCTTTCGCGGGGGCCTGCCCTCCTGCTGCAGGGAAGCTGGGGGTGAGGATGGACTGTATGCACTGGGGACTGATCCGGCCTCCCGTAGTGTGAACCCAGGAAACCACAGCGGGGTGTGTGGTCCACAGTGCCCGCATTGGTGCTGGAAGGGAGTGCCAGCCAGCTACCCAGGGGGACTGCTGTGGGTATGAAAGCAGTAGGGCGGCCAGTTGGGCAGGAGTCTTCCCTGGAAGATCAGGGCTCTGAACAGCTGCAGGACCTGGAAACTCATTCTGAGGGGAAACGGCCCCCAAAGTGCTGAGCAGGGGCGACTGGCACTTGAATGTCATACTGTCCTGGGAAATGACTGGCAGCGCCCTCATCCCATCTGTGAGCACACACACCCCTGTCCCTCCTCCTCTCTGTTGGGGAAGGAGCGGAGGAGCCTCTGTCTGGGAACCTATCCCGCTGTCATTCTTCGGTACTTAGCAGTAGCTGGACTTGTCCCATAGGGCAGATTTTTAAGCAAGCCTAAGAACCTGTACCAGTTCAGGGGATCACAAGAACAAGGCGATGGCCTTGTCTCAGGAGTACCAGTCCCCCAAGATGTAGGATTCCTATAGTCCCTTGCAGTATTTAAGACCATGTTTTTATCCAGAGGCAAAAGGGGAGCTGGCTCTGTATGCTTGGGCTGCTTTAACAAAGACCGTGGGCTGGGGGGCTGATAGAAAACCCACGTACCGGGACGCCTGGGGGCTCAGTGGGTTAAAGCCTCTGCCTTTGGCTCGGGTTATGATCCCAGGGTCCTGGGATCGAGTCCTGCATTGGGCTCTCTGCTCAGCGGGAGCCTGCTTCTATGTGTGCGTGCATTCTCTCTGATAAATAAATAAAATCTTCCCCAGAAAGATCTCATCAGGAGATTAAAAAAGAAGGAAAGAAGGAAAACCCATGTATTTCTTACAGCTCTGGGGGCCTACAGTCAGGGTGCTGGCGTGGTCAGGTCCTGGCGAGGTGTCTTCAGGGCTCTTTTCAAGGGCACTGACCCCATTCGTGAGCTCTGACATGACGACCTAAGCGCCTCCTCAAAGGCCCCATCTCCCGGTAGTGCCATCACCTTGGCACTGGGTTTCAGCGTGAATTTCAGGGGCTGGGGCACTCCGCGCAGACCACGGCCAAAGCCTGTCCGAGGTAGGAGACCGCACCATGAAACCGAGAACAGCGAAAGCCGCCTTTCCTGCTCCCTGACCTTGGTAGATGTAACGGGGCTGTTCTGCTACCTGACGCCCACGTAGAGCTGCCCAGAGAGAGGCCGGGGGCCCCTTGCTCACCCCGTGCCGAGCCAGTGTCCCAGCCTCACAGCGGGGCCTGGCCGGACACTAGTCCCTAAGAGGCTCTCAGGTAGCACCTTTGGCTTTTTGTCTGCATACGTGTGAGCGCAAGGTACTAAGAAATTTTAAACCAGGTTGTTTCTGAGTTTCTCTCTATATTCGTCTCCTGAGAAGCTTACTGTGCTGGGGATACCGTGACCTCATCGGAAGAATTGTAATAATGACCCTGTTTCTCGGGAGCAGCAAAACTTTGAATCAGCTGTAAAAGCTCTAAATGTAACACAGTCAAGTCCAGTTCTGGGTAGATGTTCAAATAAATGAGAACTGGATTTCTTAGTTTACTGTGTGGGCCCAAACCTCCCCTGTGCGGGCTCAGAGTGCAGGCGCGTGTTTGCGGCCGCAGACCTCCAGGGCGCAGGGGGAGAGGGAGAGCCGTGGGCGGGCGCTGGTTAGCGGCGGTTCTAGTGATGGGGACTGAGGAGGGTCTTCAGTGGGGCAGGCTGCCTTCTTCAGTAGTTTGAAGAATTTCGCCTCTTGGCAGCCTTCATGCCCCGCAGGGAAGGGTTAGTTGGGGGGCACGCGACCTGCAGTACGAGCTGTGAGCTTGGGCGTGGTCGGTCCTTTCAGAGTCTCCGTTCACGGAGGCAGAAAGGAGGAGGCCGCGCTGCGACACGCGTGGCGCGGGGGACAGGTTAGAATGTTCTGGAACGTCGGAGGGTGGGGAGGGGGTTCCGAGAGACCATGTGGGGCCCCGGTGGGACCGCCACGCACTTGCGTGTTTCCTTGGGAGGGGGCCGCGGCTGCGTTCTCCTGGTTGTCTTGCTGTGGAGACGGGAGCTTCCTTGTGGTTGCGTGGCCCAGCGTCTTCGAGAAGCTGCTCTTGGGTCCGCAGAGCCGGAGCGCTCAGGGTGGGCCCTCGCCGTCGCTTCTGGAACTGCGCCTTCAGCTTTACAAGAAGGGTTTCAAGTCGCGCATCACTGACGCCTAACAACTGTGGAGCTTTTGTTTTTAAGAAACCACATCTGGCAGCTTAACAGTTTGAAAAGTTGGAGACCCTGAAGGGAGGATTTAGTGCTTTTAGAGCAATTCTGTGGAAGGAGATGCTTGGTCCCTTCTGATACTGAAGCACAGAGACGGGCTGTTGCTTTGCACGTCTCCGGGGTGTGACGAGCGCGTCTCGGTGTGTCCCCGGGACGCCGGGGCTGGCACGGTGGGCACGGTAGCAGCGCGACCCGCGGAAGCCGGTCTGGACAGCGGCGCTCCCCTGTGCGGCGTGCTGTGTGCCGCTGAGCCCCAGTTGGTTGTGGAAAATGTGCCGTTTGTCCGAGCGAGTCCTTGCAGAGGCGGCAAGGGCTGTTAGCTCAGTCGCGCCCATCACTCAGGGTCTTGTCCCGTCACTTCAGGGTCCCTGTACCCAACGGGCAAGGATGTGCAAAGCCCTCCTGTACCCAGAGCAGGCGAGCCCGCCGGAGGAGCCCTGCGCCGGCCCGGCCGCCCCTCCACGGGCCAGCCCTCGTGCTGCGGAGCGTGGCCACGCGCTGGGCTTCAGACCCAGGACTGGGCATTTTCTCAGAGACGATGACCTGGGTCTCCAGGAAGCAGCGGACGATACTTGTTGCTCGTGATAAAATTCGAGCTTTCAAGTGAAAATTACAGTTTTGAAAAGCTCCTGTCCGCCCTTCATGAGCTTGATGGCTTCCCAGTCACTAACAACGTTAGAGGGACGCTCCGGTCGCTCTGGTTCAGGTCATGATCCTGCTTCTTGGCTCCCTCTGCCCCCCCTCTCGGTCTCTGTCTCAAATAAAATCTTGGGAAAAGGAAAAAGAAAAGGACATTTGAGGAGGTGGTGGGGCATTAACAGCAGTGTGTCTTTGTTGCAGTGCCGTGTGCCGTGCGACCCATGTCACTCAGTGATGTGCCTGCCACGCGGGTCACAGGGTTGCGAGTGTGCGCGGTCCCGGCGGGCAGCGCGGAGGCGTGGGCCGCTCGCAGCCAGGGTCAGGTCTTGGGTCCCTGCGTGGCGGCTCTCCTCGTGAAGGTGGTTGAATTTCAGCTCCATGTCCAAGAACACCCACAGTTACCTAAAAACTTCCTCAGCCGTAATTTTGGAAAGACCCCCTGGTCCTACAAGAACAGAAGCATTTTGGAACCCCCACTTCTAAGGGTGTAGTGGAGGCCAGAGAGCAGAAGCTGTGAAAAGCCGCGCATTCCAGATGGTTTCCTGGCCGCGGCGGCCGCCACTGCTCGGGCTGGGAGCGGCCCGGCGTGTGTGGTGACCGGAGGTGGGAGCTTCCTCAGCGGGCCGGCTCCGGCTCCGGCTCCGGCTCCGGCTCCGGCTGGGCCCAGACGCCGCCCTGACCGAGTGCAGGACAGCTCCGTGTTCTTCCGGTGCGTTCCGTGTGCACCGCCTGTTCTCTTCCCGGTGTCAGGGACGGCCCGGGCCGGCGCTGCTTACCCGGTGTGACGTGGGTCCCTGACACACGCTCCCTGCCCCGCCCAGGGGCTCTGCGTGGGCTTCTGTTGTTTGGTCTTGATATGCACGCTTTTGTTGCAATTGCTGCAATTTTTATTAGAATTTCTACTTTGAAGAAATTAGCAAAATGTTGATTTTTCAAAGATCAAGTTAAGTGAATCAGATGATCTGAAGTGATTTGATCTGTTCTGAAGCCCCACTCACAGAAATAACTAGACTTCCCGTTTTCCTTTTTTAATTCATGATTCGGAACTCAAACCCAGGAATATGTTTATTTCTCAGATAAATGTGTATTTAAATTTTTCATTCCTAAGTTCTTTGTTTTATAAACACTCAGTGTTAGGAAATACAGAAGTAAAGTTTATTTTTAGTTTTTACTAGGAAGGAAAGGCATCTGAACATTGAAGCCTTGATTTGAAATGCGTTTACCACGTTTGAGAGATTTGAGGGTCGTGGTCGTGGATTTGGTTAGTGGAATGGGCACCGTCTCTTTAAGAGGAGATGCCTTGGAATGTTTGTCTTTGTTCTGGGGTCCCTAAGGAGACCACAGCTGTTCCCCACCCGTAGTGCCCACCTGGAGGCAGGAAGGCAAGAGCGGTGGAGGGGGGCTCGCCAGGGAGGGGTTGGGAGGGACCCTGGGGGCCCGAGGGTGACGTGTGACGTGTGAAAAGAGCAATATTGAGGACCTGTCCAGGAGCAGAGGCCTGTTCGGTGCACATTCCAACTAGGTAGGAGTTTTTTGCAGGACTATAATTTAGGAGCACTTTTTTAAATGCATGTAGATGAAATGTAGCACATCAACATCAAGTAATTACGAGTCTCCTAAAGTCTTTCTTGGGCTTTTAACTAAATGATGGCGCATCTCCAGTGGTACGGGTTTGTGAGGACTGCTCTCCGCGGATGATTTTTTTGTTCAGCCTTTTCGTGTTTCTGCGTTTGGCTTTATCAAGCTGAGCCCACCTCAAACGTAGGATCATACTTGGAAAGCCGCTGATAATCCGCGCCTGGTTTTGAAGCCGCCGTGCTGCTGGGGCAGCTTTCTCCCCGCCCCCCCAGGACCGACCAGCGCCTGGCGCCCCTCCGTGACCGGCCTAGCCACGTTCTGTCCCAGTGCAGTTGCGTGTCTTCTTCTGCACAAGTCCTTAAAGAAGAGGACTGTGTTCTTGCCTTTCCTTTGTTTCTTTTTCTCCCCCACCCCAACTCCCTGAGTGGGTCACAGTTGATGACATATGTTCAGTTAATAGATTACTTGCGAAGTTTGGTGCTTTTTTTTTTTTTTTTTTAATGTTACAGTTACTTGAATCTATAAATAATTTTCTTATTTTCTTTCAGGCACGTTCTCCGTGGGAACAGTCTTGAGATGATTTTTACTGTTCCCTGTGGCCAGTGACGGACAGCAGCAGTGTCGGAGGCCGGACTGTGCCTGTGGAGCAGGCGATCCTGTCCGACAGGTGCTCAGACCTTTGGAGAAGGCGTCGGAGCGTCCGGGGCCGGGGCAGGTAACACCGCCCTGGTGGCAGCATCAGTGACACAGTTTTCTCTTAATGGGGTTGAAGTCGTGTGTCCTGTTTCTGAAGTGCCATTTTACGTGAAGAAACAAGCGGTCTGACGTTCGTACATGGTATGACATAGCATGTTTAGCCCCGAGGTGGAGGCGAATGTTCAGCCACGTGCTGAGAATTTTTACTCGGCGCACTCCCGTTTTTCCACTGGCTTTTTGTTGGTGCAAGTACTTGACGTTTTGGGCTCTCTTCGGTGACAGGTGTGTTTGTTGAGGAGAGTTTTTCCCACGCAGAATCTCAGGACCAGAAAAGTGGTGTGGTCCTTGCTGGCACGCGTGCTGGTGTCACAGCCACCCCCGGCAGCTTCCGAGTGGCCTGGGAGCGTGCGGCCGGACTCAGAGTGGAGGGTGGGTAGAGCCAGCAGGAAACGGGAAGTAAAAGCTTTAAAGTTTTGACTTCTGTGTATTTTGTGTTTTTGAAGGTTTTCATCCCAGCACAGTCCTTCCCCTGCGACGGAATGTAGCGTAAAGGCTGAGTCCGCCTTAGTGTTTGGTGCGCGTGAAGCCTGGCTAGCCTAGAAAGGAGTTTTCAAGGTATATACTGTCTTTTTCAGGGTTCCTCAAGAATGCAGTGCTTTAGTAATCTGTCAGCGAGCAAGGATGTTTGCACGGAAAGCTCTTCTCCGTGTCATTTTCTAAGTGGCCAAGTTACTGTTGCTGCGTGACAGCCAACCCGGAGTCAGGGCTTGGGAGTCTGGTCAGGCCTTAGCCTCTTGACCCTTATCTCCACCGAGGTGGGCGGGGGGTGGGGTGGGCACTGGCACTCGGGCCGCAGCAGGCCTGGGGTGCCCTTCTCTCTAGCAGGGTGGTTGGACCACTTACACAGCAGCTCAGGCCACACAGCCCGGGACGGAAGCAGCCAGTCCTCTCGTGCACTGGGCCTCAAGCCCGCCTGGCTCTCCATCCTCTCTGCCAGGGTGTTGGGGGAGGGGACGGGTGCGAGGCGCCTCCCAGCACTGCAGCCCTGCTCCGCCCACGCCCTCATAGCGCCCAGCTAAGTGCCAGGGGGACGGGCTTGAGTCGCTGGCTGCGGTTGTGTACCGAGCGCTAGAGGCGTGACTGTTGACTTCTGTCCGGGGTCCCCCCGGATCTTCTCCGACGCTACCTCTCAGGAAACCCTGATCGAGAGGACTCATTTGAATCGACACCTTCGCTTTGTGTCGGCAAAGGTGGTGGTTTGATGCGCAGCCGCGCTCCCTCCGCGTGAATCTGGAGCCTTTGTGTTCGCGGCTCCGGGGCTTGCTCTGGCCAAGAAATGTTGCCCCGTTAACGTGGCTCGGTTCCCTTTCACCGCTAGGTATGGATGAGAAGGGGGATCCGAGCAATGAGGAGGTGCCCAAGGCCATCAAACCCACCAGCAAAGAGTTCAGGAAAACGTGGGGCTTTCGAAGGACCACCATTGCCAAGCGCGAGGGCGCTGGGGATGCCGACTTAGACGCCGCGGAGCCGCAGCCCCAGCAGCAGCAGAGCCTCTCCTTGCGGCGGAGCGGGAGGCAGCCGAAGCGCACCGAGCGGGTGGAAGAGTTTCTCACGACGGTCCGGCGAAGGGGAAGGAAGAATGCACCCGTCTCCCTCGAGGATTCCGGTGAAGCCGCGTCTTGTCCCGTCACAGATGTGGAGACGGCGTCGGAAGGGAGCGTGGAGAGCACCTCTGAGGGGAAGGGCGGGCCCCCGTCGGGCTCTGCGGGGGATAAGGAGCGACCGGCCGCCTCCGTGAAGGCCAAAGGAGGTGAGGACGAGGACGACACCTCTGACAGCGACAGTGACGGGCTGACTTTGAAGGAACTTCAGAACCGCCTGCGAAGACAGCGGGAGCAAGAAGCGGCCGATAGGCCCCCCAAGAGCCGCCTGAGGAAGAAGCGCCGGGAGCAGGATCCCACACGGACCGTGGACGTGGAGGCGGGCAGCGCGGCGGACAGCGTGCTGCCCCACCAGCAAGAGCCCGAGGCTGAGCAGGGCGCGGCGGCCCAGGCTGAGAGGGACGGTGGAGACAGGGAGCCGGAAGGGAAGGCCGCTCAGGGACTCGAAGGTGGAGACCCCAGGGATGTGGGCAGGCAGAAGCCCGAGTGTGAGGCCTATGAGCCCAATGCTCTGTACTGCATCTGTCGCCAGCCACACAACAACAGGTAGGCCACAGTATGGGGGTGCGCTGGCGGCCCCAGCGTCCAGAGAGATCCAGGGCGTGAAAACAGCAAGGGAGGGTTCTGTGCATTTTGAGGGGACACCTTCCAGAGCTGGGCTGCATGAGTGACTCACTCAGTTGGGAAGGATGAACGAGGCATTGGCAGGGGGGTGGGGCACAGAAGGGGAGGGACTTTCTGTAGCCACACAAGGCCCCCCACTGCCGCCGTGGGGTGGGGGAGGACGCATGAGGCCGTATGGACTCCAGCGCTCCTGTCGTAGACGGGTTGGGCACACCACCCTAGACCGTCCTGGGGGGCACGTGTGAGCAGGCTGTGGTCGGCTGCAGCTTCAGCACCCAGAGCCCGTCTGCGTGCTGGACCGTGTCGGGGAGCCACCGCCTGCTGTGTTCGGTGGGACAGCGACGTGCTGGTCCGTGGGGATGAGGGCACGGGCGGCAGTGCCGTGAAGCCTGCAGCTCTCGCTCAGAAGGCTTCCGTCAGGAAAAAGTCAAGGGAAGGGCATATGAATCGTTCTTTGTGTTTTGCTTTTTTTCATTACGTCTTAAAACCTGAATTTGGTCTTTTAATAAGTCCGAAACCGTTTATCGAGCTTCGTGTTCCTGATGCCAGTGTTTTATCATTTGAGGTTCATGATTTGCTGCGACCGGTGCGAAGAATGGTTTCATGGCGACTGCGTGGGCATCTCCGAGGCCCGGGGACGGCTCCTCGAAAGGAATGGCGAAGACTACATCTGCCCCAACTGCACCATCCTGCAGGTGCAGGACGAGACGAACTCGGAGAGCGCGGAGCAGCAGGAGGCCAAGTGCGCGCCCGCGGACGTGGACGGCACGGACTGCACGAGCATGGGGACGGTGGAGCAGAAGTCTGGCGAAGACCAGGGGATAAAGGGTAGAATTGAGAAAGCTGCGAACCCAAGTGGCAAGAAAAAGCTCAAGATATTCCAGCCTGTAAGTACTTGTCCGCGAGGCCAGTGACAGATGGGGACAAGGTAGACCTCGGGGCCCTGGCGGCAGAAACGCCAGGACTCCCGACAGTTGGTCTTTCTTTCGGAGCAGGTTGGGTTTTCCCTTCCAGACGGCGTTGTGTCTGCCGCGGGCTGGGCTCCGGAAGCAGCAGTCTCCCCTGCACGTGGCTTCGTGGGCCACCTGCGCTCTGTGCTCCCGCAGGACAGCACAATGGGCCTTTCTTTAAGTCTTAATCGGCCTCCTGTACTGTTCGTATCGAGTTAATGTTTTCCTTAAACAGACTCATTTTTTAAAGTTAGTTTTTCCTTGAATATGTTTTTTGGAATGTCAATTCAGGTACACATACAACAGAATTATTATGAGTTCCTGAAGTAAATGTGCATCTGTTTGACCTGACCCCATTGTCCTCAGAGAGTTGGTGGTCTTGCACCTGTCTTGCTGTGAGACACTGAGAGCAGTGCTGGTGACCTGAGCCTCCTGGGGCGGCGGGGGTTGGGGGGCACACCACTTGATCCTTGGCATCCAAGGCACCTCCCTCAGCTGCCACTGGCGTCCCCTCTGGAACACTCAGGCACTCGCTAGTAGGGCTGTGGCTTTTCCGTGTCACCAGCTTCTGATGTCAAGGAGCACAGTCACGGGCTCACAAGAGCACATTCCCCCAAGTCCTCGGAGGCCCCACACAGCCTTGAATCGGAGGCCTGTGCTCGGCCTTGGGCGTGCAGAAGCTTTGAGAGCTGTGAGACCCTCGAGGCGGAAGTGCTGTGAGGTCTGGACCATTTAAGCAGTAGCATGGAGACGTCCAGACTCCCCGAGTGGGGGTATGATGGTTATTCTTACCTTGTTTGGTCATTAAGAAAAATTCGTGGAGATGGAACAGTGGGAAAAGTCACCCCAATATCGTGTCTTTGTTTTTGATGTTTGAGGCTGCATACACTTAGATTTATTCTTGGTCAGACTTGGATTCTGTGGAAGAAAAACCGTGCCAGAACACCAAGGTGCAGATACTAGATTCAGCTCAAGTACGTTGAGGGCTGGGTTCGGTCTCGCTAGAGCCTCCGCGCTGCGCGACCAGGGAGCCGGCCTTAGCGGCCTTCCACAGTGCACACTTACTAGCTTCCACGGGACAGAAGCCTGGGCCTGGCCTAGCCGGTCTCTGCCCAGGGTCTCCAGGGAGGGCACCCCCGTGCCAGTGGAGGCTGAGGTTTTCTCAGAGGCTTGGTGGGGCAA
This sequence comes from Mustela nivalis, assembly GCF_964662115.1. Taxonomy (NCBI): domain Eukaryota; kingdom Metazoa; phylum Chordata; class Mammalia; order Carnivora; family Mustelidae; genus Mustela; species Mustela nivalis. Next base: position 142,591,100 of record NC_139027.1, on the reverse strand, counting down.
GGATCCGCCCCTGCAAGGTTCCGGTGGTTTTGTGTGTGTGAGTGCCCTACGCCCTGTGCGGGACTCAGCAGTGCTCAATCGCCCGTCGTCTGCCTGAGACTCCCGCTGAAGGGGTGTTCCGGTAGCTTCACCCTCAGAGCCTTGCTACGAGGGCCTCCCCCACAGCCCTCTGCTCCTTCCAAACCAGTGGTGGAGTCTTCTCTCTGCTGCAGGGTCCAGTCCCTCCTCAGACATGTTATGTTGATGAAACAGACCCTTTCCTTCGCTGAGAACCCTCTCGTTAGCGTCCTCAGTTGCACCCGCAGAGCTCCCCGTCGGCCCTGCAACGGGTCCAAGCTCTGGGGGTGAAACCCCGTGGTGTCCAAAAGTCCCAGGAGCCTGCGGGCCAGGGCAGAGCCCGGGGGCCGCCTCCCAGCCCTACAGCTACCTTGAGGGTCCTGCAGCGGGGCAGAGTGGGGCAGGTGCTCTGAAGAAGCAGGGACACGTTCTTAACCGGCATGGAAGGTGCCGCTAGTGTGTCCGTTAGAAATAGCCCCGAGGCATGACCAGGAAGTTGGGGAGCGCGGATGCCTGCTGGAGCCCACGCCTTCTGTCCCGTAGGTAGCCGAGGTGCCTGGGGCCGCCAAATGTATCGGGCCCGGGTGCTCCAGCGCGGCGCAGCCGGACTCGGTTTACTGCAGCAGCGACTGCATTCTCAAGCACGCCGCGGCGACGATGAAGTTCCTCAGTTCAGGTAAAGAACAAAAGCCAAAGCCTAAAGAAAAGACCAAGACGAAGCCAGAGAAGCTCATTCTCCCAAAATGTAGTGTCCAGGTAAGCCGCTCCAGTCCAGCCTTTGGAGTTGTCGGGGTGGGACGTGTCAGCGCGCCGCGGGCAGCCATGGCGGGTCGGCTTGCGGCGGGTGGGGCACAGCAGGTACGCACCGAGCGCCGCTGGCGCCCGCGCACTCAGCCTCCAGCCTCGCACACTTGCCCTGTTGTTACTCGGGTGTTGTCTCCCCGCGCCCGTGGTGGGCGTCATCGGCACAGACCGCAGTGAGGCAGTGCGGGACCCCAGCCCTCCATCCGGGAGCCGGCACTTTTTGGGGTCCCGGGGGGTTTGCCAGGGCCTGTGTGGCACTGAGATTCGCAGGCGGCCCAGGGCGAGGAGTGGGTCTTGGGGAGCCAGACTGTGTGCCTCGCCTTGAGTCCTGACTTGCGGACCTGTCTCTCATGCCGTCTGCGACTCAGGCATAGTCACAGCTGCTTCGGGAGTCGCCCAGAGTTCTAGCCCAGGTCCGAGGGCCGCATTGCAGTCCTGTTAACACCGGTGATGAGTGAGGCCTAAGTAGTGCCGTCTGGGGAGCCCAGCCCACTGTTTGAGTGCTTGCTTGGCCTGTAGATGGTGTGGTGTGTGTGGCTGCCGGTTCTGAGTCCCTGGACGCCAGAGCAGCGGTTGCTGTGCGGTGTGCCGAGTGCCTGGCACAGGAGGCGGGACATTGCCGGCCTCCAGTCTCCCAGTGTCCCCAAGCCTTGCCTGGCACCCAGGTCCTTGTTCGTGACCATCCCTCCACGTCGCTTGGACGTGCAAGGGTAGCCCAGCCCTGCTGCTGAGCAGATGCAGAGCCCAAGGTCAGGGTGGTGAGGGGCCTGACGTGACCCTGACCGTAGAGCATATCATGACCTTCGTTGTGGAGCGCGAGGAGCGGAGGCTCTGTTCTGACCTCCTTAATGATCGGGGTTTTGCCGGTTATCCAGGCAGGCATTCGAGTCTCTGCTGTGCACAAGAGACCGGCTCCAGACAAGAAAGAGAACACCGTGAAGAAGGCGCTGGTGGCCCCGTCGAGGAGTGAGGTCCTCGTGAAGGAAGCAGCCAGTGAAGGCACGCCGTCCTGGGCGAGTGACCACAATTACAATGCAGTAAAGCCGGAACAGACTGCTGCTCTCTGGCCACCACTGTTGTATAAATGTATGTATCACTTAGGGGTAGCACCTGGACCCTTCCTGGTCTTTCTGGACAGCTGTCACTCAGGGCTGTCCAGGACCAGGAGCTTTAGCCGTGTTTAATGCTGCACCTGCAAACATGGAAGCAGGTGCCCAAGCCCCAGGTGCTCCGAGCCCCGTGCACCCCCTCAGTCTGTCGGCCCTCCCTATGAGTACAAACCTCACAAAGATGTACAAACCTCGTGGCTAAACGTCTCACCCGGCAACCAATGTCTTTAATCTCTTTCATTTTCACTGTCAGGCTCTGGTAAGTATTGGTGTGGTCTTCGGCGCGGTCACGCTGGGTCAACGCGCTCCCGGCATCCAGACTCACGCCGCGCGGCCCTTGCCGGCTCGTCACAGCCCCACTGGCTTAGGAGTCTGTCCCGCTCATCTAGTCTCCGCGCACGGCTGCCTCTTGCGGGGATCCAGTCTGCAGATAGGGAGCACCTGACACTCAAGTGCGGTCTCCAGGAGTTACATTATTTTTGATCCAACAGGAATTTGTGTGTGTGCAACTCACTAAACACACACACACACACACACTCACTCACACTCACGTATCTATGTACGTTCAAGTTTTGAAGGCTGTTTGCTGCTGCATGTGCTCCAAGGTAAGTGAGTGTGACGTGCTGGCCCTTGGAGCCGTGCCCCCCTGAGGGAGCCCGCAGTAACCGGGACCTGACTCTGTCCCGGAGGCTTGCGCTGACAGGTCGGAGCCTCCTCGCGTCCTGACGGGTCCCAAAGCTGCGTAGGGCCCTGCTCGAGATGGTGCAGTTGGCCCCTCTCCATTCTGGCTTTTCAGCCAAGCACCCAAACTTAAATTTTGAAAATTTAAACTGGTTCATAGGACCCATCTTGTGCTATTACTAAGATTATTTTCACTCGGTTTTAATTTATGTCGTCTTACGTTTTGTGCCTTTTAGAAAAGTACCAAAAGGCACATAGCTTTAAGTTCAAGACCATGGGCATGAGCCACACTGTCCCACAGCCGGCACTCCCGCAGGGCCACGCTAGAGCCGACGGGGTTGGGGAGCTGTGAGAGTGACCCCAGACCTGCGGGGGTGGGTGGGTTGTGGGGAGTCGGAGGGAGCTGTTCCATTACAGGGTGAGCTGGGTACTGGATTAACAAGAGTCCCTGACACACCGCAGGCGGTTGGAGCTACCCATGCTAACCGCACATCTCAGACCTTCAGCAGAGCACCCTGATGAGTCCCGCATGCACCTCAGTCAGCACCGCGGACCAGCGAGCACCGGGAGCACTCGCTTTGGAGTCTCGTGCGTCAGTGCTCGGAGTCGGTCACAGGCACATAACAGAACGAAACAGCGGTGGGGGCTTGGGAACCGCGGAAGCCCTGGGTGGCGGGCTTCAGTACGGCTCCGTCTCTACCAGCCAGGCCCGGAAAGCTGCTGCGAGGCTCCCGGTGTGCACGGGGAGGGGGAAACGGGGATGGCTCCTGTCTTTGAGGGGAGCAGAGGCCAGGAGGAGGCCCGCTTCTCTGCCCCCTGCCTCCTGCCTGCCCTTCCTGCTGCTCCGCCCCTCGCCGAAGCGCCAGCTGCTTCAGTAGACAAAGCTGGGCCCGGGGAGCGCCGGCCCTTTCAGCACACTCACATCTCACAGTTCAAGTCGGCGGATACCCAAGGTGGATAGCACGCATAAAGGACATATCTTTTAGCTAGTTGCTTCTGATCCTTTTCTGTTACCCCAGAATTGTCACCTTCCAGTCATGGGTAAAATACGCAACTTCAGCCTCGGTGAGTAGCGGTCGTGTCTCCGCCTCTCCCCCAGACCATCCCTCACAGTTGCGGGGCAGCAGGCATCGTGCACACACACAGCAAAACCCTGTGTCCCCACAAGGACCCCCCAGCTGCCTTTCTAGCTGGCTGCAGAGCATGTTCTGGGTTCGGGTGGCTAGGTTTGGGGTACAGCTGGCACTGGACCTTTGTTAGAAGGAAGCATTCCTACATTGACCTGGGTACATGTTAAGTCTGTGGGTATGTCCCCCATTCCACAGGGCCCACGGGAGGTCCCCTAGACATCCCCCTCACCCCCCAGGCCACTGCTGCTGACCTTGGGTTGTGGGGAGTGACAGCTGTCCGTGAACAGGGTGTGAGGAGGCCTCCCATGGAACAGACGGGGACTGGGAAGCTCACTCTTCCTCTCCCACGAGAGGACCCACAGATGCTCTGTCCCCGGTGACGCGGTTCACGGTCACTGCTCTCGCTGGTCTCTGCGTGGCTGCTCCCATGTAGCACCCACTGCCGCTTGATTGACCGCTTCCCTCAGCCACCACGTGTCTGTTTCGTGACCTTATTTTTTTCTGCTCTTTTTCAATGTTGGGTCAACTTCTGTTGTCAAGGCATGAAGACAAAAAGGCTAACAATTTTTTTCTAAAATGTCCCTGACGTGTTGGCATTTGGAAGTGGAGTTCTGATGCGTGTAGGCACAATTCCTGGTATCTGGGACCCCCTACGTGGCTCATTAGGGGACTTAAAACACTGGGATTCTGAACAGATCTTGACTGGAAAGTGAGGTTTCTACAGTTTTGTCTAGCTTTGAGAGAAAGCAAAACCTTAACAGCCGGGACTCCCAGACTCACGAGATCTGGTAAAGCAGTCTGCCACAGATAGAAGCATTTCCCCTGTAAGTTCGGGGGCACGCCGCTCAGATGGTGCACCTGCTTGGGAATGGAACGAGGAGAAGGGGGCTTGCCACCGGGACGAGGAGCGGCTGCAGAGGCGCGCTCCCGAAGCTCTGAGTGGAAACCTTTCCTAATAAAGACGCAGGGGGCGCTGGGACCCGGGAGTGCCTCATAGAAGCGTACATCCTTACCTGTGAGCGGTTAGGGTTGTATCAGTTACGTGAGCCGTTTTCAACCTATTCCAGAATCGTCCTTGGCAATAAAATACGGTCGGGGACACACAGACCTGGTGCACCTGAACCAAGGTCGTCATCCGCCCCCCCAGTTAGAGAGAAATCCTGAACTCTACTGAGAAAGGTGCAGCTCGACCACCCTTCCTACTGGGTGTACACCTGGGGTTTCCTCGGCGCTCAGTGATGTTGAGGTATTTCGGACTCCCCACGTCTTGTGAGCTCAGAACCAAAACCCAACAAACTGGGTAACTTTAGACAGTCAGGTCAGGGAAAGGTTTCCCACATACATGGACTTGAACACTGGAGATGAAACTGCCAGGAGCACCCAGTGCTGTTTCCGTAGTTGTGCAGCAGCCGCTGGAAGTTTCCAGGAGGATTGGCTCCTTCCACCTGCCCTCCAGTGAACTTCACGTGGCCTTGGGGAGCTGTGGCTCTACTGTGATGTCTAAAGACATACTATAGGGAAGTCCCTTTGGTGGCATGTGTGTCGATGCCCCCGTAACCCCTCCAGTGTGGCACACAAGTTTTACGGGGCACTTGCATTAAGCTGTAGCGTTCTTAAAGTGAAGTCGCATTCCCTTGCACATAGCTCTATTATTTGCTTCTGCAAACCAAAGAAGTTTTCCTGAAATGAAGGCTGGGTCCTCTTCTAGTGCCAAGAACCTGGAGAAATTCAGCCAGAAGCACGCAAAGGTAACTGCTGCAGGGCCCCGATTCTGGTCTGCGCAGGGCCAGCAGCCTTGGGGTTTTCTGTGGAATGGGACCCTTTGGGACAAGGGGCGGGTGGAAGGGTCAGTGAGCTCTTCTAATAAGCCCTCAGCCCCCTAGGTACGTGTTGGATGAACTAGTAGGCAGTTTGGTACAGTGGTAACTGGTTAAAATTTCACCTTAAAAATATGGTCATGCCTGTCAGCCAGCCGGAGAGCTGTTGGGAAAGCAGCAGCTCCACGCCCGAGTGAGTCTTGGGCCCCACATCCACTTCCGCTCAGACAGCAGGCTGCTCACCGGATCCCAGTGATCCCAGTCGTGTAGTCGAGAAGAGGGAAGGACCACCTGTTTCCCCCCATGGCCTCGGTCCCATTGTGTCTGCGTGGTTCGTGGGGAAGGACAGTTTGACTGGTTCTTCTGTAGGTTATCCCTCCAGCCTGGCTCGGGCTCCGGGCTCGTTTTCAGAACGCACGGAGTGGAGCTGTTGTACAGTGAGGAAGGGGTCTCGCTTCCAGGTCTAGACTTTGGGGTTTTTTTGTTTTACAAGTGGAGAGTTCTGTTCCTCTCTCCACTAGGGTGCAAGTCACTCATACACTGAACATCAGGAAGAAAAAAGCCTCGAAAAGCTTTTGTGGAGCCCAAGCCAAGACAGTGTGCCTGGGGGTCTGCATAACGATGAGGCCTGGTCTGAAGAGTGTCCGGGCACAGCTTGGGCATTCTGGTGTGTTAATTGGGGGATTATACATGGTTTTTGATGCAGAAGCAAATTGGTACTTGATTTTGCTGCCAGGAAAAAACTCACTTTAAAAATTTTAAGCAAAGGCACAAAAAGCGGGATGGTTTTCTCTTACTACTGTTGATTTGACTTTAACACCAGGAGAAATCTTGCCAGTCAGAATTGAAGTGGGAAACTTTGTTGTGCACGTGTCACCCTGAACTGAGCATAGAGCTGCTGTCCCAGCCAGCAGAAAGCACAGCCTGGTGCACTGGGGACCCAGCGGGAATGACGGGGGCACATGGAGGTGGCTGGCGGTGGGAAGCAGGGGCTGAATTTCGGAGCCAGTGGGGAGGGAACACATGGCGTCTCAGTTGGGGTCTTTGGGGCCTCACCTGCCCCGTGGAATGCACCCGTGCTTGAACCCTTGTCACACCAGAAGCTCACTCTTCTTTTTCTGGCTTCTACAGCCAGTTAGTTACTCGGCAGTGAGCCCACCTGAGACCAGTGGGACTCTAATCTGGGGATTTTTAGGGTAGACTAGTAATAGTTGGGGCAGGACCAGAGCGCAAACGGTTTAAAGCAACTTGCCGCTACCCTGAGGGTTTCCCACCGGCCCCTGTGAAGGGTCGTCCCTAGAGGTGGGTGTCTGGGGCTGCAGGGCTGTGCCAGCCGGAGCCTCACCTGGGCAGCTGCGACGGCCTCTGGTGGAGACCTGTGCTCCCGGCTCCGCGGAGGCCCACCAGTGCCACCCAGTGGCCAGCGATGCCGCCGCGTCACTGCCGCCTGACACTGGGACAGGGCCCCAGTCTTGGGCTCGTTGGGAAGTTGGCTGGTTAGAGTGTCTGCAGGCAAACCCGCCGTGCTCAGCTAGGCTGCACCCAGAAGAGTTCGTCTCCGTTACAGACGAGTGGCCAGAACCAGCACAGTCTGTTCCATCGGGGGCAATGCCCGACCCAAGGGGCCGCTCTCCTGTAGCTGCTGAGGTCCTGCCTGTCCCAGTGCTGTGGCAAACTGCCCTTCCCCACAAGCAGGCCCAGAGTGTGGGGCTCCTGGAAGCTCTGCTGCCAGGGTGACCAGCTTGGACACTCCCTGCGGGCTGCCTTCCACACACACAGCAGCTTCCGGGGGGATTCGGGCCCCTCCTCTCTACTGACCCAAGAGTCCCACACCGCTTGGGCGCATCAACTGTCCCCTGGAGACACTCTTGTCTGCTTTTTTAGACAAGACTTTTCTAGTTGGTTACACGATTATTCCTTGTCCTATAAATTAATATGTGGTCTAATACGTTAAGTGAATTAAGGTGAAGAATTTTGCGAACTCGATTTCAGCTCTATGCAAAGATACTAGTGTGTCCTCACTGTGCGGACACTGCAGCGCCGTCCGGGGCCGGTCACTGGCCATAGTCAGTGCAATGCCGGCTCGCAAGGGGACCGAGTGCAGCTGCGTCCATGGCACTTGCCGGATTGGGCTTTCGGCACGTTTGAAATTTTCCGGGTAGGAGAGGTCACGTCCAGCTTGCTGGCGGAGCCCCTCAGGGTCAGGATGTTGCACTAGTAATTTGCTTACTTGCCTAATTGTACCTGTTGATACACTTCCCAGAGCACAGGTAGGGGATAGCAGAAGTTGGCTGTGACGAGTAACAGCTAGTCTGTAAAACAGCGACGTGATGGCTAAGGAGAGCCGTCATGTGCTTTGAAAGATTGGGCTTCTTTACCGTTGAACCGTTTGTGGACAAGAGGTCACTTTAATCTCATATGGGGACTGTCCTAAAAATAGTCTTGAGCTGGCTTTTTGCAGAGTATGTAGGGAAATGCTGGTTAGACCACTGGCAGTTCTGGCCAGGACACCTTGCAGTGTGTTTTTAAAAGTTAACTTTTCCGGCTGAAGCACCTTAAGCTGTCATGGACGCAGGTGTTATGGATGTGACCACCTCTGCTGGGGTTTCTGGACATGCCCTAGGCCGGCTTTTGAAGTGTGCTCTTAAAGCACCCGTGGCAGAGATGGGCTTTGGGAAGGGCGGGAACCGAACGGTTCTGGGCCTTGCTTTTCCCGGTGCCTGCTCCTTCGTTCACAGCTGCTGGCAGGCAGCTGCCTCCCTCTGCTCGAGGTCTGTGTGCTGTGGGTCTTGCCACCTGGGCCCCTTGTCCGGGCTGTGCCACCCTTCCCTTCCCCTGGCTTCCAGCAAGAAAAGGGATCTCCATCCATTTGATTTAACCCCCAAACCAGCAGTCCCCTGGGCAAAGTGACCTTCTAGCCAATCTGAGCTGGTGAAAGTTGGCTTCTAGGTGTTGGATACAGTACTGTCCACAGCCTATACACTGGATGTGATGAGGGGCTCCAGGGGAAACCTGCTGACCGCCGTCCCTGCCGAGTGCCTGTTGTCTGTTATGTGAGACGATTCTTGGTCTGTTGTGTGCTTTCTTGCAAATTCCCGTCCCCAGGGGCACGAGGCCTTTAGAGGTGTGGCCACTGAAGACCGTGGGCATGCGTGGTGGCGAGCAGCGTGATGTGGCGGTGGGGGGCAGCGCAGACCTGCTGACCAGCCCCAGGTTCTGGCAGACAGGCCAGGCCACACTGAGCAGTCAGGCATGAGGCCCGAAACTGAGGGCATTGTGAGCGGAAGGTGTAGGATTTAAAAGAAGGGACGCCTGGTGGCAGAGGACTTGGAACACTGCCCCAGGTGTGGATGGACCCTGAAGTGGTGCTGCTGTTGGCAATGGGCAAACGAGATGCTGTTTCTCCTGTAAAGTGGGGGAACTTGAGGTGCCAGGGCTCTTAGCTCCCACTGCAGCACTGGCCTCGCCGGCTGCTCGGGGAAGGAGGACCTTGAGAGCAGGGGCTCTGGCCCTCTGCCAAGATGGCGGCCTCCGGAGCGTCGTTCGTTGGGTCAGGCTTCTCTGTGAGTAGGATCCCCTCTTTTCCCTTGGATTGGATAACTTTCTCCTTGTTCATTAGAACAGTGACTGGTGAGTGAATGACTTTTTTCCCGGGGTAAAACCGAGGCTGGAATGTGGGACGAAGCCCCTGGTTTGGTGCCAGGAGGCCCCCTGTTGCGCATGAAGTTCAGGAGGAGCCTGTGCCTGGGGGCGGGGAGTGGTGTGTCCCTGGGTCCCTTCGGGGACTTGACGCATCCCCATGTGGCGTCCTGGCCTGCTTGCTGGACCCACTTCTCTGGCCATTCGGCTCCTCCAGATCTGTCCCTCGGGTGTGCGGAGCAGCGGCCATATCTGTGGCCTTGCTGCACGCCCTGTGGCCCTAGCTCCCTGACCCGCTGTGTGTCCCTGGAGGCCTGGCCGGCCCCAAGACCCAGCAGCCGCAGCACTGGCCCAGAACTGTGTTGGTGCTCACCGGAGACCTTGCTTGTGATGGTCTGGTACGGTGTGGATGTGATCAGTCCTCCGTGTCTTCTCGCTCTCAGTGGAGAGAAAGTGCCAGCCGCGTAGGCTTTTGTGCGGCTTGAGGGGTTTGGCTTTGTAGCTTTCAACTGCAAGCTTGCTTAGACCAGAAGCACTAATTTACTGTCTTGCCCAAAATGAGATCCGAGCAGAGGGCTTGGGGACGCCAGTCACACGGCCTTCTCTGTTTGCGTGTCAAGTGGCTGACCGTCCCCGTGCCGCAAACCCCCGTCCGCTTTCCCTCTTTATCCATGTCATTTCCACTTGACTTTGATCTGGAGTGGTAAGCACCTGCGTGCGGTCCCCCTCCCCAGGCCCCGAGCGTGGGCAGAGGGACAGGTGGACGTGTGTTAAAGGGGAATGTGTCTGACCTGTCCTGAGATTTCCTAAATTCACGTTTACAAAAACTTGACACTTGAACTCTTTTTTTTTTTTTTTTAAGATTTTATTTATTTATTTATTTGACAGACAGAGATCACAAGCAGGCAGAGAGGCAGCGGGAGAGAGGGGAAAGCAGGCTCATGCTGAGCAGAGAGCCCGATGCGGGGCTCGATCCCAGGTCAAAGGCAGAGGCTTAACCCACTGAGCCACCCAGGCGCCCCAACACTTGAACTCTTAATGCAAGTGATCTTCTGTGTCTTTTTATTAACGCACAGTTTGCCTTTCAGCTTTTATGCTGTGTTCATTATTTAAATTAAGCCTGTAGTAACTAGGGTTTGTTGCAGAAGTGCAAGGTTTAACGTCCTAACACGCAACAAAGCATATTTTTCTGAAATCAGGTGCGGTCACGGTCATGCGTATCGTTGGCAGCCCTTCCCTGGAGCACTCTTTCCTGGATTTAAGATTTTGTGGTCTGAGTTGGTCTCCCGTGGCAGCGTGGCCTCGCTAAGTGTGTGTGCATCTCTTGCAGCCGCGAAGGAAGACAGGCGGGCAGAGGAGAGGACCGTGGCACCCAAGAGAGTGGCTCCTGTGGGCCCCTCAGCAGGCGGCAGACAACCTGCACCCCGAAATCTCCTTCCAAAGAAGTCTCCGCCCTTCGCAAACACAGCAGCAGCCAAAGTGGCCATCAAAAAGTCACCCTCGGGTTTCAAGGGCCCTGGACCCAAGCGGCCCTGGCTCTCAACCACGCCCTCCAGCGGCGCTCCCCCTGCCAAGCAGGCAGCCCTGGCACCTGGGGCTGCTGCTTCCAAAAAGCTCCCCAGCTCGGCCACGTTGGTGGGGGCCGTCAGGAAGCCGGGGACCGCTTCTGTGCCCTTGGCATCTCAAGCCCCAGGACGCCTGGGAACCTCGAACCCTGCCCTGTCGCAGCCAAATTCGCAAATCCGGCAAAATATCAGACGCTCCTTGAAGGAGATTTTATGGAAAAGGTGGGTGCTTCTCCTTGATTTCTCACTGTTAGAGCAGCGGAGTGCGGTCACATCGTGACTGCCACACTTCGGGGACCGTGGGGGCACAGTGGCCCATGCGGGCTGTTCTTGTTCCTTCTAGAGTCAACGACAGTGACGACTTAATCATGACAGAAAGTGAAGTTGGGAAGATTGCCCTGCACATTGAGAAGGAGATGTTTAACCTGTTCCAGGTTACCGACAACCGTTACAAGAGCAGATACCGCAGCATCATGTTCAACCTCAAGGACCCCAAAAACCAGGTGTGTGCAGGCAGCCCGGCACGGGGCCCGCCGGCCGGTGGGTTCTCCGGCCGCAGCTTGCAGTGTTCCCTGGACACGGCATCTGGAAGCTCTTGTCCTGCCGCACAAGCCACAAGGCCGCCGCCACGCCTTTCCTGGGCTAGGGGTGCGGGTTCACACGCGTGCTCGGGCCATGCCTGGTCTCACCAGCCGCTTCTCTTCTCAGCGTGACTGTGAAGTTCCGTTCCTACCGTTTCATTGGCTCCCGAGTAACATTCACCGTCTTCGTCTCAAGCACAGGAGTGTCTTGGGACTGGGCTTCAGACCGCCTTTTCCATCTTAATGCCATCCTCTCAGCTGAGTGAGCCGGCCGGTCTGCTGCTCCTGAACGCACCCTGCGGTGCTCCCACGTGGGCAGGGGCTGTGCTCACATGGGGTGGGAGCCGAGTCTTCCTAGCAGCTGTGGGTGGGCAGTGCTCTCCTGCTGCGCTTGAAACGGGAGTTCCTGGGAAAGCATTAGCCACGTGCCCGGTGGGTTCCTCCTGCCGCCCGGGGCTCGCATCTTCAGGTCTCCAACGGCCGCTCGACCTGCCCACGTGCTCAGGGGCGGAATCTGACTTCCCGGCCCCCACAGTAACCTTGCAGCAGAAGTGATTTCTTGCTGCCTTTATCCCTAACTACCTTTTTTGAGTGGGTTTTGTTCTTTGGGGTCTTTTTAGCAGGGTTGGTGGTGTGTGGTACACAAGTGCAACTAGCCAACTCGCGCTGGTGTTGTCTGGCCCCTGCGGGGCTCAGTCCTGCGCTTCAGGCCTCTGTCCTGCTGCCATCAGGCCTCCGGCAGAGGCTGCTTTTGCTGCTGTGTCTTTCTTGCGGTCTCTCTGGTGTTTTCGAAACCGACACTGAAATGTTTTGAACGAGTGAACGAGACGTGTTCATTTACAGGGGCTCTTCCATCGCGTTCTGCGGGAGGAGATCTCTTCGGCCAAACTGGTGAGAATGAAGCCGGAGGAGCTGGCGTCTAAGGAGCTTTCCACGTGGAGGGAGCGGCCGGCCAAGCCCGTGAGTGCTGGGAGGGGCCCGGGGTGCTCGGTGCCAGGCCTCCCTGGGTCCCCAGGGCCTCGGTTGATGGGTGAGGCACGAGTGAGGCCTCCTGAGCGAGCTTTCAGGCTCCGTGTCCTCCTCATGTCAGGTGCTGGAGTCCAGAAATAAGCTGCCCAGCGAGAGTAAGAAGACCGCCGCGAAGCAGGAGTCTGTGCCCGACATGGAGGACTCTCCACCTGTGTCCGACTCGGATGTAAGCCTTGGGGACTCGGGATGGACCAAGAACGGAGTCAGAGTGACCTGCTCCCAGTGTGCTCAGGTCTCCCAGGTTACCGGGCAGGACCCTGAGCTCCTAACGAGCACCGTGTGCAGCGGCCCTCCCCTCGCTTTCGGGCCGTTTCTCTGCTGCTGCCCTGGAGACAGAGGGAAGCGTGACCTGCTCAGCTGTCCCCCTCTTCCCCTGCAGGAGCAGCAGGAGTCCGTGAGGGCCGTGCCGGACCAGAGCGCTGCTCCCCTGCTGGATGTCTTCAGCAGCATGCTGAAGGACACCACGGGCCAGCACCGGGCTCATCTGTTCGATCTCAACTGCAAGATCTGCACAGGTGCGTGCCGCGGGGCCTCGCCTCCTTTTGCTCCCGTCGGTGATCCTGACTGGCTCGTATTCCTGAAGTGTAGGGAGTTCGCCTCTGCGGTGTTGCTCTCAGGGGCGCCTGGGGGGCTCCGCCAGCGAGGCGTCTGTCTGCAGCTCAGGTCATGATCCGGGGACTTGCCGTCGTGCCCCGCGTCGGGCTCCCTGTGCAGCAGAGGGTCTGCTGCTCTCTGCCGCTGCGGCTCTCCTTGCTCGTGCTCGTCTCTCGCTCGTGCTCGCGCTCTCGAGTGACACCTCACGATGTTGGGCTTTTTTATTCGCACAAGGAGTCATCTGCTCGGGGGCGGCTGTGCTGTTGAATGCGGGATCTCTCAGGAGGGTCTTCCTCACGTTCTCCAGGTCAGGTTCCCTCGTCGGAAGACGAGCCGGCTCCAAAGAAACAGAAGTTGTCAGCTTCCAAGAAGGAGGAGCCGAAGCCCCAGTATGAGCCTCCACCCTCTGAGCCGGTCCTTGGCTCCGCTAATGAAGCGATGCCAGAAACTCTGCCCGAAAGTGCCTCCGAGCCAGACCTGGATGGCGCCACTCACGCGCACTTGGAGAGGAAGTACTTCCCCGTGCCGCCAGGAGACAGCCGCCCGGAGCCCTCCGCCCTGGAAGGTCCCTCCTGCCCGGCCACCTGTGGGGGCTCAGTGCTCACCACGGTCACGGTGTCTGGCCGAGACCCCAGGACTGCATCCAGCGGATCGTGTACAGTCACGGCCCCTGCGGCAGCCCGCCCCGATGGTGCCCACCCAGCAGAACCCCGACAAGACGTCCTAAAGCCTGCTGTGACCTCAGTGACGGTGCCCAAGTCCATACTAGCGAAGCCGTCCTCGTCCCCTGAGCCCAGATACCTCCTGCCGGTGCCACCTGCCCCACGTGTCAGGTACGTCCCATACGCAGAGTGGGAGCAAGCTATGAGTTTCATTTCCCGTGGATTAACAGACGAGGGGCGTGGGGGTGAGTCCATAGTTGAGCTCCCACCCCTTCGGGACACACTTCACTCTGGCAGTTTGCACGGGCATGAGAAGGCCTGGTTTTAGCACGCCTGGCCCTTCCTTTAAGCACACAGGTCTTGAAAACCGAGGTGTGACCCCACGGCCGTTCAGGTCTGTGGCGCGTTCCGTCTACCCTGACGAGACCAGCACATCGTGGCGCTGTGCTGAAAGTAGCCAGTTTGGAAAAGCCCAAGCTCAAGCTCGAGGGGGTTCACTGTTGCCCTTACAATTCCGTAAAGTCTCCATGTTTTGGAGATGGTTTGAGCCCAGAAGAAAGATTGATCTGTTTTCTGTGGTTTTGTTTTACAGTCTCTCCGAGTCCAGGTCCCCTCCAGAAGGAGATACAACCCTCTTCTTGTCTCGACTCAGCACCATTTGGAAAGGATTTATTAACATGCAGAGTGTAGCAAAATTTGTCACTAAGGCCTATCCCGTGTCGGGGTGCTGTGACTATCTCAGTGAGGTCAGAACCGAGCGTGAGCGCGCACTCGCTGTCCCACCCCAGGCCGGGGTCAGGTGGGGGCTGCCCTCCCCGCAGAGGGTCCGCAGCGTGAGCCCTGGGGAGGCGCGGAAGAGCCTGCTGTCCTGAGTCAGCAGGGTCAGTCGTTTGCACTGGGGTAGACATTCGCATGAAAACTGTCGCACCGTTTATGACAAAGCTGGGGTCGCTCTCCTCCCCCTTCGGTTCAGCCAGGGCGTGGCGCCCGTGTGTGCGCGTTCCCGGCTGACGGCGTGGCGAGGCACGTGGGGCTGTCGGGGTCTGGGTGTGTGCAGGCTCTTTGCTTTCCCCGAATCCGTGTGCACAGCACCGGCGTTTACAACCTTAGCGAGCAGAAGCCATGCACTTCTAGATCATGTCTGAGTCCTTGCTGTGCGTCCACGTTCACAACCGATAAACTAGAAATGTTCTGCAGGACAGTCCCCCGTTCGGCAGAAGGCCGTCGGGCTGCACTCCTGCCGGGGAGGCCCGAATTCCGGGTACTGACCGGGCGCCGTGTAGCGCTAGTATTAGCCGTGTTCAGTGGAGGAGTTGCGGTCTGCTGGAATCTTAGGTAGTTTGGTGCCTTGAAATGACTCCATCCTTTTACTGGCCACTTACCCAAAGTCCGTTTTGTCTAGGACCTGCCGGACACGATTCACATTGGTGGAAGGATCACACCCAGAACAGTTTGGGATTATGTCGGCAAACTCAAATCTTCTGTATCTAAGGTACTTGCCGTAGTCTAGTCTCTGCGCCGTGGAGGAAGGCGTCTGTGTAAATGCAGCTCCTTCTTCCGCTTTGATCTTGATGGGTTGGTGCCTGCAACGTCTGCTTATAAGTTGTTAAATATTGCCAGGTAAATGTTTCAAATTCCATCTATAGCGGGATGGTTGTTGGGTGATCCGGTGGCAGCAGTTGTGTTACAATTTATGTTAATGGGTGAGTGGGTGACACAGGCACTGTGTCTTCCCATTGTCCCTGTGACTGAGGGAGCCGGCAGGTGCTGGAAGGGCTGGTCCCAGGAGGCCCTGGCCCTGGGCGAGCTGGGGACCATGAGCCCCTGAGACGCAGCCACAGCGGAGTGTGCATGTGTGGGCAAGGGCTGCGGTTTTCCTCAGGCACACGAGGGGCTTGGACCCTTTAGTCTCGTTCAGCTTTCCTGTTGTGGAGCCGCTCTGGGCTCGTGTGTAGATCCCACAGCCGGGCGATCAGGACCGGCGTCCTCACACTCCATGCCAGAGGCTGCTCTGGGCTAGCACCGCAGCCGGTGACGGGGCTGTCTGGGGAACAGTGGGGCTAGGAGTAGAGGCAGTCTTCCGGAGATTCCCACCAAAACCAAGGTCTGAGTCCAGCAGCCCGCTGCCAGAGTCTCTGTCATTCCGGCGTGCTGGACAGCAGGACTGGGGGGGGGCGGGTGCCGAGAAGTGCTCATCTCTCATTTCCGGCAGCCTTTGAGGTTTCGATGAAAGAGAGAAGCGGTGCCTTTCCCATGAAGCCACAGGCCAACGTGCGCTCGCCCTGTGTTTGTGCTGCAGGAGCTGTGTCTCATCCGCTTCCACCCGGCGACTGAGGAGGAGGAGGTGGCCTATATCTCTCTCTACTCCTATTTTAGCAGCCGTGGCCGCTTCGGCGTTGTAGCTAATAACAGCAGGCACGTCAAGGACCTCTACCTGATCCCACTGAGTGCCAAGGACCCTGTTCCGTCCAAGCTCTTGCCCTTCGAGGGCCCAGGTAAGCACCAACTCTCTGAGGGGTGACTCGGCACACCTGACCCCCCCATGACCCTTTCTTCCAACACCATGTCCTGCCAGACTTGTCATGCGCAAATCTGCCACCTCGCCCAAGCCGGGGCTTTCTAGCCGCAGGAGCAAGGCATGTGGATGGAGTTGCATCTAGCTGTAGAACTCAGCTTCTGGGACACCAGAGAGTGGCCCTAGAAATACCCTTACCGTTGGCATGAATTGTCTTAGAAGAGGGGACAGGAAGAGGGGAAAACCCACAGTGTCCAGCCAGCCAGTCACGGCCTTGGGTCAGTGGAGGCCGGAAAAGGGCCAGAGAGGAAGGTCATCCTCACAGTGGGCTTGGGGGGTCACCTGTGCTTGCCATGGGGCTCGGGGCTGAGCCTTCACCAGGCCGGAGAGACAGGAAAGCTAGCCCGTGTGTTTTCATTCTTTAGAACGTGGTGGTTTCAGAAGATCACTTACAGATTAGCTCTTTAACAAAAACAAAGCCCTCAGGCTTGTTGAGGGGTTGAGGGTGACTTTGGAGGGATATGGTCTGTGGGAGGCCAACTCCTATTGAGCCCGGAGAGGTCCACATGTTGCGCAGTGGGTCGAAGATGCCGCGTTGAAGTGCCTCCTCGGCCACGAAGTCCCCAGAGGATGGAGCCCACAGGAGAGACGCCGCGTCTGACACATGGTGAACGCTCTCGGAGAGCTTGGTTCTAGAGCCGCGGCTGGACCCTAGGCCCTTGGTGGCACTGTGTAGACCTGGCACCTCTGGGTCCCTGTCACCGGTCCCGGCAAGCATTCCTGCCGCAGCCACATGCCGTACTTCCTGCGCCTGAGCTGTAGCTTGGCCCAGGAGGGCTGTGGGGCAGGAGCGCACCCCCCCGCAGGCACGTCCCAGGTCCTGACCGGGGCACATTCACGCTTGAGCTGTGCTCGGCTGGTACCTGTGCACCACAGTTGGGCCCGCCGTGGTAAGGGCTGGGGCCCGCAGTCGGGGTCAGCTGCTGGCACGCTGTGCGTTGAGTTACCTTCGTGCCGGATACACTTTAAAAGCCAAGGACTCGAGGGGGTCTCTCGCCAGCCCTTGCGGTGAAGAGGCGCCCCTAGTGGGTGGCGGAAGGCCCTCCTTGGAGGTTCTCAGTGAGCAGCCCTGGGAAGTGTGCGGGCCACTCCCTGGATGACCGTCCTGAGGCCTGAGGTTGAAGATGAAGAAGCTGGCCTCTTGGGTCCTGGAGGAGCCTCCAGTCGGTCACCAGCATAGAAGCTCATGTGCACGATGTAGCGTAAGCGTAAGCATAGGGTCCCCTGGTGACAGTTGCGGGTGACTCTCGCAGCCTCCCTAGAGCCCGGCTAGGGCTTGTCCCGCTGTCTCGGCAGCAGGGTCCGCAGCGGGTGAGCTGCCCGGGGAGCAGGGTGGAGGCAGGCGTGGAGGCCCTGCCTGGACAGGGCTGCCAGGAGCTGGGCTTGGTGCGGAGGCAGGTGCGGGCTCCCCGCAGTGGACAGGTGAGGAGTCCCTCCAGCGGAGCCACGGTGGGGGCAGCCTAGCCAGCAGAGGGTTGGGGGTTGCATGGGATGCCTTCAGGGTGACATGGGGGGCGGGGAGGCACCTGCCTGGTCTGTGGAGCATGATGGGCTCTGGGCACCCGGACGCGCTCGGTGACGGCCACCTGCACTCCTGAAGCTTCCACGCCACCTGAAGGGGCACCCAGACGACCACAGACTTCTGTCCGCAGTAAATACAAGACCGGGCGGGGGGGCCTGCGAAACAGTAATGAGTGAGATTCTGCGCATAAGCTTTTAAAGACTTTTTCTAGTCTAAGGGGTTTCTAAATCTAACCCCATTTAGCATATATTTTTTTTTGTTTTCCTGATACCGTTATTACCATTAGTCCCTGTGTGTATCTTACACAGTTCCCCAGCCAAACAGCCTGGAGCCCCGGCCAGGTTCTCGGCCTGACCTGCTTCACATACCCACAGCGTGACTTGGTGCTCTCTAGGTCCAAGTGTTCGTGTGTCCTGGTTTCGTGGTGTGTGTGTGTGTGTGCGCGCGTGTAGGAAGGCTGGGCATGGGCATGATTCTCCCGTCACGGAGGTCCCTGTCCTCACGGAGCTGGTCTCTGCCTGGCATCTCTTGAAAGCACAGGCCTGGTCCGGGATGGGGGTGGCGTCCCTCAGCAGAGCGGCCAGTGGACTGGAGCAGGCGCCGACCAGCGAGCACCGCCCACAGCCTGGCGGGGGCACCTCTGACTCCCCCCACAGCCCCTTCTCCCAGGGGTGGCCCGTGCTACCCACAGCTGGCTCACCCAGTAATCGGTTGTGCCCAGGTCCGCACCTGCCCTGTCTGTCCCGCTCCATATTTGTGCACACGCATGGAGCACAGGCCTCAGTGGACACGGGGCTCTGGCTCCGGCAAGCATCCCAACTGGGTGGGCGGCCTGCTGTGTAGGCAGGTTGAGGTTAGGGTGGAGGTGGCGAGCGTGTTGCAACAGGGCATGCCCGGCCCTCCCTGTCCCTCCGCTGGCAGAGGGTCCCTCCATCCCTAGAGACAAACTGTAGGGACCCTCATCTCCTGGACTCGGGTCTCGTAGATGTTCACGTGGGATTCTCCCCCAAACTCCTGCTCTCCATGCTTGAGAAGCAGGACACAGAAGGGGCCTAACCTGGGGACTCCATGTGCACCTGCCTCTCGGCCAGTGCCGCATCCTTCCCCAACGTCACGCTTCCGACGGTAAACACAGAGCGTGTGTCCACACGTGGCCACTCCTCGGCCCACGCACCAGGTGTCCACACAGCGTGTCAGAACAACCCAGAGCACGCACCGCTTCTCTAAGGACATTTCTGTCCGTGCGTATACATAGCATCTGTCCACTAGAAATACCAGGCTGTCTTGTTCTGTCACACAAGTCATTCTTAATAACTGGACGGCCCAGTTTCAGAAGACACCTGGAAAGCCCTGACGGTGGACGTTCATCTCACCGTCCCGTCACCCCGACAGGCCTGAACCACGGGACTCGGGAGTGCACAGGCCCTGGCCCCGAGCGCCTGTTGATGGCGTTGGGCTTCTAGGAGTGTGTGCCAGGGGGCTGGGGGCCAGCTTAGTGCAGAGGGCGGGTTTCCTGGAAGCCTGGAAACCCACAGTGCCGTCTTCATTCCCGTCTACCTGCTTTCTAAACTAGCTGGAAACTTCTGTGAGGTGCATTGTCCTCAGGTAAGCGCCCCTCAGTCTTGCGCGCGTGTGAAAGAATCCGAGGCTGTGCACACGTCCTCACGGTCGAGCACGGCATTGAATTCAATGTACAGCTCTTTCTCCTTCAAAGTCAATAAAAGTATTTCCTGGAAACCGGTCACTGTTTGTTTGAATTTGAACTGGTAGCTTCAGTACCTGTCCCAGGCCCACAGGGGTGGAGGGCGGAGGTCTCCATCTTCCTGTTGTGAGCCGGCACCACCCGCTCGGGGCGCGCGGCCCGGACGAAGACGCACAGCCTTCCCCTTTGACCCGAAACGTGTGCTGAGCCCAGTGGCTCTTTCCGGGTCTTCGGGATTCAAAATTGGAAAGAGAAGGGGGCGTGCGTGTGTGTGCGTGTGTGTGTCGTGGTCATGGTAGAGGGCCGGGGAGGTGTATGGTGTCTCCCGTGTATTTGCCACGTCTCTTCCTAGGCAAGTCCTGCAGAATTAGGGTCTAACTCCCACACACTCTCTAATGAGCAGGAGTGAGAAGTTTGTTCTGATGGATTCAGACTAGAAGAGTTTTCATTTTTAAAAAAGTAGAGTACCTGATAGCTTTGGGGGTAAGGAGTCGGCTTGCGGGTGGTTTCAAGCAGTTTTGTCCCGTGCTGTGTCGGGCTGGAGGTATGTGGGCTGTATTTCCCGCCCCTTCACCTTTCCTGGCCCCCCCGTTGCTCAGCACGTAGGAACCCCAGCCCTGGTCTGCGTCTCGTGTCGGCAAGTCCGTGGACACATGACTGCAGATGACCCCATCCCCAGTCCCTGAGTCTGCCCACTTTCTCTGTACGGGTCTGATTCTAGCCGTGGCCACTGAGGCTAAAGAATACCTCTACCACAGAGAAAATTCAGGAATGCCTCTGTGCAGCTAAGGAGGCCTGTGTGACACGGGCAGTGCCCCCTGAAGACATTCTTGCTCTGGCATTTTGGAGCAGGTGGGTGCAGACACCCTGGTTCCCAGTGACCGCTCCTCTGGAAATGGAGGACGGCCCGCTCCGCTCAGCCGTGTGGCAACCTCCCACCTAGTAGCTTGTTTCCATCTAGGAATCACAAACCTAACCACCCTCAAAAGGTCAGTGGGTAAGTAAGCATCTCTGCTTCTAGTAATGGACAAAGGGAGGAATTTTGCAAAAGCAGAGAAGCAGGTCCGTGCCCTGGGCTGGAGCCTTGGTCTCCACACTGCAGCCAGTGTGGTCGCCGCCGCCGCCACTGCAGCTTCTCGGACACCCTCTCCTCTCCAGGGGAGCACTGGGTAGTGGGCAGGCCTGCAGAGGGCTCTGGCTGCGAGGGGGACGTTCTGGAGGAGAGCCAGATCTCTACTGCCTCCCCAGGGGCAGGCACCCAGTTGTCCTTGCCGGCCCCTTTACCTGCCGCCTGCCCTGTGGCAGTAGAGGGCATGGTCAAGTCGGGGGACACCCTCAGCTCAGTAAAGATGGATCCTAAGGCCCAAGACAGATGAGTGAATTCTGTGTGTTTCACGGATGTCCGTTACTGCCAACGTGCTAGTTACTCTCCCGATAGTCGCGCGCTCAAGTCCGTTGATAAGATCGACTGCTTCAAAACACACGTGCATTTTGTGACCACCCAGTCCGAATTTTAAATACTTGGCAAAATTCAGAGCTAACACCGATCGGAGTCAGAGCTTCTCACAGGTTGCTTACGGGTCACTTAGAGATTTGTGCAGAGGAGGTAGTCCAGGGTTGAAAGCTACTTAGCTGCCTGGGTCGGGAGAGCTCACTGTTCTCAAAACAAATGTAAATGCTGAGTAATTTAAGCACCATCTTGGCTGTGATGAATAGGACAGCCAAGGTTGGAATCTACAGAGCGTGGCCGAGGTCAGGGTGTAGCGGTGGCTTTCTCCAGCCAGCAGTGAGACCGTCGGGGGTTTGGGATGGAAGGGCACACTGCACCAGAACCGCACGCCAGGTCTTCCTGGGTTTAACACAATGACTTCCCTGTCACGCACAGCTCACTGACCTGAGACCTGACCCTAAGCCACGAGCCCTGACGGTGTGTCCGGAGGTGGCATGGCCCTCTGCCCTGAATGTGGACTTGGGGACTTCCCCCCCCCCCCGCCTCCACCGCCCCGCTCCCACCCACCCACCCACGCGGCTGAGCACATTCCTTCACTTTGGCTCAGACGTCAGGTTTTTTCGGGAGAGCCAGGCTTCCGGAGCTGCCGCCGTCTAGTGCGGCTGGCAGGTCCAGAAGGGCCGTGAGAGCCATTTTAGCAACTGATGATACCCAAAACGACCTGAGTAAGCAATGCAGCGCTCCGTAAATGGCTGTTACAGTAAAAGAGATGCCATTCTGAGTTAAACTATCGCTAACTCGTGTTAATTAGGAAACAAACATGATAGATGACTCCTCAAGTCTGCTGGGCAGAAACGTTTGGGTAGGACACTCGGGGTGGGCTGCCTGGCCTTCCTGTGTCTACTCCCTCCTGTGCCAGCCTCTTCCTTTCCTGGATACACGGCTTTTTACTGGGGACTGGGGGGCAGGGAGAGGACGTTCTGGAAGCGGGGTCTCTAATGAAGGTGGTGTTCAGGTCCTGGTGTTAGGAGTGGGTCTTCCACAGGCATCTCCACGCTGACAGCCGTGAAGCAGGAGGCCCTTCCCACGTGGGAGGGAGGGTAGCACCGTGCTCTGTGCACAGAGGCTGTCTCCCCAGCTCAGACCTGACTTGGCTTCTCAGGGGCTGGGTGGGCTGGCTACCACCCTGTGTGCTCCGTGTATCAACCCAGCTCTATTGGAATTTGGGAAGATTAGTAGACATTTTAGAATTACATAATGGTGTCCAAAAACAACTATTTGAAGTCACCCTGTGATCATCTTTAAAACCAGAAAGAATGGGAAGACAGTACTGATTTTCAGTAAGTGAAAGACAGCAAAGACAGGTGTGTGCGCCAGAGCCTTGACTTATCAGTGAGTGATACAATTTGACTTTAAGTATCTTTCACTATTGACAAATTTTTGTGTATCCTTTCTCCCTAAAATTACTCTTTTGTGACTTGGGTGGTTTTGTTCCTCTTTTGGTATTCTGGATTTATGAGTGTGGGGTAGAGAATCATTGAAATACTGACATTCCTGGAAAGATGTGCAATTTAGAATGGAATAATGTTTTTTTTACTTAAGAAATGAGTATGTTTAAGAGCTGTCCTGTGCCCAGAAACCGCAGTGTCTTCCGCGTGGCCTCTTGTCCCCTGCTGGTTTTCTGAACACACTGGGCTGCTGGTCTCAGTGCCGGCCTGTGCTTGCAAAGACCGTGAGCATCTGGTTAAGTTCATGTTAATGGAGCGTCTTTCTAAACCCAGAAGAACGTTTACTTTAGCCGTTTCAGTCAGCCCGGTCCTTCCCGTTCACCAGAACCTGGACACTAGCAGCTGCCGAACTTCCCTAATGGCGTGTGCAGAGGTTAGCGTTGTAACCATGCTGGAGGCCTGGCCCTCTGCTTCGAACCTACGGCTTCATTTACGTGGTGCAAATCCCCAGTTAAGATGGGACGGGCTGTTTGTTGCCTTTCTGATGTGTTAGCAAGAGGCAAATAAAAGAATACAGCTACGATTTTGTGGCAAGTCCTCCCTGTACGTCTGTGCCTTACGCCCTGGGGCTTAGCAGATGTTGACGGACGGTTGCATGATGGCCTTCCCCATGCCCTCTGTCACGCTGTCCTTCGGCTTTGTATCTGAGGTTTGGATCTGTAGCATAAGTTCTGACAGTCGGGGTGAGTTTACCCTGGGAGCTAGGCCGTGGGCTCTGTGGTTGTGCTGCGGGGGTCGGGCCGCCGGGTCAGTGTGGGCCTGGACTCAGGATCTTTGGCAGTAAGCACTTCCGCTCTTCCAACCCTTGATTTTACTTTGCCAGTGAGCCCCTTCCTCCTGCCTGTTGAGACACGCCCACTACCGCTGCCCGTGGGATTTGCCCCTGAAGAGCAAAGGCTGAAGTTAGATTCTAAAATGTGCACAACCGTTTTGTTTTTCAGGTCTTGAGTCGCCGCGTCCCAACATAATCCTTGGGTTAGTAATCTGCCAGAGAATAAAGCGTCCTTCAGGTGCAGGAGAATTAGATAAAGTGGAGGAGAAGCGGACCCGCCCTCAGACCCAGGAAGAGACGGAGGTTTCGGTGTATCCCAAAGTGTCCGTGGCCCCACAGTCCGAGAGGAAGCCCCCCAGGTTCCAGGTGGGCTCCGGGGACATGGCTGTCAGCACCACACCCCCGGGGACTCCTCCACCGCCACCCCCGCCGCCGGAGCCTCCTGCCGCGTCTGCTTCGTCATCCGTGTTGAAAATACTGTCCTCGCTCAAACCGGGAGCCCCGAGCACTGTGCCCACAGCGCCCGCCGCGGCGGCTCTTCCGACGGCCGCTCCTTCCGCCAATTCTTCCACCTCCAAAACAGCCTCACCCCTGGAGCACATTCTGCAGACGCTGTTTGGGAAGAAGAAGTCTTTCGACCCCCCTGCCAGAGAGCCTGCGGAGTCAGCCCCGGCCTCCCACCCAGACCCCAAAGCCAAGGCCGACGGCGGGCTGCCCGCGGCACCTCTGCTGGATCCGATCGTGCAGCAGTTCGGCCAGCTCTCCAAAGACAGAGCCCTGGAGGACGAGGAAGATGACCGACCCTACGACCCCGAAGAGGAGTACGGTCCTGAGAGAGCCTTCGGCGCTCAGCTCGAGCGAGGGAGGCGCCCCGACGCAGAGAAGGCCCCCGAGACCGCCGAGCGGGAGGAGGTGGCCT
The DNA here is from genome assembly GCF_964662115.1 of Mustela nivalis. NCBI lineage: Eukaryota > Metazoa > Chordata > Mammalia > Carnivora > Mustelidae > Mustela > Mustela nivalis. The sequence continues at coordinate 142,566,984 of NC_139027.1, read as the reverse complement.
ACGACCCGGAGGATGAGACCATTTTAGAAGAAGCCACAGTGGCCATCGACGACCTGCCCAACCGGATGTGTGCGGACGGGAAGGGCGGCGCGGCGGACCGGCCCGCTGAGCCCACGGCCCCCGGGGCGGCCCCCTCCCTGGTAGAGCAGCAGCAGATGATCGAGGAGCTGAACAAGCAGATTGAGGAGCAGAAGCGGCAGGTGGCTGAGCAGGAGGCGGCGCTGCGGCAGCAGAGGGCTGCCGTGGGCGCCTCCATGGCGCACTTCTCCGTGGCCGATGCACTCATGTCACCGCCCCCAAAGGCCTCCCTGCCTCAGGCCGAGCTGTTCCTGCAGGAGCAGCAGACCACGGGCCGCCCGGCCGCGCTCCCCGGTGCCCCTCCCGCGGCAGGCCCCGGCTGCGACCCGCGGCCAAGTCGGGACCCGCGGCAGGCCCGGCGGCTGGCCGCGGAGCACTGCGAGAGCGAAGCCGGCTCCAGGCCCCCCGCAGCCCGGGAGGACGGTGCGGAGGCCGCCTTGCCCGCCAAGCCAGATGGCCCCAAGCACGAGCCCTCCGCGAGCCCGGTCGTGCTGCCTGCAGAGGGCGGCCCTCCCTCGGCGGGCTCGGGCAGCGGCTCGGGCAGCGCGCCCAGACCTGCCCGCAGGGTGCTGCTGCCCACGCCCCCCAGCTCCGCCTTCCAGCCTGGCTTCCCTCTGCAGAGCGACGCGCAGAGTTTTCCCTCTCCGGGAGCGAGGGACCCTTTCTCAGCTCCAGTGTGTACCGCTCAGGAAAAGTATGAGGATCCGAGAAATGCTCAGTTTGCTGAAAAAGGTGACCCCCCTGCGGTTGAAGCCGAAGGAGACGGAGAGCCACCGTGCAGACCCGGTGAGGGGGCCGCCACGTTCCCCTCAGCTGGACAGAGAGCAGGGGCCCCTCTGCCCCCATCCCAGGGCCAGCGTGAGCCAGCACCACGCACGTTTGGGACATCGGGGCTTCATGGCCCCAGTTTCCCAGGACCAAGGGGGCCAGCCCCTCCGTTTTCTGAAGAGAATATTGTTTCTAATAGCGATGGGCCGCGAGGGCCTCCCCCGGCCAGATTCGGGGCCCAAAAGGGGCCCATCCCTTCCTTGTTCTCAGGGCCACATGGGCCCCCTCCCTATGGGGACAGTAGGGGCCCCTCCCCTTCCCACCTTGGGGGGCCCAGAGGATCAGCACCACCCCAATTTGAGGAGCGAAAGGACCCGCACGGGGAGAAAAGAGAATTCCAGGACGGCCCGTACGACGAGCCGGCCGGCCCTGTCCCTCAGTTCGAAGGAGCAGAACAATCCCAGTTTGTGGGAGGTCGAGGCGCGGCGCCGTTCCAGTTTGGAGGCCAGAGAAGGCCTCTGCTGTCACAGTTTAAAGGACCCCGAGGGGGTCCTCCTCCCCCTCAGTTTGGCGGTCAGAGAGGGCCTCCCCCCGGCCACTTTGTGGGCCCGAGGGGGCCGCATCCCAATCAGTTTGAAGGACCCAGAGGCCAAGCGCCAAATTTCATGCCAGGACCCAGGGGGGTTCAGCCTCAGCCATTCGAGGAGCAGAGGGTGAGCTCACCCCCGAGGTTTGCCAACCCCCGCGCGCCCGCACCCCTCCCGTTTGGCGGACCGAGGGGGTCTGTGCCCTTTCCCGAGAAGAGCGAGCCCACGCCCCCCCGCTTCCACTTCCAGGGCCCACCGGCGCCGGGGCTGAAGGCAGCCCCCCGGCCGCTGCTGGAGCTGCCCAGTCACCCGCCGCCACACAGGCCCGAGCGCTGGGACGAGGCGCCCGCGCAGGGCCCTGAGCCCGAGTTCCGAGAGGCCAAGGGCCACGATTACAGGAGCGCGGCCTTCGAAGGGCGGTCGAGGGAGCGGTTCGAAGCGGGGCCCAAAGAAAAGCCTCTGGATGAGCCCGAAGCCGCGCCCGAGAGCCGGCCCGGCAGGGCCCTGGACGAGCGCCGGCGAGAGCGAGGGCGGCGCTGGAGCCGGGAGCGGGACTGGGAGCGGGGCCACGAGCGGGCCCGGCACCGCGACAAGGACGCCGGCCGCGAGTGGGACCGGAGTCGGGAGCGCGGCGCAGACAGGGACCGGGGGCGGGACCCGGAGCGGGCGTCCGAGTGGGGCCGGAGCCGCGAGCGCAGCCGCAACCGGGAGCGGGAGCGCCGGCGGGAGCGGGAGCGGGAGCGGTCTCGCAGCAGGGAGCGGGGCCGGGACCGGACCCGCGAGCACGGCCGGGAGCGCAAGGACCGCAGCAAGAGCAAGGAGGGCTCCCGGGACCCCAAAGCGGACGCCCCGCGGGCCGCCACCCCCGCGGGGCAGAACTAGCAGCCGGCGGCGGCTGCTCGGCCGGGGCTCCCCGCAGCCGCCCTGCAGGAGAGCCGGCGCGGGCGCTGCGGTGACGGACTAAGACGCAGAAGAGAGTCTCCTGGACTTGGGAAGTGACTGTGATTTTGTGTACAGTGGTTTCTTACAAGATTTCACATCTTTACAACTCAGATGCTTTTTAAGAACTCGGTATTTCCATTTAAAATTACCGGAATGGGAATGTGTCTACAGAAGCATATTGCTTTTTGAGATTATAAAGTTATCTTTTCCAATAACTTAATTATAGTAAATTTTAAGGGAATTTCCGTGGACCTTAGAGCCATACCCGTACTGAGATCTGCTCTGTATCTGTTTCTGAAAGCTGCTGTCACAGGCCGGCTCGCGCCGAAGCCCAGCGAGGCCTTCTGCTCCTCCCTGGGGTGTGCGGAAAGACAGAGCTTTACAAATGCGTGTTTCTTTTGTCACAAGGAAATTTGAATTACAAATTTCAACCAGGAAACAAACCATTTCTTAGTTTTGCTGGTTTTGTAGATCACCTTATACATTTTTTTTCTCAAAGACAGGATTAAAAGCAACATCTGTCCAAGTAGAAACTGTTGAATTTTTTAAATAGCAATTTATTGAAAAAGGTGTAACCTTTACCAGCCCAAAAAAAGTGAGAAAAGAAGCCAATTAAGTGTTCTTTAAAACGGGGGTGGGGGTGGGGGTTGACTTTGATTTGCATAATCAGGAGCAGTTTTGTTTGTGAGGCGACATCCCCACAGTCCTTCCTGTGGCCCAGGGAGAGTGCGCCCGCCCCAGGCTGCTACCCCGTCTATGACTCATTGGAAAGTCTGTCGTTGAAAGTGGGACAGTATTTGTGTGAAGTCTGAGGCGGAGGACAGTGACGTGATGTCGCACGACGGCAGCAGAGAAGCCGCTCCTTGTCGTACATCGTCCGGTCCTTCCGAAGGGGGAAGCAGAGAAACCCTCGCTAATTTATTGGACTGTACAAATAAATACACTTTGATAATTTTTTTATATTTTCATAAACTTACTTTTGCAAGTGTAAAATTAGAGAATTTCATTCATTCTTTGGAGTCTCCTCCATCGTACATCACTACGGATTTTTCACTTTCTAGCACAAACGTTCAAACGATAAGAGCGAACACGGAGAACTTGGTGACTCGTGGGACCGGTTCCGGACCCCGTGTCAGTACGTTAGATTGCATTAAAGCGGCGTCAAGCTCCAACATCTATACGATGTGAAGGGTTTTTTACATGTAAAACAAATTTTTCTAATTTAAATACACAAATGTAAAAATCAAGTGTGTTTCTTTAGGTTTACTTGATAGAAATTTCTGTAAATTGTATTTTATATTGCAAAGTATGATATCACTGTACAGTAAAACATGCAGCTCCATAGGTTTTGTTACTCGAGGTAGAATAAACGTCTGCAGAAGGTTTTCTGTCCCTTGTGTGCGCTCACTCTTCCCCGCCGGGACTTTGGGGCTAGACCGGTGCGGGGGACACGACCATGTGTCCTCAGGCAGCAGACCCTCTCTGGCCTTGAGCTGGGTGACCCTGCAGCTCTGTCTGCTCAGCGTGTGGCTGGACATGCCCAGTGCTGCTCAGGGAGCATGCGGCGAGGTGGCGTGCGTGGTGGTGGCGGGGCCAGCAGGCTGACGAGGACCCTTCAGGGCTCCGGGAACCTGCCCGCAGCCGCGGCTGGAGCAGAGGGGAAGGCAGCAAGTCACGCTTCCCGTAGCTGCCCTCAGTCCGGTGATGCCTTGCCCAAACTTCCCTTTCTCACCTTGAGCCCCCCTACTCTGCTGTGGGCAGAAGCGGGGACATCCTTTCCGGCAGGACAGGCTCCCGTCCTAGCGGAGCTCACAACCAACTCCGGGGGCAGAGGGGCAGCCCACGAAAGTCCCTGGAACCTGCTGGGGAGCCTGAGGGGCCAGCCCTGACCATGTGGAGGGCTGCTCTCCAGAGAGCTGCTGGCCACCCAGACCCTACAGGTCGGAAGACCCAGCTCTGCAGGACAGACGCTGAGGAGTGCCGAGCTCGGCGCCCTGGAGCCATGAGCCATCAGGCCAGCGGGCTGCCGACCGAGGGGTCTCCCCAAAATGTCAGAAAACTGGGTCCCATTCTAAAATCCTCAGTCCATCGTCTCCTCAGACGCTTGGTCTCGTGTGTGTGTTCACCCCAAAGCCCGTCTTCCAGAGGCTCCGCGTAGCCCCCCTGCAGCACCAGGCGGCGCCGTCCTCACCTTACCATCATCTGTCGCCCCATCAGCCCTCCCACCTGCGACCCGGTGCAGCCAGTGCACCCACAGTCCGGGGCCCACTCTCCAGGAGCCCAACTAGTGAGGGGTCCTGCTTGAGGATGTGGCCAGGCAGGGCAGTCCCTGGGACCCGAAAGCCACAGTGTCACCTTAGTCCTGGTGCTTTGCCGGCTGCACGGTGCAGAGGCAGCTGTAAGGGGGTATGAAAGGAGCACATTCACAGAGCGCTGGGAGGGGCTGGGCCTCCACGGGGACAACACTGAAGAGGCTGGGCACCCTCCCCAGCTCCACCCCCCACCCCACTAGTCCAAGGACCTGCCTAGAGGCAGTGCCGAGTAGGGGGTGAGGCCCACAGGGACTGCTCTTGAAGGGGCCCTGAGCGAGGGGCCAGACAAGCACAGGCCCCTGTGGACAAGCCCAACTGAGGGCCTCGGAGTTCCGGGAAGGAGGGAGGGGGGACCTCCGCCTCTGGCTCCTGGGTCTCCCTGTGAGGCCTGTGGCTTGCACTTACCATAGGACCCCGGGGGGAAAAAGGGAGCACTGAGAGGCCCTGTGACTCGAAACCCACAGTGACTGTTGGTAACATTTGTCGGTTTCCTGGAATCTTCTTCCCGTTTTTCTTTCACGAAATTGGGATTCTGTAATTTTTTTTTTTTGACAGGCAGAGATCACAAGTAGGCAGAGAGGCAGCAGAGAGAGAGATGGGGAAGCAGGCTCCCTGCTGAGCAGAGAGCCCGACGTGGGGCTCGATCCCAGGGTCCTGGGATCATCACCAGAGCCGAAGGCAGAGGCTCAACCCACTGAGCCACCCAGGCGCCCCTGGGATTCTACACATTCTTATATGTTTTTTTATTTGTCTTATCCTGGACGATTCCCAAAGGCATCAAGTATTCATCAAAAGCATTATTTGTGTTTTTCTGCATTGTTCAAAATGTTCAAGTCCTTGTAGTTTGCGGAGAATGAATGCTCCCTGTAGGTCTCTGGGGTGGTAAGTGTCCACTCAGGAGAAGAGGAAATGAAAGTAGGGTTTTTGTTTTGTTTTGTTTTTTTAAGAGTCCCTTGTCTTTTTTTTTTTTTTTTTTTTAAGATTTTATTTACTTATTTGACAGAGATCACAAGCAGGCAGAGAGGCAGAGAGGGGGAAGCAGGCTCCCCGCGGAGCAGAGAGCCTGATGCGGGACTCGATCCCAGGACCCTGAGATCACGACAGGAGCCGAAGGCAGCGGCTTAACCCATTGAGCCACCCAGGCGCCCCTGAAAGTAGGGTATTAAGTAAACCAAGATACAGGCCGCGGTGAGGGTTTGCGGCCATCCAGAAACAGGCCCTCCTGGTGGACTCTCTGGCCCCTTTCTCTGTGGATGCTGCCGGCTGCGCCGCCAGGGAAAACACTTAGGAAACGCCCAACCAACCGAGATTGCAAACAGAGCTTTGTCCGCGTGCCTCACGCAAACCCAGAGGCGGGCAGTCGCAAGGGGCAGAGCGGCCTCGGGGTCCCGGACAGCCGTCTCGTCGCCGCAAGAAGGCCGCTCGGCCGGCATCGCCTCCTGCCCGCAGCGCCTCGCAGGGCCTCACCCGCCTGCGCTTCTGGTCCCGCGCTGTCGGCCGCGCGCACTGCCACGCGGCCGGCCCTAGGGCAACGCCACAGGTCGCACATAGCCGGTGAGCACGGAGGGGCTGAGCCACCACGGACACAGCGTGGGTCACCGCGGCGGGCCGGGCCCCGGCACAGGCGCGCGCCGCCGCAGGAAGCGCATCCAGAGCCACCAGGCCACCCGCGCTACGACTCGCCGGTTTCCGACCAGGGACGTCTCCAGCTAAACGCCAGCCCCGGCGAGGCCCCCAGCGCGGCCCCAGCAAGAACCCCCAACCCGAGCACTGACCTCAGCACCGCCCCCAGCTCGGCCCGGAGACGGCAGCTCCCCGACCACCGCCCCAACCCCGCCCCCAACCCCGCCCCCAACCCCGCCCCCAACCCCGACTCTAGCTCGCCCCCAGCCCCGCGCCCAGGACGACCCCAACCCCGCCTCTAGCTCGCCCCCAGCACCGCCCCCAACCCCGCCCCCAACCCCAACTCTAGCTCGCCCCAGCCCCGCCCTCAGAACGACCCCAGCACGGACCCCAGCACCGCCCCCAACCCCAACTCTAGCTCGCCCCAGCCCCGCCCTCAGAACGACCCCAGCACGGACCCCAGCACCGCCCCCAACCCCAACTCTAGCTCGCCCCAGCCCCGCCCTCAGAACGACCCCAGCACGGACCCCAGCACCGCCCCCAACCCCGACTCTACCTCGCCCCAGCCCCGCCCTCAGGACGACCCCAGCACGGACCCCAGCACCGCCCCCACCACCGCCCCCAACCCCGACTCTAGCTCGCCCCCAGCCCCGCCCCCAGGACGACCCCAGCACGGATCCCAGCACCGCCCGCAACCCCACCCCCAACCCCCGACTCTAGCTCGCCCCAGCCCCGCTCTCAGGACGACCCCAGCACGGACCCCAGGACGACCCCAGCTCCCCTGAAGGCTCTCAGACACTCCTTAAACCACGTTTCCAGGGCTCCTGGGTGGCTCAGTGGGTTAAGCCTTTGCCTTTGGCTTAGGTCCTGGTCTCAGGGTCCTAGATTGAGCCCCGCATCGGGCTCTCTGCTCAGCAGGGAACGTGCTTCCCCCTGTGCCTCCCTGCCTGCTTGTGATCTCTCTCTGTCAAATAGATAAACAAGATTTTTTTTAAATAATAAATAAATAAATAAACCATATTTTCTAAACCAGGACAACGGCAAAATCACGCCTCCACCTAACCAGATGCAGCCATCCTGAAAACGGGCCAATCCCAGGAGAAGAGAGTCTCTCCCAAAACGAGCAGGGACAAGGTCAGCCACAGCTGCCCTGGTCCTCATCTCCACAGCTGACCACAAGGCCTTCTTCACCACCCAGTCTGTGCTCCCGGGCCGGACTCCCTGCCTGGTGGGAGCCCCGAAGACTTGCAAAGCCCGCCTGAATTGCGTCCTTGTACTTCTGCACCGACTTCAATCACAGGACTTGGGGGTACTGGGAGGTGCCCTGGGAATCCTCCTGCATTCTGGGCATGTCCTGCAGACCCTCTGCCCCTTGACAGGCAGGCCCAATCAGGCTGGCCCATACAGTGTCCCTTCTTTGCCCTTTGACTCACTGGCACAAAGGGTCCCACGGGGCCACGGGGCCGCCCCAGCCGACAGCCCAGTGAGACCGTCCCTGCGTCCTCTGGACGAGGCTCTCTTCCGCTGGAACTGAGCCTTCTAGAACCAGACGTTGCAGGAACTGGCAGCAGAGATCCAGCTCGTGGATCAGGAGAGGGAACAGTGCGAGGGGCCGCCCCATTTCCAGCTCTTGGTTCCCAGATCCGTGAGTCCCGGCTGTGCAGGAGCGAGACAAGCTGGTTGCTGACCTCTAGCATGCGCTGTGCCCCAGAAGCGCCACCCAGCCCTGCAGATGCGGCCACCAAGCCGGCGCGGTGATGGAGTCTGCAAAAGGCCAAATGACCAAAATCCAGAACGCGGATCCCGAAGGTTGGTGAGGGTGTGTGGCCTCAGGCGCCCTTATCCACTGCCAGTGGGAGCACGACCCGGGGCAGCCAGCTTGGAAGGTGGTTTGCTGGTTCCTTACAAAGGGCTTAGAATGCGATCTGCAGCCAAACCGTTGGTGTGTATCCAAGGAAGGAGAAAACTCTTCTCCACACAAACACCTGCACGTGGACGTTTGGCAGCTTTATTCGTAACTGCCAAAACTCAGAAGCAACCAAGACGTCCTTCAGGAGGTGACAGACAGACATTCTGTGGGCCATCCAGACCACGGAATACTATTCAGAGCTAAAAAGAAAGGAGCCGTCAGAGCCCGAGAAGACATGGAGGAATTTTAACTGCATCTAACAAAGTGAAAGAAGGCAATCAGAAAAGGGCTCCACACGGGGTGATATCGGCGACACGGCAGAAAACAAAGATCAGGGGCTTCCGGGGGAAAAGTAGGGAGGGTGAGCAGGCAGAACACGGAGGAGTTTTAAGGAAAATACTCAGTCTGACACTCAACATACATGTTCAAAACATGTGTTTTGTTGGAATTTATACCTAAGCATATTTTTGAGTGATGGTTAGTGGTATTGCGTTTTAACCAATGGGCACATGTTCATTGCTAGAGTGTAAGATACAGTGATTTAAGATTTTATTTATTTCTTTGAGAGAGAATGAAAGGGAGAACAATCACAGAGGGAGAGGGAGAAGCAGACTCTTCGCTAAGGGGAAGCCTGAGGCGGGGCTCGATCCCAGGATCCTGGGACCATGCCGGCATCGGAAGGCAGACGCCCAACGGACTGAGCCGCCCGGGCGCCCGGGAGACATTGATATCTGAATGCTCTTCTTCTATTCCGTGACCATGGTGAGGTCAAGGTTTTTTGACATAGAGCGTCAGGTTTTCTGCAAGGAAAGACAGCTGTACTTCTCTCTCAACCTGGTGCCGTCTCTTCCGCGTGCTTTCTCGGACAGAGTGGAGCTTCCTGTACAACAGTGAGCAGCACAGGTGACTTCCTGTACAATAGTGAGCAGCACAGGTGACGGGCGACGTCCTGGCCTTCTTCTGATCCTCAGGGAACGCAGTCAGTGTCGTACTGGAAAGTGTGATGCTGGCTCCAGGTATTTCATGGATACCCTGTGTCAGGTTGAGGACATTCCCTTCTACTCACGGCTTGCGGAGTTGGAGTTTTTATAGGGATCTTAGATTCGTCAACCCCCCCCCCCCTTGGTCTGTTAATAGAATAAATGATGTTGGGCTGATTTTCAAATGTAAACAACACTCGTGTCACTGGAGTAAGTTCGATCTGGTCAAGATGTTTTATCCTTTTTCAAAAATGTCATTGGATTCCATTCGCAGGGACTCTACTGAGAGTTTTTACATGTCTGTTCACGTCAGATGGTGCCCTGCGGTCTTCTAGTCCCGTAGCATCTTGGTGGTTTTGACATCAAGTCACGCTGGTTTCACAAAAGGCGCGTTTGTGTAACAGTTTCACGTTCAACACTTGCCCTCCGGACACACGGCTCCCACGGATGGTGAGCTGTGGGCCCCGGTACCTTAACGGACTGTGGGACCCACCATGGGTCTTCGTAGACAATGGCCATGTGAGCCGCGCTGCCCTCCCGTCCTTGTCTTCAGAGTCCCTCTGGAGTTCGGTCGTCTTGCATGCGTGGACACGGCCCTGCGGCGTGCGCAAGCAGCGGGGGCGGGAGACTCCCTCCCGCGCTGCGCACTAGGCCTGGCCTGACCCCTCATCGGGGCTCTGGGCTCCTCGGGGCTGCCTCTGAGGGCCAGGCAGACCCCGAGCTGCGCGTGTCGGTCCCCTCCGCTGTACCGGGGGCGCGCCCCGCAGCGAAGCCAGGGCGTCGCCGCTCCGTGCACGCGCCGCGCACGCCCGCGGTCTGCAGGACGCCGAGCGCGGACCGGACACGCTCCGCCGGGCCGGCTCTGCGCCTCCGGGGAGCGGACACCGCGGCGGACACGCCTGCGACCTTCACGGGGCTCCGTGCGCTCGCCCTTCGCGTCGGGGTCCTCGGACCCGCTGCGCTCGCACCGGACTCGGCTCCGGGCTCGATCCCGGCGATTCGGTGCGCGCCACGGCCCGACCCGGGGGCTCCTCCGTCGGGGCGGCTCCGCCAGGCCCGGCCCGCCGCCCTCCGCAGAGCGTCGGGGCTGCGACACGGGGGAAGCGAGTGAAAACCGCGGCGGGCCCGACCTCGGCGCTGCTCCGAGAACCGACGCGGCGGACGAGCGCCGCACGCGCGGGCACACGGTCGCGGTCCGGCCCGGGCGCGGGTCACCGGGCGCACGCGGCAGGCGGCTGCCCTGGGAACCGCTACAGCGCACGCGCCCGCCGGCCCCGCCCCTCACCTGCGCGCGCAGCCTGCCGTCCCGGAGGGCGCCGCCGCCCCGGAGGGCGCCCCCACCCCCAGCTGTCCACACGCACGCACACGCACACCTCCCGCAGCCACACGCAGAGACACACGCGCTCGCGCGCGCGCACACACACACCTGCGCGCGCAGCTCCGGGGCCGACCGCCGTCGGAGGCGGGGCGGGGCGCGGCGGGCCGGCGGCCGGGCGGTTGGCGGGGGGCGGGACCGGGGGCGGGGCCGCGGGCAGGGGGTGGGGTTTCCGTTGCGGGGCGGGGCGGCGCAGGCGCGCTGCGGGCCCAGCGGTTTCCCGCCCCCCAACGTCGCCCGGCGAGGCCGCGCCGGCCCGGTGCCCGCCGGCCCCCCGCCGCGCGCGCGCGCCCCGCCGTTGGCTCCGGCATGTCGGGCCCCGGGCCGCGGGAGCCGCCGCAGGCGGGCGGGCCGGCGGGCCCCGAGGGCGCGGACGCGGCGCCGGGCGAGGCGGGGCTGAGCTTCACGACCACCGACCTGAGCCTGGTGGAGATGACGGAGGTGGAGTACACGCAGCTGCAGCACATCCTCTACTCGCACATGGAGGCGGCGGCGGCCGACGGCGAGCTCGACGCGCGCCTCAGCTCGGCCTTCCTGGCGGCCGCGGCGCCGGGCGCGGCGGCGGCGGCGGGCGGCTTCGCGGCGGCGGCGGCGGGGGGCGCGGCGGCGGCGGCGGCGGCGGCGGCCGCGGCGGCGGCGGCGGCGGCGGGGGGCGCGGCGCCCGTGTACCCGGTGCTGTGCCCGCCCGCGCTGGCCGACGGCGGCTTCGCGGGCGCGGCGCCCTGCCTGGGCCACGTCGACTTCCAGGAGCTGCGCATGATGCTGCTGAGCGAGGCGGGCGCCCCCGCCGCCCCCGCCGCCGCCAACGCCAGCGCCGCGCCCCCCGCCCCCGCCGAGAAGACGCCGGGCGCCGACGGCCCCGGGGCGGGCGCGCCGCGGCCCAAGGCGCCCGACGGCGGCGGCAAGGAGAACGCGGAGGGCGCGCCCGAGGCGCGGGCCAAGTCGGCCGTGCGCGTCCGCCTGGAGGACCGCTTCAACAGCCTCCCCGCCGAGCCGCCGGCCGCCCCGCGCGGCGCCGAGCCCCCCGAGCCCGGCGTGGCGCTCAACAAGTGGGTGTCCCTCCCCGCCGCCCTCCCGGGAGGCCGGGCGGGGCCGGGGCGCGGGCCCGCGGGGTGCTCACGGCCTGGCCCCGTGGAGCGGCCGCCCGCCCGGCGGGGCCCGGGTCTCCCCGCGGACGAGGCCGGGGCGGGTCTGGGTGCAGGTGGAGTCTCCGCGCGAGAGCGCCGGCAGGGCAGCCTCCTCCGGCCGGGTCTTCGCGGGGAGCAGACCCGCCTGGGTCTGGGGCCACCGGAAAAGTCGGCGCTCTGGGCAGGGGCCGGCCGCCGGTGCTGAGCGAGTGCGCCGCGCAGACCCCGCCGCCGCGCGTGCGAGCGTGCGGTGTGCGCCCCGCGTCTGCACCTGCGGGCCGGCGCCCCGAGCCCAGCGTGCGGGCGCTTCTGAGGACCAGACCCCTTGCACCAGGTCTTCCACCCAAATGTCAGGAGAGGCCTGTCCCCTCCCCACCGCGACTCCGCTTAGGGGTGACTCCACACACGCGGCAGACTTGGTGGCAGGGAAGTGTCCTGCAGGAAGCCAGCCCCTCCCTCGCGGCTCTCCTTCTGAAGAGGAACTGCGCAGGGGTGGGGGGGTCGTCCTCGGCCTTCTGTCCCTCCCCACCCTGGGATTTTCCCCATTTTGTCCCTAGTCGCCAGATTTTGGAGAATGGCCAGAAAAAGAGCAAGAGAGATTGGTCTCAGGTGACATCCAGCGCCCTGGTCCTTCCAGGAAGAAGCTTGAGCTTGGCCACCGCCTCGCTGCTTGAGCCTGGCTCTGTAGAGGTTTCCACGGGGAGGGGTGCTCATCCTGCCAGATGCGGGCTGTCTAGACTGCCCGGTGGCTAGCCGGGAGAGCGTGCTGGGGGCCACGGCCTTTGGCCGCTTGTCTGCCACATGGTCTTCACGCATCTCCGCGTCTCCTTTGTCTTGGCAGTTTGGTCACTCTTATCCGACATCCTTCCGAGTTCATGAACGTCCCTCTTCATCAGCAACAAAACAAATGCACAACGTTGGTAAAAAACAAAACCGCGGCAGCCGCCACCGCTTTGCAGTTTACATGCCCTCTGTTCACGGCGAACGCGTGCCCTGCCTCCGGGGGCTCGAGCCTCTCGCAGACGCAGGTAAAGGAGGGACTCGCCAGGGCTGCTCTTTTGTACGAGATGGATTTTATTTTCATTAGGCCTGAGGATTTTTCTTTCATTGAGCTTAATATCAAACTTTAAAATCAAGACCGTTCATGCGGTTTGGGAACGTCTTAAAGTCCTGGATGTACGCAGAGTTCCTCAAATTGCGCTACCGTCTTGGCCGTGGCTTCGGTTGGAGGGCATTTGGTTTGCGTGCGCGCTGGTAAATTTGCTGTCGCCTCATTCTTTCCAGGGTTCTGGGAACCCGTGTTCTGTACTCGAAGCTGCCAAGCATCAGGACATTGGATTGCCTCGAGCATTCTCTTTCTGTTACCAGCAGGAAATTGAATCCACTAAACAGACTTTGGGCAGTAGAAACAAAGCCTTGCCTGAGCAGGTTTGGATTAAAGTAGGAGGTAAGCCATAAAGCAGAGGGAGCCCCGTCCTGCTGGCCTCTTGGCCGAGGGTGGGGACGGCGAGACGCCGAGTATAAACATGAAGTCGTCTCTTCTTTTTTAAAGATTTATCCTTATATTTGAGAGAGAGGGAAGGACCAAGCACACGAGCAGGATGAGAGGCAAGGGGAGAGAGAATCTTAGGCAGACCCCTGTTGAGCACAGAACCCGTGGCGGGGCTCGATCTCACGACCTGAGCCGAAATCGGGAGTCGGCCGCCAAACCGACTGAGCCACCCTGCGCCCTCACACGTCATATTTATGCTTTGGACGGCGGCGTTGAGTTTGAGGGCTGCTTTTCCTCACTGGTGATCTCCGTAAACGGAAAAATGATAGACTTGCATAAATTCTGTTCCTTCAAGTTGCTGAAAGCACTTAATAGTTGTGCTTTTGTTTTTTTGTTTCTTATTTTATATTTCGTGCGTGGGACAGGAGTCTGAAACCTGCTAAAAGCTTTAGGAGACAGATGGGCAAAGGTTTCAGTTGGCAGCAAGAGGCCATAAGCTGATTCAGAAAGTTTTAGAAAGAAACGGCTGAAGGCAGCTTGAACTTGGTTCACCTTGAGAGTGAGCTCTCAGCCCCTTTCTCCCTGCAAACAAAAGTATTTTTCAACTTAACTTCCAGAGCTGATGGGGGCGGGGCGGGGGTGGAGTGCTGCCTCCTCCAGGCAGTGGGTGGTTCTCCCTGTTCGGACTTTTTATGCAGAAGTAGGTGCTTCCGTGTGCAGAGTGAAGGGTTGGTGGAGACACAAGCCACATACTAATTCCTTTGCTTCAGGAACAAGACAGTCCCAGCGCCGTGTCTTCCTCGCAGGTCCCGATGTGAACGCTGTATGGAGGGACCCTTTGGCCACAGAGACTTAGGTCTCATTTGGCGTCTCGGGCATGCCTGTCACCGCACACAGGGGTTAGGTGCTGGCTGGCCTCGATGCGGTGGGGCTTGCTGTGTTCCCCTGGGACACATAAGAGCTGTGACGTGATTCCTCCTCCCAGGGGCGGAGTCGCTGGTCAACTGGACGCACCTTGAGCCCTAGGGCACACAGGTCTTGTCCTCTTCTGAGCATGGGAGGTAGAGCACCTGCTGTCCCGTTAGAGTGACTGTATAAAAGAAAATCCTGGGGAGAAAATTTGTTTTTTCCATTCTAAACATCAGAAAAGTCAAACAACCTCTTGGTTTCCCTGTTCACCGACAGCAGCTAACACCTGTTGATACATGAGGGACTTCGGACAAGGGTCTGTTGCTCACACACTGCTCGGGGTGTTTTAATTTAGTTACAGATTTATGTTCAGTTTTGTGCTTTGGGGCTTGGAGCTTTGTGCGAATGGCTTGTGCCGGTTGCCGTAGTGGGTACGGCTCTTCCCGCTCAGTTCTGGGCGTTCTTCGCCCACTCGTGTGTGTGTGCAGGTTTGAAAAATGCCACGAAACACATTCGGCATTAATGGGGACAAGTTAAGTAAAATAAAAAATTAAATGCCACTCTTTCTTTCTTTTGCAAAGAAGAAGCGCTATGTAAGCAAGCCGTAAGTAAGAGGAACCGGAGTCGAGCGCGCCAGCCGGACACAGGTGGAGAACGAAGAGCCCTTGGAGAGATTCAAAACGTGGGCGAAGGCTCGAGCTCCACACAGGGCGCTTGGCCTCCCGCGGAGTCCTCGCAGGCAAACCTCGGGGAGCAGACCCAGAGCGGGCCCCAGGGAGGAAGGTCGCAGCGTAGGGAGAGGCACAACCGCATGGAAAGAGATAGAAGGTAACATGTGTGCTTGCTTGTCGACACGCAGGCTTACGGCAGCTACTGGCGACGCTAGGCAGGCTACTCCCGAAACAGCAGTTCAGTTCTTTCTAAATGTGTTCCCAGTGGAGAAAAGTTGGCCGAGGAGATGCTGACTTGGTTCAGCTCGGTGGGCCGGGGTCCCCAGGGTCACCCCAGGTTTGATGATTCGCCGGGAAGACTTAGAGCTGGGACCGATCACAGAGAAAGGACAGCAAATTTAGCCAAGGTGCTTGGGGAGAAGTCCGGGAGCCAGACGCGAGCTCTTGGGTGTGCCTCCCAGACGCGCTCTGCTCCCTCGGCCCCTGGTCCTGAGGCCAGCGAGCTTCCCAGCGGGGAGCACTCGTGAGAGACTCAGGGCCCCAGGATTTTATTGGCAGAGCGGGTCACGGGGACATTCCCTCCCTGGTGAGCCCCAGAAGGAGAGCCAGCACTCAGCATGAACCGTATTGTTTGTACCAACATTTTAGGCACAGTTAGGCACCTCACTAGTGGTGCTGGGAACCCTCCCGAGGCTGCAGTTCCCAGCAGCCGTCAGGTGCCGGCCGTGTGAGCGGGCCTTGGGAGACCGCTGCGCTGTGCTGCACACCGGGGCACCCAGCTTTGCCTGTTTCTTTTAAGAATGTTGGGGAGGGAAGGGGTTAAAACTGTTATTTAGGTCGTTTTATCTGCAGATTTTATTTAGATTTTACGTAGAACCAAAAGGTGGTTAATTTCTCTGTATTGCAGCTGGGTTTTTACTCGATGTTTCCGTAACATAATTAAGGTAGTTAACATAGTCCTTGACGGGGAGTTCGCCCCAGTCTCCTGTCCGCAGCCCGGGGCGAGGCAGGTATGTCGCTTCGGCTCCGGCTCCGGCGCTGACCTGAGGCAGTTTATTTCTTTTTAAGGGACGTGTTACAGCTAGCTAGCCCGCCCGTGGTCCTTCTTAGACCTGCTCACACACGCACGCGCACACGGACACGCGCACATGCTCCATCAACCTGAAGGACGTCTGTGAGCTCCAAAGGGCAGCTTTCCCACCCTGACATTTCACCAGCGTTTCCTGGGTACCTGCCGTGGGAGGACCCTTCCCCGTGGGTGGGCAGCCTGCCGTCCCCTAGGTGCCGTCCCCTAGGGCACCACGCTGCCGGTTCGCTCCCTCTCACCTCCGTGCCTCGTCGGGGACGTCGATCTGACCCCTGCACGGACTGGAGATCAGCGTCCGCTGTTGGGTTTGCCTGACGAGATCCCCACGTCCGCTCCACGTGTGCACGTGGGTAGGTGGGCAGCAAGGGTCGCGTTCTGTGCTGCCCTGTGTCCGCCTCTCTAGGACGTGGCGCGACGCCGAGTGTCCTCTGTGAGCGTTACTGTGGTCTGATCGTAAGGCCCAGTTGTGATTTAAGTTCTCTCTAAAATTACCTCTAAAAAGACTGGGTTTCGGGGTCTTAGCAGGCGGGCGGTCCGTGGTCCTTCTGTGAGCCGGGGCCCCTTGGCGGTCAAAGCCGTGACGTGGCTGCGGATGAGTCCCTTGGCACATGGAGAGCAGAGTCGTGACTCCTGAGTAAGGAACGGTCTACCCAGGGAAAGAGCACACGCAATTTTGCTTCCCGTTTGGGGGGTTTGGCTCTGTCCTTGGTCTAGAGACTTGAACCTGGCCCTTGCTCCTGGTCCACGAGCAGGACCGTCCCAGCGGAGTGCAGCCGAGTGCCAGGGGCCAGGCCAGGAGCAGTGGCCTGGTGCCTGCTTCTCAGCGTGATTACTTTGGATTTTGCCTGTAGGCGCAGGATCCGCATTTGTTGTGACGAGTTGAATCTTTTAGTCCCTTTCTGCAATGCGGAGACGGACAAGGCGACCACCCTGCAGTGGACCACGGCGTTCCTGAAGTACATTCAGGAAAGACACGGAGACTCTCTCAAAAAGGTCAGTAATGAGGGCAGGTGCAGTCTCCGAATGTTATAAACCTACAAGTGATTTTTTTGTCCATTTTTCCCTAAGATACCCCCGACGGTCCTTTGTTTCCTGGAATCCAGTGTTGGATACTGAATTTGCTTTGAGCAAAAGCTCGTTAGTGTTGTAGCGTGTCATTTACGGACCGATGGTCCCAGCCTGGGTCGGTTTGCTGACCTGCGGCGTCCGAGTGACAGCCCGGCTGCAGGCAGCGGACCGGATGGGGCTCGCCCGGGTTTCGGGCACCCGTTACCCTATGACAGCTTCGCGAAGGGTTGACGTGAGACGAGTTAGGCGGGAAGAGAGAGGCAGATAGCGTTCAACAGTCTGGAACCCACATGCATTCAGAAGGCGTGGAAGAGATTCTCTTCCATGGGCTGGGTGAGCGGGGACAACATGGGGCCCTGGGGCCCGAGCACCTGGACCCCGAGTGCAGCCAGAACCACCTTGACCCTGTCTGTCTGGTCCCAGGGGCAATTCCAGCGAGCGAGCGCGGCTCCTGGCGGGGCCGATCGCATGGTGTGAGCGGGAGGGAGCGCAGCCGCCCCTTTTTCGGGGGTCAGTGGGAGAACGGGGCGCTCCCGGCATTGGCTTCACTGCTCTGCCCTGGGGGGCACCTCGGCTCCCGGTGCCGGCCTCAGCATGCTGGCAGTCAGGCTGAGCGCGGCTGAGGCCCTGGGGGGGCAAGCCCCGCGCACCCCAACGCTGCTCCCTGTCCAGGCCATCGTGTGGCTGCTGTGGTCGCGGCGTCTGGCAGGGACCGAGCTGAGGTTGGCGCGTCGATGCGAAGCCTTGTCCAAAGAGCCTCCTGCATGTGGACCGCGCGGGGCAGGGCCCGCGGCTGTGTTTCCGGCCCCACTCTGTCTCCGCGGGACACCGCGGCATCGCCCGTGTGACCGCGTCTCAGAGTGGCATTTGCGTCCCGCTCCCTCCCAGTGGCTTGCGGTGACCCTGCGGCTCGCGTTTGAGGTGATGTGTTCGAGGGAGGCTGTGAATTTTAATAAAATGATGTTCTTGTGCATTTTTTTAAAGCTTTTTTTCTTGATTCCAGCCAGTTAGCGCAGCATGATGGTGTCCGTGGCAGGTGTAGGACAGATGGGCACGTCCGGCCGCCGCCCGGAGGTCGGCAGCACAGGCGTCCCCCTTCCTGCCCGTCCCGGCCCCCGCCGCCGCCCGCGCCCGCTCTGCTGGCCCTCTGTGGGCTCTGGAGTGCGGAGTCCGTTTCTTTGTTTTTCTTAAGGGATGAGGTATTTAATTAGGTTCTTTGTAAGAATTTAGAACGCCGCTTTGTGAGGGCCAAGTCTGTCTGGGAGAAAACACCGAGCGGCCGTGGCCCCGAACGGAGCAGTGGCCTTGCGCCACGGCAGAGTCCGGGGCCTGCGGCTGTCCGCCCGGCCTCGCGTCCGCCGCCTCCAGCTTCTGTTCTCGGTGTCGACGCTCTCGCCCTCCGCGTCTGGGTTCTGCAGATTCCCGCGGGAGGCGTCAGCGAGGCTCCAGGGATTTTCACGCTGCGGGTTTGGGCAGGGGTGGCGGTGGCGAATTTCCGATGCGATCGACCGCGGAGTTCAACGGAGGGCCAGAGGCGCAGGCCTAAGTGGCAAAGCCGGTGCGCGCGGCTGCAGGGAAACCCGCCCTCTTGCCTCCGCATCGCCTGGCGGGGCCCGGCTCGGTGGTCCCCGGGGGATGCGGGCTCGGCCTGCTCACGCGCTCGCTGGGAGGTCACCCCCCCCCCCCAGCTCAGCAGCCCGCAAGGCTCATCTCCGGAGGAAGACCTCGGCGCTTCGCGAGGTTTACCCGCCGGAGCCCTGACCGGCCTCGTCACCGCCGGCTGCATCTGCAACAGTTGCACGAACCTTCTGCCTCTTTCCAGGCCTGGACTCAGCTGCCCAGTGCCTGGTCTGCTCTGGCCCCTCCGGCGTGCGCGGCGGATGGGGAGCGCCTGCCCGTGCCGAGGGGGGTTGGGCTTTCGGCTGCGGCTGTGTTTCCCCTTCTGGCGCTTTCGCCTGCGCGTTACCTTCCCGCCTCGGGCCGCACCCGCCTTCTCGGCTCTCCCGCCCGCCGTCTTGCAAGATGGGACAAGAGTCCGTTTCTTGTTTGACTTCTCTCTTTTTTTCCTTGGCTGCTGTGTTTTCTTTCTTAAATTCCACGTGGGAGTGAAACCACACGACTCTGCTCCACAGAGTTCACACGCACGATCCCCTCCGGTTCCGACCACGTCGATGCAAAAGCCGGTCTTCGTCCCCTGACGGAGGCGCCGTGGCCACATCTTGCCCGTCCGTCCGCGCGTCCGTGCAAGGGCATCTCGGTCCCTTGCACAGCTCGCCTACGGCGGACCTCGCTGCTCTGGGCGCTCGGTGCGCGTCTCCCTTCGCGCCACGGCGTCCGCATCTTGGGGGGAAATACCCGCAGAGCGATTGCTGGGTCGTAGGCAGCTCTCTTGTCAGCTTTCTGAGGGAGCTCCGTGCTGTTGTCCAGAGTGGCCGCACCAGCCTGCGTCCCCGCCGACGGTGCGGGAGGGTCCCCCTTTCTCCGCATCCTCGCCAGCGTCTGTCGTTCCTGACTGGTCAGTTCCGGCTGTTCTGACTGGCGTGATGATGCTCATGATGCCGGGTGATGTTGAGCAGCTTTTCATGTGTCTGTTGCCACCCGGATGTCTTCTTTGGAGAAAAGCTTTTATATTTTTGAAGATGATTTGGGGCGCCTGGGTGGGCTCAGTCGTTAAGCCTCTGCCTTCAGCTCAGGTCATGATCCCAGGGTCCTGGGATCGAGCCCCGCATCGGGCTCCTTGCTCAGCGCGCTTCTCCCTCTCCAGCTCCCCCTGCTTGTGGTCCCTCTCTCGCTGTGTCTCTCTCTGTGATAAATAAACAAAATCTTTTAAAAAAACCAAAAATGGAAATGATTTAACGTTTGGCCTGGTGTACCTGTTAGCGGTGAGTTATTAATATGATTCATCCGTAAGTGATGACGGCACTCAGCTCACAGCAGACCTGTTAACTGTCTTTGTATGTATTCCGAGACCAGATATGTTAAAACTCATGTCTTATATCTCGTGTATAAACATGGCTTGGGTTGGGGCGTCAGGGTGGCTCAGCGGGTTAAAGCCTCTGCCTTCGGCTCGGGTCCTGATCCCAGAGTCCTGGGATCGAGCCCCACATCGGGCTCTCTGCTTAGTGGGGAGCCTGCTTCCTCCTCTCTCACTCTCTGCCTGCCTCTCTGCCTACTTGTGATCTGTCAAATAAATAAATAAAATCTTTAAAAAAAAAAAAAAAAAACATGGCTTGGGTGGGCCCGGCAGGAGCAAAACCTCCCTGCGGAGACCTGGGACCAGCGCTGCGGCCAGGCACTGCCAGGCCACGGCCCTGGTCCCAGGTCTCACTGCCGGGCGCTCCCCGTGGGCTGGTCCTACCCTTTCCGAGTTGGGGCATCTGTGCCCTTGTCTCTCGGCGGCTGTGGGTGTCCTGGCTTCTGGTCTTGTTCTGCTCTGTTGGCTTTTGTGGGAGGGCACACGGTAGTGTTTTTTCCCGTTGTAATTTGCTTGTATGTTGCTCTGAAAGCTTACCTTCTTTATTTTTTTGTAGTTTTAATCTTTCTGACATCTTGAGTTTAAAAGCTTTTGGTCTGTTTTTCACATTTATTTATTACGTTTTCATAAGCGAAGATGGTCTGTATAAAGAAACAGTTTCTTGAAAGTTTGCTGAGACTTTCGTTGTGACCTCTTCTGTGGTCAGTTTTTAAAAGTTCTGTATTTATTTGGAAAAAACATGTATTGTCCATTTGGTGAGCTCTGCGTTTGTTGGGTTGGGACCATTAATAGCGACTCAGACCCTTGCTCTCGGGACACCTGGGGGGTTCAGTTGGTGAAGCCTCTGCCTTCAGCTCAGGTCATGGTCTCAGGGTTCTGGGATCAAGTCCTGCATCGGGTTCTCTGCTCAGCGGGGAGCCTGCTTCTCCCTCTCCAGCTCCCCCTGCTTGTGTTCCCTCTCTCGCTGTGTGTCTCTGTCATAAATAAGTAAAGTCTTAAAAAAAAAAAAGGAAAGAAAGAAATTTGCTTTTTTTAAGTTTGGTTTTACTTATTTCATCTCCACACCCAAACTCATGACCCCAAGGTCAAGAGTCACACGTTCCTCCTGCTGAGCCAGCCAGGTGCCCCCCAAAGTCACTCTTTCTATCAGGCGTTCTCATATTTACAAACCTAACGTGCCTATCAGCTTTGTGTAGGCGTCACCTCAGGGTGTTCTGACTCGTAAAACTCCCTTGATACTCTGTCATTTCCCTGAGACAGCGGCTGCCGGCTCGCCTCTGGCCCCGGTAAGGAGGTGCCGGGGCCCCGGGGAACCCAGCCCGCACCGGGGCTCCCCACTGCTGGCAGAAGTGTGCACAGCCGGGTGGACGCCGGCGCTCACCTTGTCGTGTGCACGACGTTCCCGTAGTCTCGAGTACTTTCTTCGTCGAAGTGACGGTTTCCTTCTTTGTGACTTTTACATTACTTTTTTATTATTCTCAGAGGTAAATTCTACCTTCTCATATATGGGCAAATATTTTACATTTTGGGCTTTTGAGTGTCAGGATATACATAGGAAATTGTCAAAATGTGGCTCATCTTAGACCCTCAAGCCCTTTAAAGTTCGGGAAGAAAATAGATCTGAGCAGGTATAGCCCGAGTGCAGGTGGCAGGAAGCGCACTGCGGCCACCGCTGGTGGGCCTGGTGTTATCAGTGCAGCGCGGTACTCCTGTGTCCCTTGGTGGATGTGAATCCAGGAGGAACCCGCTACAGCCCAGTGACAAAGACAACATGATTCAAAACCAGCAAAGGATTTGAGTACCTTCTTCCAAAGAAGATAAACAAATGGCCCACAGGTCCGTGAGCAGATGCTCAACATCCCTGATCGTCCGGGAAATGCAGATCAAACCACGGGGCTCTGCCGCATGCGCCCAGTGGGTGTGGCCGGCACGCACAGACGGACAGACAGACAGGTGGAATCGCAGGTCTCAGAGCAGAACCCTGTGCAGCTGCTGTGCAAAATGGGGTGACAATTCTCAGAAAGTCAGAATTGCCAGATGGGCTGTTGCATTTGTGGGTGGGGATCCGGGTGGACACTTGTTTGGGAATGTTCACAGCAGCCTGGACGTGGAGGCCCCCAAAGGTCCATCAGCAGAGGAGTGGATAAGCACAGCGTGTGCACCGACAGCACAATGTGGTTCGGCCACAGCCCGGGTGCCCCCGAGGCTGCCGCTCATGGAAGGACAGCTCCTGTGCCAACCTCTGTGTGGTCCCAATTCGTATGCAGAAAATGGGACATGGGGTGGGTGGTGGGGGAGGGCAACAGTCCGTGTCTCATGGGGACAGAGTGTCTGTGGGGGGGATGATGAAAAGTCAGAAACCGTGCTGATCATACGGCCCCGTGCAGGTAGTGCCACTGGGTAAAACCGTTTAAAGTGGCTGAAATGGAAAACTTCATGTTCTGTATTTTTTTTACCATAATAGAAAATCTATAAACGTAAATTTAGTTTTTAAGAATGTTATGCTTTAGGGGTGCCTGGGTGGCTCAGTGGGTTAAAGCCTCTGCCTTCGGCTCAGGTCATGATCTCAGGGTCTCAGGTTCGAGCCCCGCATCGGGCTCTCTGCTCCACGGAGAGCCTGCCTCCCTCTCTCTCTGCCTGCCTCTCTGCCTACTTGTGATCTCTGTCAAATAAATAAAAAAGATCTTAAAAGAAAAAAAAAAGAATGTTATGCTTTAAAAAAAGAATTACGGAAACGTATCCATGCACAGACATGGGGAGAGCAGAGCACAGAGCTCCAGTGTTCCTCGGGCACGAGGGCGTGTTAGTGCCCCGTCCTGTGGCCCTCGGTGGGTGGTTTAAAGCCTTCCGCAGATCTCTCGGTTTCATTCTCAAGGGCATCTCTGAATGTTGACACGTGGTTAAACAGCCACGCCGCATCCAGACGCCCCGAAGGGCTTGCAGCCGTCTCTGTGCTGCCCACTCCCCTGAGTCAGGATCCAGAAGCTGTCCAGCCGAACGTTGGTTGGTGGTGCTCAACATCGCTGAGTACACGATGGCTTCCTCCTTTCCGCCCTGTCCTTTTTAAAAAGATTTTATTTATTTATTTGACAGACAGAGATCACAAGGAGGCAGAGAGGCAGGCAGAGAGAGAGGAGGAAGGAGGCTCCCCGCTGAGCAGAGAGCCCGATGCGGGGCTCGATCCCAGGACCCTGAGATCATGACCTGAGCTGAAGAGGCTTAACCCACTGAGCCACCCAGGCACCCTCCCCCCGCATCCTCTTTTGACTGAAGAGATGGAACCCCCGTGCCGTGGCCTTTCCCGCCTTGTACATTTCGCGTACCCCGATCTTTGTTTCCCAGAGGCTGAGGAGATCAGGCCATGTGCTTGCTCTCGCCTTTTGTGAGCTTGGGGCTGCCCGGCGCGCTCAGGAAACGGCCAGTCTGACCCTGCTGTGAAGCCCGGGACTTGTCTAAGTGCCTAGAGGCAGAGAGCAGGAGCAAGGGCCGCGGTGGACAGGGCTCTGCGGGAGCCCCAGCTTCCAGAGCCGACCCCTGATGCCAGCCCGCCGCTGGCATCACTCCCGCCGTGTGCCCGGGGTAGTGATGGGCCCGGTGTGTCTAGTGGTGATGGAAGTTCTGCAGGGAGACGGCAGTGATGCTGCAGGAAGCCGGCCCGGCAAACGCGCGCACACGCGTGAGAATGGTTAAGTAGCGTGCAGAGTTTACTGTGGTAGAAAACACAAGTGTAGGTGTTTGTTTTTAAGTAAAGAAGCCTTTTAATATGGATGGGTATTACAGGAATTATTGGAAAATTAATCGTAGGTGTAAATGTGACTCTTTGAGAAAAACGTTTGAATCCCTGTTTTCACCCCGCACACCCCTGACAAGAGGTGACGTGAGTTTGTGGATGACACGTTCCATCTTTTGAAGTAGTTTAGGTCATAATTTCAACCTTTGGTGTATTTTTAATTTTTTGTAATCTTATTTATTCATCTTAAGTAATCTCTACCCCCAGCGTGGGGCTTGAACTCACGACCCAGGATCCAAGAGCTGCCCACCGCCACTCGCTGAGCTGGACAGGCGTCCCCAGCCTTGTCTGTTTTGAGATAGTTTGAGTCCGTAAATTCACAGCATTAATGGTTCTTTCTCAATTTCAGGAATTTGAGAGTGTGTTTTGTGGTAAGACTGGCCGAAGGCTCAAGTTGACCAGACCGGACTCCTTGGCGGCCCGTCCTGCGCAGGAGAGCCTACAGAGCAGCCCGGCCATGGACGTCAAGTGACAGGAAGGGACCGCCAGTTCCGGCAGTGGCGGCGGCTGCCCGGGGCCCCCAGCGTCCGCGCGGC
This sequence comes from Mustela nivalis, assembly GCF_964662115.1. Taxonomy (NCBI): domain Eukaryota; kingdom Metazoa; phylum Chordata; class Mammalia; order Carnivora; family Mustelidae; genus Mustela; species Mustela nivalis. Next base: position 142,542,756 of record NC_139027.1, on the reverse strand, counting down.
CCTGGAGCCCCGGCGATCTGGCTCTGGGGGACGTGAGTCCAGCTGAGGGGCCTCCGCGGGGACATCACAGCACGTTTTGTAGAGATGTTTGTCTAGAACGAAATCCTTAGCCTTTCGTGTCCTCTTACACCATTTGGGGATGAAGACATGTTGACAATTAGCAAGAAACTTTTCAATTATCCGCCTGATTCCATCATGTTTTCTTAACATGATAACTTCAAAAATTAACATCCTTTGTAATTTCCTTAGTCTTCCAAGGTGCACCGCTTTTTACTTATTTTATTTACATTTTAAATATGCCCACTTAGCGATTGGAACAAGTTAAATTGTTCTTGATTAGAAGTAGTTTGGAGATTTTACTCCCTTGTTTCTCTCTCCCCGTGCTGACTTCCGGTGACACGGGACCGTGTTCTGTGACGCGGTCCGTGTCCAGCCTTGTCGCTGGACATTTTCCAGAGACTCCCTTTGAAGCCACTTTTGCCCGTAAAGGAGATATTGTCACCGTGGATTCCTTCAATGCCCTCATTTTCATATTCAGAGTCATTACTTGGTGTGTAATAAACTAGTGTTTGGAACTGAGGTTTTCACACGAGTGGCTTTATTTATCACAACAGATAATAGTGGGTTTGCTCGCGGTACAGACTCCCCTTCAAGAAACATTTACTCGGAGACAGTTTGCACACGAAAGAAGCAGGTAAATCAGACCAGACCATGTAGAGGGGGTGCCGTACATGAAACCCTTTATTTGTTAGACTGGGGTCGCTTGGGTCCATCTGCCGTCTTAGGGGATTCGCTCTCAGTCCTCACACGAGTGTGGTGCGGACGGGCGGCCGTTCCAGGCCTCCGCGTGCATGTGCCCCGTCCCCCTCTCAGGGCTGGGGTCCAGCTGGCACACCTGGGCCTATGTCTGAGGTGCGCGGTGACCGCTGACGGGCAGTTGTAAATGCGCTAGGGACGGCTCCGGACAACAGGTCGACGAAGGACACTCTCAGGGACCAAGTGTCCGGTCGCTGCCGTTGAGAACACGAGGGGAGGCCAGGAGGGCCGTGAGGGCCGTCTGGATGCCATGTGTCGCCACCCCCCCGCCCCCAGAGCGCTGCGGCTCCTCGCGTCCTTCCGGGGCTCCCCGCTGGCGTCGGCACTGGCTTCTCGCTTCCTCCGGTTAGGTGTTAGGAACTTCTAGAACCTGACTTCTCCCCGCCGCCTCCCATCAGGGCTCCTTGGCAGGCTGAGGTGTCACAGATGCCGGGGGTCCCCTGAGCGCCGACAGCACCGCGGAGGCCAGGATCACCTGGAGGCCCGGGCTCGCCGTGGGCCCCGTCCCGGCCGTCTCTGCTGACGCCAGGCACACCCTGCGGTCCTGGAGACGCAGCAGGAAGGGGAGTGTCGACCTAAGCCTAGAACAGCCACTGAGCCTCCCGCCCCGCGCCCTTCTGTGTGGGGCTTATTCAAGACTGTGGGCGGCGGGGATGAGGGCAGAGGATGAGGCGGGGAGGAGGTGGGGCCCGGGGCCTGTCCCCAGTGCCTCGGCTCAGACCTCAGACCGGAGCAGGGCTCCCGGGGAGCCGAGGGAAGAGAGCCAAGCCGGGGGTGGGGCTGCAGGGCTGCCTGGTGAGTGGGGACAGGTGACAGTCGGCATGGCCTGCGCGGGAGCCCTGTGGGGCGCGTACCTTGGGGATGGGCCCCCTGGGTAGGTGGAGCAGGATAGGGCAGCTGGGGGTGGGGGGCACGGAGCCGGGGTGCGGCCTCAAGGGCCGGGGGAGGAGAGGCCTTCTGGGTGCTCAGGGAGGACTGGAACGTGGTCTCCGCCCGGCCCACGGTGTGGGGGCGCGTGGAAGGCTGTGCAAGGGGACTCAGGTGTCCTGAGGCTGGCCCGGGCTGCACCGCGGGGCCTGGGGGCTCCTCATTGGACACTAAACCCTCAGGATACACGTGGGCCAACTCGGAGGGAATTCTGGAATGTAACTGACCTCGACGCCAGCCTGCTCTCACCGAGCGGAAACTGACTGACTCTGTGTGACGAGACCCGCCCAGACCCGGTATCGCTCGGACGGGTCGGTCTGACGGTTCCTGACTGTTCCCGACCATCTGAGACGGCTTCACCCAGAGAAAGACATCGTGACACGCGTTCCCCACCCAGATGCAGCCCCGGGTCAAGTCCCAACGCCCTGGGAAAGCTGCCGGTGACCGGCACCCACCTTGCAGCCCCTGGTCCCCAGCCGGCCCGTCCAGTCCCGCGCCCGCCGCACCCTTGTCTCCTCTGTCTCCTGGGGCCCCTGTCGGAAAGCACCGGACGTGTGAGGACCCGGCTGGGGTTCGAGGAGGGACCCACCAGCGTGTCACCCGCCTTCTGACGGGCAGGGCTCCGCCTGGTGAGTGTTCTCCTGAAGTGAAAACACTCAGAGAAGCAACACGACCCCCGGGGAGAGAGGACGATGGAGGCCCGTTCGGAAGGGAGCTCGTAACAGGCCGAAAGGCCTTCAGATCCCGCTCGCGGCCTTCTGCTGGATGACAGCAGGGCCTCGCGCCCCGAGCCGGCACCGGAGACGCTCAGAGCCTGCAGCCGTCCTGCGGCCGCCCCACACCGTGGGACCGTGACCTCAGGACCGACGCCGCATCTGCGAAGATGTGTTTGTCTCCAGGGAGGAAACTGTTCAGCCTCGGAGTTTCTCGAATACAAGGGCAGCGGCCCTGCTCATTCTGGAAGGACTTGCAGTAAACTTTGTCTCACCAAGGAAGAAAGGAAATCACAGTTAAGTTTCTCTCAGAAACAGTTTTCTTATGCTGTTTCTTAGAAACAGAACTCCTGGATCAGTAAGCCGGCGCGGACCGGAATGCCGAGCTCTAAGTCCAGAACTGGGGCCGGGGACACGGTGCACACTCGGACAGGGGTGCGTGTTAAAGGCCGTTTTGGAAAAGCCCAGTGTCCACGAGTTCCCACTCGTGTCACCCACGAGGCCCGGTTCCATGGGCCAGAGCGTCCGCGGCTGCGGCTCGGCGGGGGCCGGGACAGACCCTGTCAGCAACGGGGCCCAGCCATGAGGCCATGCGGTTTCTGCACTGCACTTCCCAGCGCTTCCGAGGGAGTTCTGTGTGATTGGTGCTTTTTACCACAGGAGCGCTCGCGTGCGTCAGTTTTTCAGGGTCGGATGCGGTTAAGGGTGATCGAGCTCCCGCTGTTCGTCCCTCACATTTTGTCTGCCCCCGCCCCCGACCGCTGTTCGGAGGGTGTCCGTGGGGCCCGCGGCATGAAGAAGGGGTTAACCGGGCCGCACAGAGGACGGCGCGGCCCACTCACCTCTGGGCCCCGGGTCTCCCAGCTCTCCGGTGGGACCACGGTATCCAGGGGGCCCTCGGGCACCGGGGTGGCCGATGGAGCCCGGGGGTCCTGGGGGACCTGGGGGCCCCGCTGGACCAGGCCGGCCTGCAGATCCGGGCGCTAAAGGCTTCCTCAGGTGGGCGGCTAACTGTGCGATTTGTTCTTTTGGAAAAACAAAGATGCAGGCGCTTACTCGAGGAGGATCAGCAAAGGCCGCCCCCGAGGCAGAAAAGATCGAGGCACCTAACTCTCTTCGGGGCGCAGCCCTGATACTGCTCCCTTTCCCGCGTGCCCAGGAGGAGATGCTCATTTTGGGGGGACTCCTTACAAATCCTGGGGCGCAAAGTGGCCAAGAGCTGGCCGCATCGTCTGTGAAGGCTGGAAGGCGCAGGTCTCCGTCCCTGCTGACGGCGACCCAGACATCTAGACCCGCCCCCTGTGCCCCCGCCTGTGCTGAAGCCGGGGGAGGGAGCCCCCGCCGGGCGCAGATGGAGACTAGCCACCCCCCAGGGAGGGGAGAGGTGGAGGAGGCCGGGGTGCGCAGGGGTGGAGGGCACTCACCACCGAGCATCCCTCCGCACAGCTCCCGGATGTGCTGTTCGCTGGCTTCTCGCCCCTGAAATTCACCCCGTCAGTGCGGCAGCAGATGGGGGCAGCCGGCTCCCTTAGACGGCTCCCTTAGACGCGGCCCCCCACCCCACATCGGTCTCGGAAAAGTGACCAAGGCCGGCCAACACCACCCTCAACAGAGGGAAAGACGTACCGGGACTCCGGGCTTCCCGGTGATGCCAGGCAGGCCTTGTACTCCTGGGAAGCCCACGGGGCCGGGCGGGCCTGGGAGGCCCTCGACGCCTCTGGTGCCGTTGGGACCCTGGATGCCCTTTGGGCCCAGCTCCCCTCGATTGCCGGACTAGAGGAAACCGGACAAGGCAGGTCGGAGTGCGCAGCGGCCAGCAGCTGCCGCTCCACCGCCGCAGGCCGGTCCAGCATCTCCTTTGGACTTTGTTGCTGGAACAGCTGGCGGCCACTTACCTCTCCTTTGGGTCCGACCGCACCACCGGGACCCTGCAAGAGAGCAGTTGTCCATTGCACTGTTAGCCGGCGGGCACTCGCTTCCCAAGGGCAGGGCTGGTGCGGGGGGGACAGGGGGCAGGTGGGGAACCGCCAAGAAACCACCCTCGGGGCTGCCTCAGGACGTGAAGCGGCGACTTCCTTTCACCATCCTGAGTAGTTCTTCTCTCGCTGGGACTGTGTTCTCCGCACGGACGATTTTGTGACTTATTTTCCTAACGAGTGTTTTCAGTAGCCGCTCGGCGTGTCTCGTTACACGCGTTTACTTTGTTCCCCGTGTCCATCGCCAACTCGCTCTAGCAACGGACGTCTGGACCTCTCTGTGCCTACAGTCCCCTTCTCCAACCGCGTCCTCTGGAAGCTTCCCAGCTGCACGTGCGGAGGGCCGTGGTCCCCCACTGAGGGGATCCCAGCCGGCAGGCACGGCTGCCCCCATCAGGTTGACAGGGCTGGGAGCCAGGGCGGGGGGCCAGGGCGGGGGGCCAAGGCCGGGGTGCAGCTGGTCAGAGTTGTCCAGGAATTCCGCAGAAGGACCCGTGCGTGCGCGCGCACATGCAGCCGAGCTTGTCCTGGCTACAGCCATGGGGCCCGCAGCCTCAGGGTCCCTGGGGCTCCCCGCGCTGCCCGGAGCTGCGGACGGCACCCCCACCCCGCAAATGGGACTGATTTATTCTCAGCTGTTGACAAAAGCGAGGCCGATTTAATCCCACTCACCAGCTCTCCTTTGTCCCCAGGAAAGCCATCGGAACCTGCGACGCCCTGAAACCACACGCCCCAAGGTCAGAGAGCGGCTTTCCAAGCTCGGGCGCCAGTCCCCAAGCCCTAGGCCCAGGGTGGGGATGCCGGCTGACTGCAGAGACCAGCAGGACACACGGACCCTCTCTTGCCAAGCAGCATCTCAGGGGGTTGTGGCTTACTCTAGGCCCTCAACCACTACGAAGAGGGCCAGGAGCCCCCAGAGGTCACAGGCCCGGCCCCTGAGCCTTTCCTGAGAGAGTGCGCCTTCTGCAGACAGTCCTGGGGCCCAGACTCCACTGCCCCCGACAAGGCCCATTCCCAGAAGGTCAGCGGGAGCACCCCCTCGCTGGGAGCTGGGGCTCGCTGTCCAGAGCGGTCCCCGCTGCTCAGAAGGCACGAGAGAGAGCAGGTAATGGAGGAGGGAGGGAAAAAGAAGGGACCTGACCCCTGGGCGTCCACTCACCTGGTCTCCCTTAGGGCCGGCGGCTCCTCCTGGGCCCTGGCACAGAGAAGGTCAGTGTTAGAGGGAGCTCGGGGATCCCTGAGGCGGCCCCTCCAAGCTGCGTAGCACGGCGGGGCTGGGAAAGCAGGCCCTCCCCGGGCGCGTTCCCTGTCCGTGGCACTGTTCTGTGCATGCCCGTCTCTGGAATCTTCCGGAAAAACGGTCTTGGGGGCCCCGGAGCATCGCATCCACGGTGCTGTGACTGTGTCCCAGGCCTCAAATCTGGCGTCGCTCCCGGTACTGTGGGCCGTGCGCGGGTCATTGCCCACACGGAGCTGCCGCGTCACAGCGCCCAGAGCTCGTGTTCCTCACCTTCCCAGAGGACCCGGAGACGAGGGACGGGTCTGGAGGAACTGCCAGGATTGCTCACAAAACATGGAAATAACACCTGCCCATCTGCTCCAACAGCAGCAGAGTGAGAACTTGCCCGAGGGGCAGAGACGGGCCGCCCCGACCACAGTGGAGGCCACGTGCAGCGAGGGGCGGGAAGATTCAGGCAAAGCCGGTGGGCACAGCCCCCGGGGAGGCCCCGGCCCGGTTCGCGAGCCCCAGACGCCTGGGATTTCCTGCCTGGAGGCTGATGAAGGGCCCCCGGTCCGGCCACAGGCCCGTGGTTTCCGGGCCCCCTGCCCCTGCCTCCCCCTGCAGCTCCTCGGCCTCCCGCCTGCGGTGAAGTCTGGCGGCCAGCCGGCCATCGTGGGACCTGAGCACACATCTGAGGAGGGCTCCAGGCTGCCCTGACCATCCCCAGACGACAGGGACCCTACAGCAAACGTCCCGACGGGCACAGGGCGCCCAGGACGGTCAGAAGCAGTGAGGCCTAACGGTGCCTAGAGCCGGGGCTTCGCTTATCTAAAGTGCATCAAGCAATCCTCGAAAACCCAAAACATGAAGCCCTGGGCCTCCCCTGGGTTCCACGGGGGCCCGCCAGCAGCGGGCAGGTGCACCGCGTGGGTCCTCGGATGGAGAATGGGGGCGGGGACCCCCCAACAGGGAACGGCCACTCACCCGGTCCCCGGTGCCACCTCGAAGGCCCTGGGGGCCCGGCAGGCCAGGGTCTCCCATGCTGCCCTTCTGGCCCTACAGACAAGGACCAGCCTGTCAGCACCCACAGGGGAGCCTGGCGGGGACACCGCCCCCCACCCCCCTGCCCAGCAGGCCCCCCTGGGCTCACTGGGCATAAAGCCTGGCCCCAAACCTCACCCACCTGGAAGCCTCGGATACCAGGGGCTCCAGGAGGGCCTTGTGGGCCCAGAGCGCCCTGAAAGAGAAAGGGAAGGAGTGAGTTCTGCTCTGCTTGCCCCGGGGACGCTGGCCGTCGGGCCCGGAGGCTGCGGACAGACGTGGGAGCCCTGGTGGGGGGGGCAGTTGGGGTTGGAGAGCTCGGCCTTCCCCTCAGCTGCCACGCCTCAGTCTTGGGACCCAGGTACCCACAACCAGGGCTGTGGGGCCGGCGTCCTCATGATCCCTCTGTCCGTCTATGGAGGCGAGGGCGGCATCTTGTGGAGCCGAGACCAGGCCGCTGACCTAGGCCAGGTGTGGCGACTTAGTCCCTCGGCACAGAGGTCTCCAGCTGGGCTTGGCCCTCACTGTCTTTCGGCTTTCACGGGGTCAGCCCACGGGTGCACCCAGAAGGCCTCCCAGCCTGCACAGAAACCTGGTCGCGTGGTGATGCCGCGGCACCCTTCCCCTGGGCCACCCTGCGTCCCTCACTCACCGCCGAGCCCCTGTGGCCAGCTTCCCCACGCTCCCCGGGCACGCCAACGTCTCCCTGCACAAGGAGAAGCGGAGCGCTGTGTCGGCGGAATCCGTGGACTTGGGGGGTGGGGGACAGGTGGGGAAGGGGTGGGGCGGGGTGGGGAAGGTGGGAGGACTTACCGGGATGCCGGGCTCTCCTGAGGGGCCGGCCTCTCCCAGCTCGCCAGCTCGGCCCTGCACAGGACGCGAGAGCCCTGAGTGCCCACACGGCCCCTCCGGCCCGGCCCGGCGCTGCCCCCGCCCACCCACCAGGACAAAGAAGCCACATACCTGTTCTCCCTTCTCGCCCTTGGACCCTGCTCGTCCCGGGAGGCCCTGCACGAGTCAGACGTCAGGGCTGCGGAACCCGCAGCAGAGCACCCCAAAGAGGGCCGGTTCCCCTGCACAAGCCCCGGCTTGGGGACCCAGGGGCGTGGACCCCCATCTCAGGAACACCGAAGGAAGCCCGAGCTCTCACCGGCAGCCCGTTGGGACCCTTCTCTCCTGGGGCGCCACTGCGACCAGACTCTCCCTGCGGGAGATCAGGGACCGGCTGCTGAGGCCCGGGAAGCCGAATCCCGCAGATCCCCCGCCCCGCAGGCCACCGGCCCGACACCAACCTTCTCACCGTCGAGTCCCGGCACACCGTCGCGGCCGTCCTTGCCCGGCACACCCTGGGGACGGGGGACGGGGTGAGGCCTGCTCTGCCCCTCGTTCCCCGCCTCCCCGGTCCCCGCACTGGGTCAGCAGACCCCAGGCCGCCCCACCCCACGCGGTGACCTGGGCAGCCCTCCGACTGCAGCCGAGGGCAGCTGGTGCATGGCAAGGGGCCAAGGGCAGTGTGAAGGGTCCCACACGCTGCCACCCACATCCCCGCAGGGACACTCCCCCATGGCCTGGCTCACAGGTGATGGAACAGGCTTGGGAGCCAGGAGGAGAGCACCCCGACCCCCTCGCGGCCTCCCTCCGTCCTGCTTTCCCCGAGAAGGAGGCCGGAGGAGCGTGCGGGGGGCCTGTGCTCGCGGGCGGGGTCAGGAGGGGACGGGAGGGGTTCAGGCCTGGGCTGAGCGCGCGCAAACCCTCAGAACCCTCCTGGCTCCAGGCCAGGACGGCACAGGGCACACAAAGACCCTCCACCTGGCCCCCGTGCCACGGAGACACCGGGGGTGCCCTGCCGTCGGAGAGGGATTCTCCAGGGGATGGGTGGGCCGGTCGGGCAGCCACGCCGTGCTCCGCGCAGGGACCCAGCCTCCGCCCAGCGCCAGGGTGGCCGTGCGTACTCACCGGCTCTCCACCCGGGCCTGCTACCCCGGGGACGCCTTTGGGACCAGGCCTGCCCTAAAAGACACACAATTGGCAACATTTTGGGGGGAGCCTGAGAAAGCACCTCCCGGGTGCCGCCCCTCAATCCCAGGCAGCCTCGCGTCGGGGACAGTGGACTCCGGGGCCTGCGTGCTCAGGGCTGGGGACGGCCCTGCTGGCCCAGCCCGACAGCAGGGGAAAGGCCTGCGGATCCAGGACCCAGCCTCGCATCCCATGCTCACGTCGGCCGCCAGACACGAGCTCCTTAGAGCCCCCTGGAGAACTGCCCGGACCCCGTGGGCCGGTGCTATCCAGGGACGCACCACCCCCAGGAAAGGGCAAGCCCCGCCCCAGCACGTGTCATCTGGGCGTGTCCCCCCCCCCCCCCCCCCCCCCGCCCCAGCCCAGATCAGGGTGTTTGGAGGAAGGAGCAGGAGAAGCCAGATTCTCTCACTTACAAGGTCACCCTTGGGGCCGCGGAAACCCTCAGGGCCCCTCTCGCCTCTGTCACCCTGAAACGACAGGGGGCGAGGGGGGTGGGGGAACAGAAAGTTAACAACTCGAGCAGGTTGGAGAGCCGCCCTGCGGGGAGACTGACCGGGCCGGGCCCCAGAAGTGTTTAGAAGAGCAGGACCGATGCTGCCAAGGACCACGGGGGCCAGAGGGGCCAACCGCACCCCGTGAGTGTCCAGACAGAAGGATACCAGCTCTTGCAGCACACTCGACGCCCCCCCCGGTGTGCCCACTGCCACCTGCTCAGGTGTGCCCAGGGCTATGGGCCCATGAGAGGACTCGGTCCTGGAGAGGACTCAGTCCTGGGGAGGGCCAGCCCAGCGCGGCCCAGTGGGACTGGGGGAGGCACCGGCATGCGGAGGAGGAGGAGAGGGACCGAAAGCCTTGGCTGCTCTCCACCCCGGATGCACACATACCACTCTCCCCGGGGCTCCTGGGATCCCTGGCGGCCCTCGGAATCCAATGGGACCCTGTGAGGGAGTGCGGGGGTATCTGGTATCTGGGCCTCTTGTCTGGAGCCTGGCCAGCGTCCCTCCGAGGCCCTGGCTCCATCCAGAAAGATCTCGGCTCCAGCAGCCCCAACCAGACAGCCCCCAGCAGGCCCCTCCTCACTGGCCACCCAGAGGCCCAACCCGCTTCCCCCCCATCTTCCAGGGCCTCCCCCCCAGCCCCTCCCCTCCTGAAGGTGGCCTCCCACAACAGCCTGGGCTGATCTGAGATGGCCAGACTTACCCGATCCCCTGGGGGTCCGGCCGGCCCTGGCAGGCCCCGAAGTCCCCGAGGTCCCTGTGGGGAGAGAGCTGGGAAGGCAGGGCTTGGGCCAGCAGCCTCTGCCCCCACCCCAAGACTGCATACCCCCTGGGCGCCACTGAGGGCCCTATAGTCTTCCCTAGGAGCACCTGACCTCAGGCCAGGCCCTGGAGGGGCTGGGCAAGGTGGTGGAGGAGGGGGCCACAGGCGAAGGGGGGGGTGCAGGGCCACAGGCCCTGGAAGGGGGACAGGGGAGGGGGAGGGGGCCACAGGTCGGGGGAGGGGGCCTGGGACTTGCAGCCTGGCAGACGCAGGACCCTGGCCAGTTCCCTGCACAGGGACCTGGCGGACCGTCCCCTGCAGCCCTAGGCAGTCCAAGGGGCTCCGATCCCACCTCCTCTCCCCTGTCCAGCTCCTCCCCCTCCTCACCTGCTGCCCCACAGGGCCTGGGACGCCAGCAGGCCCAGGGGGGCCAGGATCGCCCTGCAGCGGAGACAAAGGGGTACGAGCAGGATCAGCCCAGGCTCCTGCAGCACCTCTCCGAGCCCATTGCCCACCCCCAAGCCCATGCTGTTGGGGCCATCGCCCCACTCACAGCCTCCTGAGGCTCCTGACCCTCTGCCAGAGAGGCCCCCAGGCTTTCCCAGACGCCCCTGCCCGGCTGGCGTGGGCCCTTCTGCCGCCCATGCAGTGGCCTCTCTGGCTAGAGATGCTGCCAGCCTCCCTGGAGCCACGGGAGCGGCCGCAGGGGCAGGGCAGGAGCCTGCAGGAGACACTTCTCCATCCACCTGGGGGAGGGGGCGCCTGAGCTCAGGGAACCACGTGAGATGGGGCAGGCAGGGATGTGTCCCGGGACCCTGGCCCAGCTCGCCTGGCTCTGACCAGCTGGGCCGTACACGGTGCACCCCAGATGCAGCCAGCACTCTCTCCTCGCCCCCACCATGCCTGGGGCCCCGCCCAGACCCCAGCCCCGGCCGAGCACCCTCCCTCCCTCCGGCCGCCCCCAGGGCCGTCATTCACCTTCTCGCCGTCCTTGCCGACCTCTCCTTGCTCCCCTTTGTAGCCGGGGGGTCCCTGAAAGCCAGCGGTGGGCGGCAAGTCACAGCCCACCCCCAGTGGCCCCGAACAGGGCCTGCATGGCCGCCAGCCCAGGTGGGCAAACCCTGGTGAAGAGGGGCAGGGCTTCCCAGTCCTGGTGGCCACGCCAGTGCCCACCGGTTACCACTGGGGAACGGGGGGTGCGGACAGAGCGAGGCCCCCAGGCTGGGCCGGAAGTCGGCCTCCTCCTCTTCTGGAAGGACTGGCAGACTTTCTGGACCCTTGTGTCCCCCCAAGTCCCCTTGGGATCTCAAGGCCCACACTGGACCAGGCTGCCTCCTCCTGTGGGGCATGGAAGGGGCTCAGTCACCCTGCGGCCGCTGCTCACCTTGAACCCCGGCATTCCTGGGGGGCCGGGGGGGCCAGGAGGGCAGATGGCTGGGCACTGTTGGAAGACAGAGCAGTCAGAGCCCTGGTCCACACAGCCCTGGACCTGACCAAGGTCAGCGCCCAGGGGCCCTCAGAGGGGCTTTTCCACCAAGCAAAAGGGACCACAGGCCACACCAGGGCCTCCTGGGACCGCAGACAGGGTCTCATTTAGTGTGGGTGCGGGGTGCAGGGAGGCCTGCCGGGAGCCGGCCCTGGGCGGCCTGGCCCCTCGCGGCCTCCTGCTCAGAGCCGCACCCCCTTTCTTAGCGGACATCCAGCTACAGTGGCTACCGGCTTCACAGAGGGGCCTGAGTCCTGTGCTCCCTGCAGGCAACTTCAGGCCGGGCTTCTCCTCCGTGCACAGGTGTCCTGCAGGCGCACATGGGATGTCCACACCCAGGGGTATGGTGAAGCCCCGGGATGGCATTTTCTCGATCATTCCACAGCTGATCCGGCACAGACCCGGTGCCATCCATCTCTGCCCTTGCTGCTCCTGCCGGGCCCTCCCTCTGGGACACCAGCTGGTCAAGCCCTCTGGACCCAAGGTGGGGCAGCTTCCTTCAGGAGCCCAAGACCTCTGCACGCCAGCCAGACGCTGAACCATCCACCAACAGCCATGCGCCGTGGAGAAGGACCCGGGGCCACCCCGGACGTGCTTCTCTGTTTCTGGGAGTGACACACCTCCGAGACGGAGAGAAAAGGGAGTCCCAGGCACTAGCCCAGAGCCTTCTGTGCTGGGGACACCCTGTGTCCGTGCCAGCCGGGGTGGGAGACACTGGCCACATGTGGCTGGGCACTCCGGATGTGGCCGCACCACGGAGGCCCAGGCCCATTTACAATCCCTTCTCTCTCAGCCCAGATTCGTGCGGCCAGGGTGCAGGGAGGCTGTGCCCAGAGCCAGCACCGCCTGCACAGCCTGCACCCCCGCCCTCCTGTGGGTGGGGAACAGGCCACTCTCCGCATGGGTCCCCAAGGCACCCCAGCCCCCTTCAGAAATGGCTGTGAACGCCTACCTGAAGGTCGGTGGCGCCTTCAGGGAGGACCCCCGGGTGACCCTGGAACACAAAGACAGCTGACTTTGAAGCTGCCCCCCACTCCCAGTCCCTATAGCCCTGCCAGGGGGCTCAGGCCCTGCCTCTCCCACAGTGGCCAGTGCTGGGCACTCACAAGGACAGATACCAGCTGCCTTTGGGGCGGAATGGTCACCAGACCCGAGCCCTGCCCATCCCCACGTCAGCTGACCCAGCCACCGCAGCCCTGGGCTTCACGCACATCCAGAGAGTGGACCAGAGTTACAGGGCATGGATTTGGGGGCAGGAGAGTCAAGCCCACTGTGCCTGGCACTTCCCCCAAGAAGCTCTGGGGCCCCTGCCCCATACTTACGGGGGGTCCTGGAGGTCCTGGGGGGCCAGGGAGGCCGGGTAGTCCAGAGGGTCCCTGGGGGTATGGGGTATGACGTCAGGTGGAGCAGAACCAGCCCCCGCCGGCAGGGAGGTGACCAGCTACTTCCAGAGAGAAGCCTCCCTCCCCTGTGCCCTGACCGGGACGCCCCCACTCTGCCAGCCTCCCCCCACCCTGGCCTGGTGCTGGTGTCCAAGGTGCGTCCCAAGGCCCAGTCTCTCCTTGTCCCTGAAGGTCAATCAGGGCTTCTATCAGGCCACAGAGAAAAGAAAAGTGGGGGGAGAGCGGGGGGGGGGAGGGAAGGGCAGGAGAAAGGGGGCGAAGCCCTTGGTTGTTGACAGGCAGGGCCCCTGCTCTGAGCAATGGGGCAAGGTCAGAGGCAGCCACTCACCGGGGGGCCCCGGAGACCCATCCCACCTGGGACGCCGCTCTCTCCTGCTTCTCCCTGGGGCGGGGGGGAGGGAGAGAGACACGGGGGTCTGCACCCGCAGAGCTCTGAGGACCCCACACAGTGCTGGTCTGCCCCCTCGGAACAGGAACCCAGGCAGCTGCCCCTAAGGAGGACCAGAGCCACAGCCCTGGTTTGGGACCTGGCAGCCAGCTTAGCCCTGTGCGCTGCTGGCCTGCTGGGGGCTGGGGTGCAAGGGCGGTCAGTACTCACCGGGGGTCCGGGGAGGCCTTTGCCCTGCAATGCCAAGCACTGAGTCAGAACTCGCCAGGGACTGGACGGCTTTGCCTGCCAACCCACCTCTTCCCCTAAGACTGGTGGGGTGCAGGGAGCAAGCCCTCAGGGGGTGACCCTCCCTGGGGGAGAGAGGGCATGGTCCAGGGACAAGAGAGCTGGACACTGCCTCCCAGGGCTCCCGGAGGGCCCCCTCACGCTGGTCAGTCCTGCTGCAGGGGAAGCGATACTTACCCCCAGCCCGGGAGGCCCTGGGGGTCCCAGACTTCCCTATAGAAGGAAACCAGGGTGTCAGGAGCAGGCTGGGCCCAGGCTCCCAGGTCTCCGAGAGCACAGCTGTTCCCCTCCCCCACTCTGAAAGGGGTCTCCATTTTACGGAAGACTGAGGCCTAGGGGGAACCCCGGATGCCCCAGGGGCCCGGGACAGGTCTTTGTCAACAATCCTGCTGAGAAAAGTCCAGACTCTGTTGGAAGTGGACACAGAAAGCAGCACAGGTAGGCCAGGCCAACAAGAAGGCCCAGCCCCAGGGCTCCCGGAGCCCCCACTGGAGGGCCCCATGCCCGGTTCTGGTTGCCAAGGAAGCCCGGGGACCCCGGAGAGCCAGTGCCTCCTGCTCCTCTGCGTCCAGAAGACACGGTCCTGGCAGTGGAGACCCCCTCCCTACCCATGTCCCTGCCCCCCTGGGCTCCCTCCGGAAAGCTGAGCCCCTACCGCCCCTCTTCCCAGGAAGCAGAGGCCGGGAAGGCTGGGTCATCCCCGCTCCCGAACCCGGTATGAACCTGAGGACAACCGTGACCAGAGGCCAGTGTGGGGCTTGGTGGGCTGGCTCCTCACCACCCTGTGCCCACTTCTGCACCCTCTGCCTCCCTCCAGACACGGGGCCCAGCGGCACCGCAAACCGGGGGCTTCCCCCGCCCCCTCCAGTGGAACCCACACTCTGGCAGCAGCACTGACCCGCTCTCCAGGCGCGCCCTTGGGGCCGGGCGGTCCATCCTGGCCGGTCAGGCCCTGCGGAAAGAGGCAGAGGGAGGGCTCGAGGGGCCACACGGGGAAGACAGGCCCCACAGAGCACGCTTTCCCAACTAAAATGGGTCCAGAGGCTGACAAAGGCCTAGCTGTGGCCCCTTGGCCTCCGGCCCGCCTGCCGTCCACCTGGAGGGCGAGCAGCTGGGGGGCCCACTTGTCTGGGAGCCCCTGCTCCGGTCCCTACAAAGCCCAGCCTGGGGCTCCGAGGAGGAGGCCCGTCTGCTCCCGGACCAGCAGGAGCACTTTCCCCTCCGTCGTGGCGCGGCTGGGTCTCCGCCAGCCGTTCCCGCCGGCGCTGAAGGGTCTGGGCTGAAGGCCAGCGGAGCCCTGCTGGGGGACCTCCGGAGACCCGCGGGGACAGGGCAGGCACAGCTGGAGGACAGCAATTAAACTCGGCCCCCGGATCAAACCCCTCCAAGTCCAGGCCCGGGGCAGGGGCAGCGCAGAAGGGGGCTCTCGGGAGGGGAGCGGGCGGGGGGAGGGGCAGGCACACTCACGTCCACGCCAGGCAGTCCCGGCAGCCCAGCCTCTCCCGGCTTCCCCGGCTTCCCTGGGGCCCCTTTCGGTCCCTGGAGGAAGGGGGCGGGGTGGGGGGCGAGCAGAGGCGTGAGAGCAGGTCCCGCCCAGACCCGTGGCCTTCACCAATGAGAGAAGCGCCTTCCAGCTGGGGCCCCGCCCAGCAGTAGAGATTGGCTCCCGTCCCCCAGAGGCCCGCCCCGCCTGCGCTCCTGCGACCCCCTCGCGGGCCCCCGCCCACGGCCCTCCCCAGCTGCCCCCACTCCCCCCAGTCACACCGGCAGCACATTCACCAGGATGCTGTGTTGGCCAGCTGCTTTGGCCGCCCCAGCGAAGGGCCAGTGGGTCCCTCTGTGGGACCGCCCGTGTGCCCCCGGACCCTCAGCATCCAAGCCTGAACAGCTCCGGGGAAGCTCGCTGTGGGACCTGGCCTGCCTGGCCAAGGACAGCTTCCAAGCGGGTCCAAGCCGAACCCTCTACCCAGAGACCCGCTGAATCCCACACACCCCCTCCCACCCGCTTCCTGGCCAGACCTCTGCTCTGAGCCCTTGGAGCCCCCCGCACCCCACCTCCCCGCAGCAGGTAACCAGGGCCAGGGGTGGCGGAAGGGATGTCAATGACCCCTCTGTTCTAGGTCCACCCCTCCCCTCACCGGAGCTGGACACTCACCGGGGACCCAGGCAGACCCGGAGGCCCAACTTCTCCCTGCACAAGGGAAGACACCCGCATGTGAGCAGTGTCTCCTGATAACCCGGGCCTAGAAGGCCCCTGGAGATGACACGGGAGCATCCCCACCTCATGCACATCTGGGGGGCACTTCCCCTCTGGGGTCAGGCTAGACGTGGGGGCTGGGGAGGCAGAGATGGACCCTGGGGACGCCGCCCCTACAGGCCCACAGACCTTTGAGCAGGGTTCTGAGGGCAGAGGGAACGGGTCCCGCAGCCCCCCACCAGCACCCACCAGCCTGAGAAGCTTCGGAAGGTGGGCTGTGGGCACTGAGAGGCCTCCTGCTCCTGCCTGATGTAGGGTGGCAGTCCCCCAAGACTCTCAGAGGCTCAAGGCGGCCCCCCAGCCCCCAGCCCCCTCCCACCCACGACCAGCCGACGCTCTGCAACGTTTTTAAGGGGAGCCCTCCCCGGAAGGAAAGACTCAACTTGACTCCCATCAGCCTGGGAGTCTTATGGGGGGCCGGGGCCCAGCCCCCATGGGAGGGGCGTGGGGGCCAGCCATGAGCTGTCCCAGCCCTCCCTGCCTCCACCCTGCAGGGCTGTTGCTGAGCGCCCTATGGGTCCAGGTCGGCCAGGGCGGGGGTGGGTAGGAGACTTGGGGCCATCCAGGGCCTGGGGGACCCAGAGAGGCTGAGGCCCAGTTGCGGGGGTGCTCCCGCAGTACATTACAGGTGAGGAGAGGCCTGGAGCAGGCCCCTACCTTTCATGGAGGTGGCTGGATTGGGGGTTCAGCCCAGATAGTCCTGGGACACCCACGGAGGACTCCGTCTCGGGGGCAGAGCCAGCTCCCACGCCCAGCCCCTTCCGGAGCTGGCTCCCGCCCCTAGCGGCCTCCAAGACCCACCCAGAGGGACAGGCCCTGCACCTCCACTGCCATGGCCCCTCTGGGGACCCGGAGACACACACCTCAATACCCACAGTTCCAGTGCAGAGTCTACGTGCAGCACCCCTCCCTGCTCTGGGGACACAATCCCGGTGGGGCGAACCCTGAGCAGGAACCACCCACACCCCTTCCCCACTTTGTCCCTGCCCTGGGAAGTGGGGCTTGGTATTGTCCCCATCAGGTCTGGGGGCTCAGGGAAGTTGGGGCTGGACTAGAACCCCACGGAACCCTCCCCGCCCCTCCCTCTCCCAACTCACATCAATGCCATCTTTGCCTGGCTTTCCAGGTGGCCCTTGGGGGCCAGGGGGTCCTTGAGGTCCCACTTTCTGAAACGCAGAAACGTCGTTATGCAGCTGTGTCCTCCCCCGTCTCCCGTGGTGCAGGTCCCACTGGCCAGCCCCGGGTCAGCCCAACAAGAGTGTCCCCTCTTCCTGGGTCAGGAGCGGCGCTGGGGCCTGGCTCCGGGGGGCCCCCGACCCAAGCCTGCCTTGGAGACCCCCCAAAGCCTCAGGCCGGCAGGATCTGTGGCCTTCATCTTCAGGCCAGGAGGGGCTGGCCACTGCCCCACGGGAGCCTCAGGGAACAAAGGCGACATTGTGCCTCTCTGGTGGCGGTGGCTGACCCGGCCAGGCGAGGACAAGGCACCGTCCTGGGCTCGTTCCTGAGGTGTCTCGGTGTCCATGGGGGTGAGGGCGGCCATGGGCTTCAGGTCCGGGTCTCCAAGGGTCCTTGAGTTCCAGGCTCACTCGCTGGCCCACGGTGGTCCCAGGGCCGGACCGCTCGATGCCCCATCTCAGAGCCCCAGCCTCCCCCCCCCCCCCGGGGCCGCCCATCTCCAGTGCGAGCCTGGCGCACCTCTCCGGCCCGCGCTCACCTGTGCCTCGCTCCCGGTGGCGGCCAGGAGCTGGCCCAGCAGGAGCAGGACCAGCGTGGCGGCTCCGGCCATGGCTGTGCTCGCGCTCTGAGCGGCGCTGGCGGTGGCGGCAGGGGCTCAGAGCGGCGGGCGGGGCGGGCAGCGGGCCGGATGCCAGTTCCCGCCCCGCCGGCCAGGCACAAGCCCCCCATTCAGCAGGGCCCACCTGGGGCTTCAGCTCCGCCCCATACCTCTCCACCGCGCCGCCAGGGGAAAGAAAGAAACCCAGTGGCATTTTTTTGGCTGGCCTCTGAGTTAAATTTATCCCCGGGACTGATGAGTTACACACATACACCTTTTAGCAAAAAAGAAAGACGCTCTTTTCTCCGCCTGCTCCTCCGCCAGGGTAAGGAGACGGCAACAACCCCACACTGAAGGGCTCCTTTGGAGAAGGGGCAGCTTCAGCCCTAGAAACAGTGACCTCCGCAGGGTCCTGAGTGGGATAGAGGCTGCCCGAGACCCAGGAAGACCCCCAGAGAGGGGGAGCATGCCTGTGCTGGGGGCCAGACACAGCTCTCGTCCTGGTACCCCGTCCTGCCTGGGCAGAAGCCTCAGGCCAGGCGTGTGAGGCTGGGAACACCTCCTAGTCCCAGGCTCCTACCCCAGAGTTTAACGATCTGGAGTGCTTCAATCACGGTGTCCATCACTGGCAAAGGTCAGACTCTTACCCTCTTACCTGGCCCTCCCCACCACAAGAGAGAGCCAAATGGTGGTGCCGGCAGAGGACAGTAGCAGCACCGGGACCACGGGGCCCGAGCAAAGCTGCTAATGGACAAGACCTCTGAGGCTGGTGTGGCTCTTCCTGCTTTTCACAGTCTCGGGCAGCTCAGGGTCGCTGGGTTTAGGCAAACTCTGCTTCACCCTTGGAAGGCGCAGGAGCAGCAGGGTGGGGGGGCAGCACCGGGGGTCAGGAGCCTCCGCGCCCACCCCAGGGAACTCCCACAAATCCAGGTCACCTAAAGGCCCACGGAACTGGCAGGATCTCAGCCCTGCCCACAGCCAAGTATCAGAATGTTTAGAATTCCCTGGGAAATGCTGCTTTGGGACTTAGAGCACCCTGCATGAACGCTGCTTTCCTCTCTTTCACTAGTCAAGGGCATTATCGAGAGGAGGGGAAGCATGAGGTACAGATTCGGACCTGTGCCTGGACAGCTGAGAGGCTCACGAAGGCAGGCCTGTCTGCGGAGGAACTCCATTTCGGTGGGTGGGAGCTCAGGACTTCCGCGGTGCGTGGGTTCACAAGGGGCCAGAGGGTGGACGAGGAAAGGAATACAGAGGGAAGCAGACGGACTCGGTGGAGAACCTCAGCTCACCACTGTGGTGGACTGGCTGCTCACTCCCTCACATGGGGGGGGCGGTGAGAATTCTATCAAGGAAGGCAAGAGAAGCTCGAAAGCTCTCGCCCTTCAGCAGAGTTCAGGTCATCCTAGGACATCGTCAGACACCCCAGCCCTTCCACCCCACCCACAAGCCCAAAGCCTGGGGAACAAGACTTCTTCCCCACCAACCCCTCCTCCCTGCCACCCACCCCCCTTCCTGGAGCAGACTCAGAGAAAGTCCAGCTGGGTCAAGGGAGTGAGCTGGTGCCAGAAGTCTGGCTCCAGCCTTCACCCCAAACCGGTCCCTGGCTCCACACAGTCCTTCTCCCTGGGGAGCTGCCCCTGCCTAGAAGCTGAGCCCCAGGGGGCTCGAGTGGGTCACGATCTCACAGCTGACACCCCCAGGCAGAACCAAAGCATCACCCCTCTGTTTCAGGCCATCACCCTGGGTGAAGTGTGGGGGGCGGGCAGGCCAGAGTGACCGCCAGTCTCTAGGTCCTGCTGCTGGGCACAGGCACCCCCTCCTAGGGTTGTTCCAATGGGATTTTCCTCCCACTCTGGGTTCAAGCTTCTCCATGGATCCTGTGCTCCACAAATGTCCACACTGAGCATTCTCACCACTAAGGGCTCGGTGGGGGAGGCTGCTGAGGACTCAGTGTTGGAGGACCCCCTCATCATCGTGACGTCGTCACCCTCTGTGGTAGAAATTCCATCCCTGTGCCAAACTGAGTTCAGGCACCAGGGGACCATCCCCTCCCGCAGACCAGAGGGGGCAGGGGAGAGCCAGCAGCACAGGACACAGCCTGCCCTAGCTCCAGCACCAGGGAACATTAACTCAGGGGCTGGCCCTCCCGCAAAATGACTGCCAGTCTGCCCACCTCTCCCACCAGGATAGGAGCTAACGGTCCACGCTCTTGAAAAATGGAGCCCAAATCACAGCCGGTGACTCAGAGCCCCTCCCCCTCCGGAAGAGCTGTGACCTGGTTGCTTCAGTGGTTCAAAGGCCAGGGTGCAGCCCTCTACAGGGCTCTCACCCTGTTGGTGCTGAAACTCCAGTGTGTCAGGAGGGGGACTCCGGCCCAGGGGGACAAAGCCTGGCTGAGAGCCCACCGGTCCTTGAGGACAAGGAGGTGCACTCTACCCCTGCCAGTCGGAGGGGTCAAGGGGGTCCTGGTGTGGTAGGTAGAGCAGCCAAGGTAGGGACGGAGAAAACAGCCACAGAGAACGCTGGGGAGCGGCCCCGAGGCACCACAGTACACCCCTGACCAGGGTAGGCAAAGATCTCGTCCAGACCCAGGGTCCTGTCAAACTGCTGCTCCTCCTGCTCAGCCCACCCAAGGGACCGCACACAAGTCCCAGACCCGCTCCTACACCAGTGACAAGAGGCAGCCGTGGGACCAAGTGCCCAGCTCCAGAGGGCCCAGGAGGCCGTGTGGTCAGGGTGCCTAGGACCGATGCATCTGTCCGGGGGACTGCAAATGGCTGTTTCCACGGGTGCTCACAATGGCCAAGTGGGCCACATCTGGGCTAGGCCACTTTGCACCCAAGGGGCAGAAGCCCAAGGAGCAGCACCACCGTCAAACTAGCCCCCTTCCCGGACTCCAGCCACCCAGAGCCCACCCACAGCCCCGTGGGCCACGCTCAAACGCTCAAAGTCAAATGAGTTTATTCAGAAAAGGCCTCTGCACCAGACTAAGAAAATAACCCCCCCCCCTCAGGCCAATTTACAAAGCCAGGTAGGGGGCAGGGCACAGAGGAGACGGCAGGAGGGCAGTTCGGGGTCAGGATTTCCAAGTCCTGGCTTTCCAGCAGCTGCGGTAGCCACTATAGCGACGATCAGGGAGAGGCCAGGACTGCACCGTGCTGAGAACAGAGGGCAACGGGGCTCCCCAGACCTGTGGCCCGGCCGGGATGCCCACGGGCACCTGCTTCCCTTAAGGGTTTCTGGGTTTGGTCTAAGGCCCCACCTCAGCTTCCTTATCTAGCCATGGTCCTGCGGTGGCTGAGCTCCCTGGGGTAGCAGGCTGCAGCCCTGCCCAGCCTCCTGCCTCCTCCACTCCATTCTCACCCTCTTGAGCCTCAGGACACCCTGGCACTGCGCCAAGCCAGGCGGGGACTGGCCTCTTGGTCCCACTGTCCCCACCGTCGCCACCCACCGAGTCACCGTCCCCAGGGCCCTGATCCACCTTCCTTCTCTTCCTCACCTCCTCCGCCACCTTGGCCCCCGCGTCCTGTTGCCCGGGCTGCTCGGCCTCCCCGGGGGCCTGGCTGCCCGATTCCTGGGACCCCCCGCCAAGGCTGCTCTGGCTGAGGGCGCAGCCCTCCAGGTTCAGGGCAATCTTCTCCACGTCCGAGGCGCTCTGGGCGCCCGGCTCCCCAGGGGCCTGCTCCCGCCGGCTGGCCTCCAACTTCCTCTTCTTGCTCTCCTTGGGGCTCGGGGGCTCCGGGTCCTCCTCCCCGCGGCCCCCCGCCTCCCCTTCCTGGTCCCTCGCCAGAGCGCCGCCGGGCGGCGACGGGGCACCCGCGGCCGCGCCGTCCCCGCCCTCGGCCCGCCCCGGCCCGCAGGTCCGTCCCGAGGCGCCGGCCTGGCGCAGGGGGTCCCCGGGGCTCCCCGCGCCCTCGGCCGGCCGCAGCCGGCGCAGCTTGTCGTGCGGCCCCCAGACGAACTTGCGCCGCGGCCGGAAGTGCTCCCAGGCGAAGCGCAGCAGCCGGCGGCGCTGGCGCGCGCAGCGCACGGAGAACACGAAGTAGTCCAGCGCGCTCTGGCGCACGGCCGGCAGCTCCCCGCGCACCAGCGTCTCCTCCAGGAAGAAGCGCGCCAGCGGCGCCTGGTAGCGCTCCAGGCCCAGCTCGCCCAGGGACTTGAGGATGCGCGTGATGCGGAGGTTGTTGTGGCTGTGCCTGGGGGCGTGGGGGCAAGCGGAGGGGTGCTGGCGGGGGCCAGGACTGTCCTCCTCCTCCCGGCCCCCGGCTGTCTCCGCCCCCCCTCGCCGCCCCCCCCCCCGCCGCCCTGGAGAAAATGGCCTGGGGGCCCGGATAGTGCAGGTGGGGGCTGCCAAGTATTTTATACAAGGCTGCTGTCCCCTCGGCCCCGCGGAACCGACCCCCGCCCCCCAGCCCCGGGCGCGCGGCTGCAGGTGAGCCGCGCGGGACCCTCTAGAGCACAGGGCCTGGCCCAGGCTTGCTCGCTCCGCGCCCAGCGCTTCTCGGCAGGGGTGAGGGGTCCCGTGCTTGCAAGGCTGATGGAACAGTGGGCAGCCCGACGCACACCCAGGTGGACGGTGGGGGCGCAGGTAAGGAAACTGACTGGCACGACTTTCTCGGTTCTCACACGCCCAGTGTTGGGACCAGCCCCACCGTGCAGTGCAAACAGGGACCGTGCTCAGAGCCTTAGGCACTTGCCCGAGCACCCCTGCAGTCCCTCCTCCCCCAAAGTGCTCCCCCGCACCTGCCTGGAACCTAGCACAGCCCCATCCCCCTCACTTGTGTGGAGTGAGGCCTGGTCCTTACCGGTTAAGGTTCTGGAAGCGCTTCTGGTAGTTCTGTGCTCGGCGAACTTGTCCGGTGTCCCGGTCCTCCAGCTGGATCCCGTAGAACCCCAGCATGAGCTCGTAGGCCTGGACAAACCGCTCCCTGACCTCCTCGGAGCTTTTAAATGCCTGGAACACCCACCCCCCCGCAAGCCAGCGGGAGCTCAGGGGCCATTGCAGGCGCAGGGGACTGGCTGACGCCTCCCTCAGGCCCCAGTTCATCTACAGGCCTGGACTCAGACGAGAATTCTGAATGTGACTTTTCTTCTAGCTGCTACGAGGTCTCACTGGGGCCAGAGGCATCTGCCCCAGCTCCCAGAGGAATCCTGCCAGCGGCCAGGACAGCTTGGGGGGCTCCCAGGGTGGAGCATATGGTAGGAGACACACAGTCTCCTCGGCTCCCCAGACCCTGCCACCTCTCCAGGTGTCCTGCGCCCGCCCAAACCAGGTGTGACGAAGCCCCCATCCCCAGGACTCTGCTCTCAGCCCTGGCCCTGGGCTCTCTGACTTAAGGCAAAGAGCTGAAGAGAATCAGATTTCTCTAGAAGCCTGTGGGGAGCAGCAGGGGGCAGAGGCAAGGAACCATGAACCTCGCAGGGCAGGGCAGCTTCCCAGCCCGCATTGCTCACCTCAATCTCCCGCAGCGTGAGGGGCTTGGCATGCCAGTTCACTCCCGGTTCACGCAGAGGGAAGAGCCTGTGGGAGAGGGTGCGGCACCGGTCCCATCGCAGCAAACACGGGCTCCCCGCCATGGGCCAGGTGCTCGCCAGCCTCTCGGGGTTCAAGGCTCCGCTCCTGATGGTCTGGCTGGACGACCCGTGTCACGGGCTCTCACGAGTCACAGCCAGGGGGCGAGGGCAGGAGGGTCGGGGGAGACTGCTCTGGACCAGGGTGCGTGGCCGGGGCAGCATGGCCGTGGGAGGCTCAGCGTGGACCAGGGTGCGTGGCAGGGGCAGCGTGGCCGTGGGAGGCTCAGCGTGGACCAGGGTGCGTGGCAGGGGCAGCGTGGCCGTGGGAGGCTCAGCGTGCATGCTCAGCTCGGCGCTCCAGACTGTCCTCTTTATTCACTTAAAGATTTAGTTGTTTTTAGAGAGAGCCGGGAGCAAGAGCGTGCAGGGAAGGGGCAGAGAATCCTCGAGCAAACTCCCTGCTGAGCAGAGCTCAACTGGGGACTCGATCTCATGACCCTGAGATCCTGACCTGAGCCAAAACCAAGAGTGGGACGCTTAACTGACTGAGCCGGCCACGCGCCCCTCCTCTTTATTCTTCCGTTCTTCTTTCTGTCTCGTCATTCATAATGCAGAGCTGTCCCCCACAATACTGTATGCCCAGGAGAGGCCCTAACCATGCCATCTTCAAAAGCACGGCAGATTTGGGGGGCAATGTCAAGGGTCCCCAAGGCCGCCATGCTGACAAGGATCAACTCAGGCCACTGTTGGAACCCTGCCACCCCTGAGCGTCCGAGGGGCTCTGCAGGGCCACATGGCCTTTTGGGACTGGGGACCCAGTCTGCGTGCCACTCTGCCTGTCCCCTACGTCTGTGTTCAGCTCCCAGCCTCAAAGGCTCTGCACAGCTGCTGGACACACAGACTGCAGGACACTGGTGGGGCAGCAACGGGAAAGAGTGCAAAGGGAGCGCGGGGGGGCGAGGGCACCTGCTCCATAGCCCCGCCCCTCTGGCCCCGCCCACTCACCACTGGATGTAGGAGTGATTCTCTTCCAGTAGGTCATAGTCCTCCCTCCAGTTCTGAAGAATGTCTTCAATGAAACAGCCTGGGGGCCCCATGGGGACAAGTCAGTGCAGAGCTGCTGGAAGCCACCCCCCCCCCTTGAGGACCTTGGGGCTCCGAAGCTTGTATACGTCTCATGTGACCAACTCCCCCAACCAAAGCCCTTGATTTCTTTAACATCTAGACGTGGGACCTCCACTGCTGGCTGAGTGTGGACCCGGGTGAGAGTACCACACTGGGCCTGGGGGCAGGAGGCCCACTGGGAGAAGGACATGGGGTCTCC
The DNA here is from genome assembly GCF_964662115.1 of Mustela nivalis. Classification (NCBI taxonomy): domain Eukaryota; kingdom Metazoa; phylum Chordata; class Mammalia; order Carnivora; family Mustelidae; genus Mustela; species Mustela nivalis. Next base: position 142,518,345 of record NC_139027.1, on the reverse strand, counting down.
AGCCCCACACCTGTCTTTGTAGAAAGGTGGCCTCACTGCACCCACCAAGCCATGGCCTGTCGGCTGGAATCTGACCTCAAACGGGGCGTGCAGCGGAGCCCCACCCCGTAGCCTGGCCTTGGGCAGGGCAGCTGCTGTTTCTGCAAAGGGCCAGACAGTGAACGCTTGAGGCCACAGGTCCTGTGGGCACTGTGGGGGGAGGCAGCCACAGACAGAGCACGGGCCAGTGGGCGGGTCCTCGCACATCTCACAGACACTGATCCCTGAATTCCGTGTAGCTTTCACAGTACAGAATATTATTCCATCTTACGTTTCTTCCTACCACTTGAAAACGTAACAATGATTCTTCCTTGTTAGCGTATGCATGCGGGTTTTCCACTAAGGCGGCCCCGCCGAGGGGGTCTGGGAAGCCCTATTCACTGCCTGGCCCTGCACAGAGAACAGGCTGGGGGCTGCGGCCCAGGCGTCCCCTCAGCGGCCTCCAGGGGGCGCCGTGCGGCTGGCCGAAAACCTCGGGCCACCAGCGGGGACCCCGGGCCTGGGAGCAGGGGCAGCCAGTGGAGGGGAGATGGCCCGGACACCCCGGCGGGGACAGAGACGCGGGCCGCCTGGCAAGCGCGCACCGTTGGGCAGGAACCGGATCTCGTTTCTGTAGAAACTCAGGTTGGGCATGTCACCGTTGCTGTCCCGCTCTATCAAGTCCTGAGGAGCCGGAGAAAGGTGCCCGTCGGAACGTCTCCAGACACGGGCTGCCTCCAGGGGTCCCTCGCACTAGAACACTCCTGGCAGGGGCAGGGGGCATCTGCTCTGGGGCCCACAAACCTCTGACATGCTGAGGGCTGGCGAGGACCCCATGTACCCCACAGGTGAGGGCAGCAGCTCCCTCTGACCACCACCTTCTCCTGTCGCCACTGCGGCCCAGGGCTGGCAGGTCCCCATCATCGGCCCCCCTTCCTCACCCGAGGCAGCTCAGGGCTTGCCTGAGACTCAGGGTGCCGAGGGCACGGATGAGGGCGACGGGAAGGCCAACTGCTCAGGCCCCAGCATGCAGGACCTTGTGCGTGTGCTGCTGGCTGGCACTGGTCCCTTGTTTTACAGGCCAGGGCGGGGAGGCTCAGAAGGCTGGCCCGCTATCCCCGTCACCCCAGGATGAGGGGAAGGAGCAGCTGTCCCAGATGGAACGTGGGACTTCGTCCGAGAAGAGGTGCTGACCGGACCAATGGTCCACACGGCCTTCTCCGGGTGTGGGGGGGAGGACTCCGAGCTGAGGGGGGCTGGCGAGGTGGGGGGGGGGCCCAGACAGCTGTTACCTACCGGGTAGTTGTGCCGGTACCTGCGTGTGTCCCGCATTGCTCGCCAGTTCCGGGACCCCAGCATCCTGGCCTGGGAAGAGAGGAGAGGGGCTGAGACCCCCATGGGAGACCCACCAGTAGGCAGGACCCACCCCTAGCGAGCCCCCATCATAGTAAGGGCAGCAAGGACCTGTCGGCTATCAACAAAACCGGAGGGGACAGGAGAGCATGGAGCAAGGTGTGCCCTCTGCTCGGCCGCTGCTGCCTGCCCCAGCTCTCGGGACGCCCCGGCTGACCAGCACATTCTTGGGACACAGCCCCCTCTCCCCCATTTCTAACTTCACCTCCTACTCCCATATCCACTGGTTACCTCCGTTTGGACGCCGGCCTTAGGACTTCCCCGGGTCCTACCCCATTGCATCCTTTTTGCACTGTGCTCGAAGTTGTCACCAGGCTGTGTCCCCAAAGGCAGCGGTCTCACAGCCTACAGCCCTGGGAGGGGCCCCAAACACTTGTCTGACAAAGAGATGAATGACCGAGGCTCCTGTCTCTGCCCAAGCCCGGAGCTCATAGACCAGATCCTGTCCTCCAGTCCCGTGGGGGAGCCCCCTTGGCAAGGTACAGAAGCTTCTCATTGCCCCTATAAGCTACGGCCCCTATAACTGCAGGCCAAGCACCCTGGGGTCCTGGGAAGGACAGAAGGGAACTGGCGACCAGGACGCCAGGGCAACACTGCTTGACCCATCCTGTTAGAGGGTGGGGGGCATGAGCAAGGCTGAGCCTGGCTTGTGGTCCCACGGATGCTGGGGAGGAGAAAGAGCCGACAGATAAGGCTCTGAGGCATGACAAGAGGGGACCGCTCGAGCCAGGAAATATCTGGGTCCCGGATCCTGGAAGGAGCAGAAGAGCTCTGGAAGGGGGTTCGGAGGCCAGGCCTACCGCTGGGTCCCTTGGCTCTGACCCGATCCCAACTCCCCAAGATCCTCCAGCTGGTCTGAGCCCCAGCAAGGATCAGGGGGTGCCTCCATCCACGATTTATAGACTAGGGCAAGCTAATATTCTTGCCTACCAGCCAAGGGCCAGCAGAGAAAGCAAAACTCAGCAGAAGCTGGCCCCGCCCACCGCCAGTTTCCTTTTCTCTTCCTCCCTGGGGCCAGCCAGGCGCCTCCCCGGGACAGTGCAAGACGGCCAGCCCCACAGGTGCACAGACGACACAGCCCAGGGCAAAGCACCAAACAGCCATGCTAGGGCTCAGTCAGGGGCAGCTGGGGTGTGCTCTGGGGTGGGGGTGGGGGCCTGGGGGAAGGGGAGAGGATTAGGACCTGAGGAGGGACAGAAGCAGCGGTAGGTGGCAGAGGACTGTGGGCCCATCACGGGATGGCCAGGGCGCTGGAGCACTGCTTTAGGAGCCGTGCCCATGAGCAAGGGCCGAGTCCTCTCACTCCGGCCAAGGGTGCATCTGGCCCAGGAAAAGAGCCCGATTCCTGCCCTCTGACTCCAGCCCAGTGACCCTGACCACGGCCCAGCCCTTTTCCTCAAGAACCGAATGCCTGCCCCAAGCACCACAGATATGCTCAGGCTCCTGGGCTACTTGGCAGGTCCAGGACCCCTCGGGTCCCTCTCACTGACCACTCCCCAACAGAGAGAACCACCGAAGAGCCAGAGCTCTCAGGTGCCAGTGGGAAAACCGGACCTGGAGAGCCTGCAGGCTGGAAATCAGACACGAGAATATGCTGTCTTCCAGAAGCGACCCCTATCGCGCTATGTCCCCCATAACACCCGCGACCCCAGCTGGAACCCCTGTCCTTACACCGGGAAGGATGTGCTGCCCAGCGAATCCTCGCCCGCCCGTGGTAAGGAAGAGTAACACTAGTAACAAAAAAGAAACCAGTGGTAACCAGAGAAAATCAACGGCAACAAAAGTAACTCACAATGACAGGGAGTAACCAGTGGCAACAAAAGTCACCATGGTAATGACAAATAATCAGTGGGTTCAAAAGCAACTGCTGGTCACAAGTAATCAGTAGTAACAAAAGGGACAGCTGGTAAGGACAACCAGCACTTAAGTGTAAGCGGCCGCTGGTCACCACCAGTAACCCAGCGCCTCCGGACAGGCCTGGCTCAGCCAGGCCACCTCGCGTAGCCTCCAAGGCCACCTCAAGGAGGCGGGAGGCCCCCCGTAGGTGGGTGCTGCACCCCCAGGGCAAAGGTGGAGGTGGGGCGGGCTGGCGGGGAGCAGGTGGGCCAGAAGCTGGAGCACCTCGAGGCAGGGAGGCTGGCGGAAGCAGGGGAGCGCGCAGAGGATCTATCAGGAGGATGGAGCCTAGGGCCTGGAGGTGGGAGGTGACAGAGAGCGGAGTCAAGAACGCGCCCAGGGCATCCCCTTGAGGAAGTGTCAGCGCACGATTCGGCTCCGGGCACACAGATCCGAGGGTGGCCCTGGGTCTCCCTGCAATGTCCCCTGGCTGGGCCAGAGCTGGGGGGCGCAGGTCCGGGCAGATCTCAGGGTGTCCGGGGGTCTTGAGGGAGGCACGAGGGGGCTGTGAGCGGGGGAGAGGGCGACAGCTGGAGGGAGAGCCAGGCCCCAGGCCGGATATCCAGGGAGGACGGCTTCCCCGGAGCGGGGCCTCGCTCCCACCTCGCGGCGGCCGGGCAGGCCTGCGCGGGGGCTCGGGGACCCCAGCGCGCGTCGGGGCTGCACCTGGAGCGCTCCGGGCCGCGCCGCCCGCGCGTCCTCCTCGTCCTCGTCCTCCGCGTCCGCGTCCCCCGGGGCGCCGGCCTCGCCATCCTCGTGGCCTCCGGCGCTCGGGCCCTCGCCGTCCTCCTCCTCGTCCTCCTCCCAGGTCGAGTCGCAGTCCGGGTCGTCCATGCTCCGGCGGCGGCGGGTCCCGCGCTCCGGCGGAAGCGAAAGTGAGCGAGGGAGGAAGCGCGGGGGCGGGCCGGGGCCGGGGGGCGGGCCGGGGCCGCGGGGGGCGGGCCGGGGCGGGGCCGCCGCCGCCGCCGCCTGCCGGAAGGAGGTCCCGGCGCCGAGAGCATCCCTGGCCGCGGACGTCGGTCCGGAGGACGCCCGCCCCCTTCCCCGCTGAGATTCCTCCCGGGGCAGGTTCCCAGCCCCGCGGCCATGTCTCCACCCGGGGTCTCCCTGCAGGATTCCCCACAAGATCCCTTCCCCCTGGGAGGATGCCCCCCACCAAGGATTTCTCCCCGAGGTTGTCCGTAGAGAATGTCTTCCCTCGGGAGAATCCCTCCCGGAATATGCCCCCTCCCCGCAGTATTCCCGCCTGGACACCTCCCCCGAGAGAATTTCCCCCAAAGTCCTCTGTGAGAGCGCCCCCAGTCTAGAGGACTCCACTAGATGCAGGGGATGTCCCTTGCGGATGCTCATCCCAGAGAATAAGTCCCCAGAATGCCCCCCAGGACAGTACTCCCCCGAGGAAGCCTCCCCCCGGAAGATTGTGCCCCTGGAGGATGCCCACGGGCTGGGAGGCCCCTGTCTCCAGAATATCCCATTTTGCAGGGGTGTCCTCCTATAGGAAGTCCCCCCAGAGGGACGTCTCTCCTGGAGGAAGTCTACCCACCTCCTTGGAGAATGTCCCTCCATAAGGATGAACCCCAGGAAGAGCCCCCTGGAAGTCCTCCCCAGAAGAGGCCCCAGGACACTCCCTGCACGGGAGGCGGGGGCTGCGGTCTCATCAGAGGCTCCTCTGGAAGGTGGTTTGCTTCCGTGATCCCCCAGACTGTAGGCAGAACTCATTCTTGTGGGAACAGGATGGAGAGCCCCATGTTCCTCCAAGAGTCCACAACTGGGCAGTTTGCCTCTTCAAGGCTGGAGTGTCTTTCCAGTGGGCTGAGAGTCCTAGTACGTGCCGTCCTCGTGGGCCTGAACTCTGTCCCCTTAGTCTTGTCACATTCTCTCAGTGAAAAGAAAGCACAGGGGCTGCCTGCACTTAGAGGGAGGCACGCACAAAGTGCCAAACACCAGGCCTTAGAGATGACTGGGGGTCACCCTAAGGCCCCAGTTCAACACCCCCTCAGGGGCCTCTCTAAGGGCTGGGGGACGGCTGCTGCTGGAGGCCCTCTGCATACACCCGCACATTCCGGACGCGGCTGAGAATCGCCTTCAGCTGCAACCTTCCCAGACGCTGCGGGTCCCTTCACCTCCGCCTTGATGTCTGCTGGTGGTCACAGGACAGTGGGTGACCCAGCCCTCAAAATGAAGGTGGAGACAGCCTCCACAGAAAACATCTGTCTTCTGTAACTAGCTACTCCACCACTTCATTATTTCAAAAAGCTCAGCTAACAGTGGATGGCTTTTAGATGGAACTGGCCTTGAGGATGACTTCTGGGGTCAAGTCCGGCCAGCCACCAGGGACGCTCACCTCTCCCAGCCCTGCAAGCCCGTTAGCAGGCCCCAGGCTGCCTGTGCAGCCAGAGACAGCCAACAGCTCACCAGAACCTTCCAATCTTGGCTGTGGGCACAGCAAAAGGCCTTTCTTGGTGCAGGTCTGGACTCCTTGCTGGCTTGTTGATCTTTGTTAATTCACTGGGTACATTCTCACTGGGCGGGAACTGTCTTCACGCTACCTTACTTTCTAAAAGGATGACAGGGACGCCCTGAAGGTGTGGATGTCTGAGTCCATCTGTCTTTCTTTCTCTTTCTCTCTTTTTTTAAAGATTTTATCTGTCAGAGAGAGAGAGAACACAAGCAGTGGGAGAGGCAGAGGTAGAGGGAGAAGCAGGCTCCCCACTGAGCAGGGAACCTGATGTGGGGCTCGAACCCAGGACACTGGGATCATAACCTGAGCTAAAGACAGATGCTTAAATGACTGAGCCAGCAAGCCACCCCCTTCTCTCTTTTTAGCTTTATTTTAGAGCGAGAGAGCGAGCGAGCACAGCAGTGGGTGGGTGGGGGTGGTGAGAGGCAGAGGGAGAGAGAAACCAGGCGGACTCCACGCTGAGCAGGAGGCCCTATTGCCTGGGACCCAGGATCGCCACCTGAGCCAAAACCAAGAATCCAATGCTTAACTGATTGAGCCACCTGTGCGCCCCCATCTGGGCACATCTGCAGATGGTCGGCCCCAGGCCAGGGCAGGGTTCTGGGGTAGCAGGCAGCCATCGCACACCTGGCGAGGCCAGCTCCTGGCCTCTTTCAGAAATGTCCCACTTCTGTGAGGGCGACACCCCCATGTCACAGACAGGGTCCCTAGGCCGGGAGAGGTTCAGTGCCCCAGATGCCTGCCAGTCTGACCAGAACTGGCTGCCAGGCAGGAAAACTGGGATGGGGAGAGCTGGGCAGGGCCTCAGGCACCTGTGAGGGCCACGTCAGGGATGCTGGGGCTGGCCTCAACCCTGCCGAGGACGGCAGCCCCCACAGGCACAAGGGAATGGGGACTGGGCCCCCCCAAATGCCTGAGCCAGGGGGTGGTGAGGACACCATGATGGGCTCAGTATGCCCCTCGATCCTCCTCTCTTAGGCATGCAGCAGACGTTAACTCACCAAACAAGGCACTAGGCTTTTCTAGCAAGTTCGAAGGGCCATGAAGATACGGTTTCAGATGGGGGTTTGCCGGCAAGCCTGGGGAAGAGCCCCAATCTTTGCTGGTACCACTTGCGACGGCAGAGCTGTTTGCCCCATTTCCCTGAAGTTCTCTCCAGGGACTGGGCTTCTGGCAGGCGTTACAATTCCCACCACAGGACCTGGCCCAGAGCAGGCCTTGTGGGAGGTTGCAGGGCACTGAGCTTGCTAGGACGCAGACCTCTGCTCCCCCTTCCCCCTTGGACACACGTGGGGCACGTTCCTGCTCTGTGGCAAGCACAGGGACAGTCCTGTCTGGGCATCTGGGGGTGAGGGAGGGGTCTGCTGTGCTGGGACAGTAGCAGGTCTCACGGGACTGCCTCTCAGACCTCAGGAGAAACGCCAGTGGCAGGCCCTCGTGGGGAAGTGGCAGTCTGGGGCTCCATCCTGGGCACTGACCGGCTCCTGCTCAGGGAGATCACGCACAGGAGGCCCGCCCAAGCTCCACAGTAGGAGATCAACCCGCGCCAAGCCTCTGCTCCTGGTTCCAGCGCAGCATGGACAGCTGGGCTGGGCACTGGGGTGCTCAGGTTCAGGAGCCCAGACACAGCTGATCTTTCTGCGCACGGAGGACTGGGCCCTGCTGGGGAGAAGGGGCGCCAGCAATATGTTCAAGGCCACACGTGTGATGGCGGGCTGGGTACAGGCCAGTCTCCGACCACACTGGGCCACTTGCTGAGTGTGAGGTTCCTGCCCTCACCTGGTGGACTGCTCTGTGGGCCGGGCGCCTGCTCCGAGTTGCTGGTGGAGGCTCTGGGTGGATGGGAACGCAGCTTCCGGGTACCTTGTCCAGACAAAGAGCCTGGGGCCAGGAGGGCGGGCGTCCTCTTCTCACTCTGCCAGGACGGCTAGACCCTCCTCCGTGGAGAACAGATTCAGCCCAGAGTCCCACGTGGCCTGCCAATGAAGCCCCAGACTTCCCCGCTCCGCCCGAAGTCAGCTCTGCCTTGTTTGCCCTCCTCGCATTTTGTATTTGAAGGACCCGCCACACTAACAAAGTTTCCACTCTGGCCTTGTTTCTAGTTGGTGAACACATTGTATCAAGTGAACACTAGGAGGTCTGAGACTAGGCAGCATTGTAAATCTTGGGGAAACAAACGCTTCCTACTGTTAGAAAAGGAGACTTATTCTGGCGCCCAAATCACGAGACCGCCGCTGTTCTTTCGTGCTTTAATGGTCGGCGCTCAAACGAAAGCACCTCGGCGGCCCGGCCGCAGCACCGCCCTCCACACACTCATCAGGCCTAGTCCCAAGGTCCCCGAGATACAAAAATAACCCGTACAAACTCTGCTCCCGGCATATAACACCGAGTGGAGTGTCTCAGTACTCACTACTGAGCACAAAGCATCTGAGGAAAAATACAACACAGGTGTAACTTCTGCAGTATTTTTTTTCATATAAAACACTAGTAAAATAGGTTTCTTAAAAATTAAATAGTGAAATACCACCAAATTATATACATCGTTACAGTACAAGTGAGCGTGGCGAAGTCTCCAGTCCTCAGTTTCTTGGGTGCAGGCGCTGGGGGGCAGGGCGGCCCGAGTCTCCTTCTCCCCAGGGAGCAGCCCGGTTAGGAAGAGCGGCTGACAGACGGACACACGGACGGAGGGGGAGAGCTGCGGCACCCAGCAAGACCAGTGCTCCCCACAGGCTGAGCAGGCACCCCGCTCCTCACCCCAGCTGTCCTGCTCCTGCCCCGCGCTCTGCCCCGTGGAGCCCGGACCACAGCCCGGCCAGGGCCCAGCACAGCTGGGGCTCACCCGCTGGTGCGGGGGGAGACAGGCCCAGACCCCGGCTCTCCACAACCACAACCGAGCCAGCTCTGGTCTCTCAGGGCCCCCCAGAGCCCCAGGTGGTCACAGTGGGCCCCGCGGGAGCCCCACGTGCCTGAGGGCAGGCAGTGGGCTGGGGGTGTCTGGCCAGTGACAGCAGTGCCCCGGCCCCCTGCCGTGGCTGAGCCACGACTACGTTCGGCGCCGCTTGGCAGCGCTGGGGCTGGAGGGGTTGCTGTTCGCCGTTAGGACTTTGTCGGTGACCCGGCTGCGCTTCCGCTTGTCTGCCCCTTCCTTGGACCCCAAGTCCGAAGGGTTCTTGTCTTTGCTGGACTTTTCTGTTGCTTTCCCCAAGCTTCCTGAAGACGAAAAAACTGGGAGACAAAATCATTTGGCTGAAAACAGAATACCGAGTTTTATTTCATCTTCTTACCAAATTCTAGAAACCTGCACCTACACAAGGCACTCTGGGCTGGGGCTGCCATGGGGCCTGCGGAGAGCTGGGTCCCTGAGGATGCGCCGCCTCGCAGCCCTGGGCCGCAGGACCCTGCCCGCCTGCCCACCGACCCTGCCTCGTGGAGCTCGGCCTGTGCCCGCTGCCTGGCAGCTGGCGCTGGACCTGAGGTCTCCGGGGCCTGCTCGTAGTGTGGGCTGCCCACGCCGCCACCCGAGGCTCCCACCCAAGCGGACGGAGGAGTGGACAGGACAACTCTGGCCACAAGCAGACTGGACACCCAGGCTGGGGATGGGGGTGCTGCTCGTGGGGCCTAGGGGAGGGTGTGGGGTGCCCCACTCACCATCGTCAGCCCCGCTGTGGGGGTCCACATCTTCCTTCATTTCCTCCTTCATTTCTTCTTCGATGACCACTTTTCCTGTGGGGCGACAGCTGACGTTTACCAGAACGGCGGGAGACGTGGCCCTGCCCAATGCTGCCGACGGCTCAGGCCGGGGACGGCTGTGTGTGTGGTTCTCAGCTGCCGCCAGGCCGCTTTCAAAGAGAGCCGACTGTTCTAGAACGAGCTCCTCCACTCCCCGAGGCTCCCCGGACCGCCCCTACCCAGTCCACCTGGGCCAAGAATCACCACGCCAGCGACCCTCCCCAACTCCCTGAGGCTCGTGACCTTCACCCTGACATCACCACCCTCGCCGCATCCTGCCTCCTAATCCCGGGCCAGACCCCCCCAGGCGGAGCCTCACCTTCTCGGACTTCATGAATGATTTCTTCAGGAAGGACAAAATTCCTCTCTGGGTTTGGGAATGGAAGAATCTCCGATTCGTGCTGATGGCAAAAACGGCGATTTTGTTATAGGAACAAAGAAAAAACCACGATTTTAGCAAGTCACCAAAAACGTGGAAGAGCCAGCTTCGCGGCACCTGACAGATGCGGAGTCACGGAGTCACAGGGGCTGCGGAGGGGGGCGGGAGCGGCTGAATGACATTCTGTTCGGATGTCTTGCGGTCTGCGGGGAGCTGGGCTTTCCTAACACACCCGCAGAAGACAAAGCTACAGCGCCAGCTGCCAGCCAGCAGGGGGCACTCCTGCCCCCCCCCCCCAGGGCAGGACGCAGCGGCCATCAGAGGGCAGGGACCGTGCTGAGGAAAGGCCAGAGGCCGGGGCGCCTCTGGTCTGTCTTCGGAGCAGGAGCCCACAGGCATGGACGGTGCGCAAGGGGCAAGCCTCTGCCTGAGAAACCAGGCGAAGCCAAGAGTCGTAAGGGACACAGCGCTTAATGGAGTTCCACTTGCTCTACAGGACCCAGGGGCCCCCCAGGCCAAAAGAGACAGAGACCCTGGAGACACAGGACCCCCAACTGAAGCAAAAGGGGAGCGGGCAGGGAGGACTAGGACTGTGAGTGAGCAGACCCGCTCCTCTGTGCAGGCTGCGACCGTACTGCAGCCGGCTGCTAGCCCGCACCCATGGCCATCGGCATCTGCTGGGGCTTCAGCAGCCCCATGGCTCCCGGGCCTGTGGGTCCCCCTGCAGCAGGGGTCACGGACCTATACGGCCAAGGTCCTGCCTGACCCCAGCAGCAGCCCGAGGGAAGCCCAGGGGTCTGAGCAGGGGACAGCCTGGGTGTCTTCCCTAATCCTGAACAAGGGACAGGCAGGAAGAAGCTGAGGAGAACAGGAGAAGGGCTGTCTGTCCGGGACCGAAATCCCCGAGTGCTGCCCTGCGGCTCGCCAAGGTCGTGCGGACCTGGGCTGGGTGTCCATGTCCGTCTCCAGGGCTGCAGCAGGGGCCCCCCGCCAGGACAGGAGCCCCGCCACCCTCACGTCTGTTTCTGGCTTCTGGCCCCCACTGGCCTAGAATCAGGGCCCGGGAAGTCTGGGGACCAGGTGACCCCAGGACGGGATGGGTGTGGAGGCAAGGCCCCCCGGGGAGCAGCTCCTTCAGATGACAGCTGGGCCTTGCGGCCTGGCTCCCAGGACGCCTCCTGCAGGCTGAGCATTCAGTCCCCATGGCACAGCTGCCATCTTTGTCCTCTCTCTACGATGACAAGGAGATGCAAATGACCTGCCCACAGCCCCCAGGGAGCAAGGGCAACACTGGGTCTGGACAAAGAAGGCCTCGGCTGGGAGGGCTGGTGCGGCTGGAGTCACCAGGAGGCAGAGCCTTACCTCCCCCTGCACAAACTCCTACCCCTGTGCGTGCCTGTAACTCCCACCCCCGCACCACTCTCCAGGGGCTCTGGCCTCCTCTCCGCTCCCTGACCATCATCTCCTGCTGCCACAGGGCCTGGACCACGGCCGCTCCTGGGCTGGGAACATTCCTGTTCCTTTGAGCCTTCCCAGTCGCCGAGTGAAGCTGCCTGCCTTCCCATGAAACCGCCGCGGGGGCCTTTGAGGAGGGGACCCTTCCTGCCTGGTTCTCACAGAAGCCACAGATTCACCTGACTCAAACTCAGATCCCATCACCTTCCTGCCTAGAGCTCTGTGGGGCCTCCTGCCGACTCCCACGGGCCTCAGCAACCTGGTCATCTCCCTGCAAAGACGGTCACCGGCCACCCCACGTGAAAGAGGTTCTGCTTCGGAAGCCAGCCACCGTGACCAGGGCGGGGTTTTTAGTGAAACCACTTGAGCTCCCCGGTTTAATTCCTGCTGTCCCCTGGGATGTGCACAGGACAGAGGGACCCCAGAGGAGCAGCTGTGTCTGGGGTTGGGTGGGATCTGGCTCACCAGCGCCTGCATGTCATACATGGTGCTCAGATGGTCCCAGATGACCTTGGATGGGACCTGCCGACCAATGTTCTGGCTGAACTTGTCCCGAATACAGATCATGTGGAAGTGTCGGTTCACACCTGTGGGAAAAAGGAGTAAGCCTGTGAGGGGGCTTGGCTAGCACATAAGAGGGGAGAAGAGAGGTGGGAGGCAGGGGTCAGCAGCAAAAGAGTAAAGACAGGGGCAGGAGAGTGGGCGTAGCAGATGCAGAGAGGGTTCAGGAGGGGACAGGGTTGGAAGAGTACAGGCAGGTGTGGGGGGGTGACGGGGTGGGGGAGGAGGAATACTGGGGGGTGGAGGGAGGCAGAAGGGGAAGACAGCGGGTAAGAAAGGGTGGACGCGCGCAGGAGGGGACAGGAGGAGGACAGAGAGTGGGGTACAGCAGGGGCGCAGGAAGGGGCAGGGTCGGCAGAGGTGGGGCTAGGCTAAGGGGACGGGGGGAGGTACAGCAGGGGCGCAGGGTCTGAGAAGTGGGGGCGCTAGGCGACGGGGCGGACAGAGGGAGGGTGCCGGAGGGGTGCAGGAGGGCGCAGGGTCGGCGGGGAGGGGTCGCCGGACGCAGAGGGAGGAGGCGGTGCAGGTGGGTGGGCGGGCGTGAGCGGCCCCGCCCCGCGCCCCCCGGCCGTTGCCCGGTCTGCCCCGCCCCCACGCGGGTCCGCGGCCTCCGCGGCGCTCCGCTCACCGACGGGCTTGTGGCCCAGCATGGCGTGGAAGAGGCACACCTCCACCTCGGGGCTCCACACCACCGTCTCCTCGGCTGGGCTGGTGGCCGCCTCCCCCGGCCCCTTGTCCCCCGGCGCGCCGCCGCCGCCCACCTCGGCCTCCCCCATGGCCCGGCCGCCCAGCGACGAGCCCCCAGCGGGAGCGGGCGCGGCCACGGCCTCCGCGCAGGCGCACTTGCCGGGCGAGCGCGCGCTCGGCGGGTTTGCTCTCGGGCTCGTGCGCGGCGCCAGCGCAGGCGCAGCTGAGGGGCGGCCCCCGCGGCGCCTCCTGGCGGCCGGGCCCCGCGGCGCAGCGCGGTGGGCGCGGGCGGACTGCGGAAGCGCTCTGGCGGGGAGGTGGTGACGCCGGCGGCGCGGGGCCCGGGGCGGCCCCTCCGAGCCGTGCGCTCCAGGGGCGGGACGGCAGCCGGACTTCGCCGACTGAGGCGCTCAGGGGGAAGAGCAGGCAACTGACCACGCCCGCCGGCCTGGGCTCCCTGCGGCCTCCGCTGCCCCGGCCGGACCTCGGCGCAGCGCGCCGCACGAGTCCGCGGCGGGGGGCGGGGCCTTCTCCGGGGCGGGGCCAAGGCGGGCGGCCGGAGGAAGTCCCGCGAGGAATCGAGGCATTACCCAATCAGGGCCGCCGGCTCCGCCCCGTCCCGCCCCAGCCACGCCTACCGGTCTTGGGGCCCCGGGGCGGGCGCCCGCGTGCGTCCCGGCCCGCCGGGCGCGGGCTCTGGTCCGGGCGGGGTGCGGAGCGTCTCTAGGCCTTCGCCTCCTCCTGCGTGCGGTGGAGCGCGTGACGGCGCGTTCCCGGGGGTCCTGCGGAAGGTCGGGCGCCCCGCCCGCTGGCCGCTCGGGTGCTCGCTCAGGCTTCCCCCGCTTCCGAGCGCTGCCCCCGGCCGGTGCGGGCTCGGGTCAGCCCCGCTCGCTCGGACGGACCGGGAATCAGAGCGGGCTCAGCGGGCTGGGGCCCGAGTCCTCGCTGCCAAGGGGGCTGCTGGCGACTCGCGCCCCCCCGCGTGACACCGGCGAGATGTGGCTCTCCTGTCCCGGGGTCCGGAGAGCGCCCAGGGGTGGTGACCTTGGACCTGAGAACTGAGGCCTGGGACACAGGCTGAGGGGCGGAAAGAGAGGCCTGTGTGGTCCTGGTGCCAGAAGGCGGCTTGCAGGGGGAGCCCAGCTAGGGGTCCGGTGGGCTTCAGAGCAGGCCAGGCCCAGCTCCTGGGAGGGAACTGGGTCATGGGTGGTGGCTTCTGGAGGCTTCAGTTCCTCGCTTGGTGTTTGACCATCAGACTGTCTTGAGGTTTCTCACCCTGACCCCCATGCAGAAGGATCCCACCTGGTGCCTCATGGGCCCACACCCCGCCAGTGCTCCGCAGTACCCACACTGCCTATTTGTCATCCAAACCATCCGTGACTGCTTGTTTGGCATCTGCCATCCCCACCAGCTTGTCTCTCAGATCCAGGGGCCAGGGCTGATCTGGCCCACAGCAGGAGGACCGAGACCACTTGTTCACGGACCCAGTAACCAACTGACCAACTCTCTCTCTTGATCCTTGAAGCTGAATGATCCCCCGTCCCCCCCACTGCGACCTGTGTCGTCCACATCTTCCGAAGATGCAGTAAGCCTCCCAAGCGTCCTCACCCCAGCAACGGGGGCTTGGACCCCACGTGGAAGCACCCAGGCCCTGGAAAGAGATCTCTCCCGTGACCAACAAGCACACAAGCCGTCTGGTCTGTTCATCAGTCTTAGAGGAGTCTGGGTGCTGTACATTATTCCCAAGACATGCTCTGGGTGCTGCCCAAGTGGAGGTTCTTGCCTGGGAAGCTGATGTCACCTCTGGAAGGTAGTGACCGTTGCTTATCAAAGGGCACCTGTCCTTCACTCCTAAGGGGACATCTGGTTCTTGGTTGTGAGAGCTGGGTTCCCAGGAAGGAGAATTTGGAAGGCTTTGGTCAGACATGCTCTTGTGTGTCCACCTTCCTTTGGGCACTCTGTCCTCGCCTCTGAGTCTCTGGGGTGGAAACGGAATCCTACCCCAGCTTGGCTGGCACTGCTCTGTGGACCACTCCTCTGTGGCAGAGAGAGGAGCTCACCGCCGGCCACCAGAGGAGTATGCTGATGCAGAAAGCACAGCCTTCAGAGTTGGGAGGCCCGCCGTGGTGGTTCACGTCCACTTGCTCAAACCTGGGCCTCCTCGGACCTTGTCCTGACATCTGGCATTATCCCCGATCCTGGGCTGAGGGGCCTCAGAAGTGGGAGGTGCCCAAGGCACCCAGGGCTGCCAGCTAGGGTGACAGGAATGTCCCATCCGGTGCTAGCTGTGACTTGCAGCCCACACATCTCGCCGCTAGGGGACGTCTCCCACCCACTGTTTGACTTGGACCGGCACTCTCCACTCAGACGCCTGCAGTCGGGCACCGAGTGAAGGCTTTTCCTGTTCCCTTGGAAAGAAAGTCCAATTCTTCACACGGGGCATATGAGGAATCGCCGGATCACTGGGACGACCCGGTTTGTCCTGCCCACCAGGCACGGCTATGCCACGTCACCTGCGGTGCCAGGCCTGGCCCAGGGGCAGCGGGGAGCCGTGCGGACACCAGGCTCCCGGCTGGTCACTGCAGATGGGTTAGGTGGCGTGTTGCCTTCTTTGCGGGGTTGCCAAATTTAACACATAAAAATAAAGGATGACGCTCAGTTAAATTTGAATTTCAGATAAAAAATGAGTAATTTTGCAGTACTGGTATGGCTCAAATGCTGTGTGAGATATGCTGATATCCAAAATTATTCTTGGTCTATTTAAAGTACAAATCTAACTGGGTGTTCTGTGTCGTATCTGCTGATCCTACTCCTTTTGCCTTAATTACGGTCTGGTCAGCAGCTTGCTTTGTCTTGCAGTAGAGAGACTGCCAGGCGCGAAGTGTCCCCTCTGCCTGTCACTGAAGTGAGCCACGTGAATGAGGGAAGGGGAGGTCCTGTCCCTGCTGGCGCTCATGAGGGCTTGAAGGGGGAGTGAGCGACTCAGGCTGTGTGCGATGAAAAGCCCTGCCGGCGTGGAGTGGGGTGCGCATGTGCACTTCCCACCCCTGGGCTCTGGGACAGACCGCACCGAGGGGGGCTAAGTTCTGGCAGCCCGGGTTTTTGCGAAGGCAGCCCCTCGCCAGCAGCTTGCATGGCACGGGACAGGTCAGAAATGCAGACATTCCCACACATGCATGCGCATGCCCGCGGCTCTGCTGAGTCAGGGTCTGGGGGGCCAGCGCTCTGGGCGAAGCAACCCTCCAGGGGCTTCATGGGAGACGCACAGAGGGGGCTCCACCCAGCAGCCTCTCTTGCAGGCTTCAAGTGGCCTTGAGGCAGGGGCGGGGGTGGGGGTAGGGGGCGGGCGAGGCTGAGCTGCCCGGGATCATCATCTTTTCCATTTCCAGTTTCCTGGAGAAAAGGAGCCTCCTGTCTGCTGCCTGTCAGGGGACACGTGGCCTCCCAAGCCCTTGGTCATCAGAGCCAGCCCTGCATACAGCTGTGGGTGCAGTGGCCTCACCTCTGACCGTAGGGCCCAGCCGTCAGCGAGGACCCTGGTTATTTTTTGCTGGTGGCTATTACTCTCCCTTCCGCGGATGGGGAAACTGAGGCACACGAATGTCGGGCAAGTGCTCTCCTACGCCAGCTGGGGAGCCAGGCTTTGACCGTGGAGGGCCAACCATCTCTGAGAATGGGGTTCCCCAGGGGACTGCACTCATTTCATCCCCCCAAGGGGACTGACGACCTGCCCCTCCTCCTTCTTGTCCCACGGTCCCAAGGGAGCCTGTGGGCCAGTTTGTGGGATCGCGCTTATCCAGGACAGTGTGGACGCTGAGGGCCGTGGAGAGTGGGGGCGGGGATGCACGGAAGGGAGCCCCGGCACAGACCGGGTTGTCTTCTCAGCTTCTGGGCTGGGCAGGGCCCAGCCGCGGGGCACAGGAACAGACCATTGATTTGGAGCTATGGATGTTGGCTTTGAAAACCTCCTGCCCCCAGATGATTCAGAGCCAACTCCAGCCCTACTCCTGCCCATGGAGCTCTTACCCCCTCTATTTGTTAACATGACGGTCTTTGCTGGCCATCTGATGCCAAGGGTCCTGCACCTGCCCATGGAGCTCTTACCCCGTCTATTTGTTAACATGGAGGCCTTTGCCGGCCGTCTGATGCCAAGGGTCCTGCAGCATTTCTGACGGTTGCCCCCGCTTCCTTGGATCTCTAGGAGCCCTGGGACGACCCTGAGGGCTGGGATGTGACCACAGTAAAATGCCCTGGCACCGTGCCTGGGCTGTTGGTCATTTCAGCTTCACGTCCATTTCAAGGGTACCAACGAGGGGCCAAGTTTATTGCTCAAAGACAGAATCCTTCCCCATTCATTCACCTTCCCAAGGCCAGCTCTGCTTCCCTGTGTACATACGACAGAAGGAAATGCTTCGTGGGGTCAGCGTGGAGAATGACTAATGGTCTCTTTGTACCAGCGAACAATTCTGTTTCATAGGCAAGAAAAGTCACCCGGGGAGCACACCCCCACGTCCCGCGCTTCCCCCGCCCCGCGCCAGGCTCTGAGGTCTCCAGGCTTTGGTGCAGCTTCTGTCCCCTGTGAGGAGTAGAGGCCAGGTGGGAGGGCGGTCAGCTGGAGCCGTGGCTGGGACGGACCACGGCGGGACGTGAACCTAGCCGCACTGGGGCAGAAGGGCCCCCCTGCTGGGCCTGTCTCAGACTCCAGAGATCAGGAGAAAAAGAGTGAGCTTTCGGAGAGAAACAGTGGCACAGCCGCCGAGACAACTCAGCTGGGATGAAGGCCGGCTCAGGCGAGCAGAGGTCCCAAGGACGACCGTGCTGGGCTCAGACCCCCGCCAGCCTGTGTCCTGGTCTGGTGTGAAGACACAGTGCCACGGGCCCAGGGCCACAGCTCACCAGACGCCCAAGCCTGGCAGCGAAGGGAATGTGGGGGCCGGTGCAGCTGGAGTCCGGTTCTATGGTTCAGTGGAAGGGGACAGAGTTTCCTCCCCCAGGGCCCAAACCCAGCACTTCACGCCTCATCATAACATTGAGTACTGACAACCAGCCGGTTACACCCCACCTTACAGAACGAGCCGGAGGGCCTGAGCTTGTCAGGGAGCAGAGGGCATGCGTCCCGTGGGGCACAGGGTGGGCACCGGGCGGGCGGAGGTCACAGCCCCCACGCTGACCTGTGTCGAGTCACGCAGGTGTCCCCAGAATTTGAGGAGCCCTGTCGCGGCCGGAGGAGTGCGGAGAGACGCGGCCCAGGCAGGGCGTCCTTCAGAGTGACAAGCCCTGAGGGACCAGGAGGGAAAGCCGCCACCGATGGAAACTTCCCGCCCAACGGCCGTTCAGCGTGATACATGCGGATGCCCCGTCTCACGCTCCAACTGTGGCCGGAGCCCCGAGGTCATGGTGCTGCCTCTGCCCAGGCTGTGTCCTCCCCAGGCGCAGAGCTGGGGTGGAGGTTCCCTCCCATGCCTTTTAGAGGCCTCTGATCTCATCATGGGGCTCCGTCCCCACAATCTAACCACCTCCCAGAGACCCCGAGAGCGAAGACCATTACCCTGGGCATTAGGTTCTCAACAGAGGGGCTTCGCGGGGACACAGGCACCCAGAAGGGTTAGGAGGAAGCCTGAGACAGCGTCCCTGGGGCGGGGGGCATGGGCCTGGCCTGCGCCAATGGGAGAAGGGGGCGTGCGGTCAGGATGGAGCCTGGTGCGCGGCCTGAAGACCGTCACCGCGCTGCCCCACCGTCTGACCTTCCCCACCCCCTCAGCTTTTACTGTTACTAAAAAAATGAAAATACACAAAGAAAATAATCTCAAATGATCCAGAAAAAGTGTTCCCAGAGACAGGGATTGGAAGGCAAATCGGGGGAGTCCGGAGCCTGCGGCCGCCTGGGGCCTTGCACAAGCCAACCAACTGCTTAGCTTCAAATTAGTTTGAAATAAAACTTTAAAGAAATATGTAAGGATTGGGAAGGAAAACAGACACATGAAGGAGACCTACCCCCATGGCAGCTTTTTACAAACAGCTTTTGTGTAATTGCACACGTGATTCCCCAAGACGGAGGCGGCGATCAGGGCCCGTGGGCCCGTGTGCGTGCACACTCTTCCTTAGCAACCGGGGGTCTCTGCTAGGACCGCACAGAGTCAGAGGTGGGGTGTGGAGGCCCTGTGGGGAGTCATGCGGTCTGGGTCCCTGGGGACTTATGCAGAGCAAGGTTCCAGCTCTGGTCGGAGGAAACACACGCACCGATGGCAAGCTGCCCCCTTGGTTTTAGACACGAAGGGAAGCACCCCCTTGCTCTGTTGTGGGGGCAGCCGAGGGCCCCCCCATGGCTTCTGGCTGGAGCAACAATGATCATGTGAGTTTGGGGCTCTGGTCCCCCCTAGGGCCACCGCAGTCCTGGCAACAACTGTGGTCTGTCCCGGACGGAGTATTTGCAGAGAGCTGCCCCAAATGGCTGTGCCTCATCCTCCCGGTCGGGTGTGACGGCGGGGACTCTGGTCCACCCCTGGGCACTCAGCTCCTACCAGCATCTGGTGCACATTGCTGGGGTAACTCCTGCCGGGATGGGCCTGGGGGTCAGTGGGGGTGACGACTCAGGAGGGCCCTGTAGGGAAGATGTCGGCCGTAAGTCCTCTCCATGGCAGTCGCTGGTCTGACGGTGTGCAGGGTGCGCACGGGGCTCTTGTCTTGTTGCGGCTGGAGGGCGCCTCTCTCACGCCCCTTCTTGGAGACGCATGGGGTAGCATCAGCAGAAGGGACCCTGGCCAGCTTAGAGGATGGAGAATGACCGAGTGCCCTGGGCTTGCAGAGCTGACGGGAAACGGGGTGACCAGGGGCCGTAAGTCCCCGCTCTCAGACTTGGTTCCTCTGGTCTGGTGCTCCTGCTGGTTAGCTCCTAGCGGGGTGGGTTGTATCGGGAAGAAGGCCTTTTTTTTTTTTTCTTCTTCTCTCTCTCTCTTTTTAAGATTTTATTTATTTATTTGACACAGAGAGACACAGCGAGAGAGGGAACACAAGCAGAGGGAGTAGGAGAGGGAGAATCAGGCTTCCCGTTGAGCAGGGAGCCTGATGCAGGACTTGATCCCAGGACCCCGGGATCATGACCCGAGCCAAGGGCAGATGTCCCGGGAAGAAGGCCTTTTCTTTCTTCCTTTCTATCTTTCTTTCTTTTTTAAAGATTTTATTTATTTGATAGAGACACAGTGAGAGAGGGAACATAAGCAGTGGGTGTGGGAGACGAAGAAGCAAGCTTCGGAGCCCGATGCAGGGTCCAATCCCAGGACCCTGGGATCATGACCTGAGCCAAAGGCAGACGCTTAACAACTGAGCCCCCCAGGTGCCCCAAGAAGGCCTATTCTCTCTCTTTTTTTTTAAGAGTTTATTTATTTATTTAACAGAGAGAGAGAGAGATCGCAAGTAGGCAGAGAGGCAGGCAGAGAGAGAGGGGGAAGCAGGCTCCCGCTGAGCAGAGACCCCGATGCGGGGCTTGATCCCAGGACTCTGGGATCATGACCTGAGCCGAAGGCAGAGGCTTTAGCCCACTGAGCCACCCAGGCGCCTAAGAAGGCCTATTCTTAAGGAACGTTGAGGTGTTGGGAGAGAGACTGGGGGTTCCCACCGCATGCAGGTGACTCCAGGTCATGTGAGAACGTGTGTCCCTGCTGCCTCAGTTGGGTTTGAAGGGCAGGGGCAGGCCCTACAATCCTTGTGTGGAGCCGGCCTCTCGGGCTCAGAGCCCTCCCACCGGGCTCCCTGCCCTGGAGCCCTGTGCACTGGGTCCCCGGACCCTGTGCTCGGTCCCCACACAGGGCACCCGCCTGGGCCCAGGCCGAGTGCCCCTGACTGGCTCATCTCTGAGGCGGGTGAGGTCCCAGTGGGCAGCTCCTGCTCATGCTGGGTTAAACTGGAAGTGCCGGCCCTTTCCGAGACGAACTCGAGCCTTGGGATGATGCAAGTAGGGCTCAGAGCCAAGCACCCCTTCCGGGGCAGATGGTGGGAGCCAAAGCTGGGAGCTGGGCTCCAGGCTTGGTGGAGCTGAGCAGCGGCTGATTAAGCCCAAAGCCAGGGATGTCATTCGGGGCCTGGGCTGCCTCAGCCTGGAAAGCTGCCCTCAGCGCCCCGGGGTCATTCCAGAGCTCCCAGCGGTCGGGCATGGCCCCTGAGCCACGCGCCAGCCTGCTCGCTGGGGCGCTACGGGACGGCGTGGTTTGTGCTCCCGGCCAGGGAGCTGAGCACATGCGGTTTTCTGGCAGTCCAAGCTGGAGAGCCGTGCTGCTGTTGCTGATGCCTCTGGCTTGGGTAAAGCTCTTGGGTTTTATGTAGGGAGGCTTGGCGGGTGGAGAGGAAATTGTGTGCTTCCTCTGGGACTCCCTGCCGGTCCCTCCCTGGGGCCACCACGGTCTAAGCGTAGCAGGTGACGGTTCTGCTGCTGGCTCTGGGCCAGAACTTGATTGTCCACAACCCCCGAAGGAGCCTCTTGCTAGTCCCTCGGAGTACCCTGGGTCGTCTGGGCCTGTGTCCGGGTCAGGGGGAGGATTCAGGGAAGAAGCCCACTCCTGGCAGCTGCCCTCGCAGCTTCAGAGGCGCTGCTCACAGGCCCCCGGTCCCTGAGATCCCCCGTGTGGGACACAGAGCCCCTCCCTCCTCCCTGGCAGGGAGTGATTATAAGCACAAGACTTTGCCGTATCACACTGCCCCATGAAGTGGGCACCAGACCATCCTCAGACCGAGGCCCCGGGCTTTGGTGGGCGGGAGGTAGGATTCCCTGATTTTCTAGGTCAGGGGCTTCCCCAGAGGAAGTGGGGAGGAGGCTGCCCAGAGCCCGGGGTGGGCTACTTGCTTCCTCACCTGGTCCTGGACTGGGTGCTGGGGGCTGCTGCCAACCTGGGCACCCCACACCCTCTCCTTCCTCCCGCCTCCGCTGTCAGTGATGAGGAATTCACGCTCGTCTTTGGAGGCCTTGCTTGTCCCTGCTCGAGTCATGGCCCAGAGGTGCATAGTCCCCCGACCCCGACACTGGGATGGCCAAAGGTGGGAGGTCCCTCAATGTGAAGCCCCTAACCAAGGGAGGAACCATCTAGAAGCATCAGGCAGATAGAGTGGTGGGAAGGGCTTGGATCTCCAGCCTCTGGGCTGGGCCTATTTAGGGCTCCCTAGTATGGGGGTCCGGGGCTTGGCCCATGGCTGATTTTCCGCCCTCGTGTTCTATGGGAGTGTCCCTGTCGCACCCCGACTTGAAGCTGCTAGCGGACAGTTCTAATGGTGATGTGTGCGCTCAAGCACCGTGTCCCTGAAGTCCATCTCCGTGGGCACAGCTGCTCAGTCCATCTCCGTGGCGTAGCTGCCGGACTCAGCACAATCCTAATTTCCAAATGGAAATTTCCGCGGCAAAGTTCGGCAGAGACTGCCCTTGTTATTAGCTGCTGTTTTGGCTCTACAGGGAAGAAGCTTCCTCATGTTGGCTCTCTGCTGACAGGACAATCCATGCAAAGAACAGTGGGTTCTTCCTGGAGTGCCCTGTACAGCTCCTTCACCGTCCGTCCGTCCCTCAAACACGTAAGGGGTGCCCCCTCTCTCTATGTGCCAGGCACTGAGCAGTGAACACGGCTCACGCTGGAGAGAAGAGAGACCGGTGATAAGAGAATGTAACACGCTGGTAGTGAAGAAAAGCGTCAGAAGGCTGAGGCGGGTGTCCCCAGCAGCAGCGGGAGGCCCCATTGTCCCGAGGCCTCGGGGCGCTCCCGTGGAGCTCCGCTCCGTACCGTCTTCCGGCGTATCTGACGGCTGTGTCTCCCCCTCAGCACTGCACTGTCCAGGCCAACCCAGTTTGCCCGCAGCTTTGCAGCATCGTGGTCAATGACACAAATATTTTTCTGTCCGTGTCATTTTTCCCCAATATCCTGATTCTTGGCCATGGAGAAATCTGTTTCCCATAAAAACGGACCCTTGATTTCCCCTGAAGCCTTCTCTTTCCTCCGCCTGATTGTGAGGTTGGGAACGATTGCCTCTGTGATGTCTGGGGTTCCACTTGTGTCAAATCAGCTTGGCAGCCTTCACGTGGCAAGTCCAGGAAACTCCGGCCAAGGCTGGGAAGGCATCCAGCTTCCTAGTGTGGTGGACACAAGCCAAGCCAAGATGTTGGACCAAACTGTTTCCTTTGCAATTTTGACACAACCGGCTCAATTCCAGGACCCACAGACCCGGCATATCTGCCACAGGGGTCTCCCTCCATGTTGTTGAGAAATGACCTGGAGCATTTTTCTGCAAAGTAAACCCTTTCTCCTAGACCTGAGTAAGAAATGGACCCAGCACCTTCAGCCAATCCATACACAATCTTTCTTTGTTGTTGTTGTTGTTGTTGTTGTTTTTTAGATTATTTATTTATTTATTTGACAGACAGAGATCCCAAATAGGCAGAGAGACAGGCAGAGAGAGAGGAGGAAGCAGGCTCCCCGCTGAGCAGAGAGCCCGATGTGGGGCTCGATCCCGGGACCCTGGGATCACGACCTGAGCCGAAGGCAGAGGCTTTAACCCACGGAGCCACCCAGGCGCCCCCACAATCTTTCCAGTGGCCCCAGCGCTGAGCCTGTGTCGCAGCTGGACCCCGGGGGCACAAAAGGCCCTTCTGGGAAAGCCAGAGGCTTAGCCCCGGTAGCCGACAGCCACATTTTGAAGCATCAGAGGGAAGGGGCTGGCAAGGCATGGGCCCAGCTGGGGGTTCAGCCAGCTTCGAGTGTCCTGCTCCCTTGTCTGCCTTCTGCCTTCCCTGTCACTCACCAGTGACCGTGCTATCCTGGCCCGTCTTGCCCTACAGCCATCTTTCTCAAGAACAGTGCTCAGAATGCCACAGAGAGTAGGGCCTTGCTGGTTTGGGAGCTCAGACCGGCCCATGCCTTGAAGACAGAGCCCATGCCCCGTGTGGCCTGTGGCCCTCAGCTCAGGTCTTGTATGTCGCCTGCTTAGCACAAGGCAGGTGAGGGCTGCAGAGCTCCCAAAATTGGAGGGAGAGGACATGCTCAGGATTCGGGTCCCCATGACTGTAGGACTGAGTCCCTGGTCCCCTCTGGCCACAGTCGGAGGAGGTCCTCGGTCACTCTGGCTTGGGCCTCTGTCTCCATCTCCAAAGGCAGCAAAAGCAGGGGGTCTTTCTCACCTTGGGGTCTCTCAGACTTCCCATTCTCACTCTGGAGATGCCCAAGCAGGTTCTCTGCATTGAAGGGTTCACATGACTGGGGCCCGCCTGGAAATCTGGGATATTCTCTCTCCCTTACTGGTGACGACCTTAATCTCATCTGCAGAGAGCCTGCGCGCTGCCAGCAACAAGACTCACTCTTACCGGCCCCGGGGACCGAGAAGTGGGTGTCCTGCCTCCCGCGGGTCACGGGCAGCCTGTGCCGGAGCCAGGGGTGTCTGTGCCTGACCTGGGAGAGTGCAAAGCTGCAGTCAGATGCAGGGGCGTACCTGTTTGCCCACGTTCTGGAGGCTTCTCCCTTTGGGAGGGCAGAAACAGCCTCGCGGGCTGCCCCTGGGAGCCCTTCAAGGGCAGCGGGGGAAGGGTGCTTCCGCGCACCGGCTTCGGCCCTCTTTGTGCCATAAGTCCCAGGGTGGACTCACATGCAGACTTCCAGGTTGGGGAGCTGTCTTGGGCTCCCTGGCAAGTAATTAACGGAAAGTCATTTAAAGTCACCTACAGGCACTTGCCTTTGAAGAACCGTGAGCTCAGCCCGGGGCTTGCAGACTGCCGGCTGCTGTCATGTTCCTGCAGGAAGCTCACCTGCTGCGCTCTTCCGGACGGACAGACGGTGACTGTGCGGTCTGTGTGTTCTGGGGCTGAGGGTTTCCCTTTATTTTTAGGGGCATCAACACCTTGGGGTAACACATACCATTCTCTCGGTGGCATGTGGGCTCCTTGCGGAAAAGATGCTGCGTCCACGGGTGTGTGAGAAAGTCAAGGCTTCACAATCAATCAGCTTCAAGCTGGAGCGCGGCCACGTCGGCTGGGCCCCCAGCGTCGGACGGACCCATGGCCTGTGGGGGAAACAGAGCTAAACACGAAGTCTGCTAGCGGGATCGGCCTCCCCACGGAGGCGGAAGAGAAAGGACACGGTTTGGTGACTGAATGAGCACTAACGCAGAATGCAGGGGACCGGGCAGTGTGTCTCACAGACCTCCTGCCAGGAGGGGCCACAGACAGAGGAATATGGCACATTTTCGAGCACCGAGAACACACAACCCGTCGCACGCGCGTTCTCCGGCACGTTTGGCTTGCTGTCAAGGAGGGGCTTCGCAGCTCTGTGCCTCCCACACGGTTCATCCTAAACCACCTGACATTGTGTGCTCACCCGCGTCAGCGAGCTGACTTCCTCGGGGGAGGGACAAGCTCTCGCATCTTTACAGCAGGAGGGAGCTGTGGGGGGTCTGGCCCTTGCCTCCTTCGGGCTGGGGAGCGACGCCACCTTCCCCGAGGGTCCGTTTCAGAGACGTGGCTCCAGGCCCTCGAGAAACACAGTCCTGGGTTGTAAGCTGGCGAGACGTGTTTAGCTTTTAAAAAGATTTACGTACCTCTCAAAGGAATGTACACCCCTTTGAGAAAGAATTCAGTTCCTAGTTTTCTTTTCTTTCCTTTCAATTCCTAGTTTTCTAAAGGAGAGGCTGGAAGGGAGGGGGCGGGAGGGTCCTTCCCTCGCAGCAGCAGCAGCAGCAGCAGCAGCAGCAGTCTGGGGGGGGAGGTGGGGCTCGTGGTCCCCTGGAGTGGGACTGGTCCGGGGCCCTGGGGTGCTGAGGGCACAGGGGACCCTGGGTCCAGGTCCCAGCCACCATGGCTCTCAGCCTGGCGATCACCCCAGAGCCCCAGGGCCCCCAGGACACGGCTGTGTTGATGTTCCTTCTCTGGGGACACGGCAGGAGGTTGGTAAGCACAGACGTCACGCTGGGGCATTTGGTCACCGTCCCCATGGTCGGGGAGCCAGATCACAGGGCTAAAACCTGGCACGTGCTTCTGGGGAAGTGGGGCGGGCAGGGGGCGCGGACAGAGGCTGCCCTCAAGGGGCAGCGGCCGGCCGTGGAGCTGCGGAGGGCAAGAGGCAGGTTCGGGAGCCAGGGAGCAGCGCACGGGGCATCCGAGGCGCGGCTGGGGCCTCCCAGCACTCAGGCCTCACCGTGGCCACTGTGAGGCTGTCCCGTCGCAGACCTCACCTTGTCATGCAAGAATCCACGTCTCCCCCTCTTCTTGGTGCTCCGACCGGGTGAGACCTCATTGGGGTCGGGGCAGGGGAAGGGGGGCTCAGGACACAGGATGGAAAGAGACCCCTAAAATTCATTTCCTGCCCACTCCTGGCAAGGCTGGATTCCTGGAGCAGCTGGGGACGGGGTGACCGACTGCTTGGGACTCCCTCTCAGCAGCCACCTCCCCTCCTTTTTTTTTTTTTTAATATTTTATTTATTTATTTGACAGAGAGATCACAAGTAGGCAGAGAGGCAGGCAGAGAGAGAGGAAGGGAAGCAGGCTCCCCGCCGAGCAGAGAGCCCGATGCGGGGCTCGATCCCAGGACCCCGGGATCATGACCTGAGCCGAAGGCAGAGGCTTTAACCCACTGAGCCACCCAGGCAGCTCCCTCTCCTATTAACAGACAGTGAGGAGGGGCCGGGGCTGCGGGGAGGCTCCGAGGGAGCTGGTCCACATGAGACTTCCTAGGCTCCTTCGTAGAGCCCTGACCCGGGGTCCCGACCCAGAGAGGCAGCCTGATGTTCGGGCTCTCAGGGCCTCTCCCCAGGGCCCCAATCTGGGTTCCTTCTCTGGCATGGCACTTAGAGTAGATGCCCCAGAAACAGAGGCATGGGCTGGCTGTGTGGGCCACGGGAACAGGGGGAGGCCCCAGGGCACCAGAGTCAGATATGGGGAAGCCAGTGGTGCTCGGGGGCCGGGAGGGGTCCCCTCTGGTGGGTCGGGGTCAGACAGGAGCTGGGGCTCTGTGGGGCGCACGGGTGTGGCTGGACCGGGCAGGCCTCTCCCCCTCCTGAGGCCCCTCTGACGTGTCACTTTCTAATGTGAACGGATGACAGGGACGCCCGGAGGAGCCTGACTGCCGGGAGGAGGAACGTGATTAGAGTAATTTGGGCCCAAGAGCCGTGATCGATGCGGGCAGACAGAAGCAGCGGTGCCGGTCCCCTGCTGAGCCTCCTTCCGTCGGACACCAGGGTCCCATCGGCAGGGCTGGGCCCGAGGCTGGGGCAGGGGCTCTGGGGCGGCTCGGATGCTGTCCCCACCCGACGGCCCTAAGAGGCGCAGGACGAGGCCCCCAGCTGCCTACCTGTCCTCCCTGCCCTTGGCTGCCCGTCTGCTACCACGGGTCACTGTCCCGACCCCAGGGACAGGGAGCTCCTCCCGGCCACCTTGTCTGCGCCCACCCCAATCTCCACATCTCCGGTTCTGTTTCCCTGATTCCCACCCATCCTCCTTGGCAGCCCCAGGGCCCACCTTGCTCAGCTCAGGGTCTCCAGGGAGCCCAGGTCTGGCACTCAGGAGGGCGCAGGTAAATCTGTCCATGGGAACCTCCGTGTACTTGGAGGGCTCTGGGGGAGCACGGCCCAGGCTGTCCTCTCCACGGCCTCCTCCAAGCAGCCTCCCAGGATTACAGCCACCAGCCTGCCTGGGGTCTTGGGGGGCTCTGCTTCCATGCTGGGCTGGAGGCTCTGTCCTCCACGGGTGGCCCCGTCTGGGCAGGACTCCCTGGGGAACATTGGGAGGTGGGGATTTGGGTGGGGATTCGGGGTTTTCTCGGGAGCCCCTCCCTTGGGGCTGAGGCATCCAGGGTGACAAGACGACTCTGAAATGGGGTGTCCACGTTTCCCTCAGGCTTCTCGGATGACGTGGGAGCAGCGGTCAGCTGTGCTCACAGGCCGCCCAGAGAAGAGCTCCCGAAGAGGCGCCTGCGTGGGGCGTGCGGGCTGAAGGCAGCCCAAGGCAGGGGCGCGGGAGGGTCCCAGGAGGAGAGAACTCTGGGCCGCGGCTGGGAGACCAGAGCGTTCTCCGCTTTGCCGCCGACCCTGAGGGATGCCGCTGGGTCTCCCTCCCAGACTCCATTTCCTAACCAGGAAAAGGAACTTCCTTCCTGCTTAGTGACCACCGCGAGGCCATCCAGCCGACCAGCGTGCAGCAAGGGTCTTCGTGTCCCGCCCCCTTCTACTGTGCCTGTCCCTCCCCTGCTGGCTTGTTCAGTGGGGGGTAGAAAGGCCGGGCCCCCTGTGTCCCCCGGCAGGACACCTGGAAGGCCATTCTCATGTCTGAGCGCCCACGGGTCAGCTGAGGTGTGTGGAGACATGGCGAGCCCTCTGCGTGGGCACTCCGGGGACGGGGACCTCACTCTGTATAAGACAGACCATTTCCCTTTTAGAAACAGCTGAGTATCAGAAATTTATTTGAACTTTGTGTCCAAAGCATGGCATTGCCGGTGTGCAGAGGGAGAGAGCACCGTGTGGGCGATGGGCAGCGCCGCGTGGGGACACGCAAGGGTGCGCACGTGAGAGTGCACTGGCCGCCGTCCAGGCCAGGGATGTTTCTGCGGCGGCTGGCATGGCCCCGGGCCGGGCAGTGGGCCCCCCGCCAGCAGGGGTCACCTCTAGGTGGGACCAGGGGGACACTGTCCTCGGGACACTCTCTTCCACGTCATGAGAGAAGGTATCACTTCATCACCGAGGAAAACTGTCCTGCATCTTGAAAGTGAAAGTGTGCACAGCCAGCCAGACGGCTGGGGGTGGGGGCGCCTCCCTGCCCTTCCACTCTTGCTCCAGGTCCTGCCCCGCCTGAGCGGCGGAGCTTGGGCTCTGTGAAAAGGAAGGAGGCAGCCGAGGCGCTGTGTGGACCGGGAAGGGGTCGGAGGGTGACACCGGCAAGAAGCTCCTCAGCAGGCTGGGGCCCAGGCTAGGGGACTGGGGGGCTGGAGTCCCGGGATAGCCTCGGGCAGCCTCTGCAGATGGCTCTCTAGAAGCTTCCTTGCAATGTCAGCATTTCAGGATTTGGCCGGCCGTTGAGTATTTATTTATTTATTATTTTCAAAGATTTTATTTATTTATTTGACAGAGAGAAAGACGCAATGAGAGAGGG
This sequence comes from Mustela nivalis, assembly GCF_964662115.1. Classification (NCBI taxonomy): domain Eukaryota; kingdom Metazoa; phylum Chordata; class Mammalia; order Carnivora; family Mustelidae; genus Mustela; species Mustela nivalis. The sequence goes on along the minus strand of NC_139027.1, from coordinate 142,489,647 downwards.
AACACAAGCAGGGGGAGAGGGAGAAGCAGGCTTCTCTCTGAGCAGGGAGCCCAATGCGGGGCTCGATCCAGGACCCTGGGATCATGTCCTGAGCCAAAGGCAGAGGCTTTACAACTGAGCCCCCAGACGCCCAAATATCTTACTATTATGATGATTTTATTTAGTATTTCTGAGCCAGCACATATCACGTTGACAAGACACACAAACACTCAGAGAGGGTGAGCGTGGTCTCAAAGACCCTCCCGGGGAGCGTCTAGGCGGGGAAATCGCTGCTGAGAGGTGAGACTCTGCTTGGAAGGGGCGAGTCAGGAGTCACGTCCAGTGGGACCAGGAGGGGTCGGTTGGGGCTGCAGTTCCCCTCACCTGTGCAAATAAGCAGCACAGGGTCCAGGTCCCCTTCTTTTCCCGAAGCCCTTGTGCTCCCTGAGGAGCCCCCAGCCTAGATGAGGAAGCCAGCGGCCACAGGTGCTCAAGTGTGTGCGACAGGCCCCCGGGGGCCGGGCTCCCCGTGCAGATCACAGGAAATGGCTCATCCTAGAGCTTCAGTGAGGCCATTTTCCTCTGACCTGCCGGTGGCAGACAGACAGTGTCACAGAACACACTCCCAGAACCTTCTTTTCACGGGACTGCAGAGTGTCGCGGTGAGCGCTGGCCGCCGGAGGGACGGGCACTCGCACGGTGCTGCAGAAGGCGTGTGGCTGTAGCAGTGGAATGAAAAAGGCACAAACCCTGCGGCTGGAGATTCCGACCCACCGTGGGGAGGAAGGGGTTAGGTGCGCAGGAGCGAAGTGGAAGACGGGCCGGGCTCGGGCTCCCTGGGAGAGGGAAGGGCTGGAAATGGCCTCCCGAGCATCCGCACGCGCCGGTGTGTCCGTCGGGAACATCGTCTCCCGCGCTGGGAAGGCGCCGGTGCCCCACCGTGAGCGGACTCGGCTCCGGCTCTAAGATGTCGGACGTGGAACGGGCAAGTTGCCCATTTGTAGCTCCAAGTGGGACAGGAGAAGCCAGAGGCACTTTCTGTCCCGCGGGTCACCAAGAGCTGAACACCCTGGACGGAAAGCAAAGAGCAGAGTCGTCCCTGCAGGCGGAACCACCCGAGGACAGATCCAGGCGCAAGGTGAGCGCGGCGGGAGCTGCCTGAGGGACCCTCCGTCCCCAGCTCCCAGCTCCGGTCCTCGCGACCAGTCCCTGAGTCCCACCCACCCTGGGACAAGGGACTGCGTGCCCCCCCCCCACCCCTGCTTGTCAGGGAGGCAATCCTAGGAGGGCACCTGGCTGGGGAGGGGAAGGGCCAGCCTGCACGTGGCACGTGGGCTGCGCACGGTACCCAGAGCGTCCCCCGCTGTCCGGCACCCGGGGACTCCGACTCACGTGCTCGTCCGAGCCGCCTCTCTTACAGGGGTGGGAGGCTGCTGGGCCTCTAGTCCCAGAGGTTGGGGACAGGGGACTTCCCTCCCCCACAGTGATGGCAGGGGGAGCCCCCAACTTGGGATGCCCACCGGCCCACGGCGCAGAGGACCTGTGGGTCCTGGGAGGCAAGCGGGGCTGTGCGGGGCACCTCCAAGCTGAGGGGCGGCTGGCAAGAGACCGAGACGTGTCCTTTGTGGAGTTCGATCCGGATGGGACGTTGGGAGGCAGAGTCCTGGGGAGCTTCTTGCCCCAGCACCCCTCAGGGCTTCTGGCCAAGCTGCAAGTCCCCGAGGGGACGCTCGGGGCGGGGGACTTGGGCACTCACGCCACACCAAGCTGCACCCAGGCCGGCTGCGGCCCCCTGGGCTACCATCCATCCTCACCTACAGGATCGCTTCCTCACAGGGATGCTTTGCCAGAATGTTCTGGGCACGTGTGCCTGGCTGCTCGCCCTCTGCTCGGGGCGAAGGGACAGAGGGTTGCTGAGCTGTGCAGGTGACGGCCGTTCCGGGCCTGTCATTCCAGGGGACACCACAGTGGGTCTGGCTTTGCCTCGGGTTCACCTTGTGTGTCTGGGACGTCTGGGCGCCATGTTTTAGCGACGCGACCCCTGCCCCTGGCCCTGTGGAGAGAGGCCCTGTGGCCCCCCCAGCAAGAAACAGGGAGGGACGTGGATGTTTGCTTCTTGGTTAGTTAGTTAGATTTTCTGAGCATCCGGCTCAGTGCAGGCCAAGATCGGCAGGTGCGGGCAGGGTCTGACTGAGACCCCGCAGGCGGGGCGGCATTTCTCACGGTGTCCTGAGTGACAGCCCCAGGGCCTCCTGTTCAATTCCCAGCTGAGACAAGACAGCGAGAACAGTACTTGGGGATGAGAACAAGGCTCCCTGGGCGCCTGGGGGGCTCAGTGTTGAGGCGTCTGCCTTCAGCTCAGGGCATGATCCCGGGGTCCTGAGACTGCGTCCCGCATGGGGCTCCCTGCTCAGCGGGAAGCCTGCTTCTCCCTCTGCTGCTCCCCCTGCTTGTGTTCCCTCTCTCTCTCTCTCATAAATAAAACCTTAAAAAAAAAGCTTCCTGGGGTGTGGGCCTTGGGGCCTCTGTGTGAGCGGGCTGCTCCCAGGGCCACAGGGTGAGTGAGGCACCCGTCCCTGCCGCCGCCCTGGAGGGGCCCTGTCAGAGGTGACAGGTCGGGGTGGCTGGGGCTGAGCTGATGGGTCTTGCCCTGGCGCTGGGTCTGGCTGGGCCTCCCCAGGGGCTTCCTAGAGCAGCGCGAGGCCCTCACGTGGCTCTGCCCAGAGATGGACCCAGGCATCGGGCGTCTGCCCCTCAGGAGCTGGGCCTTGGGCCTCTCGGAGCCACAGCAGGAGGCCCAATGGGGCAAAGGGCCGGTGCCCTCGCGTGTGGGCACGTGTGTGTGCGTGTGTGTCCATGTGCACACACGTGTGTCCCCTCAACGTGCAGCGCGGGGCTCCTCCCTTCCCGACTCTGGTTCCTGGCTTTGCCCTTGTCCCCGACTCTACAGCGTCATGCCCTTCATAAATTCAGCCTAGACCTGGTTTCCATGGAGTTCTGATGAAAACTGGAATTGAGATCATGATTGGGGCGTGGGGGGGGCAGTGGGAGGGGGAGGGCGTGGGGGGGCGCCTCCTGCGCTCGGGCTCCAGCGGCAGGCCCAGGCTGACGGCCGTCTTTTTCTTCCTTCAAGTGTGTAAATTCTCTCCCAAGCCCTCCTCCTGTTGCTTAGCGATGGTCATAGGCCAGGGTGCCTCTAGGAGAACCAGGAGGGGGGACTCGTCTCCTGTGCACAGGGGCAACAGGGGTCCAAGCTCAGGAAACTTGCCGGAGGGCGTAGGGCTCTGGTCTCCTGGGACGGTGGCACGGACATGGTGTCTGGGCTGCAGACTGCCTGCCCACTGTCCCCCAACTTTCCCCTCGTTGGTTGAACGTCTACCATTAGAGTTTCATTCCTTTGGATATTCTTGCGAGATGTCAGTGCACCCCTTGGAGCTGGCCGGTGAGGCCCTCACCCTGGGAATGAAGGCGCGTCCGGAACTCCCCTGCTGACCAGAGACTGGAGACGCCTGCGGCGGAGCCGGAGCCTCTGGAGCCTCACGCCTGTGCCCATGGCCGCCAGAGCTGAGCAGCGAGGCCGCGTCGCGGAGCTCCCCGCGGTGAGCCAGCCAGTGAGTGACCAAAGGGGGGCGTGGGCGTGGCACTCTGCACCCAGCAGGGGAGCGAGGCAGGGACAGAGGGAAGGCCACGCAGGGGGCTGGGCGAGAGAGGCTGTTGCAGCCGGTGCCCCCCGCCCCAGGGTCCAGGAGCTTCTCTGCGTGCACACGGGCTGGGCTGGGACCCCCAAGCTGGCGCGCCGGGCGCATGGTGGTTCTGAGACCAGCCGGCCCCTCCGGTCGGGGACACGGGGGCTGCGGAGGGCCCTCCCTGGAGCCCCGCGGCCCGGGAGGATGCTGCTCGCCCCCCAGGCCGGCCCCGCGGGGATGCGCGAGTGAGAGGCCACGGCCTAGCAGGGGAGGCTGGAGAGGAGGTGGGCGGGGCCGGCTATGTCAGGGGGGGGTCCCCAGGGGACCCCCCCACCACTGAGTCCTGGGGGGAAGCTGACTTGCTTCCCTGTTTCCTGGGCTGGAGGGCCGAGTGCATCACTCGTAGGACCCTGCATGCCCATCAGGGGGCCTCCTCTGTGCCCGGCCCGTGGCGTGAGAAACGGGCTCAGGGCAGGCAAGGTGCTGGGCACACAGCCGGCATGGACTCGGGTCTCCCTGACGTCAGGCCTCGAGGGGACCCCATGGTGTACGGGGTTTTCTTCTGCACACATTCCTTCCTCTCCTGCTGCTTCTCAACACTACGGTGGGGGCAGGACCAGAGCAGGGCAATCAGTCCCCAGTCCCCCCAGCCTTGGGGAGATGTGGCCAAAGCCTGTGTGGTTTTGGCCCCAGCGCCCAGGCAGGGCTGTCTGCTGTGCCCATGCATGCCCACTGAGTAAGTGAGTGAGTGAACAGATGCCTGCAGGTCCCCCAGCCCCAACAGAAGACGCCGGCTGCAGCGGCCACCGCCTCCTTTACGGAGACACTCAGGGCTTTGTTCTTGCAGATGGCAGGGTGTGCTGGTGAGGAATGGGAGCGCGTGTGAGTGACACGAAGGGCTTTCAGCATCACTAGTGGCCAGGCATGCTGGCCGCTGAGTCTGGCTGGGGGTGGGGGCTACAGCATGACGCAGCCAACCGCCGATGCCACGGGGCTGCACGGGGCACAGACATGGGATTGTGGGGACCACAACAGTAAAATGGGCTTGGGGCCACAGCACAGACCCTGTCCCAGCTGCGTCTGGGCGGGTCTGGGCTGGCGGGAGCTCCCCATCCCACGTCAACTCTGCCCCCAGCCTGGGGAACTATCTCTTCTGTCCATTCCGGGCGGTGTCCTCCAGGACCCACACTGTCAGCCTCAAAAGAGGGCCGAACGGCCACGTGCACTTGTTGGGGGCAGAACCGAGGCTCCGAGTAGCAGGTGTGCCCGAGGTGCCAAACGCTGGGTCGGGGAGGGGGGTCTGAGGGTCTCTCAGAAGGAGTCTAGGCTCTTGCTCCAATGCCCACCGCCTGGGCCTCGCCTCAGCCTTTGCCCAACTGATGGCCGCTCGCTGCCTGCCCCTCAGGGCCCAGTGGCCCCCTCGCCTGCCCGGAGCAGGTGCCCATGTGTGAGGTCTGGGCTGGCCTACTTCCCCTTGCGGATGGCCCCTGGGTCGTGGCCAAGGACTGGCGCTCAGCCGACTGCCCGGAAAGATCCTGTGGCTTGGAGAAGGATCCTGTAGGGTTCAAGTCGGGGGTCCAGATCCAAAGCCACCATGGAGACTTACCAGCTTGCCATTTGGGGGTGGGGGACCGAGTCCTGGTGCCCCGGCACTCGGACCAGGCCTCTTGTGTCCTGAGTCAGGGAGGCTCACGGCCATCTGCCTAACAGTCCCCCTTCAGGGCAGTGAGAAACTACTTTAAAAAAGCCTGCATTTCATTTTCCAGACCTCTCACTGTTCTGGGCAGCTCCTCTGGGATCTGTCTCCCTTTGGCTCAGGGGACCTTCTAGGGCAAGGCCAGGAGGCCATCCTGTCTGGAGACCAGCTCTTACAGATCAAGGAGACCCCTGCCTTCCCGGGTGCCTGGGGCTGGGGCTGAGGCCTGGGGCCTGGGGCCGTGACAAATGATGCTGGCTGCTGGCCCAGGGAGCTGCCTGGACCCACGACCCCTCCCCCTCACCTGTGGCCTAGTCCCTACCAATGGCCTCCCTCTGGGACCTGGCCATGGCCTCTGCTCTTCAGGGAGCCTGCCCTTCCCCTCAGGAAGCTCACCCATGCAACCGGGGCACACACGGCCTGGCTTGGGATGCACGGCAGGTACCAGGAGGCAAGACTGACCTCGCCCCCGCCAAGCCAAGCAGACATCCAGGCCATCTCCCAGTGGGTGGGCGTCTGGGTAGAGCCTGGCCGTCTTGGCAGGGAGGAGGGGGAGGCCTGGGTCTGGCCAGTGCCTGACCCACGGGACCCCTGTGCTGTCCTTCGGGGCAGACCAAAGCTTCCTAGGAATCGCCCTTGGAGAGGTGGGGGTCCGGACCCCTGCCATCCTGTGCCCCTCTCCTTGCGGAGGGCGGTGGCAGCCCCACCAGCCAGGCTCCTCCCGGCGCCCTGGCCTCTCAGGGCCGCTGCCTCCCCGCGTCTGCCCAGCCTGGCCTGTGCCTTTCATTTCTGTCCTGACACCCAGTGGTGTGGGAACAAAGGAGCCTGCCTCTCAGCCACCACTAATTTCTTCTGATTAGAGGCCCTTTCTGGATCTGGGAGAGGAGCGATCTCTCCTGGTTTTCAAAGAGGTGTGGAGGGAGGGGTGCAGGGTGCTGATGGAGACGCTGAAAGAGATGGGGCCTCTGGGGGTGGGCGCCAGGTCCTAGGCCTCCGCTGAGCCCCATTCCAGCTCTGGGGGTGGGGGGCAGGGAGGCCCAGTGGCCACCCCTCCCCGGCTCTCCCGGCCCCTCCTTGGGCCCCACCCCGGCTCTAATAGAGCGTCTCCCGAGTGGCGTTGCTGGAGAAGGTGTGGTTGCTGGACACACTGTTGGTCTTCCTCGAGAAGGCCGGCCTCTTCCTCCTGCGTCCCCACAGCGGGCAGAGGCTGGCCAGTGTGGACAGAAAGGCCTGGCGGAAGCCGGCGGAGACCAGGTTGTAGAGGATGGGGTTGACGGCAGAGCCGGCGTAGAAGAGCGCGTTGGTCAGCATGTATAAGTAGTGGTAGACGTCGTAGAGGAACCTGCGGGGACGAGGGAGAGGCTCTCAGGCCTGCACGGCCTCGCAGCCGCGGACCCTCGCTGGCTTGGGACAAGAATCGTAAAAACTCCTTGTAAATGTTTTGACGTGCGGATGTTTCCTAATAAGTTTCAGGTTCTGGCTTCTCTGGAGAAGCTGGACGCTCTGCTCACATTCCTGCTGGCACCAGTCGGCGCGGCTGGGTTGTGGCAGCCCTGCAGGGCCCGTCTCCACCTCTCCCTGCATGGCACCCGGGCTGCCCTTCCTTGAGTAGAATCCTGGCACGTCTGGGCTGTAGGGCGTGCTGGTCCCCAGCTTCCACCGAACAGCCAGGGCAGGAACCCCCTCCTTGCCTCCTGGGCAGCTGCATAACTTTCCCTCAGCTTGCTTGCCTCCACTCACAGGCATCTCACTCCCTCACCACTTTCCCAGCAGGCAGCCCTGAGTTTCAAGAACCGTTTACCTTGGGGCTCTGCTCCCTGCCCTTCTCCTCCTCTGCCCTCAATCTGCCCTCCCCACCAGCTCCGCGTCACTGTAAAGAACCTGCACCCCGGGCTCTGAGCTGCACAGAGAAAAGCTCACATGGTGGGCCCAGAGCTGCCGTCTCAGAGGAGCCTGCTGGCCAGGCTAGCCTCGCCGCTGTCTGGGAGCGTGGATTTCAGGGATTCTCCGTCCTGAGAGGTGGGGCTCTCCGGGCCTAAACTGTCGGTGCCAGCAGCGGGGTTGATGCTGAGCAGCTCCTCCCCGTCGGGAGTCTGGGATTTGGGCCCCCGCCAGCCAGGGGTGCCCCCATGACCGGCCCCAGCAGACGCCCTGGGTGCCGGGCCTCTGGCGAGCTTCCCGGGAGACAGCATTTCACACGTGGTCTCAGCTCGTTCCGGGGCAGATAGCCGGGAGGGGGTTCTGGACGCTGTGCCTGGTCTCCCGGACCCCTCCGTAGGCTTTTCCTTTTACTGATTTGCCGTGTGTCCTTGGGGTGCGATGGGGCACAGCAAGAGTGTGGGTCTCCCTGAGTCCGGGGAGTCCTCCTGGCAACTTTCCCAGCGTGGAGGTGGTCTAGGGCGCTCACATAGCTGTCCCCCCCCAGCAGAGCCAGCCCTTCCTGTTGCTCTCCAGACGTCTCTAAACTTGTCGCATTCCCCCTCTCTTAGGGGCTGCTTTCCTTTTCTGCTATAACCTGTCCCGTGGCATCTGTCCCTCCGTGGCCTTCCTTCCTTCCCCCACCCATCTGCGGCCACACCACGAACCCGTGGGAACCCCTGACCTGCACCCTTGTCCTGAGCTTCTCTGTTCAGCATCCCCACCTCCCATGCCAACCCGCGGGATGAGCTGCTCCCAGCCCAAGGCTCCCGGCTCTGCCCCAGGCTCCCAGTACTCACGGGGTCCACTGCTTATCAGAAATGTAGCAGAACATGAGCCGCCGCACATGGTAGGGCAGCCAGCAGACCACGAAGGCGATGACCACGGCCCCTGAGACACAGAGAGACATGGGTCCTATTCTGCGCACAGAAGACTGAACACGGTTAAAACGTCACCCGCAGCTAACACCGACTCTGCCACCTCTCTCAACACGCTGACGGTGGGGGCGCCTGGGTGGCTCCGTGGGTTAAAGCCGCTGCCTTCGGCTCAGGTCATGATCCCAGGGTCCTGGGATCGAGCCCCGCATCGGGCTCTCTGCTCCTTGGAGAGCCTGCTTCCTCCTGTCTCTCTGCCTGCCTGTCTGCCAACTTGTCACCTCTATCAAATAAATAAATAAAATCTTTAAAAAAAAATGCTGACGGTGTTTCCTGCTGAAAAGAAAAACCTGTCTTAAGATCCACGGGGAGACTTGAGGGACCCCTGAGACAACTCGAGGGAGAAGAGTGAAGCTGGAGACTCTCATGTCTCGGTTTCAAAACCCACCACCAAGCGGCCGTGGTTGGAACAGTGGGACATCGGCCTGAAGACAGACACAGAGGCCACGGGACAGAGAGTCCAGAAATAACCCTCACTAATATGGGCAGACGATTTCCTACAAGGCTGCCCAGACCACTGTGCCAGAAACAATACTGGGGAAACAGGACAGCCATGTGCAGAAGAAGGAAACTGGACCCCTACCTCACACCATATCCAGAATTAGCTCAAAATGGATCAAAGATCTAAGTGTAGCAAAGAGTACAAAATTCTTGGAGCAAAATGATGGGCACCAATTTGACAACACTGAGTCCAGCAGTGAGTGCTTAGGACCAAAGGACACAGGCAACAGAGTGCAAAGTTAATGCACAGAACAGGAAAGAACACTCCATCACACATCTGATTGGGGATTAACATCCCCAATTTCAGAGCATGAAAAGGCAACAGCAAAAATGAAACAACCCAATTATGTGTTTAAAAATGGGCAAGGGGCACCAGGGTGGCTCGGTGGGTTAAAGCCTCTGCCTTCGGCTCAGGTCATGATCTCAGGGTCCTGGGATCGAGTCCTTCGTTGGGCTCTCCACTCAGCGGGGAGCCTGCTGCCCCCTCTCTCTCTGCCTGCCTCTCTGCCTACTTGTGATCTCTGTCAAGTAAATAAAATCTTTTTAAAAAAATAAATAAAAATGGGCAAAGGACTTGAACAGACATTTTCCCAAAGACACACAAGTGGTTACTCAGCACATGGGAACGTGCTCGTCACTCACCCTGCGACGAATCCAAACCCGAACCACAATGAGGTGCCATCTCACACCCACCATGGCTCTATAAAACAAACCAACGCCTACAGCCTGAGAAAATGGTGATTTTTGGTGTGGATGTGGAGAAATGAGAGCCTTTCTGCAGGGTTGGTGGTAATGCAAAATGCAATGTCCACTTTGGATGTCCGGCGGGTATCCAAAATACCCACTTTGGGAAACAGTATGGCAGTTCTTCAAAAATTAAAAATAGAATTACTCTATGAGCCAACAATTCTGCCCTTGGGTATAATCCCCAAGGCATTGAAAGCAGGGACTCAACCCAATGTTTGTTCGCCCGTGGCACTGTTCACGACGGCCAAAAGGCGGAAGCAAACCAGGTGTCCACGCACCCGGCGGGTAAACGCAGTGTGTCTGGACCCTGGAGTATGCGCAGCCTTAAAAAGAAAGGACATTCTGCCACCTGCCACGACTTGGGCAAACGGTAAGGACATCGTGCTCAGAGACATAAACCAGCATAAAAAGATGATCCCACTTACCTCGGCCCCTCGAGTGGCCGAATTCATAGAGACAGAGAGGAGGGGGTGGTTGTCAGGCTTTGGAGAAGAGTGACCGGGGAGTTAGTGCTTTACGGGGACAGAGTTTCCGTTTGGTAAGATGACAATGTTCTGGAGACCGATGGCATGAACGTATGTAATGCCACTGAATGGACACTTACAGACGGTCCAGACCGCAAATCGCGTGCTAGGTGCATTCCACCACAGTGAAAAAGAAAGCAATAAAAAAGCCACTTGGGAGAACCTGGGGCTGGCTGGGCTGTCCTGGTGCCAAGAGAAGCTCGTCCTGGACATGGTGTATCCTCATCTTGGGACATGGGGGAACCTGCAGCAGGTGCTTGGTTTGGAGGCCTGGGCCCCTTGGCGGCTGCCCTGACCCGTCTGGCCCAGGAGACCTGGCCTGGGGGAGACCCCATGATGGGAGGGCCACCTGTTGGCGGCAGGAGACGGGTCAGAGGCACTGGAATGTTCCAGGAAGCCTGTCCCTGACACAGCGGAAGCGAAGGCGGTGTTGCTGACCCCTGGACACAGCCTGTTGGTCACTGGCCACAAGGTTACTGTGGGCTGAGGAACGCTCTTATACTATTACCATGACTAATGCCGAAATGACAAGACTTTGGAAATATTAGCCCAAATTAATTATGTAAATGAATTTTATCTATTTCTTCTTTAAACAATGTGGTTACTAGAGCATTTACAATTGTGTGTGGGGTCTGGGTCATATTCCCAGACTGAAAGGTGCAGCTCTGGGACTCTTCCAAGAAACAGTGGCTGCTGCGCGGCAGGTGGCCGTCTGCTGGGGCAGGATGACAGCAGTCGGGAGGGCTGCTGGGAAGCACGAAGCAGGTGGTCGGGGTCGGGGTGGGGCTGCTTCAGCCGTGGGGACTGGGGGGCGGGGTGTTTTGAGCAAGAGCCCTCCTCAAGGGTGCCGCCTCTGGGCACGAGCCAGGCCCAGGGACCCCCACAGGGAGCACCACGACCCGCAAGAGCGCAAGCTCGAGCCTGCGCTCTCCTGTGAAGGGGGCTGGCTTGGGGCCTTTGTAAGGGCTGGTCTTCAGGCTTCCTTATTAGAGTGTGGGCCGCCGTCCGGGGGGTTGCACTTCACGTCTCTCCAGCCGGCATCGGGCTCTCGGCACACACGGTAACCCACACCTCTGCGCCCCATGGCTGTGAGAGCAAGCGGCCTGACCCTGAGTTCGTGCTCGGGAGCCTTGGGAATCGGTGAATGGGTGAGTGATAGGATGGACGGACGGTTAATGGGTGATGGGTCAATGGATGGACGGACAGAAGAAGGGAGAGATGGATGGACAGACGGACGAGTGGACGGAGGGATGGCTGGGTGGACAGACCCGCTGGTGGGTGTGGGCGGATGGTGGACCGAGATGGCTGGGTGGTGGCGGGCAGATGAGTGGGTGCAGCCAGGCTCTGAGTCTACTGGGGCTGCTCCGTTGCCGGGGTCTCAAACTCGGCCCTGTTTGGGGGCATGAGGCTTGCTGCTCTGCTGGCCCCCGGCCGCCACCCATCCCTAAGGGCCCAGAGGTTACATACGTAAGACCCGGACGCCGTGCTGCAGGGCTTGGATCCTGCCAGGCTCGATGGACATGCTGAAGGAGCTGTGCTGGTCCCCCACCGTGCACACCTGGCCCTGCTCAGCGGCCTGGCGGACCATGACGGTCAGCTTGTTGGCGATGATGGTGTTCAGGATGGAGATGACCACCATGGGGAACACAAAGGACATGAAGGTGTTGATCTGCACAGAGGCAGGGAAGGACAGCGGTCAGGCTGGTGTGGAGGGGACACCACCCGCCCTCTGCCCCACCAGGCTGGGACCTGGAGTATGGAAGGTGCTTGGTCTTCCGGGGGAGACTGGCTTCCCACCCACCCCGGGCTCAGAAGGGTTCCCAGACCGTCTGCCACGTCGGCAAACCCCTCAGCACAGGGCTCCGCCTACCGACAGTGCGGGGCACGAACTCTGGTGTGTCCTCGCTGTGGGGAAGGGCTGGGCTCGATGTTCCCAGGTCAGGACACAGCGCGTCATGGTCGCAGTCCCCGAGCCCCGGGCTGTGCTCCAGGATGGCCAAGCCCGGCAGCCGTCCCGTGTACACTCAGTCCATGTTTGGACAAACAGGCGAGACCCTTCTCCTGCCCCACCCACAGCCCCTCAGCTCCTCGAAAAGAGCTTCTCACGAGCACCTCTAACTTCCACATCATTTGTATCCGGGGAAGCTGAGGCCCGGACAGTCCGAGGGGCTGGGCTACACTTGACCAGGCCCTTCCAGGACACCAGGCTAAGACCAATCCCTGCAGCCCCTCTGAGGGGTGGCCGTGGTGGGTGACGGGGAACAGGTATCCCCTGGGGCTGGTCCTAAAACTGGCATCACCTCCCAGGGCAGGTTTTGTGGCCCCTTGCTCCGGGCAGGGGCCGGGTGACCTCGCCTGCCAGGGGAGTCACAGGGGCGCGTCCCAGGCCCTGCCAAGCTGCTCTGTGGGCTCCCTTTGAACTTCACCTTCACAGAGGCTTTTGGCTGCCCTTGGAGAGGCCGCCTGCACTGGCTCCGGCCTGGTAGCTCTGACTCCCTGGAAAGTTCCAGGGGTCTGCACGGGGCCTCCCCGGGCTCCAGGCGGCCCCTCTTGCCACCCCTAACCGGGTTTGCCTGCAGCCGGAGAACCCTCAATCGTTCGACGGAGACGGTCTCCCCTGGGTGAGGACGGCCGCACCTCTGTCCTGCTCACACGCGCAGAGCCCAGCCAGACCCAGCGGCCGCCCTGGCTGCGGGCAGCGTTCCTCCGGGCCCTCCTGGTGGTCGGGCGTCTGTCCAGAACAGGGCAGACTCCCATGCCTGCTCCGTTGAGCAGACGCCAGCTGAGACCTCTAGCTCAGACCTGCAGAGGGCCTGCCCACCCTCACGGTGCTCCAGGCCCCACCTGGGAGGCCACGAGACCTCCCAGGAGGCAGTGGCCTGAGGGTCAGCTCCAGTTCCACTGGAACAAGGCCCTGCTGAACGGGAGCACACACAGGCCAGAGAAAGGCCCCCGGGTTCCTGACAGCTCCCACGCCAGCACCCTTCTCTCCTGTGTCTGCCGAGCCGGGGGGCAGCTCCCCGGTGGGGCCCCTTCCCAGTGGGGAGGTGACAGGGGCAGAGAGGCCACTCCAGGAAGGTTTCTGGGTCTGCTCCTGGGCTGGAAGCCGGGCTGGGGTGCAGCAGGACGTCGGCTCTGGGCCCAGGAGACAGACTAATTCCCTGTGACTCACCTCGGCCCGGCACAATTTAAACAGAACGAATGTATCCAACACAGATTTTAAATGTCAAAACATTGAGATACCAAACCCCGCTGAGCACAGGCGGTAAACACGGCCACCTCCAAGGGCCAGTGGGGGTGTAAGCAGTGGGCAGGGCCCAGCTCGGGGGCCTCTGGGGTCTGTTCGGAGGCCCCCCTGGATTCCCCATTGGAAGGGGTCCAGGCCCTTGCTGCTGAAGGCCGGGCCGAGGAGCGGCCTGACCCGCAGGCCTGCCCTGATCGCGGGCTCAGGCCAGCGCCGGCTGCTAGAGGGCAGGGGTCTTTCCCCGAGCCCCCCACCCCTCCAGCCTGGAGACCGAGACTGCAACTGGCTGTGGAAGCCCTGGGGAGCACACATGACCTTGGGGCTTGCCTTCTCTTGCCAAAGCTTGCAGCTGGTTGGGGGCTCCTTCCTGCCTCCTGGTTCTGGGAACGGGGAGCAGCCCACCCTCTCACCATGAGCCAACAGGACCACGTCTCGTGAGCCTCGTGGACAATCTCTGGGGATGCTGTCCTGTCAGCACAGGAGGGCAGGAGGGCTCGGGTGCGGGAAGCCGGGGCCTCCCCAGGCAGGGGACGAAAGATGGGTGCCGGGCCTGGCCCACGCATTTGTCCCAATAACACAGAAGGCCTGGGGACAGACTGGCGGATTCTAAAATTCAAATAGAGACATAATGTAATAGCAGCCAGGAAAGTTCTGGAAAGGAACAGCGATGGGTCAGTGCTGTCAACTTACCACCCACTTACCAACAACCCCACCCATGAAACAGAGAATTTGCGAGAACAATTTGGCACAGACGGACGGACAAAGAGACGGACGGCGCAGCGGAGGCCGGAAATGGCTCCCGGCGGGGCCAAGTGCGGCATCTAAGCAGGCGGGAGCGGGTGGGTGACGGCCAGAAAGCCTCTGTCCCCGGCCCGGGACCTCCCCGCTGCTTCCCTGAAACCGCCCACCCCTCTACCCGGTGGCCCACCCTCCAGCAGGCCTTTAATTCAGGAAGGAGCCACGACCTCTTTGTCCTGCTGAGCCCGCGGCGGAGAGGGAAGATGCCTTTGTCAGATTTGGTACCATTTTCCCAGCCCGTAAGGAGCCCGGCCCGGAAGAACCCAGCCCGAGGGGGCGGAGGACACCCAGGGCAGTGCTCGAGCTCCGGGGTCCAGCCGCTGGCCGCCGCTGCCAGACTTCGAGTTCTTCCTCAGGTAAAGGCTTCTTTATTCCCCTTAGGACCATCCGAATGGGGTCTCGAAGCTTGTCCCGTAGCTCAGAGATCCCACACCAAAAATCCGGATGGACCCGGAGCCTCCGGAGACCCCTAGGCCGGAGCCTGTCCTCCATCCCCCATGGCCCTGACTGACCGCTTGGCCGGCTCCGACTGATTGGGGGAGGACAGCTCTTCTGAGCGCCAGGCCAGGACTGTGGAGGCCTCCTGCCTCCCTCCTTCCCTGCCCGGCCTCTGGGCTCCGAAGCCCAGGCCCGAGCTGGAAACTCCTGAGGCGGGCTGGCCTCGGGGAAGCAAGGGCGCCTGGTTAGGGTGTGGACCTTGGTCTCAGACAGACCTGGCTGTGCACTGGCCGGTGAGCTGTGGCTTTGGGCAGTTCCCGAATGGCCCCCAAGACCTGGCTTTCTCATTTCTAAAGGGGATAGTATGCGCACTCCGCTCAGTGCTGGGAGCGCAGTCCGTACTCAGGGGTGCCCGGGCTGTTACTGGGAGAGCCGAGGAAGCAGGTGGGGGGCGCTCAGTGTGGGACTGTGCCAGCACGCCTGAGACATTAGCACGGCCGGCCCTGTCTGTGGACTCGGGGCTGGTTTCTGGCTCCAGCACTGGTCATCGGGTGAGGGGACGGAGTGGAACCGGGAAGCAATAAAGAGGAAATCTGCCTTTAGGGACAGAAGGTCTGCCGGAAGGGAGGGCTGACCCCCAGTACTGCGGGACGCACGCAGCAGGCTGGGGGGTGCAGGGAGCCGAGCCCAGCCCCGGGGCCCTCCGTCTGCGAGGGGCTTTGCCAATGAGGCTCCTCTCCTTCTGCCTTCAAACCACCTACGCCCACTGCTCACTTCCTCTGCAGAACCATCTTTTGTGTAGTACAGTGGCCTGTTTCTCTCTACTTCACCCCGTGTATTTAAATAAAGAGCTGGGCCCTGGGCTCACACTGCTTCCAGGCTCAACAACCAGCCTGTAGTGAGGGGAAAGGGATGAATCCCGGTGGTTCAGCTTCTTGTCCAAACTCCCCAACGGAGACAGTGCTGGGACCTCCTCAGCTGGCTTGGCAGGTGAGCGGCTGCCGCCAGGCCCAGGCTCCGAGGGGTGGCCTCCAGCCTGCAGTCGGTCCCCAGGTGGAACAGAACCCCTCCTCAGACCCAGCAATCGCGTCACACGAGCAAACACGCACCAGGCTCCTTCTTCTGGCACTGCTGAGAGCAGGGACAGTGATGGGATCATTCCAGAGTCCTGGCGTGTCACCACCCCTCAGAGCAGCAAAAACCCAGCAAGAGCACCAGAACCCACCCTTCGGCCATCCAGTGAGCCACGGTGCATCCACACCAGGAGCTGCTCTGTTGGCGTCAGGGATGAGTCCGACCGGGCGTGGGGCCGGGACACTAGTTGAGCGAAGAAAGCAAGCCCAGAGCAGCTAGAGCGAAGTAAGGAGACCGTTCCCAGGGGGAACCCCAATGGAGGCCACTATAGGTTGACCTGGGGGGAGGGCTGGGAGGCGCCTGTCGTGCCCTCCTGAACTGAAGGCACAGGAATCAGTGGGACACGTGGTTTGCTTCTCCTACGTGTGCATCCGTGACAGGGGCCTGGGGTCCTTGCCCGCATGGTCACATGGAAATCCCGCATGCTCCCACCCCAGGACTGGGAAGGGTCAGAGGCACAAGGGACCGGAGCTCAGTGGGTATGTCCTCACTTCAGGGGTGGACCAAAGACAAGAAAAGGGTCCTTCAAGGTGACACAGCCCAGAATCTTCCATTCCTCATCCAACAAGCCCCTTGACGCTGCAGACACTGCTGGGACCCACCACCCAACAAGGACACCTTCCCATGGACACACATCTGGGAAACAAGACAGACCAGTGTTGAGTTGCACACTGCACTGTGGGTCAGCGCTGGCCCCAGGCTTGGGCTTCTGGGGAGGAGCTGTGGACATGTCTGAGCCCACAGGTGGAAGAGGATGGGGTGTGTGACCTGGAGAGGCCACACGAGTCACGTTTAGTGTCTGCAGGGCCACCCAGGGAGGAGGACTCCACAGGTCAGGAGTCTGCTTCCGGCCACAGAGCTCACCGACCACCATCCTTCCCACACTGCCAGCTCTAGTAAGCAGATGTAACAAGGACACCGTGAGCGCCTCCAACTTCCCCTTCCAGGTGACACACAGCCGTCAGCTAAGCATGGACGGAGAGCTTGTCGCGAGCCGGACAGCAAGCTCAGTGCCCCGCACGTCCTTCATCGAATAGGCACACTGGATGGACGAGCTGGACTCTGTCGGTGTTCTCACTTTACAGAAGCCGCGGCCCAGACCCAGCTACGCACCCCGACCCTGTCCGACCCACAGCTGCCGCACTCACCTTCCGCCTCCCAGGCCGCCTCGCAGGCAGGGAGTGCATGGAAGGAACGTGCGTCCCCTGGGTTTGGGCAATGGCCGGACTAGCAGGCGGCCACTCTGTCTTTATCCGTGAAACTTTGCTGGACACAAGCCCTGTCCTCAACTGCCCAGGGAGGACACTGTTTTGGGGTGAGTATGGATTTCTGAGAACAATTTCCAGTCCAAAACTCATGACTTCTTGCTGATCCCTCCGGGCCGAACCTCTGTCCATTTCTCTCTCCTTTCCTTGCTCTCCCTTTTGCTCCACCATGGTCCCCGTGGTCCCCTAGGGCTTGGATCTTCTGGGAGAGGAGGGACCAGACTTCTTGGGGACTCCCAGGGAGGGAATGATTCAGCCCAGGAAGCTGGGGCTTCAGCACCATGGACAGCGACACCAAAGCCGGCGACTGCTCTGGGGACAGGGGTGGGCTAACCAGAGGTCATGGTCTGCGGTGGGTGGACCTGGGCTGGGCTGGGGTAGGGAGGACTCGGGGAGACCCCAAGCCAGCTAGGAGCAGGCACCCTCAGGAATACTCCACCCCGTCTCTTTTCCTGATGAGGGGCAGGGGCGCCCCTGTAACCTGTGTGACCTGTGTGGGAGGTCTTCCCCCCACCCTGCCTGCCCCTCCTGCAGCCACAGCCCTGCAGTCTGGGAGTGAATCTGGAGGACCCCCCCCGGCCCCCCGCACCGAGCCGCATCCTGTCTGTCCCCGGCTGTGCTGCCGCGCTGGCTCCAGCTGGGCTGCCGGGAGACCCTCAATCAGATTAGGGAAACTGCTTCCCAATAGGCCTGTCCCTTCCTCCAGGAGGAGCAGGATGGCCCCTCCCCGGGAGTACACAGGAGGGGCACGCGAGGCCTGGCCCTGGCTCAGAGTTGGGGGCTCGTTAGCCTCCACAGCAGCTGGGGTGGCGAGCTGCCTCTCGGTCGAGCCGGCGCCTCTCGAAACCACACGGAAGCCATCTGTGCAGTGCGGCAAGCTGTCAGGGCTGTGGGCTGAAGGCCTGTTTGCCATGTTTTCAAATATCTGTTGGTTAAAAAGCCCAAGAGAATGTTCAAATCATCTGCTAAGCAGCAGCACACGGGTTGACAAGGACGGCAGAGTAGTGAGCAGCGAGCAGGTGCATGGCTGGCCAACCCTGCGGCGTGGTCCCGCTTCTGTGCCTGCGAGGGGGACAGGAGGGTGCCTTGGTGGTCACTGACACACAAAGACCATGGAGCACGTGAGGCGTGCCCGGTTCTCGTACCTCCCCGCCCCTCCCACCGTGATGGCGACGGTGTTCTTGTGGTGACCAAGTCTGTCTTGTGGGGTGGCTCCCAGTTCGTAAGAAGTCAAACAGTTGCTGATTTGATCAGGTTTGCTAAGCCTTTAGTACGCATTTTTCTAATGTGCAGGGAATTAATTAGACTCCAAGGGATTACACGTCATGCCAAGTCTGCAGATCGTCCTGGGGATTTTGCATGTGCCTTTGACAGAACCCTGGGGCATCGAAGCTCTGCTCCATGCCAGGAAAACATGGGACCTGGTCCCCCTCAAGACCCAGGTGGGGTGGGGGGCCACGCGCGGATGCTGGCGCGAGTGGGTGTCAAGGCAGTTCAGCAGATCCCTCATCTGTGTCTGGGGGGTTCTGTGAGACGGGGAGCTCCTGTGCTGTGGGGCGGGGAGTCCGAGCCAGAGCGGGAGCAGGCGTCCACGGCACCTCAGCAGCGGGGTCAGGAGAGCTGTGCACAGCCAGGGCTTGGTGGGGGACCATCCTCCACATCCGCCCTATTCTCTGTGCTCCCGGCGTCACCAGCAGATGGACCTGCACCCCATGACCTCCAGTGTTTTCTCGCCATGTAATTGTGTGGGCAGTTCAGCAAATATCCTGTTCCTTCCCAATTTCAAATTACTGTCCCCCGGCAGAGTTGGTCACTGCTCCCGTGGACATCTGGTCTGTACCCAGCTCCTTTCAATAGAATTAATGCTCTGTCCCTGCTTTAGGTGAATCTGATTATGGTGGACCCGGAGTGGGGTGGCCGGTGCGAGGGAGGAGGGCCGGAAGGGGCCACCCACACCCCACGCCCAACTAGGGCTGCACATGACTCCGGGGCCCGGCGGGGACCCTGTTCTCTGGCCTCCCTCCCAGCGGCGATGCTTCACTCTCTCCCTGCCAGGTGGCCACTGGGGCCTCCACCCAGGGCAGCTGTGACCTCAGAGACGGTGGTGGGGTCCCCTGCCACGGCTCCCCCCAGCCCCACTCAGCGAGGGTTGTAGTCCTCAGCTAGGCAGGAGCGCCCGCCGCCCGGTTACCCCAGAGCAGGGTACCCGATGACCATTCCTCCTTCCACCCCCGAGAGAACACGACCATGTGACCAACGGGGCTTCACTCTGCTTCCCTCCTTTCGTGGACTCTGAAACAGTAAAGAGGCCTGACGGACCCGAGACACGCCGCCCTCCGTGCGAGAGCCTGCCGCTGTGGTGACAGGGGCCCAGCTCTCTGATTCTAGGTACCAAAGAGCAAAGCAGCCAGGATTTGGGCCCAACGGCCTGAGCTCATCTATTCTCAGGCCGGGCCTGCTTCTTGCCGGTAAAGCAGGGGGTGGGCTGGTCCATCTTGAAGACCCTGGTCCTCAGGAACGGGGACGGTCCAAGCTGGAAATGAATTGAGGACCAGGACAAATGTGGTCTGTGGCCTCCAGCTCCCGTGGTCAGAAGGGTGGTTTGCTGGAAGGACCCCACCGCCCTGGGCCATGGACCTCTGCCGTGGGTGGTGCTCCGAGCCCGAGGCCCAGAGGGGCTGATGGGCTCCAGGGAGGCCTTGCTCCTGAAAGCAGAGACAGGCAGTGGGAGGGTTTGCCGAGATTTCCCGGTATTGCGCTCGGGGAACCGGCAGCCCTTTCTCTTGTAGGAGCACAGCGGCCACCGAAGTGGTGTGAGGGGACCAGGCTGTGAGTGGGGCCTCCCTGGGACTCAGGCCGTCAGCTGGACACAGGCCCAGGACAGCAGCTCCTTCCCAGCTCGGGAGCCCCAGCCTGGGGCAGCTCCACATCCTGCCCTGGCGTCTCTGCTTGCGATGTCTCAGCACCCAGGGCTGCACCCTCCCTTGTGTCCACCTATGTCCCCCGGTTTAGCAGCCCACCCTCCGTCCTCTGCACCAGGTGCCCAGGTCCTCCTTATCTGACCTTCACGAGCGTTCACGGAGCATCTGCTGTGTGCAAGGCAGTGTGCGCAGACTGAGGTGGGTGCAGAGGACGGGGAATGTGCACGACTCGGCGGCGAGCATGAGGCCGTCCGGTGGAGACAAGGGGCCGTTCTCTGGAGGAGGAATCTTCATGCAGAGCCCCGAGAGATGAGGGGCACGGACGGGGGGGAGGAGGTGGGCCTCAGGCCCACGGGGGCTGGGTGAGGGTCGCATTACGAAAGG
This sequence comes from Mustela nivalis, assembly GCF_964662115.1. Taxonomy (NCBI): domain Eukaryota; kingdom Metazoa; phylum Chordata; class Mammalia; order Carnivora; family Mustelidae; genus Mustela; species Mustela nivalis. The sequence goes on along the minus strand of NC_139027.1, from coordinate 142,469,478 downwards.
CTGTCGCAGAAGCAAGAGGAGGGGGTGAAAAACCAGGTAGAGCCGGGGGGCAAGGAGGGACCCGGGCCCAGAGAGCGGTGCCCACGGGGACGGTGCAGCAGACAGTTGGGAGAAACTGGGGGGCTGAGGCAGGACCCAGGGACGGGCGGGTGTGGGGACAGTGGCAGGCAGGAGGCAGTCAGCGTGAGCCCAGGAGGGACCCCAGGGAGACTCTTGGCTTCTCGGGCTGCACAGTGGCTCCTCGGAGGCGCGTCTCCTCCCGCTTTAGTAACCCCCACGCGGCGTCTCAACTCGCATGTCCTCCCAGGCTAGAGGCTCTCCCACGGCCCCCTCGGCCTCTGCGATGAGGCGAGGCTCTGTCTCGTGCGACGTCTCACGCCCTGGCTTTCCCTGGTCTTCCCGGAGGCCTTCCCTCCGAGCCATCTGCAGGCTGTCAGCGTCCGTCCCCGCAGCAACTCCCGCACGAGGCGTTGGTGAAACAGGGTTTGTCCTGCTCTGGTGGAGTCAGAGAAAGCGCAGCCTGGGGTTCTCGGAGGTGCCCTCCCGCCGAGCCCGGGCAGGCGGGAAGGTGCGGGCAGAGGTGGGCAGAGAGGTGAACGCACTGCCTTCGTCTGCCATGGCAACGCGCGCCGGACGCCCCGACGGGCTGCGGCCGCCCCGGATCCGGGCCCGCGCCCACTGCCGCTGCCGCAGATCTCCTGCTGCTGACGCGGGGGCTCGCTGTGGGCTCTGGGAGCCCCGTCCCCGGTGTGCAGCGTCCGGGGCATTTACCCTTCGGGGCGATCTGCTGCTGTCGATCCAGCCCTACACGGTCAGAGGAGTTTTCTCGGCTCGCTCTGGCAAGGCACCTGCTTCCTGCGCCGGCTGGGCCAGTGGGCAGACTACGCTCGAAGGTGCCAATGTGGTCACCGTGCAGTGGTCAGTCCGGGGGTCAGTGCTGGGGGTCTCAGCTTCTCGTGGCCGGTCTGCTGTTATCCCAGTGAACTCAGCTACCTGGAGACAAAGTCTTATTGACCAGAAACTGCTGGGAAAACCCACAGCTTTTCGGGGACTGAGCAGAGAAAGAACGTTCCTACAACTGGAACAACACCTTGGAGGCCACCCTCTGGGCTGTGGGACATCTGACCAACGTGTCTGACCAACGTGCACAAACCCCACGCCTGCTCTGTCCCCAGACCAGCTGCCACCAGTCCCCATATGCCCCGAAGTGGCACGCTTGCCCACCAGCACCTCTGCCATCCTCGGGACCTCCAGGGCTCCTGAGAGTTGGCCTTAATTGTCACTGGTGGCCCAGCCTTGCGGTTGGGGCCCGGCCATGGGGCACTGTCATGGGTCCCTCCACTACCAAGACTGTCATGAACTCGCCTGCTGGTGGCCCGTGCAGGAGGGTCCTCCAAGACGGCTGATGGTGTCCCGCAGCCTGGACACACACCTTTTGCAACATGTCTGGCCGCTCCTCCCCCAGAGACAGGGAGTCTGTGGCCCGCCCCCTTGCTGGCCTGGCTGGGACCTGGGACGTGCCGTGGAAATGCAGCCTTCTGAGCCAGGCTCACGTCTCCGCTCTCATTCCCCCAGAATGTGGCTGCCACAATGTGCGGAAACCTGATTTGTCTCCTGGACAGCGAGGCCCAGGCAAGAGCCAGCCCCAAACTGAGACAGGAGAGGGAGGCCGTCTCAGGCTCACCGCGGCCGGTGGAGCCGTCAGATGACAGCAGACGCTGACCTGCGCCCGGCTCAGACCGGCTGAGCCAACCCGGCTGCCGCCGGAGGAGACAGGCGGTGTCCCTGCTGGAGCCAACGGCCGTGGGCTGTCCTGCGCCGCGGCAGAAGCTGGCGGATGCACCGTGTGCTCCCTGAGTCATGGGCCGCACCATGACATTTTCTCTTTGGAGAGAAACACCCCTTGAGAAAGGAAAATACACCCGCCGGTGCCGACGAGACGCCCCAAGGAGGCAGGGAGAGCCCTGGGACCCGCGTGTGCCGCGGGCCGGGCCGTCCTGCCCGGAACCTGGCGTTTTGTAAAGGCGACTCAGGAGGCTGTGGTGTGTTGCCCCTGGCGGTGCCACAGAGCTGGGCGACGGGTGCGCAGGAGGACCGGGATGGTTTCTTTTCGTTTTCATTTCCCGTGAAGAGAGGCTCCTCCACGGCTCTGACCTCTTGAAGCAGCAGCGCGTCCTTCAGCCTCAAAAGAGGAGAACCAGCTCTCTGTTGGGGCTCAGACTCAAGTGCAAACACAGACGGGGGAGCCCCTGGCTGCCGGGTGGGGCGGGGGCGCCTGGTCCCGTGAGGGCTGTGCGGGGCTGGCGGCTCAGGGGCCTCGTCCCTCCATCCCTGCAATCAGCCAACGCTGGTTCCTGCTTCAGCTGGCTTCTTGGGCATTCGCGTGCCTATACGTGCATGAGTGTCTGGGTGTGTGTGTGTGTGTGTGCGCTGAGCTCCCATACAGGTTCCTGTTTTGCTTCGGCTCATGCAGAACCAGGGAAGTCACTCGAGCGCGGAAATGTCTCACGACGGTGCAGGGCTGGACGCCTCGGCCTCCCGCCTTCGTCCGTGGCCCTCGGGATTCTGAGCAGAGCCGCCGCCTCCGGAACCTCAGTCTGCCGCGGAAGCGCCGTGTTTCAGAACAGACTTTCCCCAGCGAGTACGTGGGCTGTCGTGGCCAAGCTGGTTTCTGCTGGCTGGGGGCGAGGCTCTGCGGTCTGGATGGCGGTCGAACACGGCGGCCAAGTCTGGCGCGTAGACCGGATCCCCGACGGTGAAACCGAACCCGAAACAGGGGTCGCTGGGGCGCCGGTTCTCGGGCAGCGCCGCCCCGCTTCGCACTCCTGGCCCGAGCGTCCCGTGCACGTCGCCCTTCACCCCGACGCCAGCCTTAGGGGTGCGCTCGCCTCACGTGACCCGGGGGGGGCGATCTTGCCACAGACTGAACGGTGTGTCCCCAGCTTCACAGGCTGGGCTCACGCTCCCAGGATGTGGTGTAAGGAGGTGAGGCCTTGGGGGTGACTCGGTCACGGGATGGGACGGGACGGGAGCTTTCGTCACAGAGACCCCAGGAGCTGCTACGCCCCATCCACTGCGTGCAGACACGGCGAGAGGCCACCATCGCGATCGGGGATTGGGCTCTTGCCACTACGTTCCTGTCGTGGACCTCAGCGTCCGGAGTTGTGAGGCGCACACGTCCGCTGTTGAGAGGTGCCTGGTCTCTGTCAGAGCGGCTAGAGCGGACAGACGGAGCAACGGATGGAGTGGACAGACAGAGCAGCTACGGCAGATGGGCGGAGCGGAGGGACAGACTGGACGGAGCAGATGGACAGAGTGGCTCTGAGTAGTTGTACGTCTGCCAACAGAGCTGTCCCAGCGCGGGCCTACCTGGGAAGCATGGGGCATGGGGTCACTGTCCCCCGTGCAGGACAGAGGCCGCCCGCGGAGTCCGCTCAGCCTGGCGGGGAGGCTGCTTCCAGAGCCGCCTCTCATCCCACGGCCACTCCCGCTGCATTGTCCCTCCAGCCGTGAAGGGAGTTTTATCTCCTTCCTAATAAGGTGTTTGTCAAAAGACTAATTTGTACATTTGTTACACTTGGGAGCATTTCAAGCAACGCTGGGTCTTGGTTGCCGACTGGGGACCGAGCTGAACCTCCGTGAGCCACCGTGGAGGGCAGAGGCTCCGGCCGGCCCCGCCTGGTGCTGCCCGGTGCGTCCACCTCTGTCACCTGCCGCTGTGAGGGTGACCTGCGTACCTGCCGGGGGCTGGCGGGTGCCGGACTGCTCAGAGCTCCAGGTGCGGACAGGCTGACCTCTCCGGCACAGACGGCGGCAGGCTGGTCCTCTCCCTGGGCGCCCTGGCGAGCCGGCCGGTGTGGCCGGAGCACCAGGCGGGAGTGAGAGCCGGCGTTGCTCCGGCCGGCACGCAGCTGCTGCGCTGAACACGGCGCGTCGCCGTCCCCCACTCGCAGCCGGCCGCGTGGGGGCAGAGCCTGGCCCGTTGAGCCCCTGAGGGCTTCCTGCGTGAATGAACCGAGAGATGAGGGGCTGTCCGCTCGCGTCCCTGTAACTAAGGGCCCAGCCTGAGAGGTTCACACACAGCACAGCGCTTCTCACAGCTCTGGGTGCTGGGGGCCGAGACAGGGTTCTGGCTGCAGACGGCCGCCACTTGTGCCCTCACGGGGCGGACGGGGGACGAGGCGACCCTCCGGCGTCTTGGGAAAGCGGCGCTAACCGGCCCACAGCCTGCTCACCTGCTGGGGGTCCCCTTCTGACACCGTCCGCCCCCCAGGAGGAGGGGCAGTTAGAGCTTCAGCAGATGATTTCGAGGATGGGGGAGAGAGTCGCACAACCCCCCGGCCCCCAGCTCCCCCCAAACAGGACGTGTGCACGGGACATTTAAAACGGCCCATGAAAGCGTTGTGCCAGGAACTGAAGCCCTCCTACAAGAACAAAGGGGCAGGAAACCCCTTCGCGAAAGGCAGTGAGCTCGTCAGGGGGACGCCGGACCACCTGCGTCTGAGGCCACGCTTTCCGGAAACGGCACAGGCCCGCTCTGCAGCCCCCTGCAGCTGCTCCCGAGCGTGAGGGACCGGGGCCAAGTGTGCCACGGGTTCCATGGGGTTGGAGGCCCACAGGGCGTGGCCGGGGGCGGCACCGTCTTGTCTTCCCCGTCACCCCCGTCTCAGATGAACTAAGCCCCGGGGACGGGGTGCTGGGGATCAGCGCAGACTCACGGCAGGGTGTCTGGCCCACAGCGTCCCCGTCGGAAGTCTCCTGCCTCGTCAGTGGGGACAGTCCCAGGAGCCCCCGCCAGAGGGTGGCCGTGAGGTCAAGTTAGCTCTGAAAACTAGGATGAGTGACGAAAGCCATCCGTGGGGGCAGCCACAGGGCTTTCCTGCGTCAACAGGTCCGCGGCAGCTGGCCACGGTCCCATCTGCGCAACCAGCTCGGAATGCCCCGCGCCCGCGGAGGCCCCAGGCCGAGTGGCTCTCTGAGCGTGGTGGCCTCCCGCCCGGAACTGCCTGCCTGCGTCCTCGGCGAGGTGACAGCGGCAGCCTCTCTCCGCTGCCGGGGATGCCGGAACAGCCTGAGGGACGGCAGAGAGGGACGCAGGGCACCCAACCGGGCCCCCGGGAGCCAGCGCTCGCCTCCCCTAATCAGCATTAAAGACGTCCCCCCAGAGCTGGGACTGTGACGGAGCCCCCCGCCGGCCGCCGGCGGACCACCGAGGAGGCCGCGTCCCTGTTATGACTAGTGATCAAGATTCATTTTCTCTGACAGATCTTTCCACACGCTGGTTGTGACATTTAAATTACTTGGAATTTGCGAGTCCAATGCCGGCGTGAATATTCATGATGTGCTTCTCTCCTCGCCTGGGGTGCCACGCCTCTCGGCAGAGACGCGACAAGTCCTCCCAACGTCTCCGGTGACTTCTCACCAGAGAACGTTCTGGAACCTGAAAGCCGCCAGAGGTCCCTTCCACAAGGCTGTCAGCGTGGTCCCCGGGCTGCCCCACGGTGACCCGGACAGGCTGGGAGACAGAGCGGGAGGGGCAGGAGAGCTGGATGAGGGAACGTGGGGGTGGACAGGGGTGGACTGCTCGGGCCTCTGTTTGGCCTCCCTTCCTTCAACCACGGGAGGCTGTGAGGGGCGCTGGCACAGGCCTGGGGCTCCCCTGCCCTCAGGCGTGGCCGTGCCCTGGGAACAGGACAAGCTGCGGCCTCCCCAAGGACACTCCGGCCCTCCTCGTCCACTGCCTGGCACCGAGCGGGCAGCCTTGGGGAGGCTCTCCGCAGTGGCCACGAACGCGGACCAAGGGCTGGTGACCTACCCGTGAGTCTGGACAGTCGGAGGGAGCCAGGGGCCCACACCCCAACCACGTCCGACCTTCTGTCGAGGCCGCGTGACCCGGCCAGCTGGGCTGATCCACACGATGGCAGGCCCTGTCCCTTCCTGAGCACGTGGTTTCTATGCAAACAGTGGGCAGGTCCTCAAAAATTAATAATAACTGGGGGCCCTGGGGGGCTCAGTCGTTAAGCACCCGCCTTCAGCTCAGGTCATGATCCCGGGGACCTGGGATAGGGCCCCGCATCGGGCTCTCTGCTCGGCGGGAGCCTGCCTCTCCCTCTCCTGCTCCCCCGGCTTGTGTTCCTGCTCTTGCCGTCTCTCTCAAATAAATCAATAAAATCTTTAAAAAAATTAATAACAAATGAAAAGGGCGACAACGTGGCCCAGAGATTCCAGTCGGGCGGGCGCCCCGAAGCACGGGAAGCAGGGACGCAGAGGGAGGCTCGCGCGCGCTCCCTCCCAGCAGCGCCCTCACGGCGGCCGGCGGCAGGGAGCAGCCCAGGGGCCGCCCACAGCCTGCCAGAGCAAGGGTCCCCCACCAACGGAGACCTGAACCCTAGTTTAGGGTGTACTGGGGCCCCCTCCCTGGCACGTGGGGGGGCACCCTGCCTGGTTTGCCCGAGACACGCATCCCGGGTCACCCTCCCCACGGCCACGGGGGCTGAGATCCCGCTGCTGCCCCTCCGCGGGCACGGCCCGCCGGGCTAAGCTCGGGTCCCACGCGGGGCTCGTGCACGTCCCCGTGTTCGTCAGCCGCCCGGCCCCAGTGCTGGAGGAGGCTGGGGCGCGACACCCTTGGGCTGAGCCCTCTGGCCCTCACAGCCTTTCCTGTTGCTTTCGCCCCCACAACCGCAACCTCCCAGCCTCACACCAAGGCCTGGGGCCCGACCGGTGGGTGAGGCCTGCCCCCCACCCCTGCCTGTAGGGGAGGAAGCTGAGGGCTCGGCGGCCTCGCTGAGGCCCAGAGAGGGCGCCCGAGTCCCTCAGGCCCTCGATGGCCACTTGTCCTCATAGCCACGGGACCAGGGCAGGGAGGCTGGAGTGCGAGGCCCACGGGCTGGGACGCCGGGCTCTCTCCCTGGCCAGGCACCACCACCACCATCCCTCCTGACTCGCCTGCCCTCCCCTCCCTGCCAGACGCACGGCCACCCATCTCCTGGCCGGTCGCCCCGAACATCGCCAGGGCAGCTGGGCACGGCTCCCAGTGGCTGGACTTGGGCAGGGCCTGCCCCCTGGGCTGTGCCTGGTTGGGGACCTGGACAGGGGTCCCCGGGTAGTGGAGGCTGAGGAGGGCTCACGCCTGCCTTCCTGCAGGCCTTGCGCCGTCTGACCTGACCACTCCCCGCCCGTGACTCATGCGCAGAGGTGGACCGGAGAACAGAAGTCGTCTGCCGCAGAGAGCTCACCCGGCCCACGTGCAAGTGTGGACCCAGCTGTGGCCGGCAGTTAGAGCCACAAACGGCTTCAAGTGTGAAATGGAAACCGCCTCGCAGAGGGGACGTTGAGAAATGAGCCCTCTGCCATTTTTAGAAACCAGACAGTAAAAATCCGCAGGAGTGGCCTGTTGGGAACGGAAGCTCCACTCACTGGCGGGGGGGCCGTCTGAGGGGCCGCCCCTGAGCTGAGCTTTGGGGCTTGAGGGTCCTGTCGGCGGTCAGAGCGGCCTTGTCCAGCTCTGCCCTTGTGACCCAGCGAGGAAGCAGAGCACAGGGACGGGGCACATTAGCTGTGAGGCTGACGGATGGAGGGCTTCGTGGAGGAGGCGACCCCCAGACCCAGCTGAGCAAGAGGGGAACATGGACATCTGGAGGGAGGTGAGGGCACAAATTCAAGGAGCCCTCCCTTCCGTTGGATTACAGCTGGGAGAACACGGGGCGCAGTGACCCACCCACTTTCCCAGACTCAAAACTGCTCACCCCTTCCTCCAGGAAGTCCTCCCTGCTGTTCCAGCTCACACTGCTCATAAGTCGATGTTGCTCTTCCTTGTCCTCATAGGGAGCCCTGGGAGGGATGCAAAGAGCCCGACGGGCCCTGTTTGGGCTCGTAGGTGCTGGGGACTTTTGGCGATCCCAGGGCTGTGCTGCACAGTGAGCAACACGGGGCTGGGGGCTGGGTGGTCCTGCACTGGCCACAGAGCCAGGGGCCCAGGACACAAAACATGGCTGATGGCTTTGTTCAGGAGCCAGAACCAGGTGGTCTGGGACAACATCTCTCCTTGGACCCCGAGGAAGGATCCAGGACTCTTTCTTTTCTCTCTTTTTTTAAAAAGATTTTATTTATTTCTTTGGCAGAGACAGATCGCAAGTAGGCAGAGAGGCAGGCAGAGAGAGAGGAGGAAGTAGGCTCCCCGTGGTGCAGAGATCCCCATGCGGGGCTCGATCCCAGGACCCTGAGATAATGACCTGAGCCGAAGGCAGAGGCTTAACCCACCGAGCCACCCAGGCACCCCTCCAGGCCTCTTTCAAATTAGCTTGAAGCAGCGTCCTGGGCACCCATGTGGGCCTGCCCTCGGGCGGTGCCTCTCAGCTCTGCAGTGGCCCTCAGGGAGCCCCTGCAGACTGAGGCCTGGCCCTGGGCTGTGGATGCCCAGGTCTGGGGCCATCTGCTGTGAAAGCTTTCAGGGTCCACTACTTCCAGCCCGAGCCTCCCTGTCCAGCCTCCCCGGATCCGCGTCCTTGTGCAAATTCACATCCAGCTGCACACGTGGGCAGCCTGCAGCCGTCTCCCCCGCCAGCCCCGGGCTCAGAGTGGCTGCCCAGCAGCCACGCGCAGAGACACGCCTCAGAGCCCTCCTGCTAAGCGCCGGGGGCTGCTCGGAGTGCGACATCAGCTGCAGACCTGCCTGCTGGGAACTCGGTCTCGGGGAAGCTGTGGCTCCGGGCGGGGACGACCTTCTTTCTCTCTGGTGACAGACAAAGCTGTTGGTGCCTCACTGTGCTCCAGCACGTGGACCCCCGGTCCTGGAAACCCCAGGCCGGGGCTGGCTCAGGGACCGTAGTGGTGGCCGAGGCAGAGGTGCCTGCCTCAGTGACAAGTCCAAGGGGACTGTGCAGGGTCCTCGCTGGGGGAACGGTGTGACCAGACCTCGTTTCTCAGCCAGACCAGACAGGCGCTCTGAGACTCAAGGAGCGCCTCTGGGATCCGTGAGCACAGGTGAGGCCGAGACCCTCCTCCCTGCCGCGTACTCCCACAGGCGCCAGAGCCCACCGTCCGGCCCATCAGCACCGCCGTCCCCTGCCTGGACTCAGGGACCGGAGGGAGGGACCAGGCCCAGCCCCTGGTCTGCCGGCGAGCTCTGAGGCGCTCACGGGGTCTCGACACGCCTGCAGCCTCGCAGGTGGGACATAGGAAGGGGCAAGCTGGTCTCCTGGCTGCGCTTGAGGTGGCCCCGTATTGGCACAGAGAATGGTCCCACCTGACCCCCAGATCAGTAATCAATAATGAAGGACAGTAATGAAGAAAGCCTTTGGCGCCTGTAAAGCCCTTGGCTGGGCTCTAGCGGCCACGCTGCGTGGGCCAGCCGGCTTCTCTGTGGGCTGGCCGGCAGGGGCAGGCGACAGCAGCGCCCCCTCACGGGCGGGACATGGGATGCAGAGTGAGGGGTGGCCCGGGCCTGCTGCCCTCAGCGTCCCCCCGCCCAGGCTGGGCACCTCTGGGATTTCCTTCAGAGAGAGCCTGTCCTTCTGGGCTCCCTCACCCATGGTGGCTGTTTCTCCAGGGCAGGAGGAACGAAAACACGTTTAGTTTATTGCCGGTGGAAGTGAAAACCCCCGTGTGGGACCCACGCAGCCGGCCCCGTGGAGCCGCGCTGGAGGGCTGCTCCTGTCCGGTCAAGCCCTGGGTCTGGGACAGGCGAGGAGACCCCTTGGCTCTCCCGGGAACCCCTGGGGCCTGGGCAGTGTATGGGGCAGGGGCTTGGGGCTTGAGGCAGAGCCACTGGGAGCCCTCCCGTGCCTGGGGCAGGAGCTCTGGCAGGCGGCAGGGGTCCCCATGCGTCGGGCTGAAGCGAGCCAGGGATCCTGACCCCATCCTGGCATCCCTGCTCGTTGTCCCGTTTCCAGCTTGCCTCGGGCCAGAGCAAGCTCCGGACCGGGTCCCAGCACCCATGTCTGCCCCCCCGGCCCCCCGGCCTGCCCAGCACAGCAAAGCCACCTCGGGTCTCCGTCTCAGAGCGAAGTCAAGACCGGCTTTGCACGCATGTCCCTTTGGCCTTCCGAGTGGCTGCACGGAGGAGCCTTCATGGGGCCCCTGACCCACACTCAGTGACTTGTGTTACGGGCTTGGAGCAGAAGGGTCGGACCCGGAACCAGGCAGGTTTCACGGGCACCTCGTCGGAGGGTCGTGAGGTCCACTCGCGTCCCCTTCCCATTCCTCCTCTCGCGCTTATGGGCTCCTGCTCTGCACTGGGACTGGGGGTAGCAGTCCTGAGCTCAGCAGACAGAGTGCGTGTCTGCCCCAGAAGAGAGCCCTGCCCAGGCAGGCAGTCCTGGTCCCGCCCTCTGCTCTGTCCTGAACGGTGGTCTGGTGGGGCTTTTGGTGGACCCCAGAATCTGTGAGTGTAACCTTATTTGGAGAAAGGGTGTTTACAGATGCAATTAAGGACATGGAGATGAGCTCATGCTGAATTAGGGTGGCCCTAAGTCCAATGACATGTGTCCCTATAATGAAGAGAGGAGACACAGACGCAGAGGAGACACCCTTTGAAGACAGGCAGAGACTGGAACGCAGCCGGGGGCCACCAGAAACTGGAAGGGGCAGGAAGGACCCTCCTCTAGAACCACGAGGGTGTGCAGCCCTGCCCCCCACCCCGCCCCCTGGCTTCAGGCCTCTGGCCTCCAGAGCTTCGAGCAGCAGTTAGGTCTGCTGTCCCCTGTCACCGTGGCCCCAGGGCACTTGCCCTCGGCTCGCGAGACCCTCACAACAGGCGGAAGCTGGAAAGGTGCTGGGGGTTAGAGCCTTTTCCCAGCATGAGTATCTGTCCCTGGTGGTTTCAACTGGACGCTTTCTGAACACCTTCCAGCTGATCTCCAGATCTGACATACACGTAGGTATTTTAATGCATTAGACGGGCGTCTTTTAAACAAGCCGTCAGGAGAATGAATTGCAGGAAGTCGAGTGGGTGTTAACCTCGTCTGGTGCCCCGCGTTCATCCGCGAATGGGGGGCCTCCCAGGAGCCGCGCTGCTCCAGAAAAGCTCCCTGGGCCTGGGGCGCACGTCGCGACCCCAGATCACCGCTCACGTGTCTCGGCAGCCCGCTGTGGCCGGCTGGTGCGCTTCCCCAATCTTCTGGGCCTCTGAGGGTGGAAAGAATGTGCCCCAGGACCCGTGCCCCTCCCAGCCCCCAGCCTGGCAAGTGCCCTGCTCCTCCTCCAACTTCACCCAGCACCAAGGAGAGCAGGGGGCCCACAGGTGGGCTCCGGTCCCCTGGAGGACGGATTGCCTCGGTCGCACGGGCCTTGGGCTGGGGCAAACGCTAGAGCACAGGCATGTTGGCAGCCTGTGGGGAACAGAGGGGCCTCTGGGCCAGCCACTTTGCTTCCTGCCTCACGAGCACATCCTGTAAACGCAGCACAGGACGGGCCCAGACCCAGCCACTCGACACCTGGCTCAAAGGTGCTCCTGTCTGTGTCAGCTTGTGCCCCCCACACCCCCGCCCTGGACCCTGGTGCTGGCGCTCAGCGGGGGCCGCCTGCTGTCGCGGGAAGATGCGCAGAGCACCTGGAGGCCACCAGACGCGACGGTGCCCCGGAAGTCCCAGCATCCGTCTGTGGCTGGACCCTGCCTCCGTCGGGCCCTCCCCCCAGTGGGGAAGATCAAGTGGTGAGGTTATGGGGCTCCCTGCACCAAGGACATCCCAAAAGGGGGTCTCTGAGCTGCGTGGGCAAGACTGTCCCTGGGCAAACCGCCTGCCCCCACTCAGCGCTCCTTTCCAGTCAGGGTTTCCGGCAGCAGCTGGTGCGCCCAGCCCCGGAGATCCGGGGAGCGAGGTCGGCACAGATGTGATCGCCTCTCCCTCAGCCCCAGCGGTGCACCGCGGCCCTCGGCAGCTCCCGAGTGCGCACATCCTGTCGGGCAGAGGGCCTGAAGCAGACGGACTTACAGCTGGACGCACCTTGGGCTTTGGCTCTGCGCCAGCAAGTGCTGGATGTCCCGAGGCACGGAGCCCCCGGGTGACGCGACCCGCATGCACTCGCACTCCTGCCTGACCCTCGGCAGCTGGAGGTTTTGCGGTCCTGCCGGATAATGGGGAAATGATGCTCCATGAGCAGTTACAACCTCGCCATTCCTGAGTAGGGATAAGTCCTAAACGGCTGAGGCCTCTCGAACTTCCGGAAGTTGAAATGTGTGGGGTTCTTTTTCTTTTTTAATAGAGGAAGCGTTTTTGAGTTATCGGGGCACAAAACTCACTGAAGAGTGCTCTTAACCTTTAAATCCGTCAAGGGAGAGTTACTGAACTTTACAATAAATTCGCCTTTTAATAGACAACGAACTAAAAACGTTTGAGTCCAAATAATGTCACCCTGTCTCGTAAGCTTCAGTGTGACATTCACGCAAGCCCAGAGGCGCCCTCCACCCTCTCGTCTCTAGGAGGACTCTGCTTCTTTGCTGGGCATTCTGCTGCACCTTTGTTTGAATAGTTCCTTTGAAGCCAAATCTTCTATCATAAACTGTCTCAGATGTTTTTGGAAACAGGCAGTGTTTAAAATCCAGGGCTGACTCCCACTTGGGTTACTGGACTAACTCTCTTGTCATAAACAACGTGAAATTGTACCCAATGCTCCAGCCAGTTGTTTTCAAACACAGGATGAGCCACCATGCAAGACCGTGGTGGCCGAGAGCAGGGAAAGTCACAACATGAGCCCGCCACCCCCATCTCCCTCCTCGGGGACATCTTCCGGATTGTAACACGAGGAGCTGCGGTCTGGACGCGGCATGGCTACTCTGGCTGAGGAGGCAGAACTGAGAAGCTGGGGCCACAGAGCAGTTTGAATCTAATCTGCAGAGAAGGCACTTGAGAGGGGGCCCTCAGCATGGGGGGTCCTCAGAAACCCGTGAGGGGCTCTCCTTGGCCTCCATGTTGGTGCGCTGTGTACACAGACTGAAACCCCGATTGGTTATGGCCCGTGGCTGGTGTTCTGACAGCGCTGGAGGGCAGGGGTCTCATTCACACACCTAGTGTCCCACTGACATGCCAGGAGGCCACATCCGAGGAATGGGCTCTGGGCCCTAGAGGGAGGCCTCCTCTAGATGCTCCCACCTAAACCTTGAAGCAAACCCCTGCAGGGGACACTGAGACTAGAGTTGAGTCCTCCCAAGTTAGAAGGGCTTGGACTTTCTGGAAAGCTGTGCGGGTGAGGTGTCAACCAGGGTGTTGGGTCTGCAGCTGAACGGCCTACAAAAGTAAGTCGACACTCTTCAAAGGAACATAACAGAACACAGAGTCTCTTCAACGCACTATCTATAGCACTTAGTATAAATTTAAAAATACCAGATATGCAAAGTAACAGGGAAATGTGACCTACTGATAAGGAAAAGCAAAAAGCAATTGCTTAGAACAGCCCTCAAGGTAGCAACAGGAAGTGGGAAATATCAGGCGTGAGCAGGTCCAAGGCGAATTCTTGTTGGACTGTGATGAATTAAGGGTGTGCACTCACAGCCCCCGAGCAGCCATCAGAAGAACAAACACAGACAGGTATTCCTAAAACAGTTAGTCGAGGAAATAAAATGAAGTATTCTGGCTTCCCCTTCAGAAGACTAAGAAAAGAGTCTCTGGAAACTGGGGAGCGTGGGAGGAAATCTCAGCAAGGAGTGAGCTGGAAAGGGGACCCCCCCCCAATTCCATGCATGAAGTGACATGAATCCTGGGCTTATCCTTCACCTGCCAATGTGTGGAACATACCTAGAGAACCGGGGTAAAGGAAGGACCTGAAAACTGCATGTGATATAAACCACCTCCCAGAACCAGGACAAAACCTGGAGCCATGTGCCCTGAGGAAGAGCAGGACAGCACTACAGACGGTTTGCAAACGGCACTGGCGGTGGAGCCACCACCAGACAGGGAGGCAGATCAGGCTGCTCCACCTGGGCTCCCTGCCCAAAGAAGCCACTAAAAACACAGACATTCTCTGGAGCGTTCTAGATGACCTAAAACAACACAGCAATATCCAAAGTGTTCAGAACGTAACTGTAGATGACTTATTATGGGAAGAACCAGGAAAATGGGACCAACTCTCACGGAAAAGACCATACAGACTGCTCTCGGGGAGACTCAGATGGTGGCACTCTAGGAGAGGACTTTGGAACAGATGCAGGCACTGTGCTCTTCAAGATAAAGGCAAATCTCTTGAAATGAATAGAAACATGCAAGCTCTCCGAAGATGAAAAGAAACGACATCAAAAGAACCAACGGAAGTTTTAGAACAAGATGATATAAGAGAGCAATATACCGGACAGAGCAAGCAGTGTCCTGACGCACACATCATCCCCAGCACAGACCGCAACTCTGAGCCGACAGACAGGCCTGAACTCCTTCAGGGAACTGAATTCACACCGGTGTGTTCTCTAAGCATAAGGAATTACAAATCAATGACAAATGCTGTCAATGTTTGGAAATTAAGCAACATGATTCTCAACAGTCCAAAGACCAGCAAGAGTCCCAAGAGAAATGACAAAATATCTTGACCTGAATCAGAATACGTTGCGAAAATCTTGAAACGTTACTAAAGCAGCACTTAGGAGGGAATTTATAGCGTTCGATGTTTAACCTACAAAAGAACAAAGGCCCCGAGTCAATACTCCAAGCTTCCACCTTAAGAAATTCAGGGAGCTGAGGACAAATTAAATCCAAGCCCAGCATGAGAAGGAAATGAAGACCGAAAGCAGAAAGGCCACAGAAAAAATTCAGGAAACTGAAAGTTGGTTATTCGAAAAAGAATAATAATACTGGTAAACCCCCAGCGTGCGGACCGGGGGAAAGAGGGTGCATGGGTCACTGGTACCAGGAATGAGAGAACAGGTGGTCACAGGACCCGTGGGCAGCCTAGGGGACAGGAATGCCACCAGCTCCATGCCCCCAAAGGGGACGACTTAGATAACACGGACCAGTTCCTTGAAAGACACAAGTTGCCAGAACGTGCTCCAGCGGACGCACAACACTGGACCCCCTCTGTGCCCATGAAAGGAACAGAGTTCACAGCTGGGAACCTTCCGACAAAACTCCTGGCCCAGACAGAGTCACTGAGGAACGACATCAACCCTTTAAGGAAGACAGACGATCGCTTCCAGGAAACAGAAGAGGAGCCAGTACTTCCTAAGCCATTTTACGAGGCCAGCATGACCCTGACACCGAAACCAAAGACGCACAAGAAAATAAAACTACAGACCCATACCTCTCATGAGCATAGACACAAAAATTCCAACAAATATTAAATCAAATGCGGCAACATATACAAAGGATGATGCGTGGCCAGGTGCGGCCTGAGCTAGAAATGTGAGGCTGGGCCAGCAGTGGACACTAGTAACGTTTTCCACTGAGACAAGGTCCCCAGAGTCGTCAGGTCCACAGAGACAGAGGCAGAGTGGTGGTCTCCGGGCTGGGGGGGGGGTGGCGGGGGATGGGCTCTTTCATGGGGATGGGGAGGTGAAGGCCTGCTGGACACAGGTGGTGGGACGGTCACACAGCAGTGTGAACATGTCTAGTGCCACTGCTCTGTACACTTAAAAACGGCTGGAATGCTAATTGCACATTTGTGGCATTTTGCCACAACAAACATTAACCGATGTAATTCACTGTGTTAACTACGGAAGGAGAACCACATGGCCACACCAACAGACGCAGGAAAAGCACGGAACAAAATTCTACATCCATTCGTGACTTCTTAATCCGATACATGGGCTCCATTAAAGACTTCAATAAACGAAAAACCTCATCTTTGATCGGAAAGTATGAAGACTTTCTCTCTAATCTCGGAACAAGGCCAGGAAGTTTTCTCTTCCACTCTGATGACATGTCATGCTGCAAGTCACAGCCGGAGCGGTGCGGCGGTAAGAGGAAATTAATGGTGGACCGAGTAGAAAGGAAGAAATAAAACTGTATTCACAGACAACACAACTGCCTGCACAGAAGATCCCAGGGAACCTACAAAATAATTTGTGGAGTTCGTTAGCGTGCTCAGCACGGTTGCAAGACATAGCATCAGCGCGCGAAACCCGATCACACTCCCAAATGCCGGCCACGAAGGCCTGGAAACAGAAAAACAATCCCCCAAACATGAGCGTGCGGGGATCTGTGCGCTGGGGGCCAGCACCGAGGACGGCAAAGGGGACCCAACCCGACGGAGTCACACAGCGTCCTCGGGGACTGGAGGTCCCAGGGTGAAGACGGCGAGTCTCCCCACCACGACAGACGCGCTGACCCAATCCAAACCCAAACCCCAGTGCTATTTTGTAGATATTTAAAAGCTGATTCTGAGATTTACGTAGACAGCGAAGGGCTGAAATTAGCCAAGCCGATTCGGAACGAGCTTCCTGAAGGGTGCCGGCGGCAGTGTGAGAGCAGGGCCGGTGCAGACGCGCACACCCGGGGGGTCCGGGCAGGGCACCGTGCGGGAGGACAGGCAGCCTTTGACTCAGGTGCCAAAAAGCTTCAGTGCAGGAAAGACTGTCTTTTCATGAGCAGCGCTGGCCCCGTGGACACGTACATACGGAGAAAGCGCCCGCATCTCACACTCTAGGGAAATGAGCTCCAGACAGGTCAGAGCCCTAAATGCGAGACGTGAGCCCGTAAAGGCGGCGGAAGGAGGCAGGAGGAAGGTCCCCAGGATTCCCTAGACACAGCCCGGAAGGCGGCGTGGGCGCCACGGTCCGAGGGGCTGCACTCTGCCAGAATCAGTGGTCCTCGGGGACGTGCAAAAGCCCAGAGGGGCAGAGACCATCCGCAAATCACGTGTCTGGACGACGGACCCACAGGCAGAAGATATTTTAAAACCTCTCCGCATTCAACCGTAAGAAAGCAAGTCGGGTTGACAACTGGGCAAACTCCAGGGCTGACTTGGGCAGAGGAGGGGCGCCCCGGGTCGCCCGCCGCCAGGGAGAGTCAAGGCAAGCCACGACAGGCCCCACCTCACGCCCCCGCGACAGCTGAGCAAAAACGAGCGGAAAACCGAAAACCGACTGGCGGGTGCCCGCGAGGAGGCGGGGCCCCACGTCCTTCCACGAGGCTGCAGACGCGGCACGGCTCTGCCACTTTGGAAAAGCCTCGCAGCTTCCCAGGAGGCTGAACGCACTTCCTGGGGGACCCGGCCGTCGGGCTCCCACGCGTTCTCCGGGGAGAAAGGAGGAGGCGCCCTGGCGCAAACCCCTGCCGCCGGGTCGGCATCCGCTTCACTCGCCCCCGCTCAGGCCGCAGAGGCTCCGTTCCCACGATGTCCTGGAAGAGGCGCCCGGCGGGGACACGAGACCCCAGTTTCCAGGAGCGGGACGGGGGCTGACCCCTGAGCAGCAGCATGAGAGCAAGTGTGGGGGCGACAAGACTGACCTCGACCCTCCAGGGGTGGGTGGGGGTCACGCGGCTCTATGTGTGCACCTGAACTCGGACGTCGACAGCAGGGAAGCGGGGCACTGGGGGGCTCCGTTGGTTGGGCGGCTGCCTTTGGCTCAGGTCACGACCCCGGGATTTGAGGATCGAGTCCGCGTCGGGCTCCCAGCTCCTCGGGGAGTCTGCTTCTCCCCGTGACCCTCCCAGCTCCTCGGGGAGTCTGCTTCTCCCCGTGACCCTCCCAGCTCCTCGGGGGTCTGCTTCTCCCCGTGACCCTCCCAGCTCCTCGGGGGGTCTGCTTCTCCCCGTGACCCTCCCCTCTCGTGCTCCCTCTCACCATCCTTCTCTCAGAAAAGAAAAATTAAAAAAGAAGAGAAGTGATTTTTTACCAGGTGCCAATTTTGAAATAAAGGGTTTCCTGCAGGACCCTGCCCATGGATGATAAGGAACAGCTCCTGGCCCCGGGGGGGGTGGTCCCCACACCAGCGGGCCGGGTCTCCCCCACGCATGGCTACCTCACCGCTGTGTGCGGGTTACAGAGCCCTCGCTGGGCGTCCGGAGCCATCCCAGTCACCTTGAGGGTCTGACGTCCTCCAGCCTCAAGGTCAACAACCCGGCAGTCGGCCGGCAGTGGGGCAGGTGGGTACGGGGCACCAGTTCTCCCCCCCCCCACCCCGGCCCTGGCTTGGCTCCAGGGGTGAAAGGACGTACCAGGTCATGTGACTGGCCCAGGGTCCGGCCGCTGTTCTGCCGACGGCCGTCCCAAGGTGCCCGCTCCCTGGCGGCCCGGCTGCTCCCCACTCCCCTTCCCTGCCCCCACACCAGCCCAGAAGGTCCACAGAGCAGCAGGTGCTGACGTGTGACGCCCTCCAAGGGGGCAGAGCGAGGCTGCAGGTCAGTGGCCCCACCATGGGGCACCAGGTCTGGCTCGTGTGCCCTGCCCTCTCCGGCCTCGGCTTCCAGGTGGGACCTGAAGAACCCGGTGTTTCCACCGGCACGGCACCTCTGGCTTGTTTGCTGGGTTGGCCTGAATGTTGGGGTGCAGCTGGGGAACAGCAGGGGTGCAGGGCGCTGGGCAAAGCCCACGGCTGGGAGCCCAGCAACATTGGACAATGGCTGTGGGACTCGGGCCTTCCCAGGGGCTGAGTGGAGGGGGCATAGTGCTGCTGGAGGCTTGGAGCTCCCCACGAACGTTCCCAGGACCCCTCTGGTCCTTGGGGCCACTGAGTCCCCAGGATGACAGAGAGGGCAGGCCCCAGAGGCCCGCCAGAGAGGGGACCTGGCCACCCCCCAGAGCCTTTATGGGATGAGGCCTCGGTGCGCTTCATGCTCGTTTCCAACAGACTCAAAGAGACGTAATAGTTCACGTTGCCTAAGGAGCCCTCAGTCCACAGCTTGTTGTAAACGCCCGGCCATGTCACCACCACCGCAGTCGAGGTGCAGAACACTTACGGCCCAACGTCGACCCCACCCCTGGCCCCTCAGCCATGAATCTGTCTGTCGCTTTGGCATTTCCAGAATGTCCTGCAGTGGGAAGCGTGTCTCGGCGGCCTTCAGAGGCTGCTGTCCCCGCTTGGCATAGAGGGTCCGTCGTGGACACTCTGGCTGTCAGTGAAGCCCGCAGACGGGCTGGAGAGCCCGCGGGCAGGGCCAGGACTCTAGGCACAGAGAGTAGAGTGCGTGCAGGGGCTGGGGCGGGCAGGGTCTGGCGGGGTCAGTGCTCCCCGTCTCACACGACGGCCGCGTTCTGGGGACAGGTGTCAGGGATGGCTGCGCCGGAAGTCGGTTGAAACGGTAAATTTCATGCTATGTATCTTTCACCACAACAGAAAACAAGAAAGAAAGGTTTTGGATCCTGTTTTCTGCTCCAACACGAACCCCAAGGAGACCAGATGGGGTGCCTGGCTGCTCTTTCTCCGGTGGAGACAGACGGAGGCTCCCCGACACCTCGAGCGCGCCCGCCTGTCCCCGTCCAGGAGACTCCCTGGGAGCGAGGACGGCCCCCAGGTGCCCGCTGGGCCCACCTGCCCTGCGGACGGCGCCCTGGGGAGGGTGTCGTCCTGGAACAAGCACGCTCTCTTACAGAGGGGCAGCCCAGCTCTCCAAATGGGAACCCACGCCCCACAGCGACGCAGCCTCATCGTCTCGCCGTGGACGGTGCCTGGGTTTGGCGACCGCCCCTGCCGCGGACCTCACGGCGGTCTCCCCTTCTGGGCCAGCATCTCTTTGGAACGCAGGCGTGGTGCTCTGTGCTCTGGGTCTAATGCCCGTGGTCGGGCTCCACTCTCAGAGCTGGGTATGCCGAGCGTCCAGAAACTCCGTCCAGCCAGGAGACTCAGGCACAGGAAGGAGGCTCTGTGCTGGGGGCAGGGCCGCGCTGTCCTCGGGCCGCGGAGCAGGGGTACACGGCGGCGCCAGGGGGGAGCCTTTCAGTGGGGAGGGGGTGCCCTACCCTCAACGATGTCTGTTTTGTGGGGACCCTGGGGCTTGCCGAACTTACTGACGAGTGCCTGAGTCACTGAGGTCGGGCCGCTACCTGCGGTTCACGGGCAGGGGAAGGAGCGGAGAACCAAGGGGCCACAGGATGGAAATCCTGAGAGAATGACTCGTGGTCCGACTCTAGTGGAACCAATTTTCTTCCGCTCAGTGGGGATGGAGGCTGCTGCCTCTGTGTCCGTGGAGTCGAATGAGACTCTAAGGGCCGAGCGTCACAGAGGCCACGGACCCCGGGCAGGTGGGTGTGGGGCACCAGCTCCTCCCCCTCCCCCAGGCCCTGGCTCAGCTCCAGAGGCAAGAGGACGGCCCCCTGCCCAGGGTCAGCCTGGGCAGCTTCTTCAGCCCCAGCTTAGGCCCAACCCCCACCAGGAGCACTTCCATCTGAGAAGGAGAACAGAAGCAGGGAGCCCCAGGAGCCCGAAATCCTAACCAGAAAGTGCTGGCACAGAGCGACACCAGCCGCTGCTGGCGCAGGCCACCCAGGCTTTCACCTGTCACGGTGGTGCGAGGCCGCGCCACCCCTGCCCTCGGCTCCCCCACCCCTGCCCTCGCCTGGGCACCGCTGGTGTGCGGAGGGGCCATTCTGCCCTGGGGAGGCTCCAAGGTGCCTCTGTCTCTGTTCCCAGAGCTCAGGTGCTCCCGGGTGGAAATGCATGACCACCGGTTTGAGCATCACAAAGACTAAATTTACTGAGAAAAGAGCAGATTCAGGTCTCTGCAGAGATGAAGCCCTACCATCCCCACGGACGTTTGCCAGGGACTGGGCCCCACATGAGGACTAGCGTGGGGCTCTGGGATTCTGCCCAGCCATGTCCCTCAGCACCGAGGGCTGGCAGTGACCCCGACTCTGGGGGTCAGTGCTCAGGGCACCGTTAGGGAAGTCTAGGCTCTGACCTTCCCTCTCCTGCCCACCACGTGCATCCGTCCCCCACATCCCATGCCCCGAGTGGCACAGAGGCCTCCGCACTTCCGACGGAAAAGACGGGACCTCCCAGACCCCCTTCTGTTAACTGAGCGGCAGAGACCGCCTACAACACGGACGGGTGCTGCTCGGGCACCTGGGCACTCACAAGCTGTGTGAACGTGTTTCCCTGTGTGTGCACATGGGGGTCTCCTCTGTCTGTGCACATGTGTTGCATCTCTGTGTGTCTCTGTGTGTCCACACCGTCACGTGCATGTCTATGTACGTGTTCCTGCGTGTGCATCTGTGTGTTTGTATACGCGTGGACACAGCCCCCATGCTTTCCAACACTGGACTGGAGGCGGTCAGCACCTCCCCTACTCTTCTTCATTAAGTGGGAAAATGAGAACACACGAGGGGACAGCAGACGTCTAGGAGCTGCGGCTGGGACCAGGCCAGAGCCGGCGACCAGGAAGATGGCAACCGCCCTGGGGCAGGCAGAGTCTCGGGTCAGGGCCGGGGGCCACCGGCATCACCAAGCCGGGCAAGCATCTGGCCGAGTCAGATCTGAACCGACGCTCAAACCCTCCGGGGGTCTCTGCCGCCACTGGTCTCTGGTCACACCGCAGGTTCGCTGGGGGGTGGACATGACCCCTTCCCCCAACCCACCCCAAAGCCAGCCACAGAGAGCCCGGGGCGGCGGGATCCCCATGGTGCCTGAGGTCAGAGCAGGGGACCGGGCAGGGCCGCAGGGGGATCAAACGTGACCCCCATGGGCTGACTCATACGGGCAGGACCCTTGTGGGGACTGTGTGCGCCCCAGGGAGACGGCGCTCGAGTGCGCGATGGGGTGCTGTTCCTCAGGGGGGCTTTCTAGTGAGAAGACCCCTCGGGGGCAGGAAGGCTGTGACCCACAGTCTGTCGGAAAGTCAGAATCCACTCCCTCCAGGGGTCAGAGGAGAGCCCGGACGAGGGAAGGGGACAGCCCCGTGGGCTCCTCCTCCCAGCTACCCCATCAACTTGGGGCTCCGGGTCTGGGGCCTCGGCTGGCCTGGGCCTTGCCCCGCCCACTGACAGCTCCGCTCGGCCCAGCTCCCGGCGACACACCCAGAGATCACGCAGCTGCTTTCAGCGGGGACTGTTCAGAGTCGCTCGGAAATCCGATCCCAGGTCCCCTCATTTCTGAACAGGACTCCCGCAGGCCAGTGCCCAGGAGGGGCCCTTGTGGACAGGGCAGGGGCTGGCGGCCGACCCCCCCTGCACTTCCAGCGCGGTCGGTGAGAGGGGACACACTCGGACACAAGCACGAAGCCCCCGCCCCCCGCCCCGGTCAAGCATCGCTGCTTGAAACCAGCGACATTCGCCCCGACCTGCCCAGGGGCCCCAAAGCCCAGATGGGGGACGCGAAGCTGGAGCCCCTCTCCTGAGCTGGAGCAGGGTGTGCAGAAGGGAGTGAGGACGGTGGTGAGGCCCTGGCCGCACTCCTGGGAGCCGCTCATGGCCGGCCGCCCGGAGGGAAGGCAGCTGGAGCCTGGGGCCTTCAGGGGAGACGGACCGTCCAGTCTCTGAGGGCGTCGGGCCGCAGCGAGTGTTTCGTGAAGGCAGTGTCTGTGGGCACGGAAGGGGGGCCTGCTGCAGACATCCGCCAGGACGCGCCTTGGGTGCTGCCGGTGTCCCTGCCTCGAGCCCAGGGACTCGGGGGACAGCCCTGTGGGGGGCGAAGTGGTGTCACCCAGACGTCTGATCCCATGAGGCTGGTGTGGAGGAGGCCGGAGTGGGGAGAGGCTGCTTCGGGGGGCTGTGCTCACGCCACCGTGGCTTGTTTGGGATTCAAACCTGCCTGCTCCTGGCCAAGCCCTTGGGAGCCCAGGGCAGGGACAGGGGTCAGAGTGGAAGCGGCTGCCGCGTGGGCGGGGAGTGCCGGCGACCTGAGCTGCTGAGCCCAGCCTGCCCCACGACACCTTCCAAGGCAGGAGGTGTGGCCGCTGGGCCCCCAAGCACGCGCAGCTCAGGGGAGGCCCCTGCGCAGCTGGTCAGAGACAGTGTGGCCCTCTGAGGCCTCGGGAAGACAGTTTCCTACCGCGCGTCGCACGCGGCCCCGTGTGGCTTTGCCTCCAGCGCAGGGACAGTGTCACAGACAGGCAGCCGGGCTCTACGAACCTCCCTACGACGCGCAGCTAGGGGTGGGTTCCTCGGCACGCAGGGGACCCTGTGGCCATAAGCTGCAGCCTGGGGAGTGACGCGTAGATGACAGCTCCTGCCCGCGTGGCCGGCCCCCACCCCAGCCCACCGTCCTGCTTCCAGCAGGAGCCCTGGTCAGAAGCAGGAAAGGATGGCCAGATGGGCACGGGGCACCCTGGTCCCCTCCTTGGCTCTGCGCCCCCAGACCCTTCCCCTCCGTCCCACGCTGCACCTCCACAGCCGCCTGGTCCTAGGGCCACGACACCGCCCAGTGGGGCATCTCTGCCTGGACGCCCGCCCACACAGGGCCCTTGCTCAGGTGACACCTTCTCTCCATCCTGTGGTGCCCGACCCTGCCAGGATGCCGCGTCCTAGCCGGTCCCCAGGGAGGGCTCCCACCTGGGCTCCCGCGGCACCCTGCTCAGACCCTCGGAGGGCTGTCGGGCACTTGGCTCCCATGTTGTCCACCTCACAATGGTCCCCCACCTGCCACCACGCACAAATACCTCAGGATCTTCCCAGCAGAAGCAACTTTATCATTACCAAAATTGTGCTTCTGAGCATTTCCCCGAGCCAGGAACCAGCGAGTGCTTCCCACGCACTTTCTCCCGAATCCTCTACCGCCTGAGGTCGGGCTGGGGCTACCGGGTTCACAGATGCGAATGCTGAGGCTTAACTACGGAGCCAGTCGCAGGTGGCAGCAGTTTGGCTATAGCTCCAAGTGTGAGTGGGGGCGGGGCAGCCAGGAGGCACTGGACGCAGGGGGTCGGGCAGAGGTCAGTGCTGGCCTGCAGAGGAGACAGACCTAGCCTCCTGGGGCCACAGATCCTTTCAGGGACGCCGGTGAAAGGGGCTGTCTACAGCACACACACGTTTCCCTTAAACCTCAGCGAGTTTGGGGACAGCTGAGGCCCGTCTACGGACCCTCTGAGATGTCCCTGATCTGAGGGCCCAGCCCCTTTTGATAGGAGGGCACGGGATGGGGCGAGAGATCTGGCAGCTCCGGAGTGAAAGGTGCTCCTGAGCGCCCAGCCCCCTGCCCCCATCCCCTTCCCGGCTGCACAGATCCGCAGTCTCCTGGGGACATCCTCTTGCTCCCTGCCCCAGAGGGCACACAGGCTGGAGAGGACTTTTGCGGGGAGGGAAAGAGCGAGGTGCCCCTGCGTGGGGAGTGCCTGCCAACCCTGCGCCTGGCCAGACCCCACTTCTTCCCCATCCTTCTCCCCGGACGCGGCTTCTCACCTGGATGACGACCTTGATCGTGGCGGTGCCCACGACGGGCGTACACACCAGGCCGCCGGGGTGCTGGCCGTCGGCGCTGCGGTTCTGCTGGCCCATGGTGAAGGGCATGGGCACAGCCAGCAGGCCCGAGGCGAGCCAGATGGCGCTGATGAACTTCTTGGTGCGGCTGCGAGACATGAGGGTCTTGGCCCTGAAGGGGTGGCAGATGGCCAGGTAGCGCTCCACACTGAGGCTGGCCACGTTGAGGGCCGTGGCATAGGTGCAGGCGTCGCGCAGGAAGTAGTAGCCGCGGCAGCCGGCGTCGCCGAAGGCCCAGGGGTGGTGCACCCAGATGAAGTTGTACAGCTCCACGGGCATGGCCAGCAGCAGGATGAGCAGGTCCGACAGCGCCAGGCTGCCCAGGTGGTAGTGCACGGTGCTCTGCAGGCTCTGCAGCGACTTCTTGCGGCCCAGCGCCAACGCTGTCACCGAGTTGCCCACAGTACCGACCGCGAAGAGCGCCAGGTACACGGCTGTCACCAGCACCTTGGAGTAGATGTCGGTGTTCACGTCCAGGTCGCTGCTGGGCGCCGCTCGCAGGCGCTCGGACTCGTTGCCCGAGCCGTTGCCGATGCTGGAGACCAGGGGCGCCGCCTCCAGCCCGGAGGGCGGCAGCGGGAAGGGTTTGGCGCCAGGCGCGCCCTGGGGACCGGGCGCCGAGCCGTTGAGGCGCATGGTGGGCGCGGCGCCGGCGGGGACCTTAGCGGAGGGAGCGGCGGGGAGCGCGCAGGACTGCGAGCGGGCGCGCCGTCCAGCCGGGCAGCTCCCGACCCGGCCCGCGCCGCCCCGGAGCACTCGCGGCGCGCTCACCGGGGGCCGCCGCTTCCCTCCCGCTCCTGGCGGGCCCGGCTCGCTCCGAACTCCGGCCTCCGCGGCTCTGCGGGTCCCCGGCGCGCGGAGAGCCTGTGGCGCCGAGCGGAGCGCACGCACGGCCGCCCCGGCACGCTCACTCCCTCGCCTGCGCGGTCCTCGCTCGCGCTCCCCGCGCGCCCCCGCCCCGCACTCCGCCCGCCGCGCCCGCGCCTCCCGGGCTCCGCGCCTCCACTCAGCGGGCGGCAGCGCGGCGCGCCCAGCCGCGGGGGGCGGTGGCGGCGGCGGCGGCGCGGCCCCAGCCTCTGTCCCCGCCCAGCCCGAGTGTGGGGCTGGCGGGTCCCCCGCGTGCCGCCGGGGGTGCGTAGGGGATGTGGGGTCTTCCCCACACCTCTGCCAGGAGCGTGCTCGTCTTCGTTTGGGGTCTTCCCGGCTTCGCACGCCCCCCCCCCCCAGGAAGGGAACTGCCCCCACGGCGCTTGCAGGGCTCTCAGGGGGGTGAGGGAGGAACAGGGGTACCGTGGGCTGAACAGCCCGCACGGCGCCATTCTGGGTGCCCAGGGGGGCTCTAGCACAACTGGGGGGGAGTGGTGAGTGGGGGGTGCAGAGAGCAGGAGGAGAGCAGCGCCCCTCCCCGCCCGGACTGTGGTCCTGCACCTGGCACCCTGCCGGGCTTTGTCCCACCGTGCCAGTGGGGACACCGGCCTTTTATCACCACCTGGATGTGATCATCAGAAGTCACCCTCAGAGCCCATGCCCAGCAGGCTTGGGAAGGGTGACCCTGGGGGTCCCAGGGTGGGCCTGTCTGGCTGTATCTGCTGTGCTGAGAATAGGAACTCGAGGAGGCGGAGTGGGGGCAGAGGCTTGGCTGTGGGAGGAAGAGGTCGGGCATCAGAAGCTGGGCCAGTCCGGACCCAGCCCAGCAATGGGTCCGTGTTTATTCCTCTCTTTTCAACAGGCTTTGGACTTGACTGCTCTGCAGAAGCCTGATGTTCTCATCAGGCGATCCCAGCACATAAAAACATGTGCTTAAAAATTCAACCTTCAAAGACAACGCAAACCTCCCTTTGCTGGAAGCTGGTAGAGCAGGCTGGGAGGCCCCCGGCATGGCTCCATCCCGGCCTCGATGCTTCGAAATTGGGCACCAAAGCACCAAAGCAAAGCGTCCTGTACCTCCGTTTGTCATCTGTGGCCCCGGCGTGGTGGTGGGACGGGTGGCCCCCGGCCAGGGCTGCTCCGGACGCTGACGGTGCAGGCACGCAGCAGGAGCTCCGTGGACCTGCGGCTGGGCGTTGCTGATGGGATCGTTTAGTGGCCTCACAGGCGAGCGGGTGAAGGCCCAGGCCAGCAAAAGTCGCATTAAACCCCAGACGGTAAGACCGGCTTGCTCTCTGGAAGGCAAGTCCACCAACTAAGTAAATGGCTCTTGGGATGGGGACCTGGGTGTGCTGGTCACAAGAAGAAGGGATGGTGCCAGACCACATGGGAGCCCTGGGTGACACCGGGGTCTTACCACGGGTGACACTGGGGTCTTACCACGGGTGACACTGGGGTCTTGCCACAAGTGGTGGCATCTGGTTGCCCCTCTCAGGAGTCTCCCCAGGGGAAGGCACCAGCTGGTGGCCACTGGGGCCCGTCCCTTTGCCGGCCAGCAGCTGAAGCTGCCCGGGACGACGCTGGTGGAAGCGTGCTCCGGCCCAGCTGCTTAAGCTCACTGTTTGGTTTTCAAACCCTGACCTTTGCGGTAAGCCGGCCTTCTTTTCAAAGATTTCTTCTTGAGCCAACCTAGGAGCTTAAAAAATCATAAAAGTCAACTTAGTGCAAATATTGGACGAGGCATTTGCTTAACACCATGGAGGAAATGTCACTTGGAAGGCCTCGGTCTACAAAGAGGGCAGCAGGCCCTTGTTGGGGCTCCCTGGTGGCCCTCTTGGAACCCCTGTCCCGTGTCCCCGGAGCCTGGACGGCACAGAGGCCAGAATCTTCCCACTCATTTGGCGCGAACGTGTCCTGTAACAGCTGAGACCCTTCTAAGAAAGTGTCGGCACGGGGCGGAGAGGACGGATCCTGGGTCTGGCTGTGTCTGTGGGTGACAGCCCGTGCCCTTGGCTGGTGTCTGCCCCCAAGACTGACAGGTGAAGCTTGGCACTTGGTGGGCTTCAGCTGGAGGGGAGCCCGTATGGTGAGCTGCTCCCGGCTGCTCTGAGAGCCTCGGGACCTGTCACCCCTGACCCCAGGCTCCAGGGCGAGCTGGCCAGTCCCATGTGCACGGATGTCTGAGCTTCACATACAGAGCCCGCTGGGCCGGTCCCCGTGCTGGCTGCGCCTGCAGCCGTGGGAGGAATCAGGGGACTCACTCACCTCGGGAGCCAAGATCCAGGTTGGAGAGACGTCCGCTTTTCTGGGTGCAGGATTTCAGTCCCTGGAGTTCTCAGTGCCCTGAGCTGCTCTCCGCCCTGGAGGTCCCTCTCTTTCCTCTGGGCACCCTCTGCGGGAGGGCAACTCTGGTGAGCAAGAGACATCTTCCTAAAGTAAGAAAAAGTCCTCAGTTAGCAGTCCTACCGCTGTCGGGACATCGCGATGAGGTTTCCTGCAAGGCTGGGGGCGGGGGAGTGAGCGCTTCTGTGGGAAGGTGCTGTGAGGAAAGTAATTCGAGGAAACATAATTGCACATTTGCAGAGTTTTAGGTGTGGATTTTCCCATCCTCGACATGGAAATCGCACACATGCCCAAATGTACAGCATTCCAAGGAAAATTTTTAAAAATAGAGCCACACGTGTGTAAATGCAAGTGAGGTGTGAGTGTGAGCCGGCCGGAGGGGCGGGCAGAGCCTCCCTCAGCTGGGGCCCCCGCCGGCTCATGGCCTGGTCGGGCTGTCGGCAGACCCCAGAGGTCCCGCTCCGGGCCTGTTGAGTTCCGCTGCGTCATCCTCGTCTCTCCTGGCCTCCTGGTGAGCCGCACGCCCTTCACGTGGTCCATGTGCGTGTGTCCGCGTGGGAACGAGAACGCTTATGTAGGGCACCTGGGCACACGGGCTCAGAGATCTTCACCAGCAAGCGCATCGCCGGCCTCAGCCCCCGGACTGGGTGTGTGCGTGTCAGAGAAAGCTGTGCGTGTGGCGGGGAGGGAGGAAGCCCCCGAGCGGCGAGCGTGCCTCCAGCCTCCCCCGGGAGCTGCAGCGCAGAACCTCACTGGGCCGAGGCTTTTTCTCTGAATGTGTGTTGGAACCACTGTGGGCACCTTCACCAATGGGCTGGGCCCCAGCCCTGGGGCCCCTCATTCTTGGATCTCTGTGGACGAACGCTGACAGAGTTAGTGTCCATCGGCCAGAGACACTCTCCCTAGGGTTTCCCCTCCATCCGCTGTCCCTTTGTCCGTCTGTCCAGCAGTAACCGAGTGTGGTCAGCACCGGGCATGGGGGCCTGCCTTCCCAGGGCTCACAACACACCATGTGGGGAGCGTTCCGTGCAGAAGTGTTTGCAGGTGGGGGCCTGGGGTGTGAGGGGAGGAGGGCTGAGGGGCCTGGCTCCCGGCCAGGGGTGAGGACGGAGGGGCAAGGCCCCGGGGGCTCAGCGCCCGGCCCTGGAGGGGGACACAGCGGGGGCTTTATTCCCTCTGGATGTGCAGGCAAGGCTGTGTTGTGGCCGCCGGTCAGGAGCTGGTCCCCTGGGAGCCTCCATCGTCACCGCACCCAGAAGCCAGCCCCTCCTCCTCACCAGTCCTGGAGGCTTGTCAAACAGCAGCAGCTCCTGGCCCTTCCGGCAGCCAAGGGCGGGACAGCCCGGTGGAGCCGCGCCCGCGTGAGCCCCGTCTGGGACATTGAGGCTTCGGTGAGGCAGCACGCCAGGAAGCTGGGGTTTGGGAGGAAAGGGGCCAGGTCGGATCATTTCCTCAGGAGAAAGAAAATCCAACTTCCCAGACACGTTCAAGGTCGCTCGGTCCCCGGAAGTGTCCTG
Source organism: Mustela nivalis (assembly GCF_964662115.1). Taxonomy (NCBI): domain Eukaryota; kingdom Metazoa; phylum Chordata; class Mammalia; order Carnivora; family Mustelidae; genus Mustela; species Mustela nivalis. The sequence goes on along the minus strand of NC_139027.1, from coordinate 142,440,484 downwards.
GGACGGCTGACTTCAGTTTCAGGCGGGCGTGCACACGAGGGTATTGTCAGAACTGCCTTAGAGGCGGCACGGCGATGCCCCCAGACCAGGCTCGAAACGGACGGAGGGGCCCTCTGCCTCCCCGCTCACCCCCTCCTGGTCATGCTGGGAGGAGGTCCCTAATTTGCTCTTGGGCAGAAGATGCGCGCGCGCGCACACACACACACACACACACAGCGCGTCTAACACAGAAGGACAATCCCATCTGCTCAGTGTGCAAAGAAAAGCGGTGTGTTTGCAGCTCTCGCCCTAGGAGGCGGACAGTTTCTGAGCCTGTTATAAATTTACCAGTTTGTGGCTGAATTTCCCAGGCACACTCCGAACGTAACAGGCAATTTAAAGACGAGAGGGTCCCGTTCGGCTAATATGACGCTTCTATTTATTATCTGGAGGAGGGGGACTGGGAGTTCTTGGCCTCGGGAGCCTGCTGGCTGTTTGACAGCCCTGTGCGGGGACCCCCCCCCCGTGCCCCCCCACCCCCAGCACCTCCCTGGGCGAGGCGGGAAGGGGCAGGTGGGCATCGGTGCCCCTTCTCCTGCCTTCCCGACTTCTCTCCTCCTTGGCGGGGAGCATGGAGTTTGCATAAACATGATGCTGACGGTTCCAGCTCTTTCTCTGCAGAGCTGAAGCTCCCTTTGTCTGTAATCAGGAGTTCTAGTTGCCTAGAAATATTTAAATAGAAGAAATGTCTCTCATCTTGTAGTGACTTCATACGAGTTCCAAAAATAAAACTCGAACCGGAGGCTCTTTTGTCATTCTTGCCTCAGAGCTCCGGTGGCTGCTCAAGGGCACGCCCAGCCAGGTGGGGGCATTGAGGGCGAGTGGCCGCAGGGGCTCGGGGCGGAGGCCGACGTGTCGCAGGGGTGCGGCAGCAGGCCGGGCAGCCTGGATTCCCGTGCGGCCCCCACAGCACGGCTGGGGCCCCGGAGAGCCGCGGCTGTGGGGCCGAGGGGGCGTCACGGGCATCCCCACGTCCACGTCCCTCCGCCCTTCCTCTCCCCTGTGGACACAGAGGGTCCTGCCCCGCAGGCGGGCCACAGGCAGTGCTCCGGCCAGCAGGGGTGAGGAGAAAGGCGTCCCCTCGGTTAAGTCCTTCTCTGGCTTCTGCCGCCCAACGTGGGTTTAGGGTGGTGGGACCCCGTGTTGGAAGCTCTGGAGGAGATGCCCAGCAGCAAAAGAGAAGGTGCTAGAATCCCCCTCCCCAGGACCTCCACCCCTAGAGGTCTTTGCCTCGTCCCCAAAGTGCCCCAAGACAGCCCTCTGTGACCTCAGACGACGCATTCACCATCTGTCCACCTGCTCCAGGCTGAGGGTGCTCGGGATCTGGGGGGGGGGACCAGGGCCCTCTCGGGGGAGTTGAGTGTGGGTCTAGGGACGGGCCCGGGAGTCTGGAGCCAGCAGGGTGGACCCACCCAGGCCGCATGGGGTTCTTCTCCGGGACAGGAGCCCCGAGGTATGGTAGGTCTGGATGACAGCCAGCTGACCCCCGCTGGCTCTCCCCTCCTGACTTGGTGCCAGGCACTGTCCCCAGCAGTGTGTAAGGGGCCTGTTGTCGGCAACACGTTTATGCACGGTGGCCTTGCCCGCTGGACCTCACGTTCCCGAAGCGAAGGCCTCTGAGCCTCCCCCTCCCCGGGCGGCCCAGCAATCACCACCTGCAATCACCAGCTGCCGCAGCTGCAAGTCCAGCGGCCTGGCCACGGCATCAGCCTGCGGGCCCTTGACCGGGGCTCTGGCAGAGTCTCCTGGCTCGCAGGGTGGCTCCCTGTGGCCGCAGGACTGAGGCGTGAGTCTGGCTGGCAGCCAGGCGGGTCCCCCCAGCTCCTGGAGGCCTTCCTGGTCCTCTGACAGAGGCCTCACGCCTGCCTTCCGACTTCTGGTCCTGACACTTTCCGACGGAGTCAGAGAGCATTCCCCACCCAGTCTGGGACCAGTGCCCTCGCTTTGTCCTGTCCGCGCGGTCCGCTTTATGTCCTCACAAGTTCCAGGGGCTGGATGCAGGGTTTCTGGTCGAGGCCTTCAGAGTGCTGTCCCTGCGGGCCGCGCACCCCGAGCCCCAGCACCCGGGGCCTTTCCCACTCGGGGCAATCGGCCCACAGCCCGCTGGGCCTGCCCGTCCACGTCGGAGCCGCAGAGTGGACACTGAGCTCCCGTGGGGTCGGGCAGTGGCCCTTGGCCGGTGCCGCTCGTGTGCCACCTGTGGGGACCGGAGCTGAGACCCAGCGGTCCTGGGGAAGCTGCCTGTGGCCTCTCTGCAGCGTGAGAGGGGCCCCGCTCACAAAGAGCAAGAGGCTGGTGAGGAATTCTCTGTTCTGTCGGCGTGAATCTAACTCTCTGAAGCGACAGAGCCCAGTGAAGACAGCCTTAGGGTCCTCAGATCGGGGATGGGGATACGGGCCACACCGGCCAGCACCCAGCCCATGGGGCTCACGGGGCCTTCCTTGTTAGCTGTGAAGCCCCAGCCCTTCCTCCCTGGGGCCGGGAGCATCTAGGGGCTGCCGGAACCTGACCACAGCGTGGTCAGGGAGCACAGGTGCACATGCATGAAGCCACCCTTCGTCCCGGGGCAGTGGGGACACAGGGTCCCTCTTTCCCTGCTCCAGGGCGCCCCTGCTGGCCTAGCCAGTGGGGAGCTTCTCCCAGGCTCCGAGCTGGGGGCCCCCTCCTGGGGCCAGGCTGAGTGTCCATCCCCGGCTGGCGGGCGTCTGCGAGACGCGCTTGGAGGCCGGCTGTGTGTTTTCCCCTCGAAAGATGGGTTCGCCGGTTAGCGCACCAGCACGGCTCTGCAATCTGGTTTTTAAAAATATCGTCACTGGGGGAGAAAAGGAGCATACGCACCCGTGAGGACATGTGTTCTCGTGTAATGAACAGTCACAGCCGGCTCCGGCGCTGCGTGCCTCTCGGGCGAGCGCACGCACACACACACACACACACGCACACACACACACGCACACACGGGAGCCCGGCTCTGCTCTGGGCCTGCTTTGTTCCAGGCGCTGCTCTGGCGTCCTGGCCCACACGGCTTCCAGCCCGCACACCCAGCCCCGGGCTGGCCTGACGCGGACCCCCGGCTGAGTGGGGCGGCTTTGGGACACAATGGCTCACTCGTCTTCCTTTTAAAAGGGTTGAGGCTGCTAGACGGCACCAGCATTCTGCTGTCCACAGCCGGAGCGGCCCCGGCTCTCAGAGCCTGGCTTTGGTCATCTCTTTTGCCGTATGTGTTTGTCAGGCTGGTTCTCTGGATGGGACGTCTGCGCCACTTCATCTGTCCTCACAAGGGGCGAAGGGCACTGCTCCACCCCGGACGGGACATCTGTCGGTGTTGCTTGTCCGGAGCCCTGTGCTCTCTCCAGCCCTGCCCCATCCCTGCCCCTATTGCTCAGTCACCGGCGTCTGGGGACCTGGAGCCCACCAGTGTGGCCTGCCCCCTGAAATCAGAGGTCCCCTGCCCATGGCCCAGGGGCCCAGGGTGAACGCTCGGAAGCTCTCCCACTCGCCCGGCAGAGCAGACACCCCTGCTGGCTGCTCGCTGAGCTGGTTCCGAGGCCTTTGACTCCGCTTGCAGCACTGACTCTCGGGACCCCGTGAGCCGGCCCCGCCCGCCTGCTTTTCCTCAAGCGGGTTTGACTCAGTTTCCAGCCCTAGCCCCACGTGTCTCGCGACGGGCACCTCAGATGTCCTTGCAGGTTTTCGCACACCTGGGTTCTGGAGTCCTTGATGCGCAAAGTGAGCGAGAGGGCCGAGAGCTGCCCCCGCCGGTTGCTGCTTTCACACGCCCAGTGGGAACAGGCCGGCGGCGTCACGCCTGGCGGACTCTCGGCTTCTCCAGAAATTTCAAGGCTCTGAGATGGAGACGTCAGCTCCTGAGACGCTCCCGTCCGCCGGGAGCCGGGAGGAGATAATTAGCTTCTCCCTGTGACAGCGAACGATCAGCTTCGGAACGGCACGCCGCCGGCTCCGACTGACAGGCCGCCGCCGAGTTACTGCAGGAAAACACGTTTGTGGGAACACAGAATTCTAGGCCCTTCCTGCTCCTTTCCGAGCACCCCAGAACCTCGGCCCTCACGTCCCTCTCCGAGCAGCCCTGAGCAGCCCAGGTTGCGGTCCTCCGGCTCCGTCCTCCAGGGCCAGGCTCGTCCTCCAGGTCTGAGCAGCACCGGGCCGTCTGCTCTTCTGTGAATGTCCCTTGAGGAAGCACAGGGGAGTCCCCGGAGGCCGGCAGGTCCACCCCTGTTCCTAGCGTGCCTGTGCACTGACAAAGGGCTTCTGAGCTTGTCAAAGAATTTGGGGCCAGAGGCTGAGCTGCCGAGGGGCTGAAGCGGGGGGTGTGTGCGCTGGAAAACACGGAGGCAGGAGGGGGCCCGCGGGCGCTCTGGCACCGTTCTCCCTCTGCGTCTACACAAGCTTGACAGAACGGCGTCCGGCGTAAGATAATGGCAGTTACTGAACGGCAGTCCCTGCCTGGGCGGGGCTGGCTGCTGTGGCCAGGCTGGAAACCAGTGCGGTGCGTCCTCTCCACCGTCCAGACATAAACCCCAGAGCGAGCCCACTGAGGCAGCCTCTGTGACATGGGGACGTCATGTCCCACCGGGAGCGGCGTCCGGGGGCGTGGAGGGCCGGGCCTCCCTTGCTCCCTTCCTGTTGGGGCTCTCGCTGCTCCTGCAGAACCCTCCCCAGGCGGAGGAGGGGGCAGCGGGGTAGATGGCCTGGGGTCCCCTCCGGCCTTTCCAGCAGGTGGCCTGGAGGCAGGAACAGGGGACACCCTCTCCTGAGCTCTGTGTCCCTCGTGGGGAAGCAGAACAGGATGTCGACCCGCCTCTTGGGGCCACGGCGGGAGTCGATGGGGTACTGGGGCGCCCGGGGAGCCGCACGGCAGGCGGGTACCCGAACGGACGTGGGACAGGGAGGCACAGGCAGGGTGTAGGGGGGAGGAGGCCAGGAAGCAGCGCTGGGGGCAGCAGGTGAGGCCGGGGCACCTGCACGTCCCCCCGACACCTGTGCGGCAGCTGAATCTGCCCGCAGCAGCTCTCCCTCCCCGGCTGTTGGCAGTCCCCGAAGTGGGACTTGAGGTGTGATGAGGAATGCAGGTACCTGTGGCCATGTCCTCAGGGGGCATCATTCTTCAGTTCCACCCTCTTCCTTGGCCCAAGGGCCCCCCTGCCCGAGCCCACAGGCCCAGCCAGAGCCAGGCGGACGCACACAGGGGTTGGGGCACCGACAGCACAGGTCACCTCTGCTTGGAGCACAACAGGGGTCCCTGAGCAGGAGGGAGGTCAGCTCCTCTCTTCAGCCTGAGACTTCCCAAGGGTTTCCAGGACTTTTCTTTGGAAAGGACTCGGGCCCAGAGGAGGGGAAGGTGTGGGGTGCAGCTGCTTCTCCAGAGTGACTGCTGAGCTGGCCTGGCCCCGCTGGGGTGGGGGCCGGGGACCGGGGACCGCCTGGACCACGTCCCATGCTCCGAGCCTCTACTGTCTATCTGGTGTCCTTGGCGCCCAGGGTGGTGTCTGCCCGTTTGGGCTTCTCCACAAACCCCCCTGCCATGAAATGAAGGGTGCACAGGAAAGGAAGACCCTGGTGTGTGAATTCCCCGTCCCACTGACGTCCCGTCCAGAGGCACAGTCCCAGGCCACCACGGATCAGGGAGGAAGAGGCTGAAGGCACCGAGGGCCAGGGTCGGACTGGCTCTTTGACAAGAGGCTCGTCCTGCTCTGGGAGCCGTGGGGGCCTCCAGCGCCTGGACGGGACCTGGAGGACAGTCTGCAAGAGGGAAGGTCAGGGAGGTCTTCGTGGGAAATGGATTTCTTGTGCCGTGACGAATCGGATTTTCCAAACTTCTATACCCATGTGTCTTCGTGCTGAACAGGGCCCTCATTTGGTTTATTTGAAGGAGAGCGTTTCTCAGGAAATGAGAACCCTCTTCCCCCACCAGCCGGGTGCCCCGAAGACCCCGGCAGTTTCCTCCCCCTCCGCTGGGCACTTTTGCTTAGAGCACGGGGCTTTCCGGGCAGGTGCCGCCAGCTCTAGGCCCTTCCGTCGGGCAGCTGGGCCTCTGGCATGTCCTCCTTGGAGGCCCAGGCCCGCAGGAGTGCTCTGTGCCCCCCCCAGGTGCTAGAGAGCTGGCCACCAACCTGGGGTCCCAGAGGGTGTGGCCCTGGGTGGGGGGCCGGCTCCCTTTCTTAGGGATCTGTCTGTGGCTCTGATGCTGCTGCTTCGCCGGCCCCAGCCCGGCTCCCCACGTGGATGGTGGTGGGCCGCCTGCCGTGTCCGGCTCTCTAGGTGCACCTGCCGACCAGGGTCGTGCCCTTGGCCATCGGTGTGCTCCCCCTTTGCCTGCTACCTCCTTCCCAGGTCAGCTCAAACTCTTGTTCTCCACAGGCCCCCTGACTCTCGGGGCACCTCCTCCGCAGCCCCCCCCGGTAGGTGGCCACACGTACTCTGTGTGGGTGGAGGACTCCTAGGGACTGGGGGCCCCCTGTGCCAGCCATGGCTCTGCCCTCAGCCTCGGTATTGAGAAGATGCTTGGTGGGCGTCTGCCGGCTGACGAGGGCCGCCCCGTGAGGCTGGGCTGGAGGCCACCGGAATCAGGAAGTCATATGAAGACATCTGTCTGCAGAGGTCCCTACCTGTGGTGGGGACTTTTCTTGTGGCTACAAGCCTCCCTCCTGCCTGCCTGTGTGGCCCTGTGTCCCCGGCCACCTGCTCCTCCTCCTGCATATCACCCAAAGCTGCCCTTTGGAGCTGAAACGAACTCCGACCAGCATGTAAACGACTGCTGCGGCTTAATACGCTCTTTCCCTTTCTGTCTTGTAACAAGGAAGTTTTTAAGAAAAGTAAACAAAACCTTGGGAGTGACATCTGGGAGGCAGGGAAGGTGTGTGGTGGGTGGTGATGGGGGGTGGCCTGGGGTCGGAGCGGTCTGGAGCCCCTGGGGCAGGGGCCTGGCCGGGAGACTCTGCTCCTCCCCACCCCCAGCCCAGAGACTGCCTCACTGGGAAGCTGAGGGACATCAGAGGAGGGAGAAACCCTCCGTCAGCGTCAGCCGTCAGCCGTTGTCCTTGGTGAAGGGGGTGGGGGGTGGCGGTGGGGGCGGCAGCTTCTCCATTGCGAGGAGAGAAGTGGGGAGAGAGCTGGGCGCTTGGGGGTCACAGTCAAGTCCGGAGGTCTCAGGACGTCACCGGGGGGCCTGAGCTGGGACACTCCGTTTCCGGAAGCAGTAGCTCTGCAGCCCCCACCCCAGCACAAAGATGCTCTGGCAGGTGCACTGGGCTGAGATAACGGGGCACATGTTCCTGAAAGACACCCCGTGACACAGCTCTGTCTTCCGCCAGTGCTGCCGGCAGGGATCAGAGGCGGCCCAGAAGGGGACAGCCCAGAGGCCCACTTGCCAGCCCCAGCCCTACAACGGCAGCCTCAGGCTGGAGGAGAGGGAGGAGGAGGGGGAAGGGGAGGAGGGGGAGGGGCTGGGACTGGGGAGAGGGTGGGAGGAATCGGAGGATGAGGGGTGGGGGAGGTGGGGGGAAGGAGCCCGGAAAGGGGGAGGGCAAGCGGGGGTGGGGGGGTGGGGAGGAGGGAAAGGAAGGAGTGGAGAGGGGAGGGCGTGGGGGCAGGAGACAAGAAGGAGTAAAGGGGTGGAAAGAAGGAGGAGGGGGAGGGGGAGGAGGGGGAGAACTGGAGGGGTAGGGATGGGGAGGAGGGGGAGGGAGTGGGGGAAGGGGAAGCAGGTGGGGAGGGGGAGGAGGGGAGGGTGGGGGCTGGAGGGAGGAGGGATGAAGGGTGGGGAGGAGGGAGGAGGGATGAAGGGTGGGGAGGAGGGGGAGGGGAAGCCTGTCCGGAAAGCCCCTCCCCGAGGAGGACGCCCCCTTCCGCACACGGCGCCCCGCTGCTTCCTGGGCTGGAGCGGGGCTCATTACAGCCCCTGGCTGGCAGTCTGGTCCTGGGCTTCCCGCGCTCCCCTCTGTGTGCGCAGCCTGGGCGCAGGGTGGGGGGCGTGGGGGGTTGGGGCGAAGTGCGTTTTTGTCCTGCGGGGCGGGCAGGCCACTGACCCCGGGCGCCCAGGTGCCAGTCCGCGGGGAGGGAGATCCCCGTTCGCCCTGGAAGGAGCCGCCGCCCCGCTGAAAATCCCGTGGCTGCTGCCTCCCCCGAGCCCACCCGCCCACAGCCGCCCGCGGACCCCAGCAGCACAGGGACACGCGGACACGCACGGTGCGTGTTGCACGCCTGAGACACCGTCTTCTTACGCGGAACGAAGCCACCCAGGAGAAAGCGCCACGAAGGAAGGAAGCGGAGACAAAGCACACGCACCGTCCTGTCCCTCCTGTCCCGTCCGAGCCTGGCGCGAGGGGCCGGGCACTTCACGCCTGGGCGCCTCCAGGGTCGGGGTGTTCTGGAGGCACACACTGGGCCTCGTGGCCTCCTGACTTCCTTCTCTGCCTCCTTGTGACCCAACAAGAAGATGCCGCCAGCGCGAGGCCACCGCAGAGGGCAGAAAGCGACTGTGCGGGAAGCTGACCCTGCGCGGCCGTGTCTGGGAGCAGGCTGGGGGCAGCCGTCGGCCCGACCTCATCGGACCCTTTCTGCCCCACCGCCCCTGCGGCGACTCTGCCACCCAACCCATCCATGCTGCTAGGATGGGAGAGGGGTCCCCTCTGCCCCAACCTGGGTGCCCCGGCCAGACCACCCGCTAGCCTTGGAGGGGCTGCTGGGCCCCCAGGGGCTCGAGCCCCTGTCCCGCTGTCTCCCTGGGGAGGTGGGAAGTCAGCGCGGAGGCGGTCCTCAGGGTTGTGTCTGCTGTGCAGTCGGCGTTAGCTGAAGCACAAATCCGTGGCGGGCCGCGCGGAGGACAGGCTGGGGACCACCGGGCTCCTGACTCGCTCCTTCCAGGGGCAGTGACGGCCTGGCCTGACGGTCCGGTCTTCCTGCAAAGCAGTGACTCCCGGGAGGGGCTCAGGAGGTCTGAGGCAGCTTCAGCGAGGGCAGCACTCACACCGCTCAGAACTGGGAGGACAGCCCAGCGGCCTGGGCCCTCCCCAGAGACTCTGAAGCGTGAGGGCCGCGGGCTCCGCCTTTCAGTGCGGGTCCCCCCCAGTTCCTGTGCACATGTGGGGCTGCAAGCCAGGTTAGCCCCATCCTCTGGGGGCCGTGGGGCTCAAGGAAGAAACGGCACAGCCCGGCAGGCTTGTGCGACTTTTCACGTCACCTGTCAACCTGGCGGTCCCCCGGAGCCCAGATGACACGTTTTTCTGGGTGTTCCCAGGGACTGTGGAAGAAGTTGGCCCCTCCGTGTGGGGCCTCGTCCAATCCCCTGCGGGCGTGAGTAGAACAGAAGTGGAGGAGGGCGTCTGTTCTGCCCTCGGTTGGGGGCTCCGGCTGTGGCCCTCCGTGGGAAGTCCTTCACCGACTTCCCCGGGCCCACGCTTGCAGCCGGCAGACGGCGGGGCTCCCGGCCTCAGGGACAGGACGTCCGCACAGACGCACACATTCCCCTTGTGTCTGTCTCTGGGACCCCGGCTGGTGCGGGCTGGCTCTCCGGCTGTCAGGGCCTCCGATTCCCACCCGCGGAGCAAGGGCCAGGGCTGCTTCAGGCATCCGATGAGCACGCCCACGGCATTTAGCACCGACCTGGGGACCCTTGTCTTCATAAACCCCGATAAGCCCTTAGAGTGGCATCACGCCCATTTCACAGGTGGGGAGACCAAGGCCACGGAAAGGGTAAATGACACCCCAGAACCGCACGTCTCTGGATGCCCTGGGTCTGCCCCAGGCCTGTCCCTGTGAGACCCAGGCCATGCGGCCAGCCCAGGCTCGCGGGTGCACTGGGGCTCAGAGGGCACCGTCCCAGGCTGAGAGGCCCCGGTGTAGTCACTACGGAGCCCGCGTCCTAGCCCTCGCTTGCCGTCCTCGTCCTCACTGTCGCCATGGCCGTTCCCGCCACCCCCGAAGCCTCCCGAGCCGCTTCTCTCCGGCCAGGAGGGCGGTTCCTCCATGGCCCCGTGGGCCCCGCACAACGAGCAGTGAACCAGCCAGCCAGGAAGTAAACACAGCAGAACGCGATTCCCCAGGGAGCCTGCTGTGGGTGCCACGGATTCTGCCCGCGACGGGCGTCCACGGCCAGCACGCGCGCGTTTCTGATGTGCTGCCAATTAAATAGACCCGAGTGTAAGCGAGGCCCAGAGTAGTCGCTGTCCACGCCTCGCGTCCGTGCCCAGGGGCCACCCAGCGGCGGCACAGGGTGCGTGAAGCCCGGGTACCGTGCACTAGCACAGCTGGGCCATGGGGGCACTAGCCTCTGACCCGACCAGAAGGAGCTGCCTAGGGCCCTGCAGCAGCCAGGAATCGGTGGTGGAGCGTCCTCAGAGCTCCGCCCAGACGGACCCATTCTTCCTCGCCCTGGGGAGGTTGGTCCCCATATGGGCCCTGTTTGCTAAGGGGAACACTGAGGCAGGACTCAGTATCACGTGTTCAAGGTCACACACCTGTTAAGTGCCGGAACCAAGATCAGGTTTGGAACCACCCTCCACGGGGAGAGCACTGTAGAAGTGAGTGTGTGTACGAACACACGTGTGCACGCTCATCCGTGCACATGGACCTGCGAGCGCGCATATGCACATAAACGTGCAGGCCACTCGGGGGAGTGATGCCCCAGATCTCAGCAGAGGCCCCAGAGGCCCACCAACTCCTGTAGCTTCCCGCCAACCCCAGACTGGACGCCAGGAATCAGGGGAAAGCTGGGTGGGCGTGGCGCTTGGGACCCAGGAGCCCTGCCCACCTCCCTCCCGGGCTGAGGGCAGCTTCCGCCCTGCCCAAGGCCCACTCTGGGAGCTGAGGGCAGCCTCCCCCTGCCCCGGGGCCCTGGCCGACATGGCTGGTGTTGGGGCATTCCCCACAATGCTGCGAGGTGCCGGGTCTCCCAGGCCACCGTCAGATGACTGTGGACGCATGGGGACCCTCCCGGGAGCTGGGTGCTGCCCCAGCCCTGGCGGCCCAGGACTCTGCCCCCCTGCCCGGTTCCCATCAGGCCTCCACTCTGTACGCCCTGACCTGCCGTCCTCCCCCATCGTGTGTCCACGGCTGGCGTCCCTGTCCATTCACAGAGTTACCTTGTAAGTTTTTGCTGTGGGGATGTCCGTCGTGACGTCTTCAACGGGCCCCGTGGCAGGACATGGGCGGGTTTCCGCCTTTCCTTTGCTTCTTTCAGCCACTTCCTTTGCGGCATTTCAGGAACAGATATCCGGTGTTTGTGCCCGTCCCTCCCTGCCTCTGGCCTCCCTGCAGGGCTGGGTGGGACCTTGCGGCCGGGGCCTGTGAGGATTCTCCTCCTGATTTGCAGAAGGCCACCCTCCCGCTGGGTCCTCCCGTCGTGGGGAGAGAGGGCCGATGCCCCTTGTGGGGCTCAGCTCTGATACCGTTCCACTGGGGCCGGGCCTCCGGCATCAGAATGTGGGGGACACCGCCGTCCACGACACCTGCCTGGGCCACTGTATCGCTGTGGGGCCTCCGGGAACATCACAAGGCTTCTCAGACCTTCTCAGACCTCCCTTAAAAGGAATCCCAACCACCTGCAGATGCAGACACATGACTGTGAGCCCCGTGTGCGTGCGCCCGGCCCGGAGAGCCAGGTGCCGTGGCCCGCAGGGTCCCGCGTCCTCTGACTCTCACCCTCACCCCCCAGCCGCACGTGAGCGGCTTCTCCCAGCGGCACTCCAGGCCTGGGTCCCGGGCTCATCCCTCCCGCCTGGGACAGTCCCCGGGGAGCGTCGACACTGCACGGCTCCGCAGGGGCTGGTGGAACCCCCAGCGGGGATGCGGCCGGCGTTCCCTGCCCTCTGCAGTGGGGCGAGGGGACGTGGCTCCCACAGTGGGATGGAGCCTGTGGAGTCAGCTGACCCTCTGCCCCAGCCCCCAGCTGGACGGCGGGAACATGGGGTGGGGAGGGGCGGGCCTTGGGGTCTGGCCCTGGCAGCGCTGGGCCCTCGGGGGCTCCCCCGTCTGATATGCGCTCGTCCCCGACTGCAGCCGCTGTGCCTTGCTGGCAGTGGGACCCCATCCTGGTGCTGACCAGGGGCCCCTGTCCCTCTGGCCTCTCCTCGCCATCTTGCCTCCTGCCTGAACAATGCCAGCGTCTCTGGCACCACGTGGCCGGCCTCGCTGCCAGCCCTGGCTCCTGTTTGGTCCCGGGCACCCTGCTCCCTCCTTCCCCTGTGAAATGCGTGCAGACATCACCTCCCAGGAAGCTCCTGCCCGCCCCCAAACTTGCCCTTGCACTTTGACTCCTGGATGCTCTGTGCCCCTGGACGCCCTTCCCTGGCCAGCCTGGCCCAGTGGTCACTTAGGTGAGCTTGGCAGACCCCATCCTGGGGACCTCATGGCCGGGGGGGGCAGCAGATGTAGACTGGCATGGATGCAGTGGCCAAGCCCGTCCCGGCGACGGGTCCCTCAGAATGCTACAGCACGGCTGTGGTCAGTCCTGCGGGAGGACAGCATCCTAATTCCAACATCGAAGGGATCAAAACATTGTGTTTCAGCCTGGGAACGGCTGGGAGGGGCCAGGGACCTCTGTTTCTCCTTTAAATAATATGACCAACATGGGTAGCGGACCAGCTTTCCACCTTGGACAGGACACAGACTCCTGTGTGGTGGCGCCCCATGGCCGCGGCAGACACGGAGGGACCGCGTCACGTGTGAACGCCCGAACAGACAGCTGGAGAGGAGCGCGGATTCACGGTTGCCACGGAGAGCGGGGCGGGGAGCTGGGGGTGGCGGCTAAGGGGCCGTTCTTGTTACCGTGATGAAAACGTTCCAGCTGCCTGCGGGGTGGTCGGTCAGACGACTCTGTGAAGAGACGAAAACCCACTGAGTTTCCTTTTAAATGGATCAGTTCTATGGGGTGTGATTCGTATTCCAATAAAGCTGTTTGTATGAGTTGAAGGAAGTGCCCAGTCCACAGGCAGGGACAGGACGGAAGCATCGCTTCCTATCCGGTGCGGCGCGTCCCTCCCCGTGAAGGGGGTCTGAGGGCCTGCCCCGCCAGGAGAGGTTGTGGGGGCACTACCAGTGGGAAATCGTAACACCCTGGCTGAGCTGTCCGTCCTACCCCCTGCGGCCCTCCGCCAGCCTGGGTTTGCTGCCGGGATCTCTCTGGGCAGCGCCTCTGTTCCCTGCCGCTCAGCACAGGGCCTGGCATGTAGCAGGTGCTCAGCTCTCAAGTGTGGTTCCAAACGCCAGGGAGCCTCTGCGTCCTTCAACTCAGGCCCCCTTGCTCCTGGTTGATGGAAGTGGCCGGGGCAGGACCCAAAGGAGGACTGGCATCCGGCTCACATTCGCAGAAATGTGGGGTGTGGAAGGAAGAGAGGGCCCACCTGCAGGCTCAGAGCCCAGGACACCTCCAAGCTCATCCTGCCCTGGGACCCACCAGCCATCATTGTGGACTCTCTGGGTTCCTGGCACCCTGCTGGGAGGGGCTGGCGTTGGGCCAGGGGTCATAGCCAGAGGTGCCTGAACTCAACCAGGGGAAGGCAGGGCACGTCCCGGGAGCCCTGAGGCCTTGGTCCTCCGGCCACAGACCACCCCCAGAAGACAAGGGGACAGAGGTGCCCCGCCATGCCTGTTGGGTGAGCTTCGAGGGGCACCTGCCCTGGGCACCCTAATGCCTCGTGGTGACGGGGCTCCTGCCATTGCACCGCGGGTACTCTGGGCCAGGGGCTGCTCTGAACCTCTAGCCAGGACACGGGGGCCCAGACTGCTTGCCGGCATCCGCCATGGCTTCTTCCAGGGTGTGTCTGCTGAGCACTGTGGTGGCCACGTGCCTGCTCTCTAGGAGATGACATGGACAGGCCATCACCCCACGTGGTCACAGCTCCCTCAGATTTGGACACTCGGGGAGAAAATGCCCCGGGGGGGCGCCTCTCACACAGAAATGCACACGTTTCTCCTGCATGAACCGCTGTGTCCGGCCGTCCTGGTCTGAGTCCTGACGCTCTGCGCTGCTCCGGAGAGTGGCAGAAAGCGGGGCCCTGGTTTGAGGACTCAGGCCCACTCACCGGGGGCTGCGCTCTGGAGGGAAGGGACTCTGGGGTCACAGTGAGGGAGGGCAGAGGCCCACCCAGGCGAGCTCGGGGCCCGGAAAGCACTCATCTGGGGCCAGCGTCCCTCGGACTTGGAGAGCCCGACTCACAGAAACCCACAGGAAACACGTATAAAACCACCGAACTCTGCAAATTCATGGAAACAAAACACATTGGACCGAGAGATAGGTTTTAGGTATTAAAATATATTTATACACACATCATTTTAACGGAGGACACCCGACAACAGACACTCGGCGAAGTCCCGCTGTGACCGGCGGCCGCGTTCCCATGAGCCTGCGGAGTGCTGCCGCTCTGAGGACGGGAGGGGGCAAGCGGGACACCCCGAGAAGGCGGCTCCCGCGGGCCCGCGCCCCTGCGGATGGCCTCACGCCTGTGCCCTGTGCTCAGGAGGAACCAGGACGTCAGGCCCGGCAGGCCAACAGGGTATTGTGGACAGAAGCCGCTGGGAAGCATGGCCGGTGGTCAGCCCTGCGCTGGGAGCCAGAGCATCCTTTCATCCAGTGCTTTCGATGGAGCCACACATAAGGCCTGTGTGCGCGGGGAAGGCGGGGGCGGGGGGGTGCTCCCCAGGCTCCGGGACAGGAGGGTGACCTCCGGGAGCCACGCCCAGGCCTGCAGGCCTCTTTGATCTTCTAGAACAAACAGCTCAGGTAAGATTGCATAGATGGTTCTGATGTGTCCAGGGGAAATTCAGTGACACGTGGCTGTGTCCTTCACGGAGCGGGAAGTGGGAATGGAACGGCTGCTGGGCCTCGTCCTTCCCGAGCTGGAGGGACCGTCACCCTGGTCCCCAGGGTCTGGGCCAGAGGTGTGCCAGTCTGCACGTGCCCTGCTTGCTCTCCCTGGTGTCTGTGACTCACATGCGTCCGCCACCAGCTCAGGACCCTTGGAATCCAACGGGAGGTTTCTGGGGGGGTCCTCAGCACGGAGGGGGACCAACCGTCCTTCCAGGGAGAAATCCGACAGCATTCTCGGGAAGTGCCCGTGGATGGAGGGGTGCGCCGTCAGACGGCGCTCTGCAGCCATGGGGCCGAGCGGGAGCCCCGGAGGTCCACGGGGCTGTCGGAGGCCGAGGACTGGCTGGGCAGAGAAGCTGCCAGGCCATCGGGAGACTCTGAGGGGGACTTGTACAAGAGGCAGGCGGTGGTGAAGAACAGGAAACCCAGCACCTGCGGGGACAGGGGGAGCTCGCTGGACCACACCAGAGCGGCCTGCCCCGCCCCAGCCCCGCTCTGATGAGAGCACCCTTCTTCCTGCAGAACCCTTGTGAGGACCACAATGCTCTTCGTGAGGGAACGAAAACACCATTTGACTCAAAACAGGATCCAGAGGAGGTGGAGGGCTTCACGGGCTGAACGGCGCCCCAGCAGAGACGCCCCAGCCCCGACCCTCAGAACCTGCCGCTGGAAAGAGCCTTCGCAGATGTCCCTTCAGTTAAGGATCTTGAGATGAAACCACCCTGGCTTTGGGGTGTGTCCACCTGGCATGCCAGGTGCCCTTATAGGAACAAGGAGACACACAGGGAGAAGGCCACGTGACCCGGGGGGGCAGAGAAGACCCAGCCCGGATCACCCCCGCCGCCCTGGCCGAGCTCCTCGAGGGACCGGACCCTGCGCCATGTGGGTGTGGGACGTCTGGCCTCTAGAGCCGAGGAAACCATAAATATTTACGGTTTTCAGCCCCAGATTTGTGGCCCTTGCTCAGCGTTGCCGAGGCGCACGGAGCTCAGGGCCCCGCAGGGCTCCCATGCGCAGGGCGCTGGGCACGCAAGCACGCCAGCTGCCGCCTCTCTCACCTTGTACACCAGCCCAGTGATGAGCATGTACCGGCTCATGGCCGAGTTCTGGTACACGAAGCAGGAGCCTTGCTGCCCACACTGGTCCTGCCAGAGGAGGCACGCCTTGTCAATCACCCAGCCGAAGGCGATGGGCCCTGGGATGCCCCCTGTGAAGAGAGGCCCGTCAGTCCTGGCCACGCGCCGGGCAGGCACGGCAGGCGGGTTGCGCTGAGATCTCGACTGTGTGGGTTCTCAGAAAGGGGGCCTCGGTCTTCAGTGATCTCAGGGGTGCAAGGTGGGCTTCAAAGCTCCCTTCTGGGGGGACCTCTGATGCCCTTTGTGCTAAGGAGAAGCCACCCTCTGGGCAAATCAATGACCATGGGTCCCTCTAGTGGACTGTTAGGGAATGGCGTCCTTCGCTCCCTGGGCAAAGGCCACCTGGGACGCACACCAGGCAGGTGAGGAGACAAATGGTGGGTGCCCTTGTGCAGTGAACACACTGTGCAACTGTACCACTCCACAACGCAGTGCACAGTACCTAGAGTTCTAACCACAATCCACTGGATTCCCAATGCAAAGGATCTCTGCCGGTCACAGACACACCTGAAACGGAAGATAGCATCAACACTCAGCGGAGGGTGGCAGTGTACCACGTCACACCCCCAGGCCTGCAGCCAGGTCCTGGCCCAGCCCCCAGCCACGTCACTGCCTCCCAGGGTGGGAATCCCGGCGCAGAGGCAGCTCGTGCTCCTGGGGGCCCCCGCACGTACCCTGCGGGATCTGCAGAGCTCCACCGCAGCGTGCTGCAAGGGAAGGTTCTGGACCAGAGTGAAACCCAGGCCCGGGGCTTACCGTAAGGTTGCCGTCAGTGCAGGAATGCTGCTGAGGAATGTAAAGATAATTACAACGAATATGAAAACCAGAAGGAGGGACTTTCTTTGACAAGTTGAAGTGCATTTCCCTGCAGTAGCATGGCCAAAACCAGAGGAAAAATTCTGAGGGACACAGCTACAGTCTCGGTATACCTGAGGAGCGCAACAACAGCGCCGATTACCGGAGGGAGGGGCAGGGGCCCTCCCGGAGCGCGGCGCCCTCGGCTCGCGGGCAGCAGCCGGACTCACCTTCCGGCCGTCCGCGCCAGGCGCCGCCTCCCCGGGGCAGCCCGCGTGGCAGGGGGAGTAGTAGGTGAGGCCGTTGGAGCCACACACGGGGCTGTAGTGCTCGGGGCGACAGGCACACGGGGCGTTGCAGGCGGCCGTCAGCTCCAGGCGGCCTTCGGGCAGGGGCCTGCGGGCGGAAGACAAGGCGGCGGTGGGACGGGGCCAGCACGGGAGGCGGCGGGGGGGGCGGTGTCCGGCCTCAGGACTCGGCCAGGCGGCCACAAGGGCTCCAGCCGAGGAAGGCGCTCCCCACGCACAGAATCGCTGGAAACGCTCACGCCACACGCGCCGCGCCCCGTTCTGCTGCGACTCCCCGGCCCCGGGCGCGTCCTGGCGCCGTCGCAGAGGCACCGTGTACCCGGGGCCTGGAACACCAGCACCAGGAGAGGACCCAGGCCAAAGCCCTCCGCCGTGGCGCCCGCCCCCCAGGCCGCAGCCGCACGTCTGCACAGATCGTGTGCGCACACACAGCGGCAATCACGGACACACACGATTTCCTCGTTTCCACGCAAATAGGAAACTCCATCCGGCCATCTGGTCCTTCCTGCTTGCCCTCGGGCACTGTGTTCTGCAGCGGCCGCAAGCCCAGCTCCCGCCTCCCTCCCGTGGTGGCAGAGCCCTCGTGGGGGCCACGGCAGTGGAGCTGGTCCCTCTCCACCAGCCCCGCGAGAGGACCGTCCCACCATGGCATGCTTGCGCTCTGCGCGACCTGTCCACTCCGCAGGGAATCCCAGGAGGGGCCCGCCCAGCCCACGGCAGGCCGTCCACACCTGCTTCTGCTCTTCCCCAAGTGCCAACAGAGGGCTGCTGCTCTCACATCCCTATGATGGGGGACACGTGAGAGCCGACCCTGGGCCACTTTCCGTGTGCACACGTGGAGGGGAGTTGGGCAATCACGGTCTCGCTTCCCAGACCAGAACACTGGGCTCATGGCTTCTTAAGGGCTGACGCTGGGCTGTTTCTGAGTGACCGTGAGCCGATGTCTTGCGGCTGTGACCCTCTCCAAACAGTGACCAACTGCCAACCCCACCTTCCCCATCCCTCGTGGCCACGGGTGCCCCCGATCGGTGTGCTGGGCGTCCCCCCAACCCCCAGTGCCGCCCGGCCCTGACCTGCCGTTGTAGTCGACTGTCACCCCCGCCATGGGCACGTTGGGGCACTGGACGAAGAACACGAAGGTGGCCAGCAGGCTGGTCAGAGTGCAGAGCGCACACAGCTTGACGACACCCGCACCGCGGAGCCTGCACTTGTTCACAAGGAAGCCGCCCAGAAACGTTCCACCGCCGCCTGCTGGCACTACCAGGTACCCTGCCAGAGAGGGGGTGCTCAGTGTGGTCTTGGGGGGTGCAGGACAGGGCCGGCAGCCCACTGGCTCTTCTCGTCCCCAGGCTACGGGGGGGGCGGGGCGGGGAGGACACGGAGGCCCAGAGCCGTCCATCTGTCCATGCAGCAGCCGCTGGTTGGGGGCCGCTGGGGGAGTTTTGGTCCTGGGACCCCCAGGAAGGACACCCGGCCACCTGGAGGTGGAAGGACGCAGGGGCAGGGCAGGTCTGGGAGGGGGAGAGCCCAGTGGCCCCTGCCCGCCTGATGGGGCGGCCCCCAGCACAGCGTGTCCCCTGGCCCACCCAGGCTCACGGGCTTGGCCAAGCCCGAGCGTCCAGATGTTCAAGGGGCACCACTGCCTAAACCCCTTCTGCAGTGAGCCAGGGACGACGAAGGCCCAGGCCCTGGGGGAGCACAGACAAACTGGGTTCCCCCGTGCCCCCCCAGAGCACATCCCCTCCAGGAGGGTCTGCCGGGAGAACTGGTCAGCACGCTGCAGTCGGCACTCCCGCCTCTCGGGAAGGACCATCAGGTCCACGTGACGACACCACTGACCGACTCCCACTCCCGGGGCGTTCCCTGCAGGACCACAGGCCCACGAGCCCTCACGCGGAGCTGGACTTCCCAAAGATACTCCAAAGACCCCTCACCCATCTGAGAACTCACGAAAAGGCAGAGGACCCTCCAAGATGCCACAAGTGTTCTCACCAAACAAGGTGGCGGCTTCTGAGGCGCTCAGGCTAAACTGGGACTCCAGGAACTTGGGGCCAAAGGTGGACATGCCGGCAACGAGCGTGGTCTCGGTGGCCCCAGCCAGACACAGCAGGACGAATGCAGGGTTTTTCAGGAGGAGCCAGATGGAGCTGCATGGGGAAGCGAGAAGAGACAGAGGGTCAGAGTGGGCCAGAGCAGGGTGTGGGGAAGTACTGTTCCCGGGGGCCGTGGTCCCATCCACCTGAGGACAGAGAGGCCCTGGGCCTGAGAGGGAAGTGGAGTGGGCTGTGAGCTGTGGCCACTCTGCATCCATCCCAGAGAAACTGAGAGAGGGCATGAGGCTGGGCTTCAGCTGGTGGGGAACGGGCTCCAGGAAACAGAGCTGCTAAACTGGGGAAGAGCCTTATCAGTGCTCCCCCCTCCAGTGCGGGGAGACCCTGAGTGCATGGTTCAGTGACCTGCGGGGCAGCTGTGACGACCCTGGCAGATGGCCTGAACCAGGAGCCGGGGGCTGGGGGCGGTGCTGTCCCATGTCCAGGACTCACCAGGCCCCCACGGAAAGGGAATGGGCACCGGGGGGTGGGGCCCCTTCCCAACTACCAGCACTGGAGAAGGGGGGACAGAGGGGCCCCTCCAAGGAGGCCCCGAGTGGATAGGGCCGCCCCCCTGTTCCTCTTGGTGCATACTTGGTGGGGGCGGTATTGCCGGATCCCGAGGGAGGATCTTGGCGTCGGCCCCCCGGACCTGGCCCACTGATTCCCCAGGGAAGCTGGCCTTGCTCCCTCGCTCTGGACAGGGAATGGGACCCCTGCATGGCCCTGGGGGATACTTGGTTTCAGGTCTCACTGTGGCCAACTCAGAGCGTCAGGCATGAGCTCTGGCGGCTGTACCCCCATGTCCCCGTCGAGGGACGGGCTGGGCACCGAGGCCTGCCCCACACTGCCTGGCCTTGGGATGGGCACCAAGTTTCTTTGAGGTCCACTTGCTCTGGCTAAACTGGGGCTCTGCATCTTGTTGGGGTTCAGGCCTAGCAGGGCCCGAGTGCTGGTCACTGCCGAGTAAATGCCGAGAATGGCACAGAACGGGGCGCCCGGGGGGCTCAGTGGGTTAAAGCCTCTGCCTTCAGCTCAGGTCATGATTCCAGGGTCCTGGGATTGAGCCCCACATCGGGGGGGGGGGTCTCTGCTCAGCAGGAAGCCTGGTCCCCCCTCCCCCACCGCCTACCTCTCTGCCTACTTGTGATCTCCGTGTGTCAAATAAATAAATAAAATCTTAAAAAAGAAAAAAAAAAGGGCACAGAACAAGAGAGACTCCTTAAGGAGTCTTTCCTCTGAGCAGAAAACATGAAAATCACAGCCGTGGGGTCCGGAAGTAAAGACGCTCAGCTCAATGGGGGGGGCTCTCCCGCCTGCCCGTCCCGACTCCCTGAGCCGTCCCCAGCCATCTGGCCACTGGGCAGCAGGTGCCTGGACTAGGCCCCAAGGTGTTTGCAGGTATGGTTGTCCCTGACCCCGGGGCTGGTGAGCGAGGTGGGCTGGGGGCAGGGGTCTCTCTGGAGCCCCCGGTCCTGGCAGGCCGGGTCATCTCGCTCCTGCCCTGAGGGAAAAGCAGGTGGTGGCCATGAAGGACACCATCCGACTGCGGCTGGGAGCAGCTCTGAGCGGCCCCCTGGGCTGAAATTCTCAAACCCGCAGTTCAGAGCTGTTCTCTGAAGAGAGCAGGTGCCAGTGCTGTCCTCGGGAGCCCCAGCCCCAGAGACCCAGCTTCCAGGGGTGCCTCTGGTCACCCCTGCGCCAGCCGGGAGATGGCCGCTCTCATCTCGTGCACCTGTCACAGCAGCTGCGAACACCTTCGCGCTCAAACTCTCTTTTTAGGACGCAGCCGACAGTGAACGGACGTCGGAACCTGCAGCCGTGCCTTGGCACGGGGCCCTGGAGCAGCGTCCAGGAGGGAGCTAAGGACAGACACTCCCCTGGGCCCCGGCATCTCCCACGGGCAGTGCTCACACTCACCCCGGGGCCATTCCCCACCCTGGTTCTCAGCAAAATTGACTTTCAGGCTTGAAAACTGATAACAATTCTCTTCGGTTTGGCACTTGGGTCCCATGTCCAGGAAGGGAAGGAGATGCCCCCAGAGTGGGTGCCGGGGGACAGGGGCTTGGCTGGGGTCTGCCCCGGCCCCGGCCCCGGCCCCGGCCCTCGTCTGCTGGGCTCTTAGGTGTGGGGGACGCCCTGGGTTGCGCTGGTCCCCTCCCCGTGAAGCTAACAGGATTTCTTACCAATAGCTGGTTCGGGGAGCTACGCCTGGGCACAAACCTTTCGGCCGCCATCCCCAGGGCTGCTGACCTGCCGGGCCCCAGGCCGGGTGCAGGGAATGGAGGCTCTGCTCCGGTGCAGGCAGACTGGCTGGGCTGGCCCCACACAGACGGCCTCGTAGCCCTGGCCCCTGCGGCCCTGGGCCAGCTCAGCCTGCTCTGGGGGTGCCCTCAGGAGTGGGCTACGCTACGCTGGTCTCACAGGAAGTGGGAAGCTGGAGAACCAAGCCCTGAGCGGGTCAGGGCCCCCCCCCCACCCGTAGCAGGACAGCCCTATTTCCTCTGCATGAGGGAAGCAAAGCGGCAGACAGCGGACAGCGCGGGGCCCTCCCCGGAGGCCACCTCTGAGCCTGATGCCTCTTCACATCGCCACGGCAAACAGGCAGAGGGGTCTCATTCCCGCCACTACGAGCCCCCAGCCCCCTGAGGCCGGTTAGACACGACCGTTACTGGGCTCAGGCCCGGAGTCCTGGAGGGGCAAGCGGCACGCAGTGACCCCGAGGACCCAGGCTGGCCACCGTTCGGGGGGCTCCTTTCCCACCCGCGGGAGAGGCCTGCTGCAGGACGCTGGGCCCGTGAAGAGGGGTGCGGAGCAGCCAGGAGCCGCCGACCCGCGTCTCTCTGAGACCAGGGCAGGCCAGGGGTCTTCCAGCCCGACTGTGTGTGCGGACGGTGAAGCCGGGTCAGGTCACACACAAGGGGGAGCACGGGAGGGCAGGGGCTGGTGCAGGGCCGTGAGGGCAGAGCCGGGGACAATCCCTCCTCCCAGGGTCCACGGGGGCGGGGGGGGGGCACGAGCCCGGAGCCCAGCAGGTGACACTTCCTGAATGGTCAGAGAAGGCAGAGGAGGAGCCGGCCCTCCCACAGGACCAGCCCTGGGACGTGGCTCTGGCTGCTGCTCCCTCGTCTCCCCGTTTTGGGGCAGAGACCTTAAGTGCCCCAGGTCACGTGGGAGTTTTAGGATCTGTGCGCTGACCACGGGGCCCTGGAAGGCTCACACGGACTCTCCTAGCTTGGGGTCGAGATCTGGCAGGTGCAGACCTCCCCAAGGGTCCTCAGGACACGGGACACAGGTGAGAGGCACACACCACCCCCCGGAAGGGACTTACAGAGGCAGATCTCTGATGGTTTTCCCGAAGTCGGGGCTGCTGGCAGCCTTGTGACTGCTGTCCTTCGACTGGTGTGTTTCAGACACTCTCATGACCACGTAGCGTTGGGAGCCTGGCAGCACAGAGATGTCAGCGGGGGGGGGGGGGGGGGGAGACCGAGGGCGTGGCTTGAAGCCCCTCCCCGCTCCCAGGTCTGGGAAGGTCCCCGGGACAGATGTGGTACGGGGCTGCAGCACGGTGACCCGGACCTGCTGGCCGAGAGAAGACAGGTGGGGGAGAGCAGCAGCAGGACCCACCCCGGGACCAGGGGGGACAGAAGGAGCTTCAGACTGGAGGGGCCACGGGGGGGATGGAGCCCGTGGCCAGAGGCACGGGGCAGGCCAGCCCTGCAGGACGGGGGCCCAGACGGTCCGGGTTCCCCGCCAGCCCAGAGGAGAAGAGGGACGCACCCACCTGGCAGCTGCCGGGGGTAGCCGAGGATGGGGATGGCGGTGAGGAAGGCGGCGGCCCCCGCCCCCAGGAAGCCCACCCACCAGGCGCCGACCCACAGTGGGTTCTCGGTGGTCAGCTCCGTCCTGTGGGGAGAGGCACGTGGGGTCAGCGTCCCGTCCACGGGCACTCAGGGCACCCGCGCTGCCCATCCTTCTGCACACGGGTCCTTGAAAACCTAAGCCTCCTGGTGGGTGGCCGTGGGGTGTGGAGTGACCGGAACCTGCACGCGGACCTGCACCCCCTCCCCCACCTGCCCTCCTGCCTCCTCCAGCTGGCCGCTCCGGGCCTGTAATCTGTCTAATAAACGGGTCATCTAGTGAGCGAGGCGCCTTCCCGAGTCCCGTGAGCTGTTCGAGTGGCTCATCTCGCCCAAGAGCGGGATCGTGGAGCCAGGCTGGACGGAGGCTGCGGGCACCCGGCACCCGAGGCTGGTGTCGGCCGCTGGGGGGGGTCTCCTGCGGGCTCTGCACTGAGTCTGGGAAGTCTGTCAGAACTGGGTTGAATTTGGGGTGCCCGGCCGGCGTCAGGGAGACCCCACGGGGAGGAGTCACCCTGGCAGCTCGGAAGTCCACAGCCGCCCAGCCCTGGGCCTCAGAGAGATGGGTCCCGGTGTCGCCTGGCTCCGGGGAGCTGCGGACCCGCCACGCCATCCCTGCCCCCCAGCCCCCGGTCCGCCAAACACCAGGGAGGCCCCTGGGCCCCCATAGCGCCGTGCTGTCCCAGGGAGCAGGCAGAATCAGGACACTCACCGGCGGCCGATTTCGGTGTAAACGTTCAGCAGGGCGCCTCCGATCAGGTAGCCGGCGGCCGGGCCGAGGATGGCGGCGGTGTAGAAGACGGCTGTGGAGAGAGGGGAGCTGCGGAGGGGCCCCAGGGCCACCGGACAGGAGGCCCCCCCCGCAACAGGGCGCCCTCTGCCCCACGGCTCGGGCCCCTCCGCCTAGGGCTCGTGTCCACACAGCCTCCACCGTGTTGGAGATCTGGCTGCTGTCAACGTTCCGTTTTTATTTTTTGTTTATTTAATTTTAGTTTTTTAAGCAGACTCCGCAGCAGCAAGGAGCCTGACGCAGGGCTTGAACTCACAACCCTGAGACCAAGACGCGAGCGGCGTCCACGGACGGAGCCACCCAGGCGCCCCTGCAGCCGACGTTTAAAAAGTACCTCTACAGATTTCCTGTCAGAGGCAGCGGCAGGCAGCACCGGACTCTGCGTCCCTCGAGGGGGCAGACGTCCCCAGGGCCTCGTTGTGTGGGCTGGTGCTCTGCTCAGCGCCGCCAGTGCCCCGTCGCAGTGACCGGACCCCGTGTCCCTGGGTGGGCACGGCTGAGCCGCTTGGAGGGACAGAGCCCAAAGTGAAAGGGAGGAAGCCAGAGTCGGCACACGAGGTGTGGCCAGGCCCCGGGTGCCGGCCGGTCTCCCTCGAAAAGCCTGGCCTGGCAGGAGGGACGCGGGGACGTGGTGGGCACGAGGCTGAAACCCAGAAACCTCAGTCCGTGTAAACGTGGGGATCTTGGGAGGAGCGGAGTCTCGGGCTGCTTCGGGCAGCAAGGGGCCGACTGACCCCGGCCCCGGGGGAAGGCCCGTGCACACCTGCGGCCTCACCCGTGACCACGCGTGGCCAGCGAGGACGGAGGACGTGCCTGCCCCGTGCCCCCGCAGCCGCACTCACCGATGTAGACCGGGGAGTAGCTGGACTTGACGTTCTCATCCAGGTAGGTGACGCCCAGCGTGTAGAGCGGCGTGGCGCCCATGCCGTGCAGGAACTGGCCCAGCATGAAGACGACCCGGTACCCGGACAGGCCCGAGGCGCGGTCCCGGCATACCACGCTGCGGTTGGCCCGGCACGTCCCCACGCCCTCGGCCACCTCGGCCTCGTAGGTGCCCGCAGTGAAGTGCGGCAGCGCAAACAGCAGCGAGCCGGCGCCCAGGACCAGCACGCCCCGGCCCAGCCAGCGGGGCTTGTGCGCGCCGCCCCCGAAGTAGCTGACGAAGGTGAGGCACAGGCAGGCGGCCACGTCGTAGCAGCTGGTGATGAGGCCGCTCTGGTGGCTGTGCAGGTCGAAGCGGCGCTCAATGGAGGTGACCACGGTGCTGACGAAGCCGTTGACGGTCATGCCCTGCAGGAAGGCCGCCGCGCACAGGAAGAGCAGGAAGCCGCGGGGCGTGTTGAAGGCCTGCAGGCACCTGGGAGCGAAGGCCCCCCAGCCGCACGCTGCGCTCTGTGGCCTGGCCGCCACGTAGCGCATCTCAGGGGGCGTCCTGGGGCCGTGCTTCTCAGCCTGCGGCGGGCACAGTGGCTGGCTGCAGGCGTCCAGGGGGCTGTGCACGGCAGGACCCAGGGCGCCGTGGCTCCGGGGTGAGCCGAGGGAAGCCCGCCTGCTGGGCGGTCCGTGGCCGCACCCGCCGTCCGCGGCTGAGGGTTGGCTAGGGAAGACCAGCTGCGGCTTGGAGACCAGGGTCTTGTCCCCCATCGAGTGCTGAGGCATCTCCGCCCGGGGGGCGCAGGGGGCAGCTACAGAAGCCGCCAGAGGGTAGTCCAGTGGCTGGTTTGTTCTGTGAGAAGAGTTTCTGGTTAGAAAACGTACGTGGACGCTTGACCACACCGACATCTTGGAGAGAACACGCCCCGTCCTGTGCCTGGTCCCTCGCGGCAGGTTCTCAAGACGTCACTTAGAGACACGTGTGCGGCGACACGGACAGGTTAGGAAGACAAGGCACCCGCGCCCCCTCTGTCTGCCGCTCCCCACCCAGCCCCGTTCCGGGGGCCCTGCCTGGGCTGGGGGTGGGTCATCCTGCCTCCCGAGGCTCCTGGGGCCCTGCCGGAAAGCGCGGCACCGACGTGGGTACACGGCTGCCTCTGCACACCCCAGGCGGCTGGTTCTCCCACCCGAACCAAGCAGCAGCGCGCTCGCACACGCAGTGGGAGAAGACATCCCACCGGCGCTGTAGGCGGCGGCTGTGGGCCCTTTCCGCCGGGGTCTTCACTTTCCCCCGCGTGACTCTGGTTCTGGGCTGAGCTGTGTCCCCCCGGAGGAGACACTCTGTCAGCCATGGGAGTGTGGGGACACGGTGTCTTTGGAGAGGTGAAAAGCCATCAGGACGGGCCCCGCTTCACTGGGACTGGGGTCATAGAGAAAGGGGAGGCCAGGGCACAGGCGCTCGCACAGGCGGACAGCACGTGAGAACCGCCCACCAGCAAGGACAGAGCCTGGAGCAGGGGCTCCTGCGTGGCCACCCCCCCCCCTCAGGCATCCCGTTCCAGAGCTAGAGTAGTCAAGGCCTGGAGTTTCAGCCCCGGGTCTGTGGTCCTTCGTCCGGCAGCCCCAGGACTCTGACACACCCTCCCACTTTGCGTTGGGCCACTTTGTGCTCAGAGGCTCCCAGCAGGTGTGAAGCCTGACTTTGTCTGGAGCCTTTCTCCGGGAGCCGCGGAAACAGCACAGGCTTGAGCTCTGAGGTTTGGGGAGCAGCCTGCTGGCCTCGCCCAGGCCAGGGGCCCCGTTGGTGGTGACCCAGGACCACGAAGTGTCCTCAGACCCAGGTTCACCAGGCCCGCCCTGCCCCCACCGCGCATAGTCCAGGGGGTCGGGTGGACGTTGGCAGGGGCTCCTGCCGTCCGTTCTGTCAGCAGAGGCTCCTTCCTGCAGCCTAGTAAAGCGCAGCTTTGTGGTGCCCTGGAGGGGCCTGGAGGGGGTCAAATGGTGGTCTCCCCAAGAGACAGGTGCTTCCAGACACTCAGTGTGACCTTATTTGGAAGAAATGTCTTTGCTGATGTGATTAATGGGTTGAAATGAGGTCATCTGGGTTTGGGTGGGTCCTAATCCAGGGACAAGTGCCCATAGTAGACAAGACACAGAGACGTCGCGTGACAACAGAGGCTGAGACCGGGCGGACGTAGCCACGAGGAAGGCGGGGGACAGGAGCTGGACACGCGGGAAGGACCCCAGCTGGAGCATCTAGAGGGAGCGCAGCCCAGCCGACACCCTGATCTCAGGCTCTGGCCCCCAGCGCTGGGAGAAGCACCCGGTTCACAGAGCTCTGCTCGGAGCTGTGGGAAACTCACCAGCCCCTGGGGACGCCTGTCCTGTGTGGCCCGGTTTCCAGGAGGCCACAGGCCTGAGGGGAGGTGGCCACTGAGCTTAACAGACCGCTCAGAGCCTGTGGGCGTGCGACCGGCCGTCCCCCTGACACCACAGTGAAGGAACCGGGACCAAGCCCGCGGTGTCCGTGTCCAGAGCTGGCCGCGCACCATGGTCACGGGTACCCACAGGCTACCTGCGGCCAAGTGCCAAGGCCATGCGTGTCTGCAGAATTCCACGGCTGCTGTCCCCGTTGGCCACGAGTGCGCTCGGGCCTTATCACAGAGCCGCGAGGCCAGCAGGCTCGAACACGGCAGAGCTGGGGGGCCGCTCCTGGAAGAAGCTCTGGCCGGCTGGCAGCTCCGCACGCCCAGACCCAGCTGCTGGAGCTGCGGTCACAGAGGCCACCTCCACACGCACCACGTCCGCACCCCGACCACGGCAGAGCCTGCAGACCACAGCCCCCAGCACGAGCCCCGGCACCTCCCAGCCCACGGCTCAGGCAGGCCACCAAAACAGCACACGGAGAAGCACCGCAAAGGTTCGATGTTACCCCAAATTCCAAGGCCCAGAGGCCGCCTGTGCTGATGGCACCACAGCGTTTTCCTCTAGATGCGTGCACGTGTGCACACACGCATCTGCAGATCCACACGCCCACGCACAGCCACCTGCAACTCCGCACACACACACACACACCTGCTCACACATGAACCACACACGTGATGCAGGGCCCTGGAGTCCCGGAACCTCCACCGGGCCGGGGCCATGGGAGCCACGGGGAGCTCCGGGAAGCCCCCAGCAGCCTGCGGCGGGTGAAAGGTCAGTATCGGGCCTCGGGAAGGACTCATGGGTCGGTACCCCGAGGAGGTGGTTGCGACACCAGCCGCCATCAGACACCCGCTCACTCAGCCCCGGCTTGCCTGGCACGCTGGGCTCTAACCATTGGTCCTGCCTCTGCAGGAGTGAGGGCTCAGGAGGTGGCCGGGCAGCTGGCCTTTGTGATACGGACGGCCACAGCGAAGAGTTCTCTCTTTAGAAACCAGGAGCCACAGGAGCACGGCACTGTGCGGCTCCGAGTCCGTGGTGAAGTTTCCCCTACAGCGACTGTTGAGGGTCTTGGAAGTGAACATACGACGCTTATGCCGGCGCACCGCATTATTTAAGGCAGAAATCCAGTCCGGGGTACCCTCAGCTGGAGGACCCACTGGTGGCCGCCACCTGTGCCTCAGAATTGAACAGCAGCCCTCGGAGCTGTGGGCCGCGAGCCTCCTCCCGGGCAGCCTCCTCCAGCAGCTCTGGTCAGCAGCCTGACTGGCGTGCGCCCCCTCCCCACTGTGCGGTCCCCTGGCAGCTCGGCAGCCGGGATGGGGCCTCTGCAGACTGTCCTAATGCCTGGAATCCTGCCGCCGCTGCCCTGCATGGTCTGGAAGGCTCTCGCTCTCACCAAGGCTCTTGGTCAGACACGGGGAGGTGGGCCCCCCAGGGACACCACGTGAGGAGGGAGGTGGTGCCGGAATCGTCCGCTCCATCTGTAGGCCAGTGGCAGAGCCCAAACGAGTCTGGAGACCTGTGACCCTCGGAGTCTCCCAGCCACCAGAATGGTCCTGAGAGTCGTGGCACCTCCAGAAGACATTTCCGAGTTTGCACCAGGATCTCGGGCGGATCTGGTGCCAACAGGTGCGCGGGGTGCCAGAGACAGCTCTGGACGAGGGTACGCCGACAGTCATGCCAAGGTCCGGGTCAAAGGATGTGCTGTGTGCCCAAGGACACCATGTCCCGTAGAGGCCTGTCGGCGGGCCTGGCCCACAGGGGGCCAGCAGCCCTGCCTGAGAGCCTCACAGCTGTAGTGGCCGAGCCCAGCGGCACTCACCGGGACGTGCAGGTCCAATGGGCACAGAGCTGCTCTGTCTCCATATCCTGGCCCTCAGATCCCTTGTGGGCAGTCCTTTGGGATGTGGGCACGTGACCTAGGTTGATCACGGGCACTTTCTTTCCAGGGTCTGCTCCCAAGATGGGCAGAGGGACACCCAGGTGGTCAGTGTGGTCACCCGGGAGAAGGTGACTTCCCGGCTGCCCTTCCTGCTGGCCACCCGGGCAGTGTCAGCTGACCCACATTAAGGCCAGGCCGGTGGCTCTGTGGACACTGTCTATGGTTTGTATCTTAGGCCCCCGTGGGGAGGATGGGCAGAAGGTGCCAGGGGCTGGAGGACCCAGCGGCCCACGCCGGGAGGGAGCGGCCCCTCCGGGGAGGACTGGGCACCACTGTGCTTTCTCCTGGAGCCCTAAGAGCATGTCCATCACAAACCGGTCTGGACAAAATGTGTGCCTGCTTTCCACCTGCTGATGAAGCCCGGCGGGCACCTTCTGTGGGGGCCAACGTCCCGGTCAGTGGGTGCTGAGCCGAGCTGGAGTAGTGGGCCGGGCAATGCAGCAGGAGGCAGAGGCAGGAGACAGACCCACGGGAGCCAAGGGCCACAGACAGTGCTTAGCAGGAAGGACAGGCCGAGAGGCTGCCCCTACCCCTCGGGGGCTCCAGGTGCCGTCCACAGGTATCCTTCCCTGAGAGCACCGGGGCCTCCCCCACCCGGCGACCCCTCTCCGTCCTCCGCCCGGAGCTACTGCTGATGCAGCCGGACGGTGGGCCCCCCTGTCCGTCTGGTGTGTCTGCAAGGGTGTTTCTAGAAAGATTAGTACTTGAATTGGCGTACTCAGTGCAGGTGGGCCTCGTCCGATCAGTTGAACGCCGAGATAGCGCAAAAGGGCTAACCCTTCCCTGAGTTCCTCCTGCCTGGCTGCCTTGGAACCAGGACATCACTCTTCGCAGGTCTTGAGCCGGCGCGCAGTCCAGACGACCAGCGCGCACCTACCTCTTCTCTCGCCGGCTGCCGGCCGCAGACGGGGGACCCACCCAACTCGTAACTGCATGGGCCAGGTTTCTAATAATAAATCGTTATCTGATATATAGTCTATAAATATATAAAATATGCGTATTTATATATAAAATATAAATTTATATTAATACATAATATTCATAACACATTATTTGTATTTTATAATATATAATATATTGATTTATATATAATATAATTACACAATATATATTTATATTATTATATTATAACTCATTGATAGAATAATGTAAACAACACACACAGATTCATGTAAATAGTCCCAGAGAGATAAAGAGACGCATAGAAAGATCTAAGCGCGCACAGATACACACGTATCTCTCAGTGTGTCTGTCTCTCCTCCTGACCATTGCTGCGGAGAATCCCGAGGGACGCAGCGGGTAGTTTCGCACCACCACCTGCTGTCCCCAAGGCCTGTGCCGGGCAGTGGCGTTTGGGGACCTCCAGGACCCGGTCCTATGCGTGAGGTGCTCGCAGCCCCCTACGCCCAGGGAAGTCACGTGGGTGCCAGCGGCCAGCGGTCCTGGAGCAGGGAGGACAGCAGAGCCAGCAGAGGCGAGAGGCTGAGCTGGCCTGCAGGGGCCCCAGGAGGGCTCCAGGGCCAGGGGCCTGCCCTGCCACCGTCGCCGTTCACAAGCATTCTGTGGCCCAGTCCTCAGCCACGCGCCTGTTTCGGGGGGCGGGTCCTCCCCACGGAGCCAGGGGTGCGGCCCCAGGATGAGGGACAAGGCTTCCACGGGAATGCCAGCAGCAGGAAGGAGCCCCCTACCCCCCCATGATTTGAGCGGGCTGGGGGCTCTGTCTGGGGTGCAGCTCACAG
Organism: Mustela nivalis; assembly: GCF_964662115.1. NCBI lineage: Eukaryota > Metazoa > Chordata > Mammalia > Carnivora > Mustelidae > Mustela > Mustela nivalis. The sequence goes on along the minus strand of NC_139027.1, from coordinate 142,409,664 downwards.
GTCGGGCCGGCCCTTCGCTGCGGCCGTCCCCGACGTGGGGGAACAGCGAGGCTGTGAGCTTCCCTGCAGAAGCCCGGACGGCTTTCCAGACCCGAGACACACACCCTGGACGGCCTCCCCCTCCTCCAGCTCCTTCCCAGGGAGCCCGGGGTCCTGGGACCTTATCCCACCCTCCAGGCCTGTCCCTGGTCCCACTGCAGCGAGGAGCCCCCGTCTGTTCCGGTGGGGAGAGGAGCCCCTGGGGACTAGCCGCGAGGATAGTGTGTTCCCGGGACCCTGGGGAACAGGCTCTGCACCTGGGGCTGCAGTGGGAGGGACAAGGGCGCGTGTGCACGCGCGTGTGTGCGCGTGTGCTCGCAGGCTCACTCGGGAGGAGACCACGGGTCTACACTGGCCGGGCCGTCAGCCACACCTCCCAGAGTCTGAGCCACTAGGCTCCTAGAAATCTGGGTCCCACTTCCTCCTCCCCCACCCCCACCCATAGGCCCCCCTGGCAGCTGCTGGGTGAGAAGCCAGTGGGCCCCTGGGTGGGTCGCCACAGCCCCGTCTCCGAGAGCGGGGCCCTGGTCTCAGTCCAGGGGGGCCCACCTCTGCTCGCCACAGATGCCTGCACAGGGCTGTCTGCAGTCCTAGCAGGTGGGAGGGGCGCGGGGTCCTCCTCTGCCGGGCTCCCAGGGTCCCTTGACGCCACAACAGCGGGTCCTCCTCTGTCGGGCTCCCAGGAACAGTCTGGCTCTGGCCCAGCAAACGCCCCCGGGGAGGCCGGGGCCAGGGTAGGGGAAGCAGGGGCTCTCCATGTCAGGGCCAGGGCGCCCCCAGGCTCCCTCGGGAACCACTGGCTGGGGCTGTGGCAGCTGGGGCACGGACCGGTTTCATTTCTGCTTCCTCCCCACACTCCAGCCAGCAGGACCCCTTCCGACCGCCCCTGGATGCTCCGAGGTTGACAGCCACAGCCCATGTCACCGTGACATGTGCCACATGCCACATGGAGGCCCCAGCCTGAGCTCCCACACCACAGGGCTCCACCCTCTCCTCCGTCCTGCTCCTGCCCTCGCCCCCTCCCACCCTGGTCCTTCTCCAGACCTGCCTATGACCCTGGTTCCTTGCCACCCCCCAACGTGTGACCCTGGGTCCTTCCCCAACCCCTCCCCGTGACCTTGGGTACTTTCCCCCTTACTGTGACCTTGAGTCTCCACCCCCACCCCCCCACCCCACGCCACGACCCTGGGTCCTTCTCTCATGACCCATGGAGGTTGTTCAGGGAGCTCTCTTCTGTCACCGAGGCCCATCCTGGTGTCTCTCCCTCTGACCGGGGTGGGAGGGGGGGCTTTTGCTTGTTGAAGAAGGGGCTCGAAGCTACTGAGAGAGCAGATAGCGGATGGCAGGGTCTGGGGTGACTACAGCAGTGTCTGGCCTCCCGTATTTGCATGCCTAGTGACCATGCAGAGCTGAGTGGGCGGGAAGCTGGCCACTTTGCATGGAGGCCAACAATGAAGGACTGTCCGAGAGAGAGACGGAGGACCGGCCCCTCGACGGGTGTCTCGCCCAGACTTCCTGCTCCCCACCCAGTCCCCACCAGCAAGCAGACACATGGGGAAGGCAGGACGAGCCAGAGAGAGGCACACGCAGGTTTACTCGTCTTCCCCACCCATAACGACTGCTCCGAGGAGGGGACAGAGAGAGGCTGCGCTGCGGCCAGGCCACTGTTCCCATCTTGGGCAGGTGGTAGGCCTCTCTGTGTCTGCGTTTCTCCCATCCTAACAAGAATGTGGCATCATGGGGAGGAGGGAGATAGCCTCTCTCCTGCTAGTGGGTCTGGGCACCACGTGGAGCTCATGGGACTTGAGACCTACAGAAGGGCCTCACAGGGTTTAGAGCGGCGGGGGCACTGGCTTGGCCCCATAATGGGCCTGTCTGGGCACAGGCAGGGTCAGCCAGGTCTGGGTGACATCTTAGGCCCGTGGGTCCAAGGACCAGCCCAAGGGCATCTGTGAGAGGCCGACCACCAGGACGCACATAAACGTGGGGCCGGAATGGGTGACTCTCAGACCAGCAGATCCCAAGTCCTAAAAGGCGTTGGGCCAGGGAGCAGTAGCTTGAGGACCCCCAAGTCTCCATGGAGAAAAAGCCACCCCTAGGTGAAGAGGACGTGTGGGTAATTCCCCTGGGACCCTCCCGACCCGGTGCTTGGTCCTCAGGAGCCTGGGACCCTCCCGACCCGGTGCTTGGTCCTCAGGGGGCCTCGCGTGCTGCAAAGGGACCACCTTTGCCACAGGGCAGGTGGTTTGCAAAGCGTGTCCACCAGCCCCCAGAATTGTGGTTCGAGAGGCTAATTCCGTGTCAGGCTGGTGGGAGGGGCCTGCACCATGGCCAGCAAGGGGAAATGAGGGGTGTCTGAGGACAGCAGGCCGAGGGCCTGCAGCAGGAAGAGTCCCCGTGACCCGCCAAGGAGGGGAGGTGACTCGGGGCCCAGCAGGCCAGTTTCTTCCCCTGCTAACAGGACCCAGGGCCCACCCCCTCACACAAAAGCCCTGGTTGCCAGAGACCAAGCTGGTGCCTCCTGCCCGTTCATTGGGGTGGGGTCCTGAGGGGGCTGGGGACCATCTGTCGTGGGGGAAACCGGGTCCTGCCCCAGAGTGGGCCTCCGCACATCACCCTCACGCTGAGTCAGACAGGCAGCTCAGTGTCCCAGAACAAAAGCAGCTGGGAGTGTCTCAGGATTATTGTGTGTCCCCTTCCAAAAGCAGACAATGGGCTCTTTGCCACACCTGAAAACAGGAGGCCACGTGGCTCAGTGGGGAATGTTTCTGTGGCCTCTGTCCCCAACGGAGAAAGAAGCGTGGCCGGGAGAGTCTGAGGGTTCCGGTCACGGTACCAGTTGCACCGCTCCCTTCTGACAGTCAGCATGAGTCCACAAAGCCAGAGACTGACACGGGCTCAGCCCTGTTGAACTGGGAGCCGGATGAATGTGCTCCGACCCTTCTAGGTCGCTCGGAAGCCAGACAGAGACCCAGAGCTCAGGATGCTGCGGCCGCTTGTTGAGGCAGGGTCCGCCGGAGACCAGGGACAGCCAGACGAGTCAAGTGGAGTCCCTCAGAACTGGGTCCTCTGACAAGGATGGAACATCAGCCCCCAAACCCCCCTTCACTTGGCCATTGTCAAGCCCAACCTCCGGACACCCAGCCACCTCACCACAGACTGGGAGGGACTTGGCTGGGACCTGCTCAGGGACCCGCTCAAGGGGCCACACCCCGGGCAGATGAGGCCATGGCCACCCTCGAGGGAAGCAGCCCCATAAACCATGTCCAGGCAGTGCCCAACAGCTCTGCCCAGCAGGAAACAGCACTGAGGCAGGGCCGCCATGGAGGTCTGACCCCAAGGACCTGCTGTCCCCTCCCCTCGCAGCTCCTGCGAAAGCTGGCTGCATGCGCTCACTCCCCAGAGGCCCCTCCCCAGACCCCACAGGCATCGGCCCTCCGGGCCAACGGCCCCAGCCTCCCCAGCCTCCCCCACCTGTTGCCACACTGCTGTCCGTCAGGCCAGCCACAGCGGGATTGTCTGCTCCCCACCAGGTACAGAGTTGCAAAGTGTCAGGAGTCACCCAAAGCTGGACTGAAGCCTCCCCAGCACATACTAGCGGTGTGCCCGCGGGCACGTGCCCCCATCTCTTCTTGCCTTAGTTTCCTCCCTGTGAGACCGGAGCAAGAGCAGCGCCTCAGATGCCGTGTGGGGCTTAGCTGAGAGCTCACAGCACTTGGCTGCCCCGGTCTGGGCCACCGGCTCCCTGAGCAGCTCTGCCCAGGCTCCTACTACGAACCTGCTACGACCAGAGGCTCCTGGGAACCGCGCCACTCCGCGCCGGCAACGACAGAAATTTCCCAGCTCGGCCCCGTCTGGGTTCACTGAGTAAAGCCAGTTTCGGATTAGGCGGGGGGAACCCAGGCCCCCAAAAGCACGGGGTGGCGCAGCGATGGGAAGCGGTTCCTTTGGGCGGAAAAGTACTGAGGCGCCCCCGCGCCTCCAGAACAGGCCCCGCCACCAGGTTCCCCCGCGCACGAGGGAGCGCGTGCTCGCTGCCTGTCTCCGTCCTCGTGGCGCTGACCCCGCAGGGCCCCGCAGGCTCCACTCCGCGCGCCCTGCCCGCGCCCGCCACAAAGGTGGGAGGCCGGCGTCCGCCTCGGGCTTCCCGGTCCGGGGCCAAGGGCGCCCACAGGGCGCCTAAAGCGGGTCGGCTTCTTCGCTTCCGTCCTCCCCAGCCCTCGGCCCGCAACCGGGCACCCGGATCCCCTAGCCCCGCTCGGCGCCGGCTGCCCGCGGTGGGGCCGGAATAGGCGCCGGCCGGCGTGGCCCCGCGCGGGGAAGGCTCCGCCCGCGCCCCCGCCGCGACGTGTGTGCCGCGCCCCCGGCTCGAACAAAGCCCGGCCGCCCGCGAGAAACTTCTGCGCCTGACGATTTCCTCCTGGACTCAGCCGCAGCCGATCCGCCGCAGGTGGAGGCCGCGCCCCTCTGCACCCCGGGGAGCCGCGTCCGTCCCTGCCCTGACCCGCGGGGCCTGCGCCTGCGTGCGCGCCCAGCCACCTGCCCTGGCCACCAGCCCCGCCGCCCCTCCCGGGCCGCTGGCGGCGACGGAGGCGCGTTTGCCCCCGATTTCCCAGAGGCAGCCGGGCCGCGGGGCGCACCGCCCGTGCCCTGCGTCCCGCCCCGCCGGCGCGGCGCCACCTGGAGCCCGCTGGCCCCAGCCCGGCGTCAGCGGGCACCTGCCGCCCTCCTGACGTCAGCAGGCCGGGGCCGGCGCGCCCGGGCGGCGCCCCGCGATGGCGCCCCGAGCCCCGCGCCCGCGCCCGCCGGAGCACTCACCTTCCCGACTCCCGGCCGCCGCGCTGCGCCCCGCGCTCTGGCGGCTGCGGGCGCGGGGCTCGGGCTCCATTCATCCCCGCGGGGGCCGCCCGGCCCCGCAGCGACCGCTGGCCCCGCCCACCCCGGCCAATGGCTGCGCCGCGCGGGGGCTGGGCCGGCCCCCCTGCGCCCCGGGCCCGCCCCCGAAGTGACAGCCCCGGGCGCGCGCGGCGGGGGCGGCGGGGGCGGCGGGGCCGGGCGGGTCCCCAGGTCTCCGCGGGCCCGGGCTCCGCGCCTGCCCCTGACGGATGCCTCCGCAGCCCCGAGACGCTCCAAGACACCGCGGCCCCAAGCTGCAGGCCGGAAGCCGAGAGCCGAGCGGTGGCGTCCCCAGGCCTGCGGCGACTCGGTCTCTGAGTCAGACCTGAGGCGAGGGTGAGAGGAAGTGTAGTTTCCCGCCAACCCTTCGGAAAAGCCACCCGGGGCCGGTGGGGGCAGGGCAGCGGCGCGGGGGTGCCGGCCGGGGTGCGCCTCCGCCACGCCTCCTGGGGTCCGGGAATTGGGGGGGATGCCCGTGGGGGGCCCACCCTGGCTCGCGGTGAGGCCAGCACCCTCGCCCGGGGAAGCCAGCCCTTCCTGCCCGCAGCGTCCTGGCTGGAATGACCGTGCCTGTGCCGGGCGCAGCTGGGTGGGTGGCATAGGCGGCAGGGCCCCCAGAAGGAGGTCCCCTCCGAACCTCACGCTGTCCTCCCCTGTGTGACTTCCAACACGTTGCTTAATTTCTCTGGGGCTAGTTACATCATCCGTACAACCGGGCCGATGACAACACTTCCTCCGAGGTCCCTGATGGCCGTAGGTGGACTGAGGCAGGGGCCCGGCGGAGCCACAGAGAGGGCCTCTCAGGGTTGCCCAGTTAGTACAGCAACAGCGGATCACACTGATGCCCCACAAGGTTTCCCTTTTAGTGTCCACAAAATGAATCCATTTTAGAAAAAGTCTATCTAGGGGCTCCTGCGTCAGGGTGGGGGTATGTCTGTTAAGAGACCACCCTGTGATTTCAGCTCAAGGCTCTGATCTCGGGGTCATGAGATGGAGCCCGAGCTGGGCTCGTCGCGAGCGTGGAGCCTGCGTGGGACTCTTCCTCTCTCTGCCCCTGCACCGCGCTTGTACGTGCGTGTGCTCACTCTCTCTCAAAATACAGGGCAAAAGAAAAGGAAAGGAAAGAAGTCTACAGAAGTCAGCACGTGTGTGTTCAAATCCTGACGGCAGTTGGGTTTGGGTAAGGAAGAGACGACCAAAGCATGATCAGGGGCCGCTGCCGGGCCGCAGGGAGCCTGAGGCCTGCGCAGCCACCGAGGAGACGTGGGCTGACCTCTTCCTGTGGGGGCTGGGGAGGGCCGGTGCTGGGGCTCATGGACGCATCCATATTTGCTCGGTTATTTGTGAAATGCTCTGCCTTCAGAGGGTTGGCTGCTGCCCACTCGTGCCAGCCCCCCTCCCCCGGCTTTGTCCTTGCCTCCATGCACACAACCACACCTGGACGCTGGGACGAGGTCTGGCCACTCCTGGAGTATCGGCCTCCATTCCTGGCCCCACCGTGTGAGAGGAAAAACCACCAACAGCGTTCCCAGGAGAAGTTCTCTCTGAGGATGAGGGACTCGCTGGTCTGCTTGGAAGAGGCCGGCGAGCTGCTCTGCAGACCTGGCCTCGGGGAGGAGCCCGCTGGGAGCAGCATTTCCCAGTGGAGCTGACTAGAGATCACTTTGGTAGGTAGTGAGGTCCCCATCATGGGAAGTGTGTGAACGGAGCGGGTTGACCTTCCGGAGCTGATGGTGGGAAAGCATGTCACACGTCAGGAGCAGCACTGGACTCACTGTTCCCAGACTTCACTTTGGATTTTATTCCTTGAGACGTATCTACATGAACAATTCACACATTTTACTAAAACAGAACGTTTCTTTCTACAGAAGTAAATGCACGTCTTTATGCTAGAGAGGCTAGCGTCGACCAGATAAAGGACAAGAGTTCACTTCTAGCCAAGCACTACCACCTGGGAGCTCTGAGCCTGGGACCTGCTCCTTCCTTGTTTGCCAAAGGCCTGGTGTCAGACAGCATCAGTGACGGGCTGTCGCCGAGGGACAGGAGACTGTCCACCAGCAATCGGGATGAGGAAGGAGGAGAGGGACAGCTCCCCTGCGACTCACTGCTGGTCCGGGCTCTTTGGGTCCTGTCTCCATCCATCGTCCTGGTGACGCGGCCCTCGTCCACCCCCCAGAAACGCCAGCCCCCAGCGAGCCTGGGCTCAGGGCCCTTCCCCGTCAGCACTGCCAGGCTGAGCCTCTCACCGGACAGGCTCTGCCCCGGGAACCCTCCCGAGGCACTCACCCACGGGCACGATTTGAAAGGTAAATCAGGAGCAAACATTTCAGACATATTAATGCAAACTGCAGCCGTCGGTTCTCCGAAGCTAACGAGTGCGTAGGCACCTCGAGAGGCCTGGGGAGCACCGGTGTGCCTGAGACCCACCCCGTGCAGCCTGCCCCTAGGGACGGGGTGGTGCCTCAGGTTGGGTGCCGGCCCAGACTCCAGGCCCCTGGAGCCGTGGGAGCGGGCTGCGGCCTGCTGTCCACCAGCCACCCTACCTTAGAGAGGGAGGGAGGAGGTTGGCGAGAGGTCACCCGCGGAGCCCAGCAGGCTTTGAGAACCAGAGCAGCCTGATAAAATGCCCTGGAACATTCTGAACTCAATAACGTCTATCCCGGCAGGGTTTTGTCTGGAGCGGAAGTAATTAAAAGGAAAAGAAAGAAAGAACCCAAGTTCCACTGGCTCCCCTGTGGTCCTCCAAGGGGATGCCTGGCCCTGCATCAGGATGCTTCCAGGGACTCTGAACAAGCCAGGTTCATGTTCATGGTCAATCATTCTCCTTGGCTGCCATCTCTGGAGGCGCCCCAAACCCCAAAGCACTGGAACGCACAGGCTTCTGCTGTCACCGCCCTCCCCCTGGACGATCGCCGCTGTCGGCCCAACTCACGTCTGGGCCAGACGTCTCCTCCCAAGCTCGGAAGCGAAGAGAGAAAGAAACTCTCTCCGGCTCTTGGGACAGGTTCATGGCCAAACTGCAGGTGTCCTGGTCCTTCCCCAGCGGACAGAGACACCGCATTCTTCGCAGAGGCCACCAGCGGACCGGTCACTGCTCAGAGACCAGTCACAGAGACGAGGGTGTGGGTGGAGGACCACACAGCCCCGAGCTCTGAGGGCCGCATCGGAGGACACGGGGGACACTCTCAGTTCCAGGAGAGGCAGGCCCCACAGAGTGGGGGGAACCCCTCTGTGCCGGCAGCCCCATAGCCCGGCGTGCCAGAGCCGCGGGGAGACAGCGGCCAGGCCCCCGCTGCCCGCAGAGCCCTGCCCTTGTCCAGACCCGGGGCGGCTGCCAGCACTTCCCTAGAAGGATCATTTGACCTTCGTAAGAATCCCCTTTAGGCACTCGCTTCTGTAAAGAGGCAGCTGTGTTTGCCAGCCAGAGGGCACCCGCACTGCCCGGGCCTGGCCCCCGGCCGGGAGGGGTGGGGTCAGAGGGTGCACTGGCAGGGCCCTTCCTTCCGGAACGACCTCGAGCTAGGGGAATTGTTGGCAGCTTCACAAGTGTGCGCAGCCCCCCCCCCCCCCGACGAGCCCTGAGAGGGTCGGGCCTTCCAGCTTGCTCTCCCGGGGACCCACGGAAACCCCGTCACTCGTGAATCCTGTCCTTGCCTGGACTGGCAAGGTTGTTTGCATCGAAGGTGCTTCTGTGTCAACGTTAAAGGCAAACGTGCACAGAGCCGACAATTACGCGTAGGCCTGCTCCGGCCTTCCTTCACGGTTTGCTGCCGGGAACCACCGCCGACGGCGCCGGCGGGAGCTCTCCCCGACACTCTCTGCCCTCCGCATCTTCGTCCCCTCAAGCCGCGGCTGCTCCCCAGGACGTTGACCGAACAGGTGCGAAAGACCCCAGGAAGGGAAAGGCACAGGGACCTGCATGCCCACCGTGAAGCTGGGGGCCTGTCCCCACGCCTGTGGAGACCCCCGTGCCCTACTGGCCCTGGCTCAGCTCGTCCAATGTCCCCGACCTGTGTCTCCCACTGGCCTGGGGCTGGAGCTCGCACCGCTTGCCTGGTATCCGGCCCCTTGCCCTGCCCTCCTGCCCGCTCTGGTCGCCCTCCCCACGCCAGTCGGCCCCGCCGGCCCCGCAGACACGCCGCGGGTCGTCCCACGCCCGTGCTTACACACCACTGTGTCCTTCCTGAAAATTCCTTCTTTGCCCATTGTGGACGTCTCCAGCCCGCCTCCTCCAGGAAGTCTCTCCCCGCCCTGGAAGCCGGCTCTCGGAGCCCTGTAGGTCTTTGTCTGTGGGCCTAGGCCTCGCCCTGGTGTTTCCCAGGCGGCACACCTTCCAGCAATCGGGCCACGCAGCGTCTGACCCCCCAGGCTGCGAGCGAGGCACCCCGGGTGAGAAAGAGGGGACACACCTTCCTGAGACATGATCGCAAGGGGCTGCCTCAGTTTCTCCCAGCCCTGGGAGGCTTCCTGGACGTCCACAGCCTGGCGCCAGCCCCGGGTCCCTTCTGTTTGCTCCCAGAACTGCTTCTGGCCAGGTGGTTCTGTTCACTGGGTCACCCGGACACGGGTCTGGCTGAACCAGAGCAGTGAGTGGCCCTTGGGTCACTTCCTCCCCATCCATGACCCCAACCTTTGTCCTGGACTACACGGCTCCCTCCCACAGGGGAGCTGCTGTGGGGGGGAGCCCTGCTCTCCCACCGTGAGCCCCGCTCTGGGGTAGCTGGGGAGGGCAAGTCGGCAGGTGCGGGCGGCAGAGGCAGGCTGACCTCAGGCGGCTGACCGCACGCCGCTGTCCCTGGGAACCAGTGGCCCCTGTGGAGGAAGGGCAGAGGGCTGCAGTCCCACGGAGGAGGGGCCGCGCTCTGTAGGGAGACAGGACTGTGGCGTCGGGAGCTGGCCAGGCGTGAGTCTGGGGGAGCAAGGGGCACAGGCAGAGAGAAGACTCCTCTAGCCCAGAGCAATCCTCCACCCTCGTGGGACAGGCTGACTTGGGACTTGGCCCGAGAGGCCATGTGTCCCTGGAGAGCCATGCAGGGGGGCAGAGGGTTGGGTGACTCTCTCCCAGCAGCGTGGTTGTGATCAGAGAGCAGCTGGCGGATGCCCCCAGAAGGACCCCTGGGGGGGGAAAGGGAGAGAGAGTCCTGCCCCAGCGTCCCAGGTGCCCCTGGACCCGTCAGCCGGTGTCTTCTTGCCCCAAGCCGGGGCAGGCTGAACCAGGGGGCTGGGTGGGTTCGGGTGGGTCCTTGAGGAAGGTGAGCGACAACCCCCGAGACCCCGTAGTGGTGAGGAGATCTTCCGAGAGTCCCCGAGAGTTGAGAGTCGGTGGCTGCCGAGCCCTTTCCCCAGCCCAGGGTACACACACCCAGGGTCCTCTCTGGCTCGCGGAGAGGACTGGATGTTCTCTTAAACCCCAGGAACACAGAGACCCCGAGGGGATTTGAAGATCTGGCTTAATTTCCGGATCCCAGATGGCCTGTCCGTCACAGGAAAGGGGTGGCTCGAGGCTCTGCAGGGCCTGCAGGGGCGCCGGCCTCCCTCGCCCCTCCCCTGGGGGCTCCTCCTCCCTCCCGGCCCCCCCCCAAGGGCGAGCCTGCAGGGCCCCTGTCTGCAGTCACACAAGCCATCTCCCCCAGAGATGCTTCCCACAAACCCCGCCTCAGGCTCCCCGCTGAGCCCGCCGAGGTCACCTCCAAACCTGGGCCCCACATCCTCTGGTGCAGCCCCCGCCATGCTCCCCGCTGGGAACACGGACCCCTGCCCTCTGAGGCCCGACATGCCCGACGTCGTCCTCCACTCCCTCCGCCCCCCAGCCTGGGAGGCAGGCTCGCCGGGGCTCCAGCTCCAAACCCAGGAGTCCTCCTGGCTCTGCCTCCCAAGACCCGCCACCGACCTCCCCGTGCTCCCCAGGAGGACGTCCGTGTGGGTCTTTCCGGCTGAATCCCACCTCAGCCCTGACCCAGGGCCGCCTCCTTGGACCCCGGTGTGCTCCCTCCCGGGTGTCCCCGTCTTACATAGGGACCTGTGGGCCCAAGTGTTCCGTTCCCCCGTCTCCCCTCACCCCTGCCTGCGGCCGGCCCCGCTGGTCCCCTGGTGGACCCCCTGGATGTCGGTCAGGGGCCGGGCTGGGCCCCCGTGCGACAGCCCCTGCGCATCTCAGCGTGTCGGGAGTGACCGGCGCCGCTCCCTCCGTCTTGTCTCATCGCCTGTTGCCCACGTCTGGGTCCCTCCCCAGGGTCCCACCCCCACGGCTGCCCGGACCCCCCAGTCCCCTCAGCCAGAATGTCCCGCAGCCTCCTTACAGGTCCCACTGCCCTTCCTCCCTGCCAGGGCTTTTGTCCCCTTCCTCTGTGACCCACTGTCCGCCTCCGTCTCTCTGTCTCTCCGTCTCTGTCTCTGACTCTGTCTCTCGCTGTTCGTCTCTCTCGCTCTCTGCCTTCTCCCGTTTCAGGAATTTTATTTATTGCAAAAGCAACATTACGACAGCATTACAGGAAATGTTTAAAGGAGAAACGTTTGCTCCCGGCCCAACAACCTGAGCCCGGCGGCTGCTTTCCCTGTTTTTCTTGTTTTGTCCTGGCCTTGGGCAGCAACAGCCTGGGCTCTGCGCAGCTCCAGAGGCCGCCGTCCTCGGGTAACACTGTGAACACATCTCCCACGCGGACCCTCCTCATCCCCAGTGCTGTCACCGTCCTCCCGCTGACGGCCACAACCGGTGCAGCCATCGTCCCAGGCTGCTCCACGCAGTGACCACAGATTGTCCCCCGCTTTCCTGTCCCGAGGGAGCCGGCACAGGGGACCTCGGCCCTGGCCGTGGGCTCCCTGCCATAGCCGTGGGGGGAACAGCCTTGGGCGCGCGCTTCCTGAGGCCCGGACCGAGGAGTCCCAGGCGAGCAGAGGGACGTCACGGGGGAGCTGCCGCGGCCATCACACGGGAGCCGGGCCTTTGTCACACGAGTGTCCGTGCGAGCACCGTGCACGGCAGCTGCGTCCCTCCGATGTGGCCCCTGCTTTAGTGAGAGGAGGGAGGGCGCCTGCTGCGGCACGGGGGCTGCAGGAGGAGGGAGGGGCGAGTGCTGGCTCTTCCTGGACACCCTCCCTTGGGCCGTGAAGCCCCTAGTCCTCTGTCTTGAGAAATGCTCTGGGGCCCAGGCACGCCAGAAGCCAACCGCCCCCCATCTGGTACCCTGGGAGCAGCCAGAGATGGGAACTTGGTGAACTGCGCAGCTCAGGAGGACGCCCCGCCGTGATACTGTGCCTCTGAGGATGGGCTCCGTCCTCCCCCTTGGCGCCAACTCCCTGGGTGGCCCCTGGCGCCCAGCAGTGACCCCCTCAGTCCCTCCTGCTCACCTCCGTCCTGAGCCAGGCCGGCCACCGTCCTCGGTCAGCACACCACCCACGGGGGGGGGGGGGGACTGGCTTCCTGCTTCTAGCCCCCTCCTCAAACAGGCTGCTCCGCCTCTTCTCTCCCTCCTCCCCCCTCCCCCTCTCTACCCTGCTCCTCACTAGAGCTCTGCCCCAGGTGGGCTGGTGCCCCCCCCCCATCTTTTTCTCCCAGCTCCAGGATCTGCTGGGACCACAGCCTCCGACACGTTCCTGCCATCTCAACTCCAACACAGGCTGCACTGGGACGCTTTGCATCCACAGGACGATATTCGCTCCTCCCTAAGGACCCCCAGAGAAGGTGCCCACCTCACCCTTTCCCCTATGGGAGGTTCTGGCAGCTTCTGGGTGGGTCGAGGTGTAACTCCCTGGGGAGGGGCTGACCCAGATTGGCAGGCAGGCTCAAGTCACAGGAGCACACCCACGTTCAGAGCAGCCCCACTCACACCAGCCAGTGGGGGGGAGGGAAGCATCCCAACGGTCCATCCGCAGACAGACGGATGAACGAGGTGTATATGTCTATGCAGAGGGATATTCAGGCTTAGGGGCTGGTACAGGGCGGTGGCGCTGGGTGGGGTTCCAGACGGCACGCAGCATACTTGGCTGAGTGAGATTGGGGCCGCCCTGCCTGCTTCACTCAACTTCTAGTGATGAGTGACTCATAGCTGGTTGCCTCCGATCAGGGAAATGGAAAAACCCCAAGAGGGTTAATAAATATTTTCCTTATATACTTCATTAATTGTGTTTCTCCATGGCCTGGGAGATGTTAATTTCCTTCCATCCAGGTCTCACTCACAGTGACAAAAACACTCTCTGGGAGTGTCTCTGCTTCCTGGATCCCACTTGTAGGGCGATGCTCCCTCGCTTTATAGACAAGCCGTGATGATGATGGTGGTGGTGGTGATGATGGTGGTGGTGGTGATGACGGTGATGAAGATGATGGTGGTGATGGTGGTGATGGTGATGGTGGTGATGATGATGATGGTGGTGGTGGTGATGATGGTGATGAAGATGATGGTGGTGATGGTGGTGATGGTGATGGTGGTGATGATGATGATGGTGGTGGTGGTGATGATGGTGATGAAGATGATGGTGGTAGTGGTGTTGATGGTGATGGTGGTGATGATGATGATGGTGGTGGTGGTGATGATGGTGATGAAGATGATGGTGATGGTGGTGGTGATGATGGTGATGATGGTGGTGGTGGTGGTGATGATGAAGATGATGGTGGTGATGGTGGTGATGGTGGTGATGGTGATGAAGATGATGGTAATGATGGTGGGATGATGATGAAGATGATGGTGGTGGTGATTTTGGTGATGATGATGGTGGTGGTGATGATGATGGGGGCGATGATGGTGATGAAGATGGTGGTGGTGATTTTGGTGATGATGGTGGTGGTGATAAAGATGATGGTGGTGGTGGTGATGGTGATGGTGATGGTGGAGATGACGGTAGGTCAGAAGCTGGACATACAGCTCTGGGTTTTGAGGATAGTCAGGCCTGGAGGTGAAAAATGGAATGTTATCTGTAATAATGAGGTGACATTTATCTGAGACCAGAGCTGGGGGGCCCTCTGTGTCGGCTTGGCAGGGAGAAGACTGGGAAGGAGGGGGTGTTGGGCACATGGTCTTTCTAGTCTCTTGTAACGTCCCGCTTTATGATCCTGTGTCTCAAGCCCGGTTGCCCTTAGCCGCATGCCTGCCTGGTCACAGCAGGCGGCTGGCCTCCTCCTTCCCTTCTTGGTACTGTTTACCTGTGCCAACCACACCCTCGGCAGGACCAGAGCCCACCCGGAAATGCATTCCGGCAGCTTCTGTCCCAGGCGCTGAGGCTGGGTGGGCAGGAAGGTGGCCTGCCCAGGGCGGGTTCTCACAGTTGCGTTTTGTTCTGTCTTGGTTTTGGGTGGCAGCTCTAAACCAAAGGATGAAAGCAGTGGGATTCCATTGCGCATGGTGGAGCGGAGAGCGCTCACAGGCTCCAGCCGTCGCCCCTGGGTGCCTGGCCCGCTCGCCCTCACTGGCCCCGGACAACGGCCAGGCTCTGCCCCCTGCGGCCCGGGGCACACGGCAGGAACGTGCTTTCTGTATTTCCGCTCTGTATCACAGGCAGTCAGTTACCTGGAAGTGGGCAAACTGAGCTCCTACCATGGGACTTGCATTAAACATTCTCTGGCCTCATTTCTGGGGAGGAAGTAAAGGCCCCTGCGTGTGTGATTCCGAAGCCTGTGCCTGGGCGCCGCCGACCCGCGGGGACCCCGCGGGACTTGCTGCCGACCGGCCGGTGGCTTTCCGCTGCTGGTGGGTACCGCCCTCCCCGCTCCCACGTGTCGCAGCCACGGAGCCCTCGTGCCCGTGTCTGGGAGGCGAGAGGGCCGTCTTCCCGGGTCTGCAGCGAGGGCTCCCTGTGCCCTCCCCGCCCCAGTCCTGCACCACCTGCTCTTCCTGGTGAAACCGGACAGAGTGTGGTGTGGCGGGCATTTCCTTTTTTTGATAGTGACATATTGGAACGATAATGAAGAACTTCCCTTAAAAATATCCAAATGCAAAAAAAGAAATATCCAAAACCAGAATTGCCTGGAGGTTTCTTTGAAGAGGAAGCTTGCTTCCGGGAGATTCTGGGGCTGAGCCCACTTCTGAGATGGGGCGTGGGCCCAGGCACGAACGCCCGGGGACCAGGGCCCAGGCTCCGTCCCTGGCAGCCCCTGGCGGTGCCCTTGGGGAGGCTGAACTTGTCGCTGCCAGGCCAGCGGAAGAGGAGCCAGTGAGCTACCCGCCGTGGGCTCAGGTCTGCCACCTGCACCAGAGACCGTCACTTCCTGTCCCTCTCTCTGCGGCCCCTCCCACCCCGGGCAGGAGGAGACCTCCCGCCATGCGCCTGAGGTACAGAAGGACCCCCGCGCTCAGCAAGCACCTCTGCTTTGGTCTGGTTCGGGGAAGGGGGGCGGAGCTCAGCCCCACAGCCCCCGCCAGCCGCACCGCGAGCCGGGGTCCCGAGGCCTTTGGGCTGGAAGGACACAGCACCCTCTAACACTTGTCTCCCCTGGATCTTCACCCAATGGGACCTGGGAGCGAGTTACGTCTAGCCGTCCTCTCTAGCACCTTCAACTAGGGTCCTAAGTCCTTGGCCACTTGGACCTCCTCCCTGGAATGTTCTGTCCCCAGTCAGGGCCGCTCACATGTGGCCAGGGGTGTGCATGGTCTGAAGGTGGGGGACATCCTGACGGCCTGGCACCCCGCCCACCATGGCTCCAGATGCGTCTCGGCCGGCGGCTCCCCCAGCGGCGGCTGCCCCTGCTTCGCCTCACAGAGCACCCCCCACTCCGCTGGCGCCCCCTCCGCTGCCGAGTCACGTCCTGGATCCGGCTCTGGGCGGCTGGGACGTCTGGTCGGGCACAAACGTTTCGGGTTGAGCTGTCAGCGGCTGAATGTCCTTCCTGTCTCTCGACAGGAAAGTTTCGACTCTGGAAAATTACCAGGCCGGGAAGCAAGGGAAGTTTCTGCCCTGGCCGGTCCGAGGGAGACGTTTCCCGGGCTGGTCTCAGCCTGCGAGAAGCATTGACTCCTGGTAACCTTTAGTAGCACCAATCTCCTAACAAACAAACAAACAAACCCAACCAACCGATTTCCGGATTTTGTGCAGCTGGGAAAGCTGTGTCCCAGGCTGTCCCCACAGACACCAGCCGGCTTGTGCTGGAGAAACTCTGTCCTCCGTGAGGAGGAGCTGCGCATTCGGACATACGTGGGCCCTTTCTGGAAGTCTCGGGAAACCCCAGTGACCAGCTGAATTGACTAAAACAGCAGCCGCACCCCTGCCCCAGCCCTTCCCTAGGTAAACCACCCTGTGAAAGCACCTGGTGTCAGGTACACACCAGTGACAGGTAAAAGCACGCAGTCAGTCATGCGAACGGAAGTCAGCATCCCCGAGCGGTCCGAGCGGTCGGCTCAGCCTGGAGGCTTCGGGAGGGGCGGGCCCAGAACTGCCCCCAGGGTGCACCTTTGCGGCTCTGCGACCCCACACCCACCGCGAGGGCCAGCAGGTCTGCCAGCAGGTCTGCCCGGCTGTAAAATGGGCGCCGGCTGCACCGTGGCCAGAGCGGTGCCACCGTGTGCTGGCGCCGTGTGCACCCCGAGCCGTCCTGGGGCCACCGTCCCAGTGGGAGCTCACAGTCACCGAGCACCAATCAGACTGGGATCGCTTCCCGGCTTCAAGCCCTCCACGGGCCCCGTGACCTCACTGTCCTTCCCGCAGAGGCCGTGAGAGCTTTCCACCGCTGCTGTGACAGATCACCGTGACTCCAGGGCTGAGAATGACCCACACCCATGGTCTTACAGCCCCAGACCCAAGTTCAGCCCAGGCCTCCCGGCTGAGGTGTGCACAGGTTGGGGCTCCTTCTGGAGGCTCCGGGAAGAATCCAAGCCCTTGTCTGTTCTGGCTCCTGGGAGTGTTGCTTTCCTTGTCTGGGTGCAGAGGCCTGGGGTGGGGGGCATGGACTTGCCGCAGAAGCAGAGGAGATGAAGGAAGAAGGGCAGAATCGGGGCTCCTGGGGCTCCTGCCTCACCTCTCTCTGCAGGACTTGTCAGGTCCTCTGGAACCCCACTGAGTGGGTCTCCTAGGGCGGCCGGCCGCACTGGGTACCCCAGCTCGTGTGGTCTTGGGGCCCTTGCTTGTCCCTCAGAATGCCAATAGTGTCACCTCATGGCCACTAACCCAGGCGGGCTGCCTGCAGGGGTCGGCGACACGGCCTTTCACACCCGGGGCCGCCTGGCAGCCGCAGCTGCTTTAATTCAACCTTAATTCAGTTCGACTTTTTAAAAGATTTTTTAATTATCAATGACAGAGACAGCGAGAGGTGGGGCACAAGCAGGGGGAGCTGGCGAGGGGGAAGCAGGCTCCCCCCAAGCAGGGAGCCCGTGCAGGGCTCGATCCCAGGGCCCCGGGATCACGACCTGAGCCGAAGGCAGACGCCCAGCGATGGAGCCCCCCGCGCGCCCCCCTAAGTTAGATCTGAATTTTAATGGCGGTTCGGTTACGAGAAGGTCGAAGGATGTTTGGAATAACTTCGGCAAAGGAACGTCCTTTCCGGCGTTCCGGGACATCCCAGCAGGATTGGCGACTTCCAGCAAGAACTCAGCGGTGAGTGGAGACCGGCTGCTGCCGTGGGACGGAAGAGCTCGGCGGCTGGAGGGGCTCACCCTGCGGCTCCTCAGGTCCGTGACGCGCGGCAGTGGCACATTCTGGCTACACTGGATGACACAGGACGTACCGTTGAGTCCAGTTTGGCCTGGTTCCTGCAAAACGACATGCATGTCTCCTTCTGCTTTTACGGCCTGGGCTCCTCAGGCGCGGGGTCCGCGGGAGCCCAGCCCAGTCCCGGGGACGTCCCCGCGCCACCTGCTGGAAGCGTGTTGCCGGTGCGGGTTGGGCTGCGCTTTGGCTTGGGATGCGGCCGCAGGTTGGGAGTTCCGTGGGGGCTGGAGGCCTCTCCTCGAAACCCCGAAACCCCAAAAAGAATGCCCAGTAAGGAACAAGGCTGCTGTGCCGGGGACCAGCCAGCATGGAGGGGCCCCCGCCAACCCCTCCTTTGTGGCCCCTGCTGGCCCCCAGCTGGCCGAGTGCAGGGAGGTGGGGGGGCCACCCCGCTCCATTCTACCCTTGTGGGGTACTTCGGGGGAGGGGCTCATCCGTGCCCTGTGGGCCCTTGGGGAAGGGGCTGGGCTTGGCCTCATGTCCCTCCCATCAAGGCCACTTCCAGGGGCACCGTGACACCAGCATGACTCAGAGCCCAGGCCTCCAGGCTCAGGAAACAGCAGGTCATGTGGGGTCACCGTGGTTTCTCCGTGACCGTCACCAGGACCTGGAGTGGAAACATTCGATAAGCCATAAATCTTTCCCCGGGAAAGTCCCCGGTCTTTGTGGGGCTGCTGTACCATCAGACCTTTGGCTTCTGCCTCCATTTGCCAGTGGCCAGGCAGGGCGGATGGGGAGACTGAGGCACAGGACCTACTGTCCCACGCTGGGACAGGCTTCGAGGGAGTGGGCGGCAAGAGGACACAGGGGTGAGGGCTGTGCCCGTCCGGAGAGCAGCGGGACGCACTGGCGTGGGACATGGTGCCCGTGTCCCAGGTCCCCTGAGGGTGAGGTGCCCAGCCCTCCCGTGTCCCCCTGGAGGCCAGCCGGCCCGTGGAAGTGCCAGGAAGGCGCCGGCAGCGCTCCCGCAGCCCTGACTCTGGGTAAATGAGAAAGAAGGCGGCTTTCCACTCACGTTCCTAGAGCATCTCCTTCTGGAACGCGCGTCACATACCCCAACAGGCAGAGGCCCATCTCGTCCCCAAGCTCGCCACCCGGCTGTGCGCTGGCGCAGTTTCTGTCACCGTCGTGTTTCCCTTCCCGTGTCGCGCACTGGCCCCGACCGCGGGCTGAGACGCGCAGGCCAGCACCCAGAGCTGTGAGCAGGGCCGCGGCGAGCGCGTCCGGAGTCCTGCCCGCCTCCCGCAGGCCGAGCCTCCCACCCCGTCGGGCTCGGGAAACCATGAACCCGCACAAGTATGCAGGGGAGAGCCCAAGGCCCCTGGAGAGCCGGAGACGGGCTTCGGTCGCTGCTAGCGCTGACCCCGCTGCACCCACGCAGGCCCTCCTGGCCCGAGTCCACGCAGGAAACACAGCCTCGAGGCCTTGCCTTTAAAAAAAAGAAAGAAACATTTATTATTATTACTTTAATTTTTTAGAGGGGGAGGGGCAGAGGGAGAGAGAACCTCCAGCAGACTCCCCAGGAACACGGAGCCCGACACAAGGCTCGATCTCACGACCCTGAGATCAGGACCTGAGCCGGAACCAAGAGTCAGACGCTCAGGCAGACTGAGCCGCCCAGGCGCCCCTTCTAAAATCGGACCATGGGTTGGTCCCTTGTTTTAGTTTGTTGTCACCGTCAGGGACGCAGGGCTGTGTGAGTCTCCCGGCAGCAGACCAGGCTTGACGCTGGGGGCCGGCACCCTCCCTGCTGCGCAGACCGGCCCCGCGCCCTCTCTTCCTGCCCACCTGTGGGCTCCTGACCCAGGCCAGCCAAGCTGCCCGGCCTCTCGGGTGACGGTGCTCCTGGCTCAGAGGGCACGGCGTGGAGGTCTGGCCCTGGTGCCCCCCCACCCCCTTCTGACCCCTCCCCCCCCGCCCCCTCCCCCCCCCCCCCCAGCTCAGACCCCTCTCTGCTGGGGCTTACCACAGGGGACGCCTGCAACCCCCGCGGGCCGGGCGAGCCCTCCAGTTCCGGCATGAGCACTGTCTTCCCCCACGGGCTGAGGGAGAGTTGCAGGGAGGGCCGACAGCCAGGTCCGGCTGGTGTCACGGGCCCTTTCCAGGCCCGCTCATGTGACATGTGTCCAGGCTGCCGGGGGAGGAACTGGGAGGGCCCACTGCCCCACGTGGGCCACCGCTGAGGTCCAAGCATGAGGGGTGGGTGGCCCTGGATGGCTGGCCACGGAGTCGGCTGGGAACATCCCAGGAGCACCGCAGCCTCTTTGCCACTGTGGAGGGAAGGTCCCAGGCAGGCCCAGCCCTGGGGCCGGTGTCTCCCAGTAACTGGGTCTGACCGGGCTCCACCGAGACAGAGCAGTGCTCCCGGAGCGCTTTCCCGGCTGCCGAGCCAGGGCGCCCGTTGCCTGGCGGGTCGCACAGTGTCTCAGAGCGGGAGACGCCGATTCTAGCGGGCACTCTACCCAGCGAGTCGGGCCGCCCCGGCCCCACCGGCGCTCGGGTACTGTTCACACGGACGACTGCACTGCCCCATTTGATCCAGAGCTGGTGGACGTCCTGGGCAAGCGGAGGTCCGGTCCCAGCTGCACTAGTGATGATGTGAGTCTGACGGTCGTGGTGGGGCTGGCGTGCGGCCGCTCAGCGGGTTGGGCGCGAGCGGGGGCTCCGGGGCTGGTGTCCGGGGCGACCACGGCAGACCCACGTGTGTCCCGCCACTTGCAGCGGCCACACGGTCTCTGGGCCAGGGAAGCTGGCGGTGCATGCACATCCGTGCTGGAGGCCCCGGGGCTGTGGCCAGTCACGTCCCAAGCAGTGACGCCCAGTGCCGTCCTGACCCTTGGCCACTGACCTGTGTCCACAGCGCGCTTGGGCCCTATGCCAACACCTCACGTTCTGTCCCGGTTCCGCCTGTCCTGAACCAGCACCAGAACTTTCCCCAACCCTGCAGAGGTGCCTGCTCCTCCCAGTCTTGGTTTCCCCACCTTGCAAATGAGGCAGGTGGACGCTGACACCCCATTGTCTTTTAACGCTTGCTGTCCTGTCGTAGCGACACAGGGGCCCAGTGGCACAGAGAACCCAACAGAGCCACGCAGAGCACCAGTCGGGGGCCTTCCTGGGACCCTCCGCCCCGGCAGCCTGCATCTCTCTGGTTGTAGGGGGCAGGAGGTCTCGGATTTGTTGTGGCCCCCACGGCCCTGGCTACACCCCCTAGTAGAGACATGGGACCAGAGACTGAGGGACGCCAGGCACAGGGACCTGCCGTGCTCTTCTCTCTCGGCACGAGTCAGCGGGGACCCTGGACACACGGCCTCTCTGTGCCACTGAAAAGGAGCAGGTACCTGTGGACGACACGGCTGGGCTCTGGGAAGGCAGACGACACTCAGAAGGGAGGGAAAGCAGCCAGCCAGCTGTGGTGGGGCCGCCCAAAGCAGCTAAGGACACGGGGCAGGCTGGACAGCGCCCAGGGCTGGACCTCCCCTGTCTCCCTGTCACCCCCGTCTTCTCCCTTCTTTCCTGTTCCAGAAAGCGTTGTAGGGACGTGTGGCTGAGAAGGGAGCTGCCCTCGAAGGAAGGGGCTCATGTCCACGGGGGCAGCGCCCAGCTTCTCTGTGCTCCTGGCTCAGGGGCACACTGGTGGCCCAGCCTCAGGGCATGTTGAGAAAGGCTGCCCGGGCCGGCGTCCTGCTCTGGGCCCCTCTGGCTCCAGCGGCCCCAGGACCCTGGGGTATCTTCGCTGGTGTCTGCAGGTGTCCCGCAGGGAGCAGGTCAGCAAAGAGAGGGGCCCATAGCGCGGGCCCTGAGCGGAAGCCCGGAGGCGTCCGGCTGGCCGGGGGCCGCACCCTGCTGAGCTCAGCAGCCGTGGCTTCCCCCGAGTGCTGTGGACGGAAGGTGACCTTGCTCTGTAACCTTGGGAGCGCAGGGCTCACACGTGTCTGTGTTTGGCTAACTCCACTCACAAGACTGTCTACAAGCTCCAGCCACGTGGTGTGTTTCAGTCTTATTCTTTTTTTTTTTAAGATTTTATTTATTTATTTGACAGACAGAGATCACAAGTAGGCAGAGAGGCAGGCAGAGAGGGAGAGAGGAGGAAGCAGGCTCGCCGCCGAGCAGAGCCCGATGTGGGGCTCGATCCCGGGACCCTGAGATCATGACCTGAGCCAATGGCAGAGGCTTCACCCACTGAGCCTCCCAGGCACACCCAGCCTTTTAAAGCTGAATTATATTCCCTCGTGCGGACAGACCACACGGGTCCCTTCCTGCACTGATGTTCCCCTGGACCGCGTCTGCCCCTCGGCTCCGGGAACAGCTGTTGCACACACAGCCGGGGCGCGCGGACCACCCCTCCAGACCCTGTCCGTTCTTCTGGGGGTTACGCCCGTCAGTCCAGCGGCCGGGTCAGACAGGGACTCTGCACCTGACTCTGACTCTGCGAGGGACGGCCACCCGTTTCCCGGCGCCACCTGTCTCGTGCTGTCCTCCGGGAGGGTATGTCCGGTGCTGGCCGGCGCGGCCGGCTTCTTGCAGGTAACGCTCTGTTCTGAAGACGCGTGTGGTCCTCACACCCAGCTGAAGCCTGTTTATTGGCCTCGCCGTGCCGTGTGCCCTCGGACAGACACACAGCCTCTCCTCGTGCAGCCGCTCACGGGCGTGTGGGCTGCAGCTCACACTCCTTGCTTCTGCAGCGTTTTCGGGGCCGCACACGCTTCTCCCTTGAACGGACCACATGCGTAGACGGTTTCCAGCGCTAGCGGTGTCGTGACTACCGCACGCAAATCTTCACACAGGGACGTATGCAGTTGGGACGTATTTCCGTGAATTTGGCTGGGCTCTTGGCTCCTTGCCTCCAAGCACACCCCACTGCCCGTCTGCCCGCGCTCTGGAAGCGCCAACCACACTCCTTCCGGCGGGCATGGAGGCTCCTTTCCTGTTCTTTGGCCAGAACTGGTTTTATGATTTAAAGCATTACCTGCCAGTTTGACAGAGGATTAGCCAAGAGCCGTCGATGCTTTCACGGCGTCTCCGTTTCCAGTGAAGGGAAGCGCTGGTCGCCGGCTCCCTGGCAGCGGTGCGACTTGCGTGACACCTGTGCGGGTCTTTTGCGCATTTCCGGTGGCTGTGCTCGTCCTTCAGAACGTATTGCGTTACGAGATCACCATCAACCCTTTGTAGCACACAGTGAAACACTTTCTCCTGGTTTGCCGTTTGCTTTTAATTTGGGTCCATGGTATCTTTAACCATCAGCTGTTTTAAATTCTTACGTGGTCGATATGTCCGTCTTCTGTGGCGCTTGGGAAGGGCTCACCATCCCGGAGCAATAGCGCGGCTCAGCCACGTTCCTGCTATTTCCTCCGACGGGTGGGTCTGGGTACACAGTGATGTGAAGCTGCTAAGCTTTGGTTCAAATGCTTATGTCAGTAATCAGCGTAGTGACCGGAGTCGGCAGATGGAACGTAATTACGTGGTTAAAAATGGGTAGAGGCTAATTTTTCTACAGATCTTCATCAACCGCCCAGAGCAAACTTGTTTGGCCTCAGTCCGTGGGGTTGGAGAGAATGATTTTCCCCCAACTGCTGATTTCTCACGTCCTGGGCAGTGACCCCGGGGGCTGGGGTCCCTCACAGGGCCTCTGCCGACCACCACGTGTGCACACAAGGTCTCTGACGAAGGTAAGAAGAGACCAGGGCAGCATCCTCTTCCCCACGTGGCGTGTGGCTGCGGCTCCGGGGCTGCGGCTGGAGGTCCGCCCAGTGGGCCGGGGAGGGGCGGGTGCCCCAGAGGGTGGTGGGCCAGACCGAAGGCTGCCTCGCACCAGGCAAGGACGCCCCTGCTCACAGTGCTGGGCGGCGTGGAGAAGACCGGACTTGTGGGATTTCATACGTCAAGACTATTTTTGTTTCAAGAGTTGAAAATTGATGAACGCCGGAGCTGTCACGTGTCCTGTGGGAGGCCGGTCTCGCTCTTTGCCGGAGTCTCGAGCATCAGCAGCTTTCTGGAAAGCAGCCTTTATGTTCAGCGTTGGAGCCAATGCCTGAACTGTGGGCGGCGGCAGAGGGCCCAGCAGGCAGGGGACGGCGCGGGGACCCTGGTACCGGTGTCAGTCCCACTCCTGGTGTGCTCCGATCCTAAAAATTTTGGCCGATGGGGAATCTTGGCGCTTTATGATCCTTGGGCCGACGCTGAGGTGTCTTGGCTGGACCCTCACGACCACGAAGCCTCATGGTCCACGGGAACAGCCCCCGGCGGCTGGGACTCACCACCAGCAGCTCACTGTGCCCCAGTTTGCACTTACCGAGGGGCGGGGAGCCTCGTAGTGGCCCTTCCTAATGGACATCTCCGCCACAGAGCGGGTTCTCCTTTTGGCCCCCGAGGAAGGACAGCAGCTCTGCTCCCCGCACCGTGGGGGGGGGGGCGCTTCTGTCCTCGTCCACCAGCCAGTGAGGTATTGGCGGACGTGACCCAAGCGAAGGCCTGAATTGTGTGTAGGGGCCGGGTTTGCGTTCTCGTGCGTGTGCCGTCACCCCGACGTGGCCTGGCCGGAGCCCCCGCCGGTCCCGGGAGAGGAAGCCACGTGGGGGTAGAGCCCAGCCCGGCCCTGCCCCGCCAACCTCAGACTCAGGAGTGAGGAGGAAACGCTCCTTGCCTCCTGCCGCTGGGGCTGCTTGTCACGCAGCAGAGACTGACGGACACGGAGCCTGACAGCCGGGAGGTCTCACAGACTCAGGTGTCACCTTCCTCCTCTCTTCCCCTCCAGGGCAAAGCGCACTGACTGCTCTCACTCGCTCTCAGAAGCTGACCCCCGCGGCGGCCCAGTCCACATCCCTCGGGCAGGGCCACACTGCTTCCCGTGGGGAGCTCGCCCCTCCTGCCTCTGTCCGCCCCCCACCCCCACCCCCACCCCGTCCGTTCCCAGCCATGGTGTTCCTGGAAGAGCAGCGCAGCCACCGGTGAGCCTGCCGGCCAGCCCTGGGGCAGGAGCCGCGTCCAGGGCTACAGCCAGGGGGCTGCTGGCTCTGCCCGAGCTCTTCCTTCCAATGGGGCGGGAGAGGCCACGGTCCTCACAGCCCCTCACCCGGAGTTTCTGCCAACCCTGTGATCTTCCCCGGTGTCCTGAGCCACGAGGGGCAGGGGCCCAGGCTCTGGTCCACACAGGCCAGCAGCTCCTGGTACTGTCTGCCCGGTCCGGCCCCACGGCCGCTCAGCGGAGCAGCGAGCTGGGAAGGGCATGGGGGCCGAGCTCCTGCTTGCCTGGAGAGGCTGCCAGGCACCACCGGGCTGCAGGCAAGGAGGGGTGCCCTTCCCAGCTGGCTTCTTCCCCCTGCCCCCGGGGCTCCAGAACAACCCTCAGGAGACGCTGGGACCTCCCCTGCCTCCTCCTCCCTGCCTCCTCCCCTACCTTCTCCCCTACCTACCCCCACACCTCACCTCCTCCCCTACTCTTCTCTGCACAGCAGCCATGAATTTAAACCCATCTCTGTTGTGGCCAATGGCTCTCAGCCCCTGCCTAGTACGTCTGCCTAAAACCCGGCGTGCGGCCACCCATCCCTCGGGCCAGGCACCTGTATGCTTCCTGCTGTGGGGTTCTGTGGTTGTCTGGGCCACTCGCACCCACAACAAGGCGTCAGACCCACGTGCGGCTACACAGCCCTCAAGCCCCTCCCTTCCAGAGCACACGCATGGGCTGCCTTGTGTCTGCAAAACCGTCTCTTCTGTTCAGATACTGATTTATTTCTCTCCTTCCTTTTCTGACGATGCATTGAAATTTCAGAAGAGTTTTGGATCTACAGACACATTGCAAAGAGAGTGTGGGGGGTCACCACATGCCCCACACCAGCCGGCGGCTCCCGAAGGAACACGGGATGGGAACCGGCTTCAACACCGGGCCAGCACGTCCCCTGGGCTCCTCTCCGCTGGGATGCTCTCTCTCTCAGACTGTCCTTTTTGTGGTGACTGGACAGTTGGGAGGACAACTGGTCCAGTGTTTTGTAGAATGCCCCTCAATTCGGATTTGTCTGAGGCTTTTCTCACGGTGGGCTCTTCCCGTCTTCTCTGCTTCCCGATGCAGGTCACACGAGACCAGTGCCGCACCACCCCAGCCCACTGCGTCAGCCTGAACACGGGCCGGCCTCCTTCAGTGGCAGGTGACAGAAGACACAACCTGGAAGTTCAGAGCATGTTTGTTTCAGGTATGGCTTGATCAAGGCTTTAAAAGGTATTGCTAAGATGAGATTTCTCTTCTCTGTGCCTCACCTGCACTGGCTCTGTCCTCATGAGTCCGCCTCACCGACACAGACACGGCCCCCAAATCCCACCTCCTGGAAGCGACTCATACTGATCTTCCCAGGGACGCACGCTCCAGTGTGGACGGCAGCCGACAGGCCGTGCCGGGATGCATGGGCTAGGAGAGAGCAGCCGTAGGCGCCCCAGGCAAGAGCAGCCCACCGCCGCAGGAAGAGGGGCCTGGGTCCCCCATGAATGTCTTCTGAGACAGAGAAGAGACCCTGACCGACACAGGCCCTGGAGCCCCGTGGAGGGGTATCAGCTCGGCAGCGCGCCCTCAGCCCCGGCTCCGATCCTTACTCAGTGTGAGATGCGGTGTCGACGCCCCACGATGATACTGCGGGTGAGTGACCATGGGGCAATGAGGCCACCGTTGCCTGGGTTGGGAGCAGCCCCCGCACGTGGGGCCGAGTGCCACGGAGCCACGAAGAGGCGTCTGCAGTATGAGCAAAGTCGTTTTGGGGCACAGTGTAGACGAGGCCCGTGTCGTCCATCAGGAGCTTGTCTCGGGAGGCGACAGTCTGCTCGTTCCCTCGAACGGGATTTATGGTGGAACTCCATTTTTATGAAGACCTGAATGACCATGGCCTGCGACGGACACAGTGGCCCTCACCGTCTTCAGCGGGAGGGGGGCTGGGCCTCGGGCGGGCACGCCGCGCGGAGGGTCTGCTCCCGTGGTGATGCGGACAGGAGGGTCCCGGGGCCAAAGCCCGCAGCGCCTTTGCTGGGGTGATGGTCCCCTGTGATAGGGGACATGCAAGGGTGCTGGAGGCCTTTGACCCCCGCAGCTGTCGCCAACCCAGGTATCCGCCCTCGGGCCCCACCCCTCCTGGGGGCTCCAAATTCTCAGAGAGCCGGAGCTGGTGGCCCACTTGGGTACAGTGCCCTTCCGTGGGCGGGCCTGGGGAGCAGCACCCCAGGACGGAGCCCTGAGCACGGAGAGGAAGCAGAGGTGTGGGGCTGCGAGCAGCGGTGTGGGGCTGCGAGGGAACCGCAGCGGATACAAAGCCTCGGCCCAGCTCTTCCCGGCTCAGGGTCCACAGGACGCTCCCGGGGAGCAGGCAGAGCCAGGCCTCGACGGCCACCCCCTTGCTGTGGCGGGAGGGCTGGCCGTCTGTCGCTTGCGGGCTGTCCCCAGCTCAGTCTCACGCTCCGGCTCTCTCTGACTGAGCTGTGTGTTCCCCTGCCCGTGGCCGTCAGGTCACGTCCTCCCCTGGTGGGGCCGTTGTCCGGTCGAAGAAGGGGCGTCACCTGGCGGCGCCGTGAGCCTCACTGAGGAAACCAGGACACAGGGCTGCTTGCAGGGGTGCGAGCAGGAGCCTCCGAGAGGCGAGGTGGGCGCCTGCCTGCCACTCCCCAAAGGGGCAGCACTGAAATTTCCCTGGGACGCTGGACCCCATTACTGACCAGGCCATAGCGCGGCCTCAGAGAGGCACGTGTGCTCGATCCGCGAGGGCTGCTGGGGCCCGGCCGGCGCTCACTCCACTCACTGACACTCAGACCCGCAGGCCCGCTGGCCATGAGGGCCGGAGCCGCCCCACGCCCCATGAGGACGGGGACCGGGACTGGCCTGCGGAACAGCCTTCCTGCCCTGCCCCGACGGCCCGAGCCCACCGCAGCAGCGAACACCCGGCTGCCCCCAGAGAGGCGGAAACGCAGAGGAACCTGGGGGGTGGAACCCCAAAGGGGTCCCAGGCGGGGCCTGAGGCGGGCAGTGGGTGTCAGGAGCGGAGGGTCCTGGCAGCTCCGCGGAGGGTCCTGGCAGCTCCGCGGAGGGTCCTGGCAGCCCTGTCTTCCCTCTCCGGGCCCGCCCCCTCAGCCTCTGCCCGTCCAGCCTCACCACTCCCCTGCCGCTTGACCCCCAGCTCAGCACCCCGGGCCCCTCCCCAAACACTTACCTTCTGCAGACAGGGCTGTGCCGCGGAGCCTGGAGCTGGCTGCCCTGGTCTGTGTCCCGCAGGAGGCGCTGTCCTGCAGCGGGTTTGGCTCTGAGACAAGGTCAGGTGTGCAGAAGCCTGCTGAGGGGGAGCAAGGGGGAGGGGCTCCTGCCGGCCGGAGGGGCACAGGGGGCGTGACCAGGTGGTGCAGGAGCGCCCCGGATGTCCCGCACCCTGCCTGTCCGGAACCCTTCCAGCCGGTATCACGAAGGACGCAGGCCCACAGGCTTTCCTCCTCCCTGACCAGCCGCTGCCTCTGCTCCCTACAGCGCGGTGGGGAGGGTGTGAGGGCCGGCCCTCGGAGCCCAGCCTGCGCTGAGACCCTGCCCCCAGGCCCCTCCTCACCCTCCCTCACCTAGGGGCTGGCAGGGAGGGGCTCTTGCCCGTGGGAGAGGCACCGTGCTGCCCTGAGGGGGGGTGCGGGGCTGACTGGGATGCCTTTGCCTGCGGAGATCCAGGTGGGCAGGTATCCCAGAGACAGGAGGGGGAGCCGCGAGAGGGGGCCCTGGAGCCCCGGTCTGGCTGGGGGGCTGCTCCGAGAGCCGGGAGGGGGCAGGCTGGGGCGGGGGATGAGGGCTGCCCCGGCGACCGCTAGCGTCGCTAGTGGACAGGTCAGTAGGAGCTGGATGTTCGGGTGTTGAGTCAGAGGCAGGAGCGACTGGGAGAACCGGGGACAGAAGCTGGCCCCTGCGGATGCGGAGTGACAGGGTTGCAGCAGCAGAGAGGGCCCGCCCTGTCCCCAAGGGGAGCTCTCTCTCCTGCTGATCTGCTCTTACTCTAGGCTCTTTGGGGGATATGCCCAGGTGCCTTCTGACCTCATCGTTCTTCCCAAACAAGGGACACCAGATCTGGAGGGACCCAAGCGTGTGGGCCGGACTGCAGCCGCAGGTGGCGAGGGTTGGGTCTGGGGCCCTCAGCCCCCTGCAGCCCCCCACCTCTCAGCTCCTGTGGGTGGGTCCTGAGAGGCTCCCCCCGGTTAGTGGGTGTCCCACGGAGCAGGCAGGGAGGAGCCCGGGTTCGTGGCCACCTGGGTTTGGCCAGATGGCCCACACGCCAGCACGTACCCTCCTTCCCAGCCCTCTGTGCCACTGAGCAGGGCGGGGGGCGGGGGGCGACAGGGGCCCCGGAACGTGTGCTACACCCCCTCCCAGCCTGGCTGGCCAGGGGACGGCCATCGTGCGTCTCAGCCCAAGCCTCGCCTGGTGCTGGCGTCCGGGACATGTTTTAGCCAAAAGAGCTGTCGTGAGACTTGGGTCTTGTGTCTCCGTTCCTGCCCCGTGCTGAAGGGCCGGGCGCATGAGAAGCCTCTGCTCCTGTCTCCTCCTATCCACTGAGTCAGCCAGACTGACCCTCTCCCCCAGGCTCAGTGCTCACCAGCTCTGCCGTCAGCGATCTGTCCCCAGAGCTGGGGTGCGGCGCCAAGGAAACCTGGTCCCACACGGGCTCTGCTGCACCAAGCGGTGGGAGCGGCTCCGAGAATGCCAGGCGGGGCCTCTGCGTGGTGGGGAACATGGTCCTGAGGCCCCAGCTCTGCCCCTCCTGTCCCCACGGCTGCCGGTCGACTGGCGGCGGCTCCAGCTACTGCCTGTGTCTGAGGAGCTCGGTCCGACTTGGATGCAGAAAAGGAAGATGCTGTGTCCCCACAACGATGACATTCTCTTCCGCCTGACCCGGCCACAGCCGCCCCTGCCAGACGCAGGACAGCTCCGACCGGCACCCCAGAAAAGAGCCCCCCACAGAGTCCTCACCACCTGCCTGGGCTATAGGCTCAGCCGGGCCCGGGACCCGGCACCCAGCACGGGCACACGCCCCCTCGGGGCTCATGGCGATCTCACCACCAAGCCTCGCCCTCAGGAAACCCTTGAGGCCCTGGTGCGGACTGGGCCCTGGCCCATCCCTCCACTAATCATGGCTAAAATCTGGACAAGATGCAAACAGCGCCTGCTGCTGAGGACACACCGACACAGAGGAACAACCTGAAAGGCGTTTCGGGGTCTTTCCTGCAGTTCTGCCCAGGCGGCAAGCCCCGGCCTCAAACCGGCCCTTCCGCACAGAAGACTAGACGCGAAGAGACACCGGGAAGGGAGGGAGCCGGACAAGAGGGTCTCCTCGTTGTGAGCAAGGCCCTGCGCACACCTCAGAACGGCCCTACAGGGCACACGTGAAGCCCGGTCCACGGAAGGCGAGTCGGGCCCGTGCGCGGCACAGCGTCTCCGAGGATGGAGGCAGGACCCGGAGTCTGTACCGCACCGCGTCCCAGGACATAAACAGAATCACTCCCCAGAAACCAGGGGAAAGGACCCACCCTCTGGAGGAGGACGAGGGCCAAGCAGCCGTGGACCCACGGCTCGCAGAGGGCGTCCTAACGATGTTTGTGAGACCGTGCCCCGTCTCTCTTACAGAAAGGACAGAACAGGATTTGAAATGAATGTAAGAATTCTCAGCAGAGACGTAGGAAATAGAAGAAATGAACAAATATTTCCGAATCCCCAAATACAGTATCTGAGATTAAAAAAAAAACCTCACTGTTGGACTCAGAGCAGACCAGAGATGCAGGAGCAAGTCCGTGAACTTGAAGGTGAAGGGAATGCGACCGAGGCTCGGGGGTGGGGACGGCGGCGGAGCCCGGGCACACGCGGAGTCCCGGGAGGAGAGGAGAACGGTGGGCAAGTGTTTGAAGGAAAAGCCACAGAAACGCCCTCCATTTGGTGAGAGAAATAAATGCAAACATTCAGGAAGCTCAGAGAATCCCAGAGAGGATGAACTTAAAGAAAACCACACAGAAACATGATTCTATGCCCCGGCTGGCTGGGTCGGTTACGCATCCGACTCGGTCTCCGCTCAGGCCTTGATCTCAGGGTCGTGAGTTCGAGCCCCGCCTCGGGCTCTGCACTGGGTGTGGCGCCCACTTGAGAAAAAACCCAAAAAGCGGAGACTGATGCAATAGACGTAAGGAAGCCAATCCCGGGACGCTCCAGCCACGAGAGACACACGTTACATACCGACACCGGCAGATCAAGTCATCCGAAGGGACACGATATTCAGTTCAACCATTCTCCCCCTCTCACGTTCACTCTCAAATAAATAAAATCTTTTTTTAAAAATGTAGGCTGCTTTTTACTGAGTTTCGAGAACTTCATACGCTCCGAATTCAAGTTCTTTGTCGGGTAAGAGGACGCGCAGGTGTTCCTCCCAGTCTGCAGCTCCTGTCTTCGTTCGACCTCTGACCTGCCCCAGAAAGAGCTGACGTTCCTAACGTCCATGAAATTCAATTTACAAACTGTGTTTTTTTTTTAATGGGTCAATGCTTATATGTGTCAGATCGAAGATCTTTGACTAATGCAAGGCCACAAGAATTCCCTTTCCTATCATCTGGAAGTTTTATGCTTGCCGATTTTCGATTTAGGTCTCTGAGCCATTTTGAATTAACTTTTGAATATGCTGCAATGCATGGCCCATTCTTTCTGTCTTTTTTGGCACATAATAACCAACGGTTCCAGCACCGTTTGTTAAAAAGACTGCCTTTCCCCCATCGTATTATCTTTGAACCTTCACCGAAGTAAGTCGACTCTATGTGTGGCCTAATTCTGGCGTCTCTATTTTGTTCTATGCGTCTATCAGGCCGTAATCGGTGTGAATCTGCCACTTGGCTCTTCTTTTGGTGAGCCTAGCTCCTTCTCCTCTCCCCGTAAGTCTTTTTTTTTTTTTTTTAAGATTTTATTTATTTATTTGACAGAGAGAGATCACAAGTAGGCAGAGAGGCAGGCAGAGAGAGAGGAGGAAGCAGGCCTGCTTATCTGCCGAGTAGAGAGCCTGATGCGGGACTCGATCCCAGGACCCTGAGATCATGACCTGAGCCGAAGGCAGCGGCTTAACCCACTGAGGCACCCAGGCACCCTCCCTGTAAGTCTTTAAAAAAAAAAAAATAGGTTTTCCAACTGCTACAGAACATTCTGCTGTTTTTTCTTCTGTTTGGATTTGCGCTGGCTCTGTGGGCCAGTTTGGGGGAAGGCACACGTAAGCAATCCGTGAACACGGTTCGCCTCTGCGTTTGTGTGCGTCGTAGCTGAGTTCTGCAGTCAGGGTTTTGTGGGCTTCAGCTGACCACACGTACGCTCATTTCACTAGATTTCTAAGGATTTCGTAGGTATTCGGTGCCATCAGAGATGGAACTGTTTTTAATCACAGTTTGCAGGGGTTCGCCGCTGGTAACAAACATAGAACTGATTTTCGTGTAGTGATTCTGTATCTGAGGAACTTGCAAAACTCACTTATTTCTTCCTGCAGCGTTTTGTCAGTTCTCTGGGGCTGTCTCCGCAGACCGGCGTCATCGTGGGGTAGAGACGGCTCTGCGGGTCTCTCCTGCCGGTAGGTCGTACACCAGCTTGTTCGTTGTCTTATTACGCTGTCCAGGCCTTTCACCATCAGATGAGGTTGGGTGTGGGTTTCTTGTTTGTCATTATTATTTTGCAGACGCCCGGCACCCTGTGGAGGAGTCCCCTTCTATTCTGAGTGTGTTGAGGGCTTTCTTCATGAGCAGACGTCAAGTATTTTCCAATCCTCTTACAACGTGGGAGATGTTCTCACGGCTCCTGCTCTCTGAACTGTCCATGTGGTGACGGCAGGACTCGATACCGCACGAGCCGCACGTCGTCGGGTTAACTCCGCTGGGTCAGGAGAGCGTTTATTTTTCTTCTTGCCGGATTCGGTTTCCCGGTATTTGTTGAATGATTTTGTATCTGTAATGCACTGAATGTTTATGTCCTCCACCCCGAAGCCTCTCAGAATTCAGACGCTGAAACCCTAACTCCAGCGTGACGGTGTGCGGAGGCAGAAGTGATTGGGGGTGGATGGAGCCAGGAGGATGGGGCCGTCCTGGGGGGATTCCAGGCCCTATGGGATGAGTCAACCTGTCCACGGGCACGTCATGGACATCATCAGAGGAGAGTGACAGGATGTGGTCTGCAAAGCCAGAGAAGGCCCTCGCCCAGAGCCAGATGGCCCTGGCACCCTGATCTGAGTTCCAGCTTCCGGAAGCCCGACAGGACGGGTTTCTGTTGCCGAAGCAGCCGGTCTACCGGACGGTTAGGGCCGCCTGAGCTGGCCCGATGCTCACGCGGCCCGGCCTTCCCTTCCGCCTGCCCGGGGACACCCTGCACTGTCTCTCCAGCGCCCACAGCTGGTCAGAGCGAGGCGGACACAGCCAGGGCCCCCAGTGGCTGTCTGGGCATGCGGTCATGTGCTTCAGAACCACCCCCAGATCAGCCCGACGGGGGGGCGGGCGGGGAGGGACGCTCAGAGCTCGATGATGAAGCTGGCCCAGGTGGCCGCCGGCCCTGTCTCCCCTCCTGGCTCTCAAAGGCTTAAGGTCATTGCCTTCCCGAGATGACTTCAGGGAGCTCATCTCTGCCAGATCTGAGTGCCGGGAGCCAGCACGGGCCGGGCGCCAGGCCCACCGTGTGTTGTCCTCATGCCCCCCCAGCCTGTAGGGACCTCTGTGTCCTCGCCTGAGCAAGGGGCCTGCCCTGTGGCCGCCGTGAGGATGGCCCAGGGTAGGTGCCCAGGGAGGCCCTCCTCGGCCCCACCGCGGGCATTGGCAAGGCCCCGGCCCGTGCCGTCCCCACAGAGCCCCTCTGTAGGTGAGCCGGTGCCGATGGCCGCGGGCAGGTGTCAGGGAGGCGTGGAGAAGCCGGGCGACACTGTTCACGCTCTTGTCTCTCCTCAGTCCACCAGCTGCCCCGCACCTGTGCCATCTGTCTCCGGGCCTCCCCAGGTGAAGAGGAGAGACGGAGCCCCGCCTCCCTCGCGCCAGCCCCGCCCAGCCTGGGAAGGCCTGGCCCCGCCTGGGGCTCTCTCGGAGGCTGGGACTGGCTCCCGGGCACCGCTAAGAGCTGGCGTAGGAAAGGCCGGTTCAGCGCGGACTATACTGTGCCTGTCACCGGCGCTTCGGCCCTTTGCCAACCTTTGCTTCACAGGCACCAGCAGACGCCTTTGTGGCCGAGGCCCACGTGCCGGCTGGTTTCAAGCCCTCGCTGTCTGCTGGACGTCAGGGTGAGGGATGGGTTGAGTCATTGTCCCAGGATGAGCGGGTCGGGACCTGAGCCTCCCACCCAGGGAGGCCCCAGGTGCTGCCTCGGACACGGACGTCCCCAGCCTCTCCTCCTGCTGGGTTTTTGACTGATGGTGAGTATCAGGCTGGGGAGGGGGCACGGTCATCCCCGTGCGGGCAGAGCGGTCTTCGGAGGGTCTGGACACTAATAAGCCCAAACAGAAGGCAGAGAGGTGACTCTGAGGGAAGGCGTGGGGCCTCCCGCTCTGGCCGGCGCCCTCTCAGGCCTCCCCCTGCACACAGGCAGGCAGGGGACTCTCCGGCCGAGCAGCAGGCTGGAGGCGGTTCTGGGCATCCGTCCGAGTGTGCGGTGCCGTCCGGTCACCTGCTTCTCGCCGGTTCTCACAGTTTGTCCCACGAATCCCCGACGATCCTGTCCACAGCCCCCGCCCCAGGCCTTCCCAGGGGGCTCTGGACGGCAGCCCTGGCATCCGCTCGCACCACGGCCCCTTGCTGGGTCCTCCTCTCAGATGACCTAGAAGCCCTGACCGGCTCCCCCTCTGCGGTCCTCACCAGGCTGGACCCACTGAACAGAACTCGGGAAGGTTGTCTCGCTACCCCTGGTGCCCTCCCCCGCCTTCCCCAGACTGACGCAGTGGGTCGGCAAGGGGACAGCCGGTGATTTAATACGCAGGCCAGGGAGGAACCTTCGAGTCAGTGGTTCTCAAACCAGGGTCCCAGACCGGCCACGTCACAGAAATGCGTGTTCTCAGTGCCCCGGACCCGCCGAGCTCTGGCTTTGACCAGCCCTCTGGACGCACCCGCCAGGAGTGAGAACCGCTGCCCCGTCCACCCCTTCCCTCTCCGGGCCAGCGGGGCTGCAGGGGCCAGCCGGGCCTCGGCAGACTCAGGGTCCTGGGGGTCCCAGGCTGCACTCATCCGTACAGCCCACATCCTGCAGGCGGGAGGCGCCCGGTGGTCCTGTTGTCCTCGTTCCCTTGCGCCCATCAGGGCTGGGGCCGTGCTGAAGGCGCTGCCTCGGAAGACAGCCATGTTAGCAGACTGGCTGGGAGGAGGGGGGTGCAGGGGTGCAGGCGGGGGTGCGGGAGTGCGAGGGTGCGGGGGTGCAGGCAGGGGTGCGGGGGGGCAGGGGTGCGGGGGTGCAGGCAGGGGTGCGGGGGTGCGGGGGTGCATGCAGGGGTGCGGGGGGGCGGGGCATGCTGGAGGCTTCAGACCGCCGCTCGCCCACCGCTGCACACAGACCAGCGACGCACTCCTCACCTTCTCACGACAAGGGGCTCTGTAGGTTTGGGGTCCCCTGGTGGGAAGGGGAGTTTGGAAGCCGCAGGAGTCCGAGCTTCTCGCGCGTGGACGAGAGACGGGACTCTGGACCCCCCGCCCACCACCAGGTTGGCACACTGGGTCACGCCAGGGGCTCGTGGGGGAGAGCACTGGCCACAGGCGGAGGTCCCGTCGGATGCTGCAGTTGGAGACCCGAGCCTCAGTTTCCCTTGCCGACAGCGGGACGCGGCCAGGGAGATGGTGCAGGAATGAGCGGCGGGGCCACCGTGAGTGACGCACAAGCTGGCTGCCAGCTCCAACCAGGCGGCTGAGCACCGCTGTCCCCGACCCCTGTGCCAAGCCGTGACGTCTTGCTGACCTCACCCTTATCCCCGCAAGGCTCTCCTCCCACCCCTACCCCGGCCCCCCTTCTTCTCGCAGGTCATAGTTGTCCGAGGCCACAGGCCTCAGCCCCTCCTCCCCACCCACACCTCAAAGATCACCCATTGATGACCCCAAATTCACACCAAGGTTCCAGAACTTTCCCTGAGCTTGTCGGAGCACTCGGTCACCTGCTCAGCCCCATGAAGGCCCAGCAGGCTGCCCAGGCTCTGTGAGACGAGGCAGCACTGTCCACAGCTGCCCCCAGGCTCACGTCGCCCCAGGCTCTGCCACTGGCGCCTCAGAGTCTGGGTGTCCCCCACAGAGACTCCTCCCCCGCGACCACCCACTTAGCAGCCCCTGGCCTCACCTTCAAAATAAATCTGAGGGGCGCCTGGGTGGCTCAGTGGGTTAAGCCGCTGCCTTCGGCTCGGGTCATGATCTCAGGGTCCTGGGATTGAGTCCCGCATCGGGCTCTCTGCTCAGTGGGGAGCCTGCTTCCTCCTCTCTCTCTCTCTCTCTCTCTCTCTGCCTGCCTCTCTGCCTACTTGTGATCTCTCTCTGTCAAATAAATAAATAAAATCTTTAAAAATAAATAAATAAATCTGAAATTCGCCTTCTTGTGCCACCGCATGACCCAAGGGATCAGCTTGAAACCCAGCCTCCCCCCTGCCCTCAGGCGCCACACACCCACGCCCCTTCCCAGAGCAAACCAAAGGGGTCTCACGAGCACGGGGATCAGGTCCAGCCTCCCGGCCTCCCCCTGCACTCAGAATAAGCCCCGGCTCCATAGTGGGACCCAAGAGGCCCCTGAGAGTGACCGCTGGCCCCGTCAGCCTGGGCCCTGGCCAGGAGGGCCTCCCTTCAGGGCATGGACCATCCATCCCGTCCCAACACCCACCCCAGGGCCTTTGCACCTGCTGCTCCTGTCTCTGCAATGTTTTCCCCCACAAGGCTGTGTAGCTGCTCCTTCCCTTGGCGCAGGCACCAGTTCAGATAGTTCTTCCTTGGAGCAGTCTTCCTTGACCGTCCGGCCCATCCCGTCTGCTCCCGAGACACCTGACCGTCCCTCAGCTGCTCATTGACACGACGGCCCCCTGACCTCTCCTCTAGGTGGTGACCTGTGGAGGCAGCAAGCTCCTCGGGCTTGTTCACTGAGCCCTGCTGCACACCATGCTTCAGAGAGACCTGCTGGCACACACCGTGGACGGAGGGAGCAGGATCAGAACCTGGCCTGGGGGAGTTCGTGGCCCTACCTATCTCGGGCACAAGGGGGGCTGGCTCCCGGCTGCCTGTGGGGCCTCTCCGCCACGCTCCCTGCACAACACAGACCGGGCTGCGGCTGCGGGGTCCACGCCTGGCCTGTGAAGGCTCCGGGCAGCTGCTGGGGCTGACAAGGCAGGGCAGGGCCCCCCAGGAAAGGGGCTGGAGCAGGGGTCCCGGGCTGGCCCAGCTGCACCCAAGCCCGGCCCCAGAAGCCCCTCCCAGGCAGGGGTGGCGAGCCCGCAGACAGAGCTACTGGCCTGGTGACCCCCGTGCCTGGGGGTGTGGCAGCTCCCAAGGGGCGGGGCTCCCCGTGGGGCCAGGATCCTGGCTGTGGCCTCAGAGGAACGAAGCCAAATCCCAAGAGGCTTAGCCTGGGAGCTCTGCGGGGGCTCTCTCGGCCTCAGTTTCCCCGGCTCTAAAGCAATCACAGCTTGCGGGGGTGCACGGAGCAGGTGCTCCCCTCCCGTCGGAGTCCCGCCTGCCCTTCGTGGGCCACCGGAGCCCGCCCTGCCTGCTTCCTGTCTGGGTCAGGCTGCTGAATTATTCAGCCGGCGCGGGGCAGGCCCTGGCAGGACGGGCAGGGGGAGCGGCTCCTGGACCGCATCCCGACCCTCCAAGGCTCTGACTCATCTCTGGCTCCAGCCGTTCTGTTAATGGAACCACAGTCCGGGCCGCCTCCGACAGCCCCACGGCCCGGCCCCGCCGCCAGGCCGCCCCTCCCTCCCCGAGGCCGCCCCTCCCGGCTCCCTGCTTGCAGGCTGGCTTTTGGGAGCGAGGGCCACACGCACTGGCCCACGAGATCAGACGTGGTGTTTGTAAACCCGGGCTCCAGCCAGCCACTGTGCTGACCCCCGATCGCTACCGTCCCCGAAGCAAGGGATGAAGACGTCCTGCGAGACGCCGGTG
Source organism: Mustela nivalis (assembly GCF_964662115.1). Lineage (NCBI taxonomy): Eukaryota > Metazoa > Chordata > Mammalia > Carnivora > Mustelidae > Mustela > Mustela nivalis. The sequence continues at coordinate 142,372,002 of NC_139027.1, read as the reverse complement.
GCCGGGCTGCCGACGGCCTCGCTCGTTTCCTCACAGAGTATTTCCCAGGGGCGTGGAAAGGGCTGTCGCAGGATTGCTCTGGGGCGTGTGCGTGTGTGTGAGTGTGCGTGCACACATGTGTGGGGTGCGTGTGCCCGTGTGAGTGTGAGCGTGCCTTGTGAGTGTGCGTGTCACACTGTAACACTTGCACACGTGGGGTCCATTGCCCTCTGACTCCCCGTGTGTGCACGTGGGTGCAAAGGCCCTGACCGAGTGGGAGTCGGGGTCCGGGTCCCCTGCGCCGCAGGCCCGTCAGCCTTGGTGCTCCCAGACTCGGTTTAGGACTTCTCTGCACTTGTCGTTCCTGCTGGTTTACTGCAGAATCCCCACGACCAGTGTTTCTGGGTCCCTGTAAACCGTCGGCACCAGGTCTGCCGAGAGAAGGGTCCTGGTGCACCCTCAGGCCCCTGCCAGGACAGTCCCGGTCCCTTCTGCAAGGAGAGGGTCTGTGTGCCGAGAGGGCCAGGAGTTCCCAGCTCGAGGCCCTCAGGACAGGGCCTGTCCCGGGATGGGCAGCGTCCCTGGGGTGCGGGGAAGGACTCCCTCCTTCCTTGGGCCTCAGGCTGCCAGGAAGGCCAGGTGAGGGGACTCTGGGCAGACGTGGAACAGCCCCTGAGGGTCTAGTGCAGGGGTCGGGACCGCAGTGTGCCCAGAGGGAGAGTCCCGCTTCAGGGTCTGCCATCCCGGGCCCTCGTCACCCCCAGCCTACCCGCCGCTGCTCCCAGGGAGTCTCCGAGCTCAGCTGCTGCCCGGACTGCTGCTGTTTCATAGAAGCACACTCATCTGGCTGTCCTCAGGGAGCAGAAAGCTCTTCAGGGAAAGCTCCCTTCCGGCCAGGGAGTCAGAGTTCCTTGAACAGAGCAGCTAAGAGGGGGACAAAGGTCAGGAGGAGGGGCCTGCTGGCCTCCCCAGGGCCTCAAGCTGCAAAAGCAGGAGCGCAGGCTCCAGGAGGAAGACCGCGGGTGCAGACGGGGTAATGGGTGAGTCCCGGACGGGGTCCCCAACCCCGTGCCATAGGGAGGGGCAGGTGCTGCCCAGGGTCCGAGTTCCAGCCGTGTCCACACCCAACCAGCCAGCCCAGGCATTGGGTCCTAAGTGGCAAAACCTCCCTCGGACGGGCCCCCAGGCTGGCGCACTTGGGGCCCCACCAGCTCTGTTGCCCTGGGCTCAGGTGGGCATCAGAGCTCCCTACAGCCCACCCATTAGCACCAGGGCTCCCGTTCCCAGCACGGATGGTAGATGTCAACCATCAGACCCGCGCAGCACCCCACCCCGTGCAGCCGGCCCCCCGGAGGCAGGTCCCTTTAAGGCCAGGTGCTGATGGAGGGGCCCGACTCAAACCCCATGGGTCCCACCCTGCACGCGGGATCACGTCCCCTTGGTCTCTCTCTCCGTCTGTGATATAGGGATGTCAGGGGGAGCCTGTCCCGCCGTGTGTGCTGGGATAGAGTGAGGGGCGTGGGGTGCTGAGGAAGGGCCCACAATACCCAGCCGTTGTCTCTGCAGAAACCACGCCCCTCTGCCTGCTCCGTCCCCCAGATGCTTTCTCCAAGCTCAGTAGACCAGGGCCCCCACCTCAGGCTCCTGACATCGTGAGCCCCCTGTGCTGGACCCAGAGGCAGGTTCGAACCCCAGCTCCGTCTCCCACACGGCTCGACCTCTCCGGGCCTCCAGCTCCGTCTGCGGCTTGGGGACGCCAGCCCCACCCAGCTGGAGCCACAGCGACGATGCAGGGAGCTGACCACGGGCACAGGCTAAGTCCGAGGTCACCTTTCCACCAGCAGAGCCCGACTCCCAGCTGTGTGTGGGGAAGGCGATGTGCAGACTCCCAGCCCCCGAGAGCCAGGCTGAGCCGCCAGCCAAAGCAGCGGCAGCAGAACGGGCTTCAGGAGACCAAGAGGCGGCCGTTCAGCCCGGAGAGCATCCCAGAGGTGACCTTGAGCCTGACATTGAAAAACCAGTCAATTTCGATAAGCAGAGTGGAGGGTGTTGGGGACAGGGAGGGCATGGCAGGAGGCAGGGAGACACGCACAAGCAGCAGCCCCCTTGGTCCAAACTCTCTTCCCCAAAACATAGGTGCCGGGGGGAGCCCAAGCCCCCGCCCACCTGCGTGGCAGAAGCCATCCTCTGCCCCAGTCCCTCCCCCAAGCACAGCACACTGACCCCTGGGGACCCACTTCTCTCCTGCTAGTGGTGATGGGACCCAGGCCCCCTGAGACACAGAGGCATGCCAGGAAGGGCTAGTGTTCGAGCTGCCTGGGGGCCGCACGGTGCCCCCCTCCACGGGAGCGCGACCTGTGAGAGCCTTCCTCCCCCGGCTCCCGTGAGCCCCCGGGCCCCGGCTGCCTGTCAACCCCACGCGGCTCACGGGAGCTGAGCGTCCCCAATAAGAGGCCTCGGAATATGGATGAGATTTGGTCATTCTTACAGGTAAGCCCGACTCAAAGCCCCGGCAGATTTGTGGGAAGTTGGTTATTCAGGCCCGAAACGGGAGAGTAAATCTCGCCTCGCACGAGTCACGGCCTGCGGAGCCCTTACCCTCAGCGGCTACGGCACGTTCTGCCGGCGGCCCGGCGGCCCCAGACTCTGCCGTCGGTCGGATTTACGAACCCCAGCCCGGCCGGCCGGCCACCACCCTGGGGCGAGCAGCGCTCGGGGATGAACGCGGCCCCCGGAGTGCGGAGCCGGCGGCCGCTCCTCCAGGGTCAGGAAGCGGCCGGGGCTGGAGGGGCAGCGCGGACGTCCCCTTGGCCCACCCTGGACACCAGCTCAGGCCCAGAACCTTTGGCGGGAGAACGTCTGAGGCCGTGAGTGGAACTTGCTGGGGCAGGCTGAGACCGCTGGCGAGCCACGCCTCCAGGACACACCCCAGCCGAGATGGGTGGGGGTCGTGGTCAAATAGCGAGCGTCCCCCTGGGGGCCAGCTCCAGGTGCGCCCACCACCATCAGAGGGACCCCACAGGACCTCTCACGACAGGCTTCCCTCCCCTCCCCGTCCCTGCTCCTCCCCACACCTGCTGGCATCACCTCCACACCAACTAGGAGCCCCACACCTCTGACCCAGGCTCTGACCCAGGCACCCCAGTCAAAGACACCAGTGCACCCCACTTAGACAACCTAGATGCCCAGACCAGGGCTGGCTTTGGAGCGGGTGTCACATCGCCCTGAGTTTTCCTGGAGGGAGAGTGCCCTGCTCTGCCCACTGGCCTCGAAGCCCCCACTTGGCTGGAGCTGCCGGCAAGGCCCGGCCCTGGGGTGAAAGTCCGCGGGACCAGCTCTGGACACTCGGTCCCCCAGGCACCCCGAGAGCTGTGTGGCCAGAGCCTCGGCACACACTTCCCAGAGATGCCCGGGTCAGGGGGCTTGTGGGGCATCCAGGCTAGGGTCTGCAGACGTGGCACTACCCCGGCCAGCCTGTCCCCCCTGCTTTTCTTAGCAACTCTCAGCTCCCCCTGGCCACGGACCAGGCTGCGCCCCGAGATGGGTGTCCCCCACGCATGTAAACAGTGAGGTCACCCCCTTGAGCCCACGCAGGGCCCCAGGAGCACGTAGATCGCACGTCCATGGGATCCTGGGAGCAGGACCTGGGTGGTACCCTTGTTTGTGGGGCCCCCAGCAGCTCACCAAGCACCAGCAGCAAGGACAAGCTACAAGGTCCCACCGACGTCACCAAGCCTGGGCTGGACAAGGAGTGTGGTGCTACCAGCCTCGCCATCTGCCGCCCTAGTCTGGACCTTGGCCCCATTACCCCAGGGCTCACCGTGGCTGAGCCTGGCTCCCTGCTCTCCAGGGCCACTGGCTCTCTGTCAGCCCCATTTCAGACAGGGAAACGGCCCAGAGAGAGGCAGCGGCTTCTCTGGGCCACACAGAGTGAGCGGTGTCCGTCTGAGTCCCGGGGCCCGCAGCCCCAGACCGCCCTCCCGCTCTGGGAGACACAGCTCTGGGCATGGCCGCCTGCTGGCCCCCAGGGGACCGAGAGCGTTCCGGAGGCCAGCAGGCTTGGCTGCGTCTCTACTAGACTCGCCCACAGCCAATTCTGAGGGGACAGCCAGCCACCTCGTCTGTGTGGCTGCCTCGTGGGAGTGCGGCGTGTGTGGTGTGGCCGTGGGATAGGGGGCTGCTCAGGGCACTCCTCATCCGGCAAAGCGAGCCCTTGGCATCTGCCGCCGCGGAGTCGGAAGGCCATAGCGGCCACAGGTGGATTTCATGACGACGCCCGGCCTCGGGGCTCACACGTTCTGTCACCAAACACTGGTCTGGTGGTTGTCCTGGAGGCGCCGTGATCAACACTGAAACGGGCGGACTCGGGGCAAAGGGGCTGAGCCTTCCACAGGCCGCCGAGGCCTTCACAGCAAAGACACCAGGCCTGTGTGTCCAGCCGGTGGGCCGCCCGGCAGACAGATGGATGGACAGATCTGTCCGTCTTCCCAGCCAGAAAGACAAGCAGGTGACAGCCAGCGGGTGGCCGTGGGTAGAGGCACAGACTGAAACAGACAAAGTGTCTGTCTGTCTGTCCCCAGGAGCCTGATGGACACAGGCAGACACAACGGCTGCCTCCAGCTGTCCCAGCCTGTCCCAGTCTGTCCTCGGAGACAGGAGTCCGGAAGCCCAAGGGGCACAGTCTCGCGTTCACCGTCGGACCAACTTAGAACGACGCCCGGTTCCCCAAATTTGTGCCTCCCCCTTCTCTGCAGTCCCAGATCTCCTACGGAGCCCTCCGCGGTCTCCACCTCCTCTTCTCCGTCCGCGCCCCGCCAGGCCCGCTGCTGGGTGTCCGCTCAGGGGGCAGCTGGCCCGGCAGCCCGGCCATGGCCCCGGGCATGGATGGTGTGGGCAGGACTGGCCGGGGAGCGTGGCTACTGGGCGGCTTCTCCTGTGTCTGCCCACGAGCCTGGGGCTGGACAGAGGCTGTCTGTGCAGCCTGGCCCCGGGGGGCGAGTCACAGGACGCTCCCAGGTCGCACCTGCACTGCCCTGCAGACTCGGGGCAAAGCCCTCAATGCTTCCTTTTCAGCTGGCCCCGCCTCGCAGGGCCAGTAAGAGTCAAGTGAGAGGTCTGCAGCCCTCGTGTGAAGTCCTCCCCAGGGACACGGCCGCCAGCTGCGGGGGCAGGGCGGGCGGCGTGCCCGAGGCCTGATTTCTCTGGGCCTGGGACCTGTGCCTCCATCCACACCTGAGTTTTCTTCACGAAAAATTTTCAGAGTCACTTAAGTAAAACCAACCCTTGCAGGGTCCCGAGAAGAGCGCAGATCTGGCCTGGAGCCTCGCCCCCACCCCCACCCCCACTGCCAGCTGCCTCGGCCGCAGGTTCTCCACAGCCTGTGGGGCAGACGGTGTTCAAACCCTGGGCGAGTGTAGACATTCTAAAGCAAGTGGCCCTGGGGCGCCCAGGGGCTCCATAGTGAAGTGTCTGCTTTCGGCCCAGATCATGATCCCAGGGTCCTGGGGTCAAGCCCCGCGCTGGGCTCCCTGCTCCGTGGGGAGCTCGCCCCTCCCCCTGCCTCTACCTCACGTGTGTTTTCTCTCTCAGTAAAGAAATAAAATCTTAAAAGAAAAAATAAAGCCAATGACCCCAAGGCACCTGCTCTGTGAGCCCTCCCATGACCTCACAGCCCCTCATCCCGGCCCTCGTGTCGGCACGCCCTCTGGTGACCGCAGGGTCCTGTGACCTCACAGCCTCCCTCGAGGGCACAGACTCCGCGGACCCACCTGGGCCCGCAGCCGCGGCGGAGAGCTTGGTGCAGCCGGGCTTTGACACGCGCCAGGTGCCGGGTCCTCATCAGGCCACAGGCCCCGCCCTGCCCGGGACCCGCCTCCCCCAGCACCCGCAGGCCTCTGGCCACCGCAGGCCGGGTCTCCTGCGGGCTCTCCACTCCCCACCCACGGAGCGAGCTCCGTGACCCCCAGCGCCCCTCGGCGGCCCGCTCAGCGCTTGGCCAGCCCCTGTTGCCGACAAAGACACTGAGGTTTGGGGCGTGCTGTCCCTTGCTCAAGGTCACAGCAGGGTCTGGGTCAGGCTGCAGGGGCACCGCTCTCAACCCCTCACAAGACTCTGAGCCTTTGCTCTTCCTGGAAAGCCCTCTGCCCCCAAGTCCCGTGGGGCTCGCAGGCCCCGGTCTCCCCCGCTCGGCCCCGCAGCAAACCCCGCCTGCTTCCATCCTCACTCTGCCAACACGGTCGCTGGTCCCCACGGGGAAGAGGGTCGTGCGGTCCCCGAGGAGTCGGCCACCGTTCCAGGCTCACGGCAGCCACTGGGAGCACAGCGGGGCAGGAAGGGACCCAGGCCCCCCCGTGCTCCTACCTAGGCCCGCTGTGGGCAAAAGGCCTGCTCCGGGGGGTTGGGCTAAGCCTCCAGGGACAAGTCATTCTCCTTCAAATGAGCCCAAGTCCCACGTCCTCGTGGGGAGGGGATACTTTGCTCAGGAGAGAGAGGCCCCTTCTGAGATAAGTTGCCAAAGGGGAGTAGAGGCGAGTTGTGCCCCCTTTGTTCATTGTACCAAGCCCCAGGCCTTGTCTTGCTGCTCCGAAGGCCAAGGACAAGAGCGCGTGTGAGAAAGTGCAGGGGTGAGGCTGCTGAGAGCCCCTGCGCTTGGGGCCAGAGCCCAGAGAAGCTGCAGCAAGGACGGGCCTCACAGGGACCTTTCCCATGACCCTCTCCGAGCCACCATTTCCAGAATCTGCTCCCGAGCTTTCCAAGGACACCCCCAGGGGACAGTAGCAGCTGCTCCAGGTGTGCTCTCGCCAAAGACCTCATGCCGCCAGGTCCGAGCCCTCGAGGTGAGTGGCGCAGCCGCTGTCCCCATCCCACAGACGGCACCATGGAGCCGCGGAGAGCGGAAGAGGCTGCTCCCGGCCTCAGGGCCCGTAAGGGAGGCCCAGGGACCCCAGCCCAGGCTGTGCCGCGTCCCTCTTCGAACCCTCCTGCGGGCCGTGCTTCCCAGAGGCCCTTCCTGGCGCTGCCGGCCCCGTGGGGGTGCTGCTTCCTCGTGCCAGGGCAGGACCTCACGGGGTGGGGGGTGTGAGTGCACAGCCCTCGACCAGTCGCAGCCACGGATATTAGCACACTCGTTATTAATTATTAATATATCAATACAATTAATACAGCGCGTGTTAATAATTCATGCCCGCGCTCCAGTGTGTGGAGGGCACGCCAGCGGCTTGGCAGGCCTGTGCTCGGACCCGGGAGTGCCCAGGCCTGCGGAGTCTCTGGGTTAGCACCATCTTCCCAGCTGCGCCAGGAACCATCAGTACGCAAGCATTTTCATCAACTCACGCAGATTCAAATTACCGGCCTTCACCTTCCAGCTCAAGGGTCCCTGTCTGCCTCCGGCTGGAGCCTTGTTCCTGGGCTCAGGGACACGGGCAGGGAGCCGTCCCCGCACTCGGCCCTGCCCGCCACCACCCCAGGGCGCGCAGGGTGCTGCCTCAGAGGGTGCTGGTGGGAGCTGTCCTGCATCTGGTCCTGCAAAGGCCCCCACGGCGGCCACACCATCACGACTGTGTCTCGTCACGCGCTGCACTCCTGCCCCCCCGCCCCACCGTCCTTCCGGAGCGAGGTCTGGGCAAGTGCAGGGGGCAGAGCAAGGCCCTGAGAGTGCTCCCCAGCCCTCCCGCCCCCGGGCAGCCTCCCCACGCAGGGAGCTCCTGGTCCCGGGGCGGGGGGAGGACCCTCCACGCGGGGCTGACAGGCCACATGATGTACAGACGCGGTGCCGTGTTATTACGGTGACAGACAAGGCTGATTAGAACCTGTGCCACGCTCGGAGCTGGCACAACCTTCGCGGAGAGTGGCTGGAAGGTCCCGGTTGTGGCCCGGGGCGAGCCCCCTCAGGATGGCTGGAGTTACCAGGAAGGTCTGCCGGAGGGCTCTCTGCTGATCCAGACAGGGAGCACGGGGGCCCACAGGTAGGAGCGAGGGGTTCTCAGGGGACCACGGTCATTGTCCCGGGACTGACAGAACTGCGCTCCTCTGCGCTTGTGTCCTGAGGGGAATTTAAATGTGTAAGTGAGCACGTCCGGTGTCTCAAGGGGCCCCCGAATTCTTCTGCCGCAGATTCCCCACGAAGAGTGACTGCTTGTCGGGCTGGATGACACGGAGCAGGGACAGGGACTCAGGCGCACCCCACACAGGCCATGTACCCCAGGGACGACCCCATGGGAGCCGCGTAAGGCAGTCCCGATTCACGGATGAGAACAGGCTCGGGACATCTTCCCCAAGGTCCCAGCTCAGGCCTTCGCAGCCCGAGGTAGCTGGAGGACAGCACGCAGCCTCCTGCAAGGGCTGTGGGCAGGTGGGCTCCTGGCCCTGTTCTGGGTTCTGTTCGGCACACACGGCAAGGGGCCGACTCTGCCCTCAGACTCATAGAAAAGGCCTCTTCGGGCGACCCTGGGGGCACAGCCGCAGCCCTCTCTTCCCCGCCACAGCTCGCCTCTCCCCGTGGGACAGCGGCATCAGGGACAGGGGTCTGGCTGCAGCTACCGAGCTGGACGAGGTAGGTGGTGGGCCGAAGCCCCCTCACCTCCATAACTTGCTTGGGCCCTCGGCCTCTGGGGAGGAAGAGTGACCCCTGCTATATGACGACAGCAGGGGCTTAAACCCGCTCCTCGCGACAATTTTGTCACCCTCGGTTTGAGGAATTGCTTCACGGACGCCGCACAGAGAGCCAGGGCCCGGGCGCCCTCCCTCAGGCCTGTGACGCAGGCCAGGTGTCCTCGGGGCTTGGTTTCCGTGACAGACGCCAGCAGGCCTGCCCGCCGGCCCCACCATTGTTGCTAAAGACCTCAGCGCACCTTTGGGTCTTGGGTGTGTCCTGGGGATGAGGGGCCAAAGGAGGGTCTGGGGGTCAGACATGGGGTTTCAGTGGCCCCCCTTCCCCTCTGTGCTGGCCAGACCCCCTCTCCCCACCATGACGGAAGGAAGCCTCCAATCCCCGAGGGACCCCAGCCCCGCCCTGGACATGTCTCGAAACAGAGCTTGTCCCTCTGCGTTCTCCTGTCTGCTCAGCCATCTGGGGGACCAGTGTCCCGCGTGTGTGCCCCCCCCCCCTGCTCTACCACCCGCTGAGAGGCCAAGGGGCGACCCTGGCTGCTGTCCAGAGGCCAGACTAGGGCTGCAGGGCCTCGGGAAAGGTCAACACAAAGGACAAACTGAGCCCAGGCAGCCCGCCGTGGCTGAGCACTGCCCCACACCGAGTCAGGGTGAGGGGCCCTGGGTCTGGGTGCGGCAGCGGCGACCCGGGGAGCTTTAGGAAGCCCCATGGGGTCCTCAAGAGAGACCGCAGAATAGAGCAGAGCAGGTGGGCTCCCCAGCCTCTGCCCACGCCTGCCCCCGCACCCGGCGGGCCGGCCAGAGGAGCACGACCCGACTCAGCAACGAGCCGTTTCTGGAAGACGCGATTCTGCTCCTTTGGGGAGAGAGGCTGGGTATTGGATACTGTTAGGCATGATGGGGGCACTCTGCAGAAAGAGGGATTAGCAAGGACATAACTTCGTCCTCGGCGTCTCTGCACGAGACGCCAGTCTTAGGTTTGAAAGCTGCAAACGGCTCCATCCGTCACGTGTCCCTGGTGGTGCTGGAAGACATAGACACCCTCCATCTAGAAACTTCCGTGGGATTCAGCCTTGCTCCCCTACCTGCCACAGGAGATATGGCCCAGCTTTGCATGGTGAGAGAGGTCTGGTGAACTGTCGTCTTGCTCTGGGTGGGGGTGCGGGTCCGCGGCCATCTGGGTCGGGGTGCGGGTTCGCGGCCATCTCCTGCTCAGCCCGCTGACAAGGAAGGCCTGGCTCGCACGCAGGAGCAGATGCCCGGGACAGGCCCCCTCACCCACCCTCTTGGAAAGCGCCCACGTGGTCAGACAGCGGCCCCACGTGTCACGGGAGACACACAGCACCCTTGGGGCCTCACAGGGTCCAGCCGGGGACCCCGTCACAGGGCACACGTGCGGCCCTGGACCGCATGCTCACGGCTACTCCAACAAGCCCCTGGCGCTGCGCAAACGCCGTCCACCCTGGGCTCGGCTGCCTGGTGTCCACCAAGCGCGTTCCTGGGGCTAGCACCCACCAACTAGCCTCTGGTTCTTCTCCGTTCTACCAATAAAGGAGGGTCAAGGCGGCACAGACAAGCGGCAAACGCTCCCCACTACCGCACAGGTTGGCAGAGCTGGGGACCTGAGCCCCGGGGCAGCGGCCAGCCCCCATGTGCCTGTCCCCCAGGGCCCAGTGGAGGGCAGACTTCATCCCTGCCTGCCCCCCACCCTCCTCTTGGTCAGAGGGCCCTGGGTTCTGTCAGGGGAGCCTGAGGGATTCCGGCGGATGGTCCCCACCCTTGAACATGCAGGTGACCCCTCCCCACGCCAGAACTCTCAGAATGAGTTGCCTCCACCCCATCTCTGTCTCGTGCTGCTGCTGCTGTCCCGGTCGGAGGCGTGAGCCCGGAGCTGCTGGGAGCCCCTTGGCACCGACCTGGGGAGATCCCGCCCCAGAATGAAGCCTGCCCAGAGGGAAGGGGCCACGAGACTTCCGATCACACAGTCGGAGGTTCTGGATCTAGCCCGAGTGGCAGACCTCTCGGCCACAACCCGCTAACGCCCCTTGCCTGGCCTACCCCGAACCAGTCTGCCCTCGAGGCAGCCCTGCAGCCCGGCCTCCGTGCCCACTTCTCGCGGGGGCCAGCCCACAGGTGAGGGTCTCTGTCCGACAACAAAGGGAAGCAGAGCACGGACCCACGCGTGCGCCTGAATCGCAGGACGAGTCCAGGAAGGAAGATCCCAAGCAGAGCCGCCACGTGTGGAGGCCTTCCCCGAAACTCCTGGAGGACACTTGTGGACTCTTTGGTGACAGAGATAGATCGGGGGAGTGGTGACAGGACCGCAGGCTCCAGGGGCTGCCTTGGAGTCCCAGCCAGTGGGCGAGCACGGAGGGCCAGGGAAGGGAGCGTGGGCTGGGGGCTTCCCTGGAAGAGGGGGGCTGAGTCCTCCTCGTGTGGGGTTACCAACGAGAGCATACACCCTGGCTTGATCGCCTCACTCGGAGGCTCGCCCCCACTCACCCCTCACCCCAGGGGCCAGACCTTCCCGGGCACGTCCCTGCCGAGCACCACCTGACCTCGCCTCAGCCGCCCCTGCCCACGCCAGGCCGCCTCCCGGACTGTGATAGTGAACGGGGTCTGCGTGCCGGGCTGTGCGAGCCCGCATGCGTGCACGTGTGCTCACACCTGTGCTGTGTGGTGCCTGCGTGTGTGTGCACATGTGTGAGTGGTGAGCGTGTACGTGCACCCCGGCCTGTGTGTGCACACGTATGCTGGGGGCCCAGACAGACCCACACCAGCAGCAGCAAGCAGAAGGACCCTGGGGCCGCAGCCACAGGCAGTGCGGGCGTCCCAGCCACGCGTGCGTCTCGGAGAGCAGGAGCGCCTCCCAGAAGGCTTGGGACAGGCCGTGAGGACGGCGGAGGAGGCTACATCCCGGACACACACAGCGCCTTTGGTAGGCGGCCACATGAGCCCATCGGAGGTGGTGGAACTGGCAGGAGGCGCTTCCCAGCGTGCAGCCTGGCCTCCCCCCCACACACACACGCATGCCCCATCCCCAGGGCCGAGGACGAGCCCCCTTTCTCACCATCACTCACTGGCCACGGACGAAGGATTTGGGGTCACTTACTGGGAGAGCATCTGAATCTTGTCTAAGAAAGAATTTCTTTCAAGGGAGCATTTTCTTTTCTTTACTAAAATGTAACGGGCACTTCAGGGCCCCTGGGAGGAAGACCTGTCCAGGGCAAGAGCTGGGACGGCGGTTCCCCGGGGAAAGCTCCAGGCCCTTGGCTGCTGAGCCAGGATGCCGCCATGGGGGAAGCAGGGGCTCCGGGGGCAGGGGCTCGGGGACGCCGGGGAGAGGGCCGCGGTCTCTTTCTCTCTGAGCTCCAGAGCCGCGATTAGAGAGAACCTGGGCTGCGGCTTGTGGGGAGCATGGACTCGCCAACCTGGGGGCCTGGCCTCAGACGCAGGCTGTTTTCCCTCCTTCAAGAGCTTCCTGAGCTCACGGGCTCCACTCGGAAGGCTGAGCTCCCGCTCGGCCCCATCCCAGACCCCGCACGGGTTCTCGGAGGGTCATCTGCCTTCACCAACGTTCCCCAGCTTCCTCCACACGTGCACCCAAGGACAGTCGTGGCTGGGCACACGAGGGCACGGCGCTGGGGGACAACCCCAACACGGGACCCCGCAGCCAGTGCGAGGGCCAAGAGGCTCTCTGAGGACGCAGGGCGGTGCCCTGGTCGCAAGACCAAAGAAGGACAGGGCGCTGAGGCGGGAGGGAGAGAGAGGCCTCGGCCCACAGGCAGGGCGACGCTGAAGGTCTGCAGGTGACCTGGGGACTGCGCCCTCAGCTCCCGGGGAAGTCAGGGGTGTTCAGGAGGGAACGAGTCCCCAGGTGATCTTAGGAGCCCCTCAGGGAAGAAGTCGTCATTGGAAGGAACCCAGCACGGACGGCGGCAGTGAGTGGCCTGGACCGCCAGCTAGGAGGGCAAGGCAAGGCCGGCCAGGACAGGCCGGAGGCCGGAGGCCGCTGGGCAGCTCAGACCCTCCCCAGCGCGGTGCTCCCTCCCCCACCACCCTGCTCCCCTACAGCCTCGCCCAAGCGTCCCCCCCCCGCCCCCCCACCCATGAAGCCCAGCACTCAGCACAGCCAGAGAACGCAGGCAGGACTCGAGGTGGCGACTATCCTCGCAGCCCAAGCTCAGCCCAGACAGGGACCTCAGTGTGGAAGAGGCCGGTCCCGGACCCCCAAGCCCAGCTGGGCCCGGACGGCCATGTGGCCACCACGCTCCCTTCAGCCTCCCTGACCTCCAGGTGCTCAGCCGGCGGCCCACGCCAACCCCAGGGGGACTCAGACCCAGGCCCTGACGAGCAAACAGAGCTTGAGGCTGGAAGAAGTGTGCCCCCCACCCCCGGGATGAGACTGTGTGCCCATGTCCTGCCCCACTTCCTAGGCCCCTGGGGCAGCCTTCGCCCAGCCAGGGCCTGGTTCCCAGCAGACACGTGTTCCAGAAGTTGGCCCAGCTCACGGGCCCATCCACAAGGCTGCCCAGAGGCAGGGGTGATGAGAGAGCCCCCCTGCAAACCTCCGGACCCAGACCCCAGCCAGGGCTCCGGACAGAGCCTCTCCACACCCCAGAGAACAGGGACGTACCCCTGGTTCCAGGGCTCTGTTCTCCACTGGCCACCGGGCACCTTCTTACCTGCTCTTCTCCCAGAGTTGTGCCCCCTCCCCTGCTCTGTGAAAGCTGGAACTGGGCCTTGGTGGGTGAGGGGCTACCCCGGGGGCCTCCCCTTGTTCATCCACCAAGTATCTACTGCCCGCAAGAACAGGGGCCTCCAATGCTTTCTAGACTTCTCCGCACCCACCGTGCCAAGCAGGTGTCTTTGCTGCTCCTTTCTGCCTTCAGGGCAGGGGCAAACCGGGACCCCAGGGCCAAACCCCACATGCCTGCTTTTATACCAGGAGCTGACAATGAATGGCAGAGGAGGGAAGCCAACGGAAGAATACGATTTCATGACAGCTAAAAATCACACGTCTGGTGCCCACGGAAGCCCACACGTCCACGCCCACTGGTGGCAGCTCCCTGGGGCCACCCGACCCTCTGCCGGCCCCTGTAAAGGCCACCTGCTGTCCTCCAGGCACCGTCTGGCCTTGTCTGGGGTCATCGGCCCCACAGCAACCGTGTGGTCAGCCATGGCCAGGGAAGCAGGGTGGGAAGCCTGCCGGCAGAGACGGGGACCAGGGGCGCCCCCGTTCCAGGGGGCCCACAGCTGGTGGCCATGGTGGTCCACGCGCAGATGGATATGGGGCCAGTCTTATGTGGCGTCGTCCTTCGGTGAGAGGGCAGCCAAGGCCGGGGGCAGGGGGCACCACGTGCCCTGGGCGCCGTGGGAGGTCACGTGAAGGAATCCAATCATCTGAAAAGCAAACGGACCAGCTCTCCGACGGCGGACCGCGGCGGGGACCTGCACTTTCCTCTCCCGAGGGCGACGGGCGTGCCCGAGTCCCCAGCAAGGTGTAGCATTTCCCACCAGCCTGAGAGCTGCCCCGGGCAGTAATGAGGCAGGAGGGCAGGTGAGGAACGGGCAGCAGGTCCCCCCAGGTCCTGAGCGTGGGCAGGAGTCGCAAAGTGAGCTCTTGGGTCAGGTGTCCAGGAGAGGCCCGGGCTCCGTCTCTCCTTCTGTTCTGGACCCCCTGGGCAGGGCCAGCAGCTGGCAGTCCCAGGGCCCGAGGTGGCTGAAGTGACTCCTGGATGTGCAGGCACAGGGACCCGGCAGGCCGCATGCTAGGCCTCCCCCGGGGCCCCCGGACCCACGGCTTAGGTCATCAGCATAGCATGGATGCCTAGCGCTGGGAAGGGCCTTCTGGGGCCAAGGTCGCCTTCAAGGAGACAGTAGAGCCCAGGCTGGGGAGAGGGTCTGCTTTCTTGGGGACTGGCAAGACGTGGGCTGCAGCCCCAAACCCCTGCTAGCACGGGCTCCAGGACACAGAACGGGCTCCAGGACACAGCAACACGCTGGGGTGGAAGCAAACGTGTGTTTTCACGGCACTCCGGCCGGGGCGGAGGGGGGCGGGCAGCCAGAGCTCCGCCCGGCTCCCTGGCGGCCCAGGGTGGGCATCTCGGAGAAGCCCACGCTCGGAGGGGGCCGGTGGGTCCTGGACACAGGTGGGGTCAGCCGGTCTGGGGCCGGGGAGGGGCAGGGGCTCGCTTACTTGGAGCTGACCAGACCGCGCTGGGCCTCCATGTGGCCGCTGCCGTGGCCTCCGCGGTGGCCTCCCGCCTGGCTGACGGTGCGGTCAATGCACAGCTGCAGCTGGTTGAAGGGGACCAAATCCGTCGAGCAGCTGATTTGGTTCCATTTTACCAGCTCTAGCAAAGCATTCGGCTCCGGGATCCACGGGAGCAGCAGCGGCGATGGCGGTGCGAGATGACGTCCGGACGCGCGGCACACCCCGGCTCTGCCCCCACCTCCCCTGCAGGACCCGCCGTGGCGCAGGGAGCCTCCTGCCCTGCTGGGACTGAACACCAGAGGGAAGGGCCGGGGGCGTCCCATGGCAGACACACGTGGTCGCACACACGCACAGGCACGGGCAGGCCCTGGGCGCGGGGGCTGCTTACGCCGGCAAGGGGCTCCTGCCTCTCACTGTTTCTCCACGGGCTGCCACCGGTCTCAGCCCTGCGACACAGCCGAGACTACCAGGGCCCCGCCCTCAGGGGGCTATGCCGAGGCAGGACAGGCCTGGGTTAACCATGAACCTGGCCGGGGGGTGGGTGCGCTGGGACGCCGCGGGCGCCCTGGGAGGGCAGGGGCCGCAATTCTCCAGGGCAGCCCCCCTCTGTGGCTGTGGGAGGTGAAGCAGGACGGGGAGGCCCACGCAGACGACCCCAACCCGGTGGCCTGTCAGGGACGTGGGGATCGTCCCCTCGGCTCCGGGGACAGGCCCGCGGTACGTGTGAGGACAGCGCCGGGCCAGCCGAGGCTACGCAAGCCTCATTGCCCTCAGTGACTCGGACAGAGAAGGTCCTTTTCAGAAAATCAGTTTTCCTGCTGGCACCCAGTTCACCAGCATCGATGAGGGAGGACAGCAGGTCCGGCCATGCCGGGGACACGGCGTCCTGGGTGCGTGGACTTCCCTCTGAGCACAGGCTGGCCTGACAGCGAGGGGTGGCTGCGCCTGGCCCCCAGCCCGCGGATTCCTCCAGGTCCCTGCGTCTCTCAGCCCAGCCCTCCTGACGCCGCAGGTGGACCCTCAGACGGCCAGGCCGGACTACGCGGGGTCAGACCCGCTCCCACGGCCCCTCCACGTGCAGCAGAGCCTGAAGACCCCAAGACCTCGGCCCACCACCCCTGCCACCGCACCCCTCCTCCCAGATGTGAACGAGTCGGCGCCGTGGGGTCCTTCCCTTGGGGACAGTCCTGGACTTTCACCTCCAGACCAGGCCCCAAAGTTCACCAGGAGCCCCCGGTGGGCGGCCCGGCCCTTCCAGGCCCTCGCCCCATGACCCGCAGACAGCTGTGGCTCCTGACGGCCCCGGAGGACAGGGAGCTGGCCGGATCGCAGCTCCGCAAACACCCTTCCCTTTTGGCTCCAGAGCATGGGGAAGGGGGCACCCCAAGGATTCCAGAGAAGACGAGCAGACGGAGCAACGGGCCAGCTCCACCCTGGACATCCCTGATGAAGTGGGGGTGGGACGAGCCTTGGCAGGATCTGCCATTCCCAAGTCCAAGCACACACCCCAGCCCGAGGGGCCGCCCGACCACGCCGCCTCTCCCCTCTGACGCTTCACTGCTCCGGGCTGTCTGCCCCTGGGCCCCAAGTCTGGAGGAATCGCCCCCAAACAACAGACCTTTGCTTCCACATGGACATCTCCGCTGCCCCACGGGGGGCTCTCCCAGCCCAGCCCCCAGCCGCCAGTCCGCCCCCAGCTCGGCCCAGAGCACGCGGTGGGGCCTCGGGTCTGGAGCGCCCACGTCCTGTCTGTGAGCGGCCGGGAACCTCGGCCCCCGCGGCGAGTGCGGCTCATGGGGCTGAGAGGGTCGGCCCTCACCGCCAAGGCAGGGCGGTGGCCGCAGAACCCAGCCGCATGGCCAGGCGGCCTCGGCGGGCTCGTCTCGGCGTGTGTGAATCAAGGCCCCACCTGCCAGGCACTGGCATCCGTCCCTGCGGTGGAGAGGATACTGGGCTCGGGCTATGTCCCTGTGGCCGTCCCCGAGGAGCAGGGAGGTCCAGCCGCCCACTCCCACGCCCCACGCAGCCCTGTCTGGGGAATGTTCTGGCAAATCTTCGTTGAGTGAGGGACTGGCACATGTGACTACAGGTCTGGTGCCCTGTTGGGTCTGCGTCTGCAGTGTGGCCCCGGGGGCAGTGCTCCCTACCTCTCAGACTCAGCTGCCTGGCGACTGTTCTAACTCAGCTGGGAAGATTTTCTGCTTCCCTGGGCATCCTGGGGTCTCAGCCTCCATCAGGGAGCTCCCGGCTTCGTCCCAAAGCCTCCTGAACGGCCCCTGGCTCGGCGCAGGTGCCTCTCCAGCCCGGCTGCCCAGGAGCCCCTGCCTGTCCCAGCCCTGCCACTCACCTCCACCCGGCCATCTCCGGGGGCCCCGTAGCCCCTTCTCCCCGCCACCTGCCCTTGGGGCCTCTGACCCCAGGTCAGAAGGAAGTGCCACGGGCCAGGCCCAGAGGACGGCAGGGAAGTAGCCGAGGCCAGTGCCAGGGCCTCACCATGACTCGCAAACGCGTCACCAGGTCTGCATTTCCATGCACGTCACCTCCCGCCAGAAGGTGAGCTTGCCTGGGGCAGGGACTGTGTCCCAGGCTGCACAGGGCCTGGCAGAGAGCGGGGCCGAGAGTCCTGCCGAATTTACCCTCAGCCGGCCCGGCCGGCCGTGGCTCCTTCAGGTCCCTCTCCCTGGCCCCCGTGCCTGTCCTCCCACAAGGGTGAGAGAGAGCGAGGCTGTAGCTAACACAGTTTGTGCGTCTTAGGAACCGGGTTTCAGAGGTTTCAGAGCATCTGCTGATGTCTGGTGTATGTCCTGTACAGGGAAGGACACTCCGCAGTTCTGAGCAGCCACAGACACCAGGTGTGGCCATCGCTGCAGAAGCCGCCAAGGCCCTGTTCAGAACGATACGAAATCAGGCCCTATGAGTGCGTGCGTGTGCGTCCAGTTAGTTCTAATTGGAACAGACGACGGTGTGGGTGAGGCCTTGGCCAGACCTGTGGCCAGCCTCACCCCCAGAGGTCCCCAGCGGGGCCGTAGGACCACTGACACTGGGGCCAGGGAGCAGTGGGGCTGCTGGTGCTGCCCCCACATGCTCCCCAGGGCCCAAGCAGCAGCTGGCACCTCTTCCAGGAAGCCCTCCTGCATTTGATAAGGGTCCCAGACTCAGGGTGAGCAGCTCAAAATCCCCAGGTGACCCGGGCTGCACCAGACTGTCCTGTACCCCAAGCTGTCCCTAGGTCTGAGCCACCAGTGAGGGGCACTTAGGGGGCTTCCCCAGTCTCTCTGAGCCTCAGCTCCCCCACGTGGGGGTGCCGGCCACACACCAGCCATAGCAGTTGCCAGGCTGTGCTGCTTCGCCACGGCCATGACCTTCCCAGCTCAGAAGGGATCCCCGGGCCCAGGAGCTCGGGACACCGCGCTCACTTGGGGCAAAGCCCACCAGACTCCCTGTCAGCGGCCCTGCAACCTGGGCCCCGCGGCTGAGTCCTTAGTGCAGAAGCGGCACCGACTCCCGGCTTCCGTCAAGGATCGCGCCCCGCAGAGACACACTCGCCGCCGGAGCCGTGGCCCTTGGAGAGCGCAGGGCAGGACACGCGTGAAGCCGCACCCCGCCAGTCGCGGAGACGGAGACGGCGCCTGGACCACGGCAGGGGTATCCCCCACACGGGGCGGCTGGCAGCCAAGACGCCCTGCGCGCCCACCCCGTGGAGAGGGGCCCACAGCGCGCGTCTGGATGCCTCTTGAGTTTTTACAATGAAGCTTTTAAAATGTAGACATCAGGAACCCTGATATTTCTCTGGCAGCAACATTACCTATTAACACTCAGATTCGCCACTAAATTAATTTTTAATTCCAGATTTTGGTTAATTATTTAAAATAACTTGCCAAGAAGTATAGTTAGCCCCAGGACCACGACCAGCCCCGGCCAGCCGTACCAAAGGAGCCTTCCCACGGCTTCCGTTCAGGCCGCTGGGTCTTCACAGGGGGTCTCCAGGGAGACCCGGAGTGAAGGCACAGGAGGCCCTCCCACCCCCAAACGGTCCTCATTCCTGCCGATGCCGACCCGACCTGCTCAGCCCGGGTCGGTAGCTTTTCTGTCTGCTCCAAAAAATACGTATTGTTTCTCAACACTGATAAAAGTTTAATACAGAGTTGCCCGGGTTTTTAATAAACTTGTCAGTGAAAGAGCAGGGCAAATTGATGGGCCCCTCCTGGAGATAAATCGCACGGCAAATAGACCCAAAGAGCAGGGGACGGGGCAGGGGAAGGCAGGACAGAGGGGGTGCACGGTGGTTTTGCTGCTCTTTGCAGAAATGGTAAGATGGATTTGGTGTCTTACTATCTCACAGATAGGGCCGGGGTAAACGCTGGGGTAACTTCAGGAAAGCAAGCTTTCCGGCTCAGAACCAGATCAGAGAGCTCGGAGGTCAGGGGACGGTGGCAGCGCACGGGCAGATTCACTGCCAGTGCGCTCCGAGATCAGAGCGAGCCCCTCGGCACCACGGCCCCTCCACGGAGCCCCCATGGCACCCCTCCCCAGCAGGAATGGATCCCAGGCACCTCCAGAGCTCAGAGCACGGGGACGCCTCGCGCCGCCGGGTCCAGTCAATGAGCGGGAGAAGGACACTCACACACACTGTGCGTATCTGACCCTAAATTCGGCCGGCCCGGGGAGGTCCAGCGTGCGGAGACGTGCTAAGCGGAGCTGCCTGCCTGCAGGCCGGCACTGGTACCCCGTGCTCGGAGGGGTCTTGGGCAGGTCCTTCTATTCCCTCACTCAAGGTCGTCTGCTCCACTGGCTGCAGAAGGGCTTAAAACTCCACCATTAGAGATACGCTTCTTGGGTTAAATGTGGAGAGAGGAGCAAGTTCCCCTGGGAAGCTCCGGGGCCCTGGGGCATGTTGCCGTGTGCACCACGGGAGGCGATGGCCGGGGCAGACAGGAGGTATGCAGGGAACCCTAGCAACAGCATCCACGCTGCAGGGAAGCCAGGCCAGGCCGAGCCCCGCCCTACCCTACCACACACAGCCCACAGCCCGGGGTCAGGGTCCTGGCCCTCTTCACCCCTCCACTGTGTGAACGAAGGCCCTGGGGTGCCCTTGGAAATGGACGGCAGGCGGTCTTCAGGTCCGGCTTGGACTTGGTGTCCACTAAGGGGGCTGGCGAGGAGAGTCCAGGGCTCTGAGCCATGCCCGGCCTGTGCCTGTGGCCACCTGGGTCCTGCGGGGGTGGGCTGGGCATGAGGAGGCCGCCCGGGCCTCCCCGGGCCCTGAGTCATCTGAGTTTAGCCTCTCCAAGAGGACAGCTGAGAATGTGCACCATTTACACCTGCCAAGACGGGCCAGCGGCCACAGAGACATACGGCCCGGGTGCCATATGTGGTCATGACGGACGGCAGGCAGGCCTGCCAGGGGGACAAGGACCCAAAACAGGGCATCTGTCCTGGGCGCCCTTCACCTCCCCAGCATCCCCATCAAGCCCCCTCCTCCCCCATCCCCTGTGACAGGTTCCTGGACAGCTGCCTTCTCCCACTGCTGTTAAAAATACTCGAGTCCTAGAACCTCCTGTCCTGCACTCTACGCCCCAAGCTGGACGTTTAATCCCATGGGGGCAACCCCAGACTCTCAACCACCAGACCCTTTGGGTGTCTGCTGCCCTGGAGAGGGAAAAGCCAGTGACCTTGCCACCCAGCACGGGAGCAGCAGGGTCTTCTTTCCTATGTCATCCCCCGGGATGGACACCAGGGGCCTGGGAGGCACCCCCATGCCCCATGCCCCTGGCCCTGTCACACGGTCCGGCACAGGAAGCAGACCTGGGCCTCTGACAACCTAGGGGAGCCCTGGGGAGCAGGACCCATTGCCCTGAGGATCCCCACCCAAGGAGTGGCTGCTGGGCTGTCAGAGGCCACCTCCTGTCCCTGCCCTTGACAGCATAGCCCCACAAGCCCCGCCCCAGCAGCCACTCTGCAGAGGACCACACCACGGGCTGCCACCACTCCACCCCTCCCCACAGCCGGGCCTTTCTCGGGTCAGAGCCAGCGGCAAAAGCAGTCCCCACGAGGTACCCGGCAGTGCAGCCCACGAGGGGCCCCCCGCTCCGATCAGCCTGGTCCTGGGCCTTGCGGGGACCGCCGAGACAGTCCCGGAGCAGGAGGGGAACGGCCCGCAGGAGCTCACGGGGGCCGCTGGCATGGTGCCTGGGACCCTTCTCCTCCCGAGAGTCCCGCCAGCCTCCGCCCATCCCAGGCCCACTGCGGGCAAGGCCAGGGTTCCCCAGAAAGCCCCACGCTCTATCTCAGAGCCCCCGTCCCAGCAGCGCTGACTCCAGGCCTGGCCCCCCCTCCCCGGAAGGAGCCGTGGGCGTCAAAGGCAGGGAGCAGAGCGGCCGGGAGCGGAGGCCCTGCCATGGGACGTGCGGCCAGCCAGCGAGGCTGAGTCAGCACAAAGCTGCTCTGACGGACGCGCAGCGGTTACCCTTTATGCTAAGGTGGCACAATTAAGGCAATGCGCTGGCCCCGCCCCTCCCACTGGCCCCGCCCCCTCCACTTTCTGCCCTGCAAACCCCTCCTGGCTTCATGGGGGCCTTTAAGATTACTCAGGTCCTCACTGCGCTGGCTTGGGCCACAGCGGGGGATGGGGATTCGCAAGTCAAGCGCGGTTCACTTTGACTGACGGGCTGCGGCGGTGGAAACACCAGCCTGGCCCCGCGGTCGCTGCGCAGTCCAGCCGTCCTCGGCCAGACAGACTTTTTCGAGATTTCTAATGCCCCCCGCGGATGATTTGAGCAGGGCCCCCCTTTGAAAGCCTCCTGCAGGAGAACACCCAAGCGAGCCGTCCAACCAGAGACACGAGAGCACCCTCTTAGGAAGCAGGTGCCCCCCGCAACAGATAGCAAAGAGAATCTGTGGTCGACGCAGACACGTGCCCCCACCGGGCACGACAGGGCTGCCCCCGCCCTCCCGAGCCCCTGGTACAGAGCATGACCGGATTTTGTGGGCCGGCGCCTGGAGGAGTCGATCTAATCTGAAGGAAATTATGAGGGCCACGGCCCTTGGACCTGCCATTTGACCTGCAGAACCTGCCCCCGTGGCGCTGCAGAGGTTCGCCAGGTGCTCCAGGAAACCCAGGGGCATCTGGTCCAAGAGCTCAGAGAAAGGGGCACTGGCCACCTTCCCAGTCTCAATGTCTCCCCACAGCCTCACCAAAACCACCTGGGTCCCCAAGTGGGTGAGCAAGCCTGAAGAGGGTTTGGACCCCCCCAGGCACACCCCAGACCCCTCTTCCTCCACAACAGTCCCGGAGCCCCCCGGCAGCCTCTCTGGGGTGGCAGGCCCTCCGGGGAGCCCTGTGGGCGGAGCACACCCATGGTTCTGCTGGCCTCTCCTTTTCTCCCAGAAAGGCCCAACCAGCCGACAGAGAAGCCCCGCGTGCTCTGGGTCCCCCTCCAGCTCCTTCCTCGGGGAAGCCAACAGCAGGAGCTTCACGTACAGAAAATTCCAGCCGCCCCCGAGGCTCCCACGGGGGGGCCTCCAAGTGGTGCCCGTTCTCGTTTTGGCCAATCAAGAGACGGGTGGCAATTTACAGCTCTCTCCCTGCGAACTCCCCAGCTTTACCGCTCAGTCAAACCTGATTCCCAAACGCTAATGCTTGTATTTAAACACCACATCCTGCAGTAAAGCGGTAATGTACGGCGGATGCATCTAGGGAGAAGCCGCGCGTCTGCGGCCAGCCCTGGTGGCCACACGCCCTGCTACTTCCCTCCCTGTGGCCGGAGCTGGAAGCCGTGGGCCAAGATGACCTTCCCAGGGACACTGGGCTCAGACCTCTCTGGGCCCAGTGGCCAGGAGGGCAGCGCCCAAGGACGATGGTACGTCCCAGCCGGAGGGGCCTGTGGAGCGACTCCCAACGCAGTCAAGCCCCTGGGAGCTGGAGCCGCCGGCGAGCTCGGCACTGCCTGTGTCTCCCTGTCCCCAGGCTCTTTGGCAGGATCTCGCTGGCTCTGGGAACCTCTCTGCCCCCAGACCCGATGCTTCCAGCAGCTGGAGGAGAAGGCCTACTTGCCTGCCCCTCCTCGTCCCGCCCGGACACGAGAGCCCCATTCCCGCCGAAGGTCAGGGTGTGGGAGAGGCTGGAGCCCCTGCCGTGAGCCCAAGGTGGCAATGGCAAGGGTACCCAGAAAAGCAGAGATGACACACGCGATGACTCCTAAGTCTACGGAGGACGTGCCCTGGGCAGACACACCGCCCTCCACCCGTGCCGAGGGCTAGAAACTGGCCAAGGGGCCTCTCTTACAGCAGCCCAGCCCCTGGCAGCCACCCCACCACCGCAGAGTCCAGCCCCGCAGACCACAGAGAACACCTGCCTTCATCCCCTGGGCCATCACGATCCAGCCACGGGGCCCACGGGACTCCACGCTCGCATATTCTCCTGCCCAGGCCCTGGGTGGTGGCACAGCAGACAGAAGGGGTCCGGGCTCCCAGCCACGGCTGTCACACTAAGCTTCACAGCACACATGGAGGAGAGTGGTGTGGGGCTCGGGCTGGTGGGGAGTCGGGGGACAGGACCAGGTGGGACCCCAGGCTCAGGGCCGGCCACGCTCAGCCCCTGTGGACTCTGTCGGGTGTCCTCAGGGTTCCGGGTCTTGGGTGTCTCAGAGGCAGGAGTGGGGGATCTGGGGCTGCGAGTCCCTCTGAGCCCGCCGGTGCCTGGCGCCTGGCCCCAGGAGGCTAAGCCACTTGGCGTCCCCGCCTGTTTCCCAGGGCAGCCCCCCAGCAGCCAGGGAGTGTGTTTCCCCTGGGGAGCGTCACGGGGCTGCAGGAGCCCCTTCCTGCCTCCCTTTCCTTGCCCAGCCTGGCTCCCTGACCCTTTGGGGACACGCTGCCTTCCTCGTCTGTGAGCGGCTTTCTGCCCCTGCCGCACAAACAGGCCTTTCTCCTGCCCAATGACCCCTCTGCAGGTGTCCGGAAGTGAGGCCCCAGAGCCACAGGCACCCTCCGTTCCCGAGCCCAGGCCCCCCCGGCCCCCGCACCGGACCCCACGCCTGCCACAGGGCCACTTCCCTCTGCCGCAGTCAGCACGCTGAATATTTAATGTCTGAACGTCTCCACCTGCTGACACAGGCAAAGTGACAGAACAATGCCGGTAGGGGACAGGGCCGGCCACGGACGCCCCGGCAGCCTGCCATGGTGGCCTCACCCCGGCCGCAGCCGCCTGCCCAGTAGGCTGGCTGTCTGTCCGTCCGCCGGGCGGCCCCTCGGTGAGAGTCCCCGCCTGAAACACATACTTCTTTACATTCCACAGCTCCGCAGGTCCGTATGGGCATATAAAGAAGTATGTTCCCCAAGCGGGTAGTTCAGTCTGGACGGCCACGCGGGCTCAGGGAAGGGGACCCCCGAGGCCTGGGGCTTCCGCCCACTTACACAGCCCGGAGCCCCCCGCCCCGGTGCGTGGGTCCCACACGCCGCACCCTCCAGCTCTGCCCCTGCCTGCCTGACCTCCGCGCCCCCGCCACCCTGCCACCCTGCGGGCCATGGCCGCGGTGCACTCGTGCCAGCAGGCGGGGCAGAAGCAGGAGGCCCGCTGCACCGTCTCAAAGATCCCTTCATTGGCCCCACCGTTATCTGGTTTTGCGTCAGAGGAACGAGAAAAGCAAGGACCCGGGCTGCCACCTCCCACCCTCACCCGGGATAAGGAGGTGCCCTTTCCTCTCACAGACGGGCCGAGCCTCAGCCAGCAGCCCCCCTTCATCTGGGCACCTTGTCCCAGCCAAGCACACAGGGAGGCCGGGGGGAAGAGCCCAGCACGATGATCGGGGAGCAGGGTGGCTAGAGCCCAAGGGAGCCCAGCACCTCGCACCCTGAGCCCAGGTGGGAGCTCCTCCGACCGGAGGAGCGGACAGGCCTTACCTGGACAGCTGGCAGCTTCCTGGGCGCGTCCCTGATGGTTCTGTCTCCCAGAGCCCTCACAGACAGGGCTCAATCGCGCCTCTGTCTTTGAAGACACGCGTGACCAGGACAGCAGCAGGTGGAGCATGCATCTCCAGAGGGTGGCGGGGAGCTGCTTGGGATCCCGGCCTCCACCAGTGCCATCTGCTCCGGGCCTGGGTGGGGGACCAGAGCCGGCTCCTGCTTCCCTCTCCGGCCGCCTCCTCCTGCTCCAGCTCCCTTCCTCCTTCGTGCTCGCCCTCGCTCTGCACGCCTGCCACGTCACCACCTCTGCCGTGGACACCTGAAAGGATGCTCGCACCAGCAGGCGGCTCCCACGGGTGCCCCGGGGCCACCGAGGGCCGTCGCCCATCCAGCGCTGCGGCCAGGCGCACCTGGCTCTCCGTGGCCTCCAGCCGGCCTGATCAATACCATTTTATGGACAAACGCAGGGGCTGCCTTCCCAGTGAGGAATTTCCCGGTGCTCACCAGCTTCGAATAAACCCGTTGAAGAGGGTTAAGTAAACTTAGTGAGTGGCAAGCTGAGCACTTCATAACACTTAGTTGTATCCATACTGGTTTTCCCTGCGTTTCAGAATTTGCCTGTGACAGAGAAGTAGCCGCTCTTCCCCACCAACTTCTCTGGCCACCCCAAGTCCGGGAGTCGGAACGCACAGAGTCTGACAGGGAGCCGTGTGGCCTCCGGGTCAGGTGCCCACCAGGCTCGGGGCGTCAGGAGCTGCGCGTGGAGGTCTCGCCACGGCCAGGGTGAGGCCTGGCCGAGCACCGGGATGCGGAAGAAGGGCGTGACGCCTTGCTGGGTGCCTGCAGCGGGACGCAGCGGGAGACACGCTCGCGGGGGCGCAGCTGGGCCGGGCACAGACACAGAGGGCCAGGGATCGGGGTCCTGCTGTGGCCGCACAAGGCCCTGGGCCTGAGCACCTTTCCAGTTCCATCAGCAAACCAGGCCTGGGGCGACCCCGCACGCCCCTCCCCACGCGGCAGCGCCCCCCCCCCCTGTCCTGTGCAGATGCGCCCAAAGAAGAGTCCGGCCCGGCGGTCCCCGGGGCACGGCTGTGTGCCCGCAGAGCCTGCAACACGCAGAGACAGCTAAGCCATGGCTCCAGTGCCTGGGCTGTGGCTACCGCACCGGGCAGGGCCGGGCTGGAGTTTTCTGTGGGGGGGTGTGATCTGGGCTCCGAGAAGCACCCCAGCAGAAGGAGGGAGCAGCTCTGCAGATAGACCCTGAGGAGCGGCGGCCCATTTTCCTGTGGCTGCCTGTATTCTCATGTTCCTGCAGCCCGAGGGAAAGGGCAGCCTGAAAGCCCCCCGGCCCCCCACAACCCCCGTGCCCCTGGAACGCCCCCTCCAGGGACCCTCACAGGAGAAATGAAGTCTGGCACCTGAATTTCCCCGTCCTCTTCCAATAAATGAGGCCTCAGAGGCCCTGCTCAGACCCCGGACCCTCCCGCCCCCCCCCAGCCTTCACACAGACCAAGTCTGGGGTCCAGGGACACGTAGGGGGCTCCAAAGGGCATGGGGGGCAGTCCGGGTCCAGCCAGAGCCCTGGGAGCCTCTGCCCCACTCAAGCAGGAACCCCGACCACTTTTCAAACCGTTTCCCATCCTGGCAGGGCAAGAGGAGCAGCGGCCTCGGAGGGACCCCATGGGGGTTGGGTGGGCAGCAAGCCGGGCTGTGCCCCCCTCCCACACCTTGCCCAGCGCTCGTCAGTTTTGAGCTCCCCCCCCCAGTGTGTGGAGGTCATGCTCCCTCCAAGAGATGCTGATCCCCAACTCCACCCCATCCCCCACTGAGTCCCCCTCCCCCGCTGTCTCCGCCCACCCCCCCTCCCCCGCGGTGTGCACTCAGCACAGGGACCCTCCCGACCCTGACGGGGACCACCAGAACTACAGAAGTCCGGAGCCCCGACCTGTCAGCCACACCGGGCAGGCTTGGGACCCCCTGCCCCAGCATCTCCACGGTTAATGAGGCGAGTTCCAAGGTAAGTTTAACCACACTCCCAGCGCCACGCTTTGTGCCATGGGGCGGGCTGACTGCACCCTCCCCACCCCCCATGGCCCCTGCCCCTGCACCGGGACCCCCGTCCACCCCCCCCCCCACCCCCGGGCATCTGGAGGCAGCCACTTCCTTGCAAAACGCCCGCATGTCAAAGTTCGTGCGCCGGGTCGGACGCGCCCTCCCGGCCTGCTGGCTGCTGGCTCTGCAGTTTCCCAAATGCGGACAGAGCCACGAGCCAGGAGAAAACTCCAAAGCGCCCCCCTGGAACCACGCGGCCGGCGCCACGGCTCCCACCCACCAGCAGGCACACCCCCGCCGCTGCGGCCGGCAAGTTTGTGGGGCCGTCTGGCCAGGCTGAGCAGGACTCACCGCGGAGCCCCTCGGCCGGGCTGGCGGCAGCGGCGGCGGCGGCGGCAGCGGGCGCAGGGTCGCGGCTCCCGTACGAGCGCCCGCGTGGCTCCCAGGGAGATGCTGCAGCCGCGGCAGCACCATCCACCTTCTCCCGGAGCCAATCGCGAATGCAGGGGTGGGGGAGGCCGGAGCTCCCGATGCGCCCGCACTTGGGGGGGGTGGGGGGCAGGCGAAGAGAAAGAAGACACCGCGCACCCCCCTCCGCACCCTGCCCTTCCCCCCGTCCTCCCGCAGCAGCGCAGACTTAGCAGGAAGGGAGATCTCGGGAGGAGAGAGGGAGAGGGAGGGACCAGGGCGATGCAGAGTTACGGAGAAGCTACCTCGAGCCCGTGCACCTTGAGCCCCTCCCTGCTCTGGGCCGTGTCTGCAGACGCTCCCGCACCCCCGCCGGGTCAGTGCAAGGTAGAGGTCAGGATGGAACAAAAGGGGACGGTCCCGCGGGTGTGCGGGCTCGCACATGCACACAGCCCATCTCGGAGGCTCGCGCAGGCGGGGGAGGGGAGGGGCGGGGAGGGGAGGGCTGACCCAGGGGCCGGAGCCGGCGTGGGGGCCCCCCTCGGGTCAGGAACCAGCCTCACCTTTGCAGTCCTTATATACCCGGCCAAGCATCCCAAACACGCGGCCCGGCCAAGGGGCCCCCTCGGGCTGTGCTCCCTGACCATATTTAGTCAAGCAGGGGAAAAAATAGCGTGTCAGCTGGGCCACGGCTGGCCGGCCACCGGGAACAGGGTGGGTGCGCCAGCGGCCATTGACGGCGTCCCGGGCCTGGGCTGCTGTCCTCGCCCCCTCTGGCCCCTCCCCGCGGGGCCTCCTGCCGCTGTCCCTGCCCTGCCATCCCCCTGCTATTTTTAGCTCAGCCCAGGACAGAGGCGCCTCCGGGCAGCAACCCTCCCAGGCCAAACAGTCTGTTCCTAGGGGTGCCCTGGGGAGACCCAGGCAGCCCCCAGGGCTCTGGCCGGGGCGGGGAGGCCTGCGGCCGGCTCCCTCTTCTTGGCCTCCAGGGACTGGGCCCACCCCCAGGCCACCTAGTACCCAGCTCTGTGCACTTCTGCCCAGAATGGGGGCCCAGACGAGGTGACGACAGAGTCACTGGTCTTTCCAGAGACTCCCAAGCCAGCTCTGAGGAATGAGGACCGCAGGTCACCTTGGACAACAAGCCAGGCCCCCAGGCTTGCCACAGTCTACCCCAGGCCTGCAACCAGGGGGCATGCGTGAGTGGGAGACCTCAGTGCTCACACGGGCTCCACTCCGAGTGCCCCCAGCCTGGGGTCACGCTGCAGTGATGTCACGGGTATGTGCTAGGCACAGCCTGCAGGGGCCTGTCCTCACGTGGCCGGGACGCAGAGGCCAACGTCCCCCAGCCCTGTGGGAGCCACGTGGGGACCCTGGGATGCAGTGTGGGGCACTGCAATGGCAGGGTGGGCCCACATCCCAGAAGGCCAGGTGCAGGCTCCCCCGGGGAGGCAGGGGCACCCCTAGCTTCACTGTCTGTGGAGTCCCGGCCGCTAGAGTGTGAGCAGCTAGACGCCCTATTGTTCCAGAAAGCCGTTTCAGGAATCCCCCACACCTCCAGCTGCTGGTGTGGGGAAGGGGTGTCTCTGCCTCTCAGAGCAGGCTCCCAGGTGCCCCAGGCCCCCAACCAGGGCTGCAGGATCCAGGATGCGGGGTGCCACGGCGGGGGGTCCTGGTGGATCCCCACGAGAGGCAGGGGAGGGGCGGGTGGAATGACTGGCTGGCAGGGGCCCCAGCGTGTGGGGCAAGCGCTCCTGGGAAGGTCTGAGGGTCTGGGAGTCCAAAGTGGGTACGCTGGTGGGAGACAGTCGGACCCTGCTCACAGGCCCCCCGGGCCCAGGCGAGGGGTCCTGCGTTCACCCTCGGGAGGTGGGGACCCCACAAGGTTTCAAGCTGCGTGGTCCAAGTGCTTTCCCTGACCGTGAGGGAGGGTCTGCTCTGCCCCGTCCCCTCCGTGGGCAGGGTGGGGGAGGGGCTCGCGGAGCTTAGGCAAGGGGTGAGGGCACGCAGGGACCCCAGGCTGGCCTGCAGGTGGGCAGGCTGGGGCAGTGGGCACGTGGCCTGTCCCGAGGGGGCTCCTGTGACATGCTCCATGCAGTGGGGGAGGGGCAGGGAGTGAGGAGAGGGATGATCACCCTCCAGACGGCAGCCTGGCTCTCCCAGGCAAGGCTGGGGACCCACGGCCGCCTCTCCCCAGCAGAAGTGCTGGTTGCGTGGCCAGTCCTCAGTGGTCCTGGAGGCCGCAAGGACAAAGCCAGAGGACAGAGCACTCTGTTCATTTGTCCACAACGCCAGCATTTCTGGGTGTTCTGGAAGCTTCTGGGTGACGATGTGCTGACCTTCAAATCCTCGCTAAGAGGTGGGCCTCCTACCGTCCCCGCTGCACGAGGAGCAGACGCTCGGAGGCAGCAGACTCGCCCGAGGTCCGGGGGGCGGGGGAGTGCTGAGCAATGTCCGCCTGTGTGGACGCAGCCTGGGGCCCTGCTGTCCTCCAGAGCCCCTTGCCAGGACAGTCAAGACAGACCCACGGTCCCCTGCCCTGGATACTGATGGAACCCCGCCCCGGGGAGACTGCCAAGTGTCGGAGGGACAGGGAAGGTGGCCAAGCACCTCCCCACCCCCGGGCGCTCCTCCCAGGCGTCCTCAGCAAGGTGGCCAGTGATGTGATGCCTCTTCTTGTGCGAGGCTGAATCCGGCCCTGACGGCCCGCCTCCCCCGTCTGTTCACCAGCAGGGCCACGGGGAGCAGGCTCACACCTGCGGGGGCCACGGACTCAGGCCAGGCACCAGCCAGTGAAAGACTCCGGCGTGGGCACCTGCATGGCCCTTACCAGCCAGGCACCTGGCGTGAGTGGCTGCCGAGGTCTCTGGAGGGACGCCTGTGACCGCAGCCCCAAACCTGGGTTTGATTTGATCACGTCTGTGTCTGTAGCCACGTCCCCGCCGCTGCCGCCGTGCGGGCCGCGCACAATCAGAGAGGCCTGGCCGCTTGTGCGGCTGCACGGCGAAGAGCTCCAGAAGGAAAAGTCGGGAAAGGGAAGCCTGGGGCCTGGCTGGCGGGGCAGGTCAGAGGTCAGGGAGGCTTCTGTGGGGCCCAGAGGAACACCCGGGCCTGGCCGGGCCAGGGACAGCATGGAGGCTACAGCACGGCTCCAAGGGCGGCCAGGCCGGGGGGTGGTGGGATGCCGCCGGGTGAGGGTGGAGCTGGCTAAGCCCCCATGGCCGCGGCTTGGACCCACGGGGCCGCGATGCAGAGGGGAGAGGCCTTGGGGCTCCGGCTGGCCCGGCAGAGTGTGCCTACCAGCTCTGCTAACCGAGCAGAGGCGGAATCACAGGAGGGAGGTCAGGGGAGTAGACTCCTGGAGGATGGGGTGCTTCTCCCGGGCGCGGTGGGGGGTGTTGCAGGGGAGAGGCTGGGGGGGCACCGCCCTAATGGAAAGGCCTAGCTGATGCCCTCGCTGGGCATGAGGAAGGACGTCCCTGCTCAGAGATGGTGGCAGAACCCACAGGGGTCCCAGGAGTCAGCTGGGGCGGAGACCCTCCCCTGGCAAGGGGGCTCGGGGGCTCGGGTGGGGGAAGCAGGGTGGTTTCTGGGCCACAGGCCCTCCCGTCCCTGGAGCAGAGGAGAGGGCGGGGCGGTCACCGAGCGCGGCGATTTCCTGGAAGCTCGAGGACAGTAATGGAGCCAGGCGCGCCCCCGGGAGCAGTGGCTTCTGACTGAGAGCTTTTCCTGCGGCGCCATCCCTGGGGGCCGGGCTGGGGGGGATGGGGGGGGCCTCACATGCCTCCCGCCACGTCCTCCAGTCCGAAGAGAGAGGCCTGCAGCGCCCCGGGAAGGCCCCACCAAGTGACCTCTTGGGGTGCAGGAGAGGCCACAGGGCAGGGAGGGGCGTCTCCCCGACTCTCGAAGGCTCAGCGTC
This sequence comes from Mustela nivalis, assembly GCF_964662115.1. Taxonomy (NCBI): domain Eukaryota; kingdom Metazoa; phylum Chordata; class Mammalia; order Carnivora; family Mustelidae; genus Mustela; species Mustela nivalis. The sequence goes on along the minus strand of NC_139027.1, from coordinate 142,340,923 downwards.
TCCGTCTGTCAGGTGGGGCCGTGGCCCATGGGTGCTGACGGAAGCCTCCGTGGGGGATGGGGATGGGGGCGGCCCATGCTGCGGGCTTAGTTCAGGAAAAGCCCCCACATGAGATCATTCTGTCGCCCACCTTCCCGTCTGCATGCAGAGGAGCCACTGAAGGAACGAACGAGTCAGTCTTCCAATCCCCCGGCCAGCCGGCGGGTCGGCCACGAGGCTGCTGGGGCCGTGGGCGGCACGTGGCGGGATGGGCGGGGAGGGCACGGCCTGAACGACGTTCATGTATGTTCAGCGTTGGGGTTGGGGTGAGGCTGGGGTCTTGTTTGGGGGGGGGCAAGGGCAAGGCAGGGCCAGCGCCCTCAGGGGGCCTGGCCTCAGTCAGAGGTGGGGACCCCCCACCCGCCCGGGTGCCCCTCTCCCCAGCGCCATGCGGACACCAAGAACCGTCTCTTGGTCACTTCACTCTTCCATGGATCTTTAAATAAACAAAACTTGGGTTTTATTTTATTTTTTTTTATTTTATATATTTTTTAAAGATTTTATTTATTTATTTGACAGAGAGAGATCACAGGTAGATAGAGAGGCTGGCAGAGAGAGAGAGAGAGGGAAGCAGGCTCCCCGCTGAGCAGAGAGCCCGACGTGGGACTCGATCCCAGCACCCTGAGATCATGACCTGAGCCGAAGGCAGCAGCTTAATCCACTGAGCCACCCAGGCGCCCCTTGGGTTTTATTTTAAAAATTGGTTGTACCTTCAGACCACTGTTGACACTCGACCAGACCACCCCAGCTCCGGTGCCACAACCATGGGCAGGGAACTGGACATCACCCCAACGACCCAAGGAGCCGTCGTCAGGGAGGGGCAGGCCACAATCACGGTGAGAAGCCATCTCACCCCTGCCGGCCGGGACGGCTGTTAAAAACACAAAAGCCCCAAACCGGAAAATAACAAGTGTTGGGGAAGATGTTGTGAAATCGAAAGCTGGGGCGTGAACCTGGGACTCAGCGGCCGTGGAAAAGGGTCTGTAGCTCCTCTCGCAGCGACACCGGCAAACCCCGAACCTATGCCAGGCAGGAGCGCCGAGAAACCAGACAAGGCCTGTCACACTCACGCGCCCCTGAGGACTGGGACTGAGCGAGGGGACTGTGCAAACACCTGTCTGCGGACAGAGAAACCCGACCACAGAGGGGAAACGGACCTGTGGTGTGGCCTGCAGCGTGGAAGCAGCAAGGAGACACAAGAAGCCGGCCCAAGGCCCCGGGCGCTGCGACACCTCGCCCACGAGGCATCCACAGAGAGGGCTTCCCCAGGCCGCTGGAGGGATGCAGACTGGACCCCTCACGGAGGCCGGCCTCCTTGGGGGGGGGGGGTTAGAATGTTCTGGAATGAGAGAGGTAGTCACCTCACAACGCCGGACGTGCTAAATACCAGTGAGTTATTCCCTTGACAGGGACTGGGTCCTGTCAGGTGAGTTGCCCTCAATAAAAACACAGCAAAGGTACATGGGGCCGAGGATCCGTCACACCCCGTCTCCCCGCTGACCCCACACCCTGGGCATGGCCCCAGGGCCGTGAGCGCTGAGCTCCTGCTCCCCCTGGGCTCCCGAGCACCAGCCGCTGACATGACCCCAACGCTCCTCCTGGGCAAGAACGAACGAGTGTTGTTTCAACCACGCAGCATGCGGCGTGTGTCCTCACGGCCGCGGGAAGCCCATGGCCCTGCACCCTTCTGTCCGGGGGGCGCTCCCGGGCCTGGGCGGGGATGGAACCAGCACGGAGGACGAGCAAGCTGGAGGCAGTCGTGGGGCGCCGCCCCCACCCCGAGATGCCCACGCGGCGCTCCGGGACACCAGGGCCTGCGCCCACGGGTCTGGAAGACCACCCGGTTGGGGAGGCTGTGGGCAGCCTGGGAAGGGCTCAGCCAGCCCTGGGGCAAGGGGAGGCGCCCGGGGGACAGCCCGTCCCGCTTCCAGCAGCTTCCCGTGGACGGGCCCGTCCACGCCAGCCAGGCCTGTGTCAGGCCGTGGCGTCCCTGGGCTGGGCCGGGCCTCAGCGCACACACGCGTGCACACCCACACGTGCACACATGGCAAAACAAACGTGCGCACGTTGCCGTAATGGCAGCGGGAAAACGGGAAAACCGCCCTGGCAGCCGGTAGAGAAAGTCGTATCTCACTGCTGTGATGTCAGCGGAGCAACCTGTTTGCAGAACGGTGACAGCGACGGGGTCGGCTGCGGGCCTCCCTGGACGGTGTGTGCAGGCGGCCTCAGACCTGCCCCAGGAGGAGCCCCTGCCGACAGGGAGCTGCAGGGCGGGAGGCGTGCTGGGGGCCCAAGCTGGTCCCCTCCCCGGGCTCTGAGCCTGAGACCCTGCGAGGTCCACGCCCCGACGTCCTCCTTTTCCTCCTCCCATTCTCGGCCCCTGCACGTGTGTGCTGCGGTGACGGGGCTGAGCTATGTCCTGAAGTCTCCCCGCTGTGGGGGACTTGCCTGCCCTCCCCTCGGACGCCGGACGCCGGACACCAAGGAGACTCGCGGGAGCCAGCGTGTCCGCGCACCTGCTCCCTGCAGCTGCGCCCCTCCCCGCAGACGCGCCCAGACCACCCTACAGAAGTGTCTTCTGGCCCGAGAGACAGAGTCCCATTTCCAGGGAGCATGAAGCCCTGACCACAAACCCCTGGGCACGGGGGTGGGCTGGGGAGTGGAGGTTCAGGGCCATGTCTGGCTGCATTTAAATGCGAAAATGTACCCACAGCAGAAAGTTCTCCGGGCTCTGCAAGGGTGCAGCCATCAGAGGAAGCTTTAGCCTGGAGGGTCACACCTCTGCCCACAGGCCGTGTCACCCAACAGAGCTGGGGGACAGCCTGCCCCCAGTGATGGGCCCCCCACCGTTCCGTAGACCCTGCTGTGGGCCCCACACCATCATGGTCATTACTTGGGATCCCAGTCACTCTTCGGATGCCCCTGAGAGCGTGGGGGACCTGGCGGCAGCCTGACCATTCTCCCAGGAGTTTGGGGACAGATAGTATAGGATGGATGTGGCCTTGGTGGCCAGGGGGCTGAGGTAAGTGGGGGCCAGCCACGTGTGAGAGGGCTCTGGTGGAGGGCCCCCCGGGCAGGAAGAAGCCTAGAAATGACTGGGTGTGCAGCCACCCAACCACGACAGCAGCAGGGGACTCCGCCAGTGCCCCAGCTCCGGGGGAGCCCCATGGGCTGGCTGTGCTCTGCCGGGCGCTGGGAAAGACAGCCCAGCTCTGAGGGGACACAGAGAAGAATCAGCAGGAAGCCCCTGGTCCGGCCCTTCTCGCCATGCGTCCTCCCTCCTTCCTCTTCTGAGCCACGCAGGGCTCCCTGCTCTGCGCAAGAGGAGGACTGGCTTTGCCGTCCTCAAGACGCAGACAGTGGACAGGACCCCACACCCGAAGGTGGAAATGTCGAAGACCACTTAGCCTCAGACCCATTAAGCCCCAATATCACTGGAAAGGGGCAGCCTCACTATCCCGCGCACGGGTTCCGGGGACATCGTGTGGAACGTGCGTTTTGCAAAGCGGCCTCCTCCTGTCTGAAGCCTGGATCCCCCTGCCCACCCGTCCCTTCCCGCCCCACTCTGGCAAATGCAGGGGTGGTGCCTGCCGGTCTCGCTGGGGTTCAGTGGAAGGGGGTGGAGGGGAGCCCCCGAGGATGGCTCCTTTCCACAGTGGACCCCAGGCCCCCCGTGCTACACAGCTCAAGCTGCCCCTGATGGGTGCCCCTGGGTGCAGGGCCCTGACTCTGGGCCATTGCCCTGTGCAGGCAGGCCACTCGGCCCCCCAGGGCAGGCTGCGGGAGAGGACACAATGGGCCTTTCCTGAGAGCGTCCCCAGAGCCCCTGGTAGCCGTTGACCAGCCACAGCAGGCTGCCAGCCGCACGGGGGGGGGGGGGGGCGTCTCCCCCAGCCTCCGCCATGGCTCGGACCCCCGGGATAAAGGGCGCAGCTTTCTCTCTGGCGCATGCTGTCCTTTGGGAGCCAAGGGGTGTTGATCCAACAGCATCTCAGCCACAATTAGCCGGTTCCCTCGTTCTGGCCCTATAAATATTCATTCCGAGATTGTTATAAAGGTGCTCTTTAAAAAAAAAAAAGTGCCAAACCCATTTGGAGTAAGGAACTGGACAGCGGCCAAGGCACAGGCTGCCGCTCGGAATCCCATTGTGGGGCGGATGGAAGCGTCGCAGCCAGGACGGCTCCTCGCGGGGCCCACGCAGGTGCTCACTGGGGTTTTGTTTAATTTGGGATGGGTTTTCTGGTTGCCTGCATGTAACATTTATAAATGTCACAGCATGGTGGGGAAATGCCGTGCGGAGGGGCCTGTGTCCTCCGAGAGGGTGGCCGGGCCCCCACAGCCAGGGGAAGGTATGCCAGCCGCCCATGGGGACGCCACGCGCAGTTCCTGCCCCTACTCGGAGTCTGCTTTGCAGCCTGACCTGCCCGCTGCCTCACTCCCACACCCTTTGTGGGGCCCGAGCCCCACGGGCTTTGCCAGGTTGTGACGGCACCGATCTTGTGGGGATCCGCCCGCCCCAGTGAGCATAAGCAGGCGCCCTGGCTGTCAGTGCCGGAAGGAAGTACCAGGACTGCATCTGGGACTCACTGGAGGTCGTCTGCTCTGGACTTCTGTGCTGGTAGCTGGATGCTTCTGCTGCCCCAGAAGCACCTTCCCCTCCTCAAAGAGGTGAAAACAGTGGCCATACAGCAACATGACGATGGGGACGATGACAGTGATGAGGAAGGTGGTGGTGATGATGGTGTTGATGGTGACAGCGAGGGTGACGGAGCTCCAGTGATGGTGACAGTGACGGTGATGGGGGTGATGGTGGTGGTGATGGTGATGGTGGTGGTGGTCACGATGCTGGTGGTGAGGGTGGCGGTGTGTGGGCCTTGGCTTGCCTACTGAGAAGCTGTCCCACTCCTACTCCCTCTAGGCCCAGCTCCCACGTCTGCTTCTCGTTAATTTTGGGGAGGACAGCAGGTACATCCTAGCCCCATGGGCAGGCCTTCTTGGGAGGGGAGGACCCTGCTGTTTCTTCATGATCTAACCCTCCATGCTTCTAGGGGCAGGAGGCCTAGGGCAACCCCTCATACCTCCCATGGTCAGGCTTAAACGTGGACACCCCGGGATCCCTGGAGGACGTTTGCCTTCTTGACGGCCCAGATTTTCCCGAGAGCGGGTTTGCGGGCACTGAGAGTAGCCTGCTCTGAAGGCAGCTGTCCCATTTAACAAATGGGTCTCTGCTCAGTCCTGATGGATGGCTTTGCCTGCTCGTAAAACTCCGGAGGAAGTCAAATTCGGGTTCTCAAAACCTTGGAGATATTCCTTGAATTTATGATGTGACCTGATAAATTATTGAACCTGAGTCCTCAAGTATCTTTAAGAGGCAAAGCAGGCCTGAGACACTGCATACCCCCGGATCCAGGGAGCCCGCCAGCTCCAGGCTGGTTCCCGCCTGAAAGCTCTTCCACTAACTTGGGCTCAGAATCCGGCGTCCCAGGGGACCTCTTCTGGGGTCAGAGGGCGGCAAAGCCCGAGAGGCCCCCTAGGGTGGCCTCTGGGGACCTTCCATCTCCACTAGCGCAGGGTCTTGGGCATTTCCCTGGACAGCCTTCCCTCCTGGGGAGCGCAGGGCTCTGAGTCCTCTACTTCCTTTTCACCAAACTTGCGGGAAGCAAAACCTCTACCCTATCATCTCTAGGACACACCCTATCGTCCCCTCTCCTGGAGCAAAGCAGGGCTGGGAAAGGTGCTGGAAAATGACTCCAGAGATCAGGGCACCAATCAATCAATGGCAAGTTAATCAATAGGCATAATCTGCTGGGTGGGCCTGGCCTAATCAGGTGAGTCCTTTAAAAGGGAAAGCATCAGAAAGACTCTATCCAGCTGGTCTCAAAGAAGGAGGCCAATAACCAGGTTGGGGCCTACCTTTTAGGGCCACACGGCAAGGATGTTCAGGTGGCCCCGGCCCATAGTCAGACAGTTGGGACCTTGGTCCTACAACCACAAGGAACTGAGTCCTGCCGAGAACCAGAACGAGCCTCAAAAGGAACCGAGCCCCAGCTACACTTGATTCCAGCCCAGGGACCCCGAGCAGAGGAGCCAGCCACACTGTGAGGACTTCTGAGCCACAGAACCTCAGGTGCCACGTGAGTGGGCTTCCCAGGTGCTGAGTGTGTCTGAGTTCATGACACATCATGGAAAACCAGTACACAACCTGGGCATCAGTTCCCCTCCCCTGCCCCGTGCTCTTCCTGGGGCTGTCAGCTCCCTGCAGGTGGAAGAGGATTCTGAGCTCGGGCCCCACTGCGATGGCTGCAGCGCCCCTGACCCCTGAGCGCAGAAACCCCATGAGTCACGTGATCCTGGCTTTTTCAGGATTGAGATTGTGGGTGAGGCACGTCCTGCTTCTGGCTGCTTGCTCTGGTCAGCAGTGAGGTCCTGTCCCCGCACAGCAGAGCCGGGGGTCCCCGCTACTGGTATCTCTGCTCAAGGGCAGGCATGAGGACCCCGGTCCGACTCCAGTGCCCCCTTCCCTGAAGCCTGTGCAATCCACGCTGTCCCACCACCTCTCCACTCAACAAAAACCCTTGCCCTCACGACACCCTTTCCCCCGCTAAGCTAACCTCTGCTGGATTTGAGGAGGTGAGATTGCCAGCGGGTGCTCCGGCCACTGCCCGAGGGGCACCCCTGGCAGAGCCGGAGCGGTGGTCAGGGCCAGTTCCCAGGAGCGGGGCGTGTGGGAGGGGCCAGGGGCTCCCCCGCATCAAGCTGCGGGTCTGCATCAACTGTGTCCAGGACTGACTGCAGCCCCCCACCCCCCGGGCCGGCCCGTGTTTGGGGCTGAGTCTCTGGGGGCCAGCAGCCCTGAGGCAGCCTCTCTGAGCCCCAGGAGTGACCTTCGCCAAGGCCGTGGGGCCCGCGGCCAGCTCTGCTGAAGGATGTGCGTCTGCCGCCGTGAGCTGTTTTATTGCCCGGTCAGTAAAAACCTCCTGATTATGTCACTGCGGAGGCCGCTGAGCGCCAAAAAATAGAAATTTCCTTCTGTCCATCATGACCTCTCCACCTCCATGCTGGCCTCCGTTTCGGTTCCTTCCCGGAGCTTTCAGTAACTATCAGCTGTGCCAGCAGCCCCCAGGCCCAAGGGCTCCTTTCTTGGCAGGGGCTGGGGCACGGGGACAGGGGGTGGGGGTAAGGCCTGGGCTCAAGAGACAGGGAAAGGGACTGGGGACAATGTGGGGGGGGTGAACAGGCACAGCTCTGGGAAGGGTTCTGGCCCCTCAGAACCAAAGCTGTGGAAATGACAATGGCCCCAGACTGTGAGCTATGCCCCTTGGACCCTGGCCTCTCCCCGGGAACAAGGGGTTCCCAGCAGCAGCACCCCCCTTTGGAGGGGTCCTCTGTTCTCCTGTCATACAGACAGAGGTGGGGTGCACATCCATTCACTCATTCAGGAGACATTTGCTGAGCCTGCACTGGGCGCCTGCTCTCTTGGGTGCTGGGACAAGGCACACAGCCTCTCAGGGCTCGGGTGGTCACCATGCCAGCCCTTGGAGAAGGGACCTAGCACACGGCCTGGCGTAGAATTGAACCCAAACACCAGCTCAGACACAGCCCAGGGCTCCCCTGGAGAGCCCAGCTTTGAACCAGCAATGACATGGTAACAGGATGAGATGGAAGTAAGGAAGGCTTCCTGGAGGAGGTGATATCCATCCCCACGGTCTCAGGCCCGCCCTAGTTCCCGGTGAGGCCTGAGCATCAGGACACAGACTGCCAGCTGCCGCTTGGAGCCCTCCCCACAGAGCCAGGCCAGGACAACCCAGCGCTCAGCAAGCTCGGGGGGCATCTATCCAGCAGGGCTGGAGGCGGCCTCAGCACCAGACCCGGACACTTTGGGAGGCTGACATCAGCGCAGAGCCCCGCGCGCAACAGCTGTTGCGCGTACCCAAGAATAGCCTTTTCCAAGGAGCCAAGTTGAGTCGGATGTTGGGAGGGGCTCCGGGGGTGGGGAGGGGCTGTTGGAGTCCCTTGCCCCTTTGGGCCAATGGGGGCAGGTGCCCGCCACTTGTGCCCGACCTCTGGAAGCAGAGCAGGGTTCCCACGTGCCCTTCCTGTGTCTGGGGGCAGTGACCTAGCTGTGAAGTCCAGCCTGCACTAGGACAGCCCTCGGAAAGGTGTGCAGCTTAGATGCCATCGGGCGCCAGGAAGGCAGCGGCTCACGGTCCAAGCCTCCAGGGGCCCATCCCCCCGGGCGCCCCCACCCCCCTCGCTGCAGCCGTGCACCGGACCCCCCAGGGCTGGGCTCCGATGCACCCAGGACAACCCCCGCCCAGCACAGCACGTTCACACGGCCCACGAGGGGGTGGGGGTTCCTCGAGACTGGGGGCTTTTCCCTCCTCCACACCTTCTGCCCCAGACCCCTGCCCTGGGGCCTGACCCCACAAAACCCTCAGGGCCGGGGCTGGAGCCCCACTGAGTCCTCAATCAGAGCGACAGCCTGGAGGGCGTGGAGGGGGGTTCGCCACTCCCCGGCCGGGCCACTCCCCGGGGGGTCCTGGGGTTCTCCCCTCCCCCACCCACCAGAAGCCGCCCCTTCTCCAGCGATTCCCATCACAGGCTGTGATTTCTGGAGGTGTGATTAAATACGGCAATGACGCTCCCGCCAAGACCAGGTCGGGCTTTTTAATGAGCTCCACCAATAAATATGTCAGAAATGCCCCTTGAAAATATACCCGTCTCCCAAGACCGGGCTCGGTCACAAAGTGAACAGCGGCTTCAAAACCATCCTTGCCCCAAACTTGAGCGCCGAATGGCATCCGCTAATAACAGAGAGGGCCGTTGCTGGTCTTGGAACCTGGCACGCGGCCGTGACCGCGGCGGCCACCAGGCCCCCGCTGCTCCCAGGAGAGTGAGGGAACAGGGAGCTGAGGCCGGTGGCAGAAAGCGTCCGTCCCCACAGCCGCTGGGGATGAGACCCCGAGTGGAGGGACCCAGAAGATGGCGGTGGCCCACGGTCGCAAGGCCCCTCTCTGGCCGGGCAGAAGGCGTTCGCCTCATTCTGTCTCTGCAGCGTCCGTCCCGTGTGTCGGGGAGCATGCTGGTGTCCTGGGGGGTCCTCTCTCCTGTGGTGGGGGCCTCGCCCCCCAGCGCTCACAGCAGGCTGCCCCAGCCTCTCCCACACAGGCCAGAGAGACGTTCCCACGTTCCGATCGAGAAAGTGTTCATCCCAACCTTCCAGCCCCCTGCCTGGGCAGAAGTGGGCAAGGCCCACGGGACCCCTGGGATAATTTCCAGAGCCCCCTCCACCTCCTGGGAGAGTCCAGAACCCCTACCTGTTCTCTCCAAACCTCAGCTGGTGCCCCGTCCATGTCTACCTCTGTCGGGGTGGCCCCTTCCCAGAGGCGGCCACTCGAAGCCCTGTCCCCACCCTGCAGGGTCGTTGAGGGGCTCAGCCCAGCCACAGGGGACAGCCTGGGCCCCCTCAGTGCCCTTCGGCCGCTTACGGTGTCTCTGGAACAGAAAGAGCAAGAGGTTGAGGTCAAGTCCACTGAGCAGAGCCAAGAGGACAGGCCAGCGGCCCAGCACGGCTCTGGGGAAGGTGGACTCGGGGCAGAGGGGGGCCGAACGCAGGCAGGCGGGAAGGAAGGCTCCCGCCAGGGCACAGCCAGCAGCCATCGGGCCCCTGCCGTGGGCCGCACTTGCACCCAGTGATGAGCCGCATGTCACAAGCACGTGGCCTGGTGCTGGTTTTAGGCCCGGAAACCGTGGCACGGGGAAGAGCACTGGGAGGGGTGCAGACCGGGGCGGCCCCCGGCTTCTACGAGGGCCAGGAGCCCCCCACCAGGGCTTCCCGGGCTCCACGTGTCCCCTTGCCAACACCCCGCAGACAAGCCCCCCACCCCGAGCCCCCAGCTGGGCCCTCCAGCCGGTTCCGGAGCACCGCCGAGCCTGGGATGGGCTGCCTGCAGACCCGGCATTGATTCTGGCCAAGAGGCGAAAGCTGAAGTTGTTTCTGCTGCCAGTAACCAGGGTTTTTCCTCGTTTAGCAGCTCATCTCCGGTCACCTCCCAGGCCGTGGGGATGGGGGATGGTGCAAGGGACTTCGATCCATCCCCAGCCCCAGGCCTGGCCGGGTGGGCAGACGTGAGTCGGGGGGTGGGGTTAGGTCTTTCTTCCCAGAAGCCCAGGCCCGGGGGCCCGAGGTCAGGGCAGCCCACAGGAGGACGTGGTGCCAGCTCGGAACCCCGGCGTCTGCCCCTGGCTCTGCCCTTTCCTTGCTGGGGGTCCCTGGGCCACGTAGGCACTCTGTGCCTCAGTTTCCTCATCTGTCAAAATAACACCGGTCAATGGCACGCAGCCCAATGGGGCTGAAGCAGGTATGGCCGGAGGAGCTGTGGGCTGGCGGCCTTTGCTGGGTGAAGGGTGCCCAGGGCTCTGCACGTCCGGTCTGACGGAGCTCACACGGGCCGCTAATGCTGCGCTGCCAATGACCCCCACCTCCCTGGGCTGGCTCCGTGGCGGGGCCACAGCGCTGTGGTGGGCACCCTGTGTACAGGGTCGTGGCCCGAGAGTCCCGCAAAGCCTGAGCTCCTAGTGGATTGAGGTTTGTGTCTGTGGCACAGCAGAACGCATCCAGGGGCCCTGTGTGTCTGGGGGGGGGGGGTGAGGGGCCTGGCTTGGGCACAGCCCAGGGCTGCGGAGACCCGCAAACAGGCAGGGAGCCCTGAGAGAGCCAAGGACCGGGCGGGGGCCATGTGGGGGCCGGGCCGGGTGAGAGTCTGACTTTGTTCTAAGGGTACGGGGTCCCCCAACCCCAGGGGTTTTGGGAGGAGACAGTGGGTGTCTGGGAGCAGAGCCCACTACGATGCATAGCAGGGCCTCACTGTGCAGGGAAGGGGTGTGTGCACGGGAGGCGGTTTTGCTGCACTTCTGGGCCTGTGTCCTCCCAGAGCGGTGACTGACCCTGCCCCCGCACTTCCCTCCTCACCAGGGCCACCTGGAGCAGGAACTTTAAGCCCCTGAGCAGCCCCACAAAGGCGTCAGGATTGAAGCCCCCCCATGCAGTGCTTGCCACCCAGCCCCTGTGCCCAGCGCCAGGGAGCAGGTCCGCCTGCACGGCTCACTCACTGGGCACTGGCCTTTCTCCCAGCAGTAATTAACTGTGACATCACAAAGGGCATTTCCCGCGGCCAAGGTCATTTCAGGGCTGGCCATGGCCTCTGTTTGCCGTGGTCCCTCCTCAGCCTGCAGCTTTGACGAATGGGGTTTCAGGGAACTGGCCGCACAGCAGTGGGAAGAAAGAGGGAGCCGAAGCCGCTTCTCCTGCAGAAATGACTGCTGGTGCCTCGTCAGCTGCAGACCGCGCTGGGCTGCCGCGGGGCTGCGGGGCTGCAGGCTGCGGGGCTGCGGGGCTGCAGGCTGCGGGGCTGGGGGGCTGGGGGGCTGCGGGGCTGGGGGGCTGCGGGGCTGCAGGGCTGCGGGCTGCGGGCTGCGGGGCTGCGGGGCTGGGGGGCTGCGGGGCAAATGTGTCCAAGCACCTTCACTTGAAACCAGCAGGAGACACAGGGTCTGCTCGGGGGGCTCCTGACTCACTGATGGGTGACTGTCTGAGGCTAATGTCAGCCTCCTGCTCCATGAGTGCAACTTCTCCAGGTCCCCAGGGGCTAAAGTGTGGGTGCCGGGAGCCAGCAGTGACTGGGGTGAGCAGAGAAGCCGTGGGCTGGGGCCGCCTGTGCCTGAGTCCTCCACTGCACCCGGACGACAGCGCGGCGACCTCGTGTGCTGCGGGACCGGAGGAGACGGAGCGCGCGCACCAGTGCACCCCATGTGTGGGGCTTCCCCAGAACAGTGGGCTGTCCTCCAGGTCCAGAGGCCGGAAGTCCAAAGTGACGTTGTCCTCGGGGCTGGCTCCTGAAGGGCGGGTCCCAGGCCTTTCCAGCTTTGGCAGGTTGCGGGCCTCTCTGGCCGGCAGGAGCCCCCACACTCTGTCTCCACTGGGGCCCCCTCCCTGTGTGCATGTCTGCATCCCAATGTCCTCTTCGTGGAAGGACACCAGCCACGTTTGGGGTCCGCCCTAACGACCTCACCGTAACGAATTCCCATCCGCAGCAACCCTAGTTCTAAACAAGGTCTGAGGTCCTAGGGGTTAGGAGCTTGACATCCGGAGTTTCGGGGACACGAGTCACCCCAGAGCCCCGGGACTGAGAGCACCACGCGCCTAAGCAAGGGCCCCACAAAGACATGCACGCCGGCACGTAACTGGGCGACTTGTCGTCCTGCGGGGGACAGATAAACACACTGCTGTCCCGCAGACCACAGAAGACCCTCCAGACCAGAAAGACATGCGCTCTCAGGACTCAGCGCGTAAGCGAGGGATGGTGGCAGGTGTAGCGGCACACGCCGTATGGGGCCACCGGACAGCGTGTGGAGACGGCACAGAGACCAGAGTTGGCCCGGCCTGCAGGAGGGACGGAGGGCGAGAGGGCCCGGAGGGGTTCAGGGCGGCGACGAGGTTATGTGACACCGCAGCGGCTGCCTTCACTCCCTGTCCGTCTAGAGCCCAAGAATGCAATGCCCCAGGCAACCTGAGGCAAACCTGGATTTGGGGGGGTTCACGCTTTTGTGGTTGCAAAAGCACTCTCTGGCAGGGGTGTTGCCCGTGGCGGCCGTGCGTGGGGGCATTGCATGGGGAACCCCACACTCCAGCACATTCTGCTCCACAAATAAAACCACGATCTCTCCGTTCTTCAAGTTCACAGGAGGGAGGCTGGAAAGAGAAGTGTGTCCGCCTGTAACCGTGCCGCGATGTGCTGTCAGAAGGACTGGGCCCCCCGCTGGCCCCGGGAGCACTCGGCAGGCCTGGGGGGCTTCTGCCAGCCCAGCTATGCTTGGCGCTCAGGCCCACGCAGGGGCGAGCGCAGCCCTGGACATAGGATTGCTCAGGACATGTCCCAAGTTGAGGAATTTTGGCCAATGCCAGGCACCAGAAACTCTGGGCAGGGAGAGGGCAGGAGATATAGGCCTAAGGGCCCCACCCATGGTGGACAGGAGTGGGATCCCGGCCTTGGGCAGCTGCTCCTCGGCCCTCCCCACCAACACCTTCTCCCCGACAGTGCAGGGCAGGGGAGGGAGGCCCACACACAGATGGACGGACCGGGCCCTGGCAGCCCCCTCCTCGGCCTCCGGCAGGTCCCTCCTAGTCTGGTTCACGCCGCCACACTTCCTTTGGGTCCACGATCACATTTGGTTCAAGCAGGGGATCTTATTAGACCTGTGGACAGGACGCAACTGCCACACAGGGTCCTCCTGGGAGTGGCCATGGACATTGGCAAGATTGTGAAATCAGTGTGAGGGTCTGGAGTCCCAGCAAGGAGGGGCTAGGGCTCCACCGGGGAGATGCCCACCTCCTAGTGGAACCACCTGTGTGTCACAGGCCACCACGTCCCCACGTCAGGGGCAGAACCACAGTCCCAGAGATGCCCACGTCCTGATCCTCACAACCTGGGACTATAAGCCCCTCATGTGGCAAAGGGTCTTTGCAGATGTGGTTCAGTTAAGAACCCTGAGACGGGGCGTTATCCTGGATGGTCCAGTGATCCCAATACAGGACCACAAATGTCCTTCAAATGGTCAGAGGAGGAGAGGTGACAAGGAGCTCAGAGATGCTGGTAGGGGCTGCTGGCTCTGAAGACCAAGGAAGGACCAGGAGCTCAGGCGCCACCAGGAGCTTAGGCGCCTCCAGAAGCCGGAAAAGATGAGGAAACGCATCTCCCCCAGAGCTTCCAGAAGGAGCCACCCTGTCCACACCTTGATTTCAGCCCAGGGAGACCCGCGTTGGACTTCAGGTCTCCAAACTGCATGGTGACAAGTCTGTTGTCTTCAGCCACCATGTCAGTCACCGCGATGACTCATTCCGGCAGCAGGACACTGGTGCGCCCTGTGGAGCAGCCGTTGGTTTTGATGCCAATAAGAGGCAAGCACTGTCCCCCTGCCTGAACGGTCACCGAGAGGACCTCCATCCAGCCCCCGGAAGGAGGGATGCTGGGTGGCCAGTGGGGCCATGGTGTGGACATGGTTGGGTCCTGGGCTGTACACGGGTGTTTCCTCCTGCGTCTCTACCTGGTGAAGAGGCAGGGGAGCCACTCTCTGGAGTGGCCTTGATTGGGGCACTAACCATCCGTGGGGCCCCACGCTCACAGCCTAGTCACCTCCCAAGGCCCCACCTCCGGACAGCATCACACGGGGGTTAGGCTCTAGCACAGCACTTGGGGGGTGCACGTTCTGTCCCGGAACCGTCTGTCCAGCACCAGCAGCCCCTCGGGCGCTCCGGGGAAGCCCGGACCCCCACTTGTTCCCCCACCCCTTCCCGCACCCGCCAGGGCTGGCGTCGTCAGACTGGGTCTTAACAAACCTCCGGGCCCCCCGGACTCCGCGGGGGCCGTTCCAGCCCTACTTGTCCTGCAGCGCCACGAGCCACGTTAGGCGAAGAGCATCCTATCAGGAAGGAGCTTTAACGCTCATGTCCCAGCACAATTCTTGTTGGAAGTTGCCCGACGGAAAATACATTTTTACTGCACATTGGCTGCCCAGTTCAGTGCCACGGCCTGCGGCGACCGCGGCTTGGACACGAAGCACGTCTCCGTAACCGGGAGCAAGTAGGCTGTGCGCCGTCAGCCCTTCCGTTTCTTAAAGAAAGACCATCTCCCCACGGAGGCACTGGTCTTGGCCGTGACTCATTACGCGGCACCAAACCCAGGTCCGTGAAAGACCCCACCGCCGAACCGGACCCACCCAAGTGTAAGACGTCTGCTCGGCCCGACGGAGCGAGCAGACAAGTCTCAGATGGGAGAGGGTCCCGGCCTGGTCGAGCACTGTCGTCCAAAGCGCAGGAAGAGCTCTCGCTCAGCGGTAGCCGTCCCTCCCAGACGTCCCACCCCAGCGGTCGACCGGTCCCAGGTGCGCGGGGGTAGGGGAAGTCCCCCAACAAGGAACTCCTGGGGATGCATTGTAATGCCCACTCCAGCCACCAGGGGCGCTCCGGCGGCCCTCAGCCTGGCGGCCCCAGGACAGGACCAGAGGGCCACCTTGGTCCTGGAGGGTGGCGGGTCCTGCAGTGGGCACCTGACGCGCCCATGCGGCTCTGGGATCAGGCTGCCGGCCTCAAGTGAGTGCCCCGGCACTCATTCCCAGCCAGGGCTGCGCATCCGACCCCGGGGGGTCGGCCCTCCTGCCCCTCCTCCGGTCTCCCTGCTTCCCCAGGGGTGGAGTGGGTGAGTGGGTGGGGTGCGGGACGGCCTGGTGTTCCTGGAGGACTGCGCGCAGCTGCCGGGGTCCCAGCTGGAAGGGACAGACGTCCGCTCCTTGGGCCTGCAGGTCCCAGATCGCCGTGTCCTGCTCCTAGCTTGTCCTCTAGCCCCAACAGCTGGGTCAACAAACAGCCGCCCCGGGGCTCTCATGTGCCCTGCTACGGGAAGCCCCACAGGACACTCACGTCCCACAGCTCTGAGAAGACCTCCCTCGGGGGCCCAGGGAAGGGGGGAGGGCCGCTTGGGACACCTACAGGGCCCCTTTTATTTGGCAAACGCCTCTGTTCTGTTCCCGCTCTGCTAGGCCATGGGGGATGGCCATGGGAAGCTGGGGCAGACAGGGGCCATGGAAGCCTGAGGGGGGCTGGCCCCGCACCAGGGGCCACAGGACAGGCAGGGCTGCCCATGGAGGTGGCTGGGGCGCATAGGAAGGTGCCCAGGCCTGAGTGTTAGTCCAAAGGCTGGTGAGAAGGACTCCCTTGGCTCTTGGGAAGGGGATGGGGGAGAGGAGCAGATGGGGGGGGCGGGGAGCCCATAGTAGGGGAGAGGCGGGGGGATGGCTCGTAAGAGTCAGGGGGGCGCCCGGGCATTCCTGTGGCTCGCAGGCTCTGACAGTGCTCTGAGGGCTCTGGCCCCTGCAGACCACTCAGGAAGGCGGGAGAGAGGGGCCTGTTGCACTCTCTCCTTCTGGAACCCCTACCCATAGCCCCAGCACACACAGTCACGCCCTCTCACCACCCAGTACCCCAGCCCCCGCATTGCCCCGCAGCTGCCAAGCCCAGCTGGGGCTCTCAGAGCTAACGGTGGGTGCAGGCAAGCAGAGAGGACTGGCTTCCTGACGCCCCGCACAAGCCCTGCTGTGGCCGCGCCCATCACCTGTTCCCTCGTCCTTGTCTGCTCAGACTCCCACTTCACCCATGGCCCAGTCAGTCCCTCAGCAGACGGAGTTCCAGGTCTGACCCCGCTAGGCCTCGCAGGGCGGTCTGCTAGCTTCCAGTCCCACAGGCTCCCACACCAGAAGCCTGTGGCCCAAGCCAGTCGCAGTTTCAGGGTGTTCACCAGCCCATGCTGGGAAGCTGCTGGCGACCCGGCCTGAGGGTCTACAGGGGGCCCGACTGCAGGCTGGGGCCCCTGGGAAACGTGTTTCCTTCTGCAGCAGTGAGATCTGCTCTCTGCGTGGAGGCTGAAGGGCTTGTCCGTTTGTGGCAGTTTCCACCACCATCAGCTCGTGCCTGCTAAGAAGCTGACACCGTACGCAACACTGACAGAGCCGCTCTGGCGCAAACGGCTGTGCCCGCAGCACGAGGAAGCCCGTCTTTGTGGTGTTTCCTGTCCACTAAGTCACTGCGAACTGTGCCTTCTCTCCTGGGGAGGCGCTGGGAGCCCCAGGGCCCCCCCGGGGCGGCACATCAGCCGCTGGGTGGCACCTGCTTGTGTCCACTCACCTGGCGATGGGTTCTGAGCGTCTCAGCCCTGCCCGCCCCCCAGGGCTGCCTCTCGGGCCCGCGGAGAGAGCGTGCTCTTGATGGCCCCGTGGATTCTCTTTCTCTCCTTCCAGCTCAGACTGAACCCCCTCCCCGACTGATGCAGTCTCCGGGAATCCCAGCTGGGAGCTGTGACCGGGAGGCGAGGAGGGGGGCCTCTGAGCCAACGCCCCCCCGGGGACACTGTCCCAGGACAGCGGCCGACAGCGCAGGGTGAAGGTCAGCAGGCCGTCCGTGTCGCCCTTTCTGCAGGGGTTGACTGGGCACGGCTGAGCCTCTCGGAGGACAGGGCGCTGAGCCACTAGGTCATCCTAGGGCATGCTCTGCCTCTGAGGCTTGCCAGCTGGGCTCCCCGCGTCGGGGTGCCTGTCTGCGTCCGCCCTTCCCCAGGCAGGCAGGACCCCGGGCGGGGGTGGTGGCAGTGCCCACCCCTGTTCCTGGAGAGAGGCACCATGCCAGGCAGCCCACAGCCCCCTGGGCAGGAGAGCCGGACTGTCCAGACAGGAGGAGCCTGGGGACAGCGGGGCCGCCGCAGAGGCTGGGAGGGGCTGGCTCTGACGGCAGCCGTGTCACGAACGCCTTCCTTGTCCTCATCAGCGGTTCGTTCTTTAAAACCAGTACGTACACGTGTTTTCTCAGTCCGGCAGTGCCAAAGGCTGTATGCGAGCCGTGAGCCTCCCGTTCACCAGCAGGGGCCCTTGGGCCCCCTGCCCTGCACCCCGCCGTGCCCAGGCCCCCCCGGAGCTTGTGGGGTGTGTGTCCCTCTGCCCACACCACAGGGACAGCTCCCGTCTGCGCCCACAGCCAGCCCCGGCCCCGGGTTACTTCGAGGTCTGCTGAACGAGCGCAACGAGTCTCTGTGCAGGAGGTCGGAGCGCGTCTGCCTGCCTGGCCAAGGGGGCTGAGCCTCCAAATCCCTCCTGGCCCGACAGGGACCACGGCGAAGGGGCTACCGTGCCAGGTCAGTGCGGGCCACAGCTGCAGGCAGAAGCAGTTTGCCCGCAAGACCCAGTGTCCTGGGAAGGCTCAGAGAGGACAGTCTGGGGACCCGGCTGGGAGGGCTGAGGACCTGACTCCCTGCCCAGGGAGGTGGGGGTGCAGGGCTGTCGCCCCAGGGAGCCCCCACCCCCGGCTCCCCACTCCCTCCGCGCAGGGTCTCATTATTCTAAGCAAGGTGTCCTGGGAGGACCTCAGGGGAGCCCGTGCCCAGTGCCGCGGGGCTGACCCTCTGACGGGGACCCTTCACCTCAAGAGTCCCTCCCTGCCCCGGGCCTGCCGGAAGCTTGTGCCTTCTCCGCCACATCACCCGGGAGCTCAGACGGCCGGGGGGGAGCCGGGCCCCAACAACGAGCCCGGGTCTGGCTTGGCACCCCCTCCCGCAGCCCCGGGGGCCGGCGACCAGGTCATGGCCTCGCCCCGCTCCCTCCCCCGCTGCCAGGCGTGGTTTGGGAGTTATATTAAGGTGGGGGCTGGCGTCGGTAACGAGATAGGGCCGGCGGGAGGCGGTCGTGCGAGGAGCCGGATTTATCCTGGGCTGGTCAGCTGACGGTTCCTGTTCTGGCCCTCGGCGGCCGGCCGGCGCGTGAGTGCGCTGTCCACACCGGCAGCTGTGGGACTGACCAGGACAGTGGTTTTCCTGAACAAATGCACTTACCACACACAGGTTAAAAATAGCCCCAAGCCTGAGCGCCGAGAAGCCACCGCCAGAGAGCAGGGCTCAGCCGCTCTGCCCGTTCAGGGAGAACCAGCGAGAACCAGGGAGAAGGTTCCTCCCCGCCCGCCGCACGCCTTCGCTCGCGCCCCGCTCACACCTGGGCCAGGAGCCACCCCAGGCCACGTCCCAGGCCACGTCCCAGGCCGGGCTTGCAGCCACGCCCCCGCCGCCCCTGCACGGAAGGGGCACGAAAAGCACAGCGAAGTCCTCAAGGGAAGGATGACCGGAGCCTGGGAGGGGCAGGGGAGCGGCCGCCCTCTGCTGCGGGAGCTGTGGCCCTGCGCCCCGCCCTTCCATCCTCCTCAAGGTCACGACCAGTTCCGGGCCCGTGTGGCCTGCAACCCAGGTACCCGAGCCATCCAGCCGCCAGAATGTCCTCCGGTCCTCTTGCTGTGCGGCAGGGCCGGGCAGCCTGCCCGTGGGCAGTGGGGAAGGCCGGCTGTGTGGGGGGGCACACGTGTGTGCCCTTTGGGCAGGCCACGGCGGACGAGGGGGGAGCAGGGCACCAGCCCCAGCGGAGGAGTGGGGAGCGGGCACCAGCCCTGGCCACGGCTATTTAAAGTCCAGGAACGGACAGATGCAGGGATGAGAGGGAATCTGAGCCAGATGCGGGGGAGGGGTTGGTTGGAGGCTCCCGGCCTGGGGCAGAAGGGGTCCCTCCACCTCCCACCCCCCACATCCCACAGGTGTCTGAGCACGGTGGCGGGAAAGGGAGGACCTCCACACCTCCCTGTGAGAAGGCCCTGGCTGGGGTGTGACGCCAGGACAGCCCGTCCTCTCCCCGGCCAGGGCCTGCACAGGAAGCTGAGTCAGGCCTGCGCCAGCCTAGAGACCCGGAGGCCGTTTGCAGAGACCCCAACAAGGCCATGAAATCCAGGAAACAAACCTTTCGTGTCATCCCTAGGTAGCCGCCAGCTCTCCCACTCAACGGCGGCCATCACCCCGACGGCGGTCCGAGGTGGAGGCAGACCCTCCCAGGTCAGGTCGTGGCCCCAGCATCCTTGAGGGAAGACTCAGGCAAGTTCACTTCTCTGAGCCTCAGTCTTCTCATCTTTGAGACGGGGGCAGCTGGCACCCCTCCCGCCTCAGGGAGTCAGGCCGCATCCAGCATGTCGCCTAAGGCCAGTACCCAATAGGCACGCGGTGAACGGGGGCCACTGCAGGGCCCCCGGAATGACAGGGCAGGCTGGCCAAGCCCCACTGACGTGTAAATGACTGCTAGTGTCCCCCAGTCTCCAGAACAAGCTGCTGGGGTGGGAGCCAACGTCTGGGAGGGGAGCTAGAGGAGGCAACTGTCCCCCACACCGTGGGCCGCACTCCTGCCCCCAGCCCCAGCTCCATCTGGCTTCCCAGACCCACTCTAGCCCCCAACACTGGGCTGGTTGGACTGGGCAGAGGAAGAAGCTGAGAGCCTCACCCCAGGAACCCCCACCCCAGGGTGAGGTGGTCAGGCTCCGTGTCTGGTGCTGGCGGAGTGCACAGCGGGCCTTCGGTCTGCTGCAGGCTCGCCAGCCCAGTCCCGGGACCACACAGGCTTATCTGTGGCTGGTCGTTCTGCAAGACAGGACAGTCTGTGCCGCTGGTCCCTGGCCATGTTTCTGGGCTGGCTATATGCAGGGACCGCAGGCCTGCAGAGCCCATCCGGCTCCCGCAGGTGGGGCCTGGTGTCCACGCGGTCCAGTCTCCCAAAGGCTGGCCCCGGCTCCCTGGTCTCTCCCCAGAAGCTACCAACTACAGGCTCACTACCGGGTTCCTCGCTCAGGCCAGGCGGGCAGAGCAGGTGTCCCGGTAGCCCCCCCACCCACACACCATGTCCTCACTGCTTGTGGAGGGGCCCAGACAGCCCCGGGCAGGCCAGCTGGCCTGGTTGTGCGGAGGGGCAGACACTGCTACCCCCACGCGCCGGCCAGGAGCCCTGAGAGCGTCACGGCTCCTGCTGCACTCACCCCTCCCTTCCCACTGTCCGCACGGCGCCCGGGAAGGGGTGGGCTGGGGCTGGACCCTCCGGCCGGCCGGCGGGAGGATGAGGGGAGCGGAGGGCAGGGGACCTTGTGAAGCCACCTGGCCCCTCACCTCTGAGCTCTGAGGGACCTGGCATCCCCCTCGCGCACGGGGGGCTGAGCCCGTGGTCGCCGTCCTCCTGGAGAGCAGGCAAGTCTGCCCCTGCCCCTCCTCAGACAGCAGTCCTGGGCCAGGTGTACAGACGTGTGTCACACACCTCCTAACCTGTGGTCTGGGGCAAGGGACAGACCACCAGGTGTGCTCACAAGAGCACCACTTTCTAGGGGAGATGGAACGTTCTGGTGTGGGGCTCTGCTGGGCTGAGCCGGGACGGGGAGTGGGCAGTAGCAGGAGCTGAGTGCCAAGATGCCCAGAGAGGAGGGACCAGGATCTAGTCCATGTGGGTCTAGAGACAAGTCACTTGTCCAGTGTCCTTGTCACCAACGACCTGGCCGTCCTGAGGTCATCCTGTGCTCATAGCCCCAGACCTTGGGAGAAGTGGACTGCGCCCCACAGGTGCTCTGGGGGGACTGGGGAAATGGTCCACGTTCGCCTCTGGGTGGGGCTCAGCGGGGGAAGGGGAGAGGGCAGGTCGCCTCTGGGTGGGGCTCAGCGGGGGAAGGGGAGAGGGCAGGGATCCGGCCGTGACCACGGGGGGACCCTGCGAAGGCAGGAAATCTGCTCAGAGGTTTGTAGAGAAACATGCGGCTGGTGGGACGCCCCCTGACCCCGGCTCCCCCAGCCCCCACCACCTGCCCAAGGCCCTCAGATTAGTGCACAGCCCAGTGGGACAGAGAGGAGCCGGGCGCCCTTCCAGAAAGAGAAAATGGAAACAGCAGCGGGGACAGAAATCCCAGTGGACTCCTCGGGAGGAGAAACTGAGGGATCTCCCAGCAGATCCGGTGGAGGCTGGGGGTTAGGAAGGAGGAGAGAGCCAGAGGCCCCCAAGGCACCAGCTGGGACACAAGGGCCCCCGACGGGGCTGATTTACAGGTGCAGAGTCCCTAGGCTCAGAGGTCCAAGCTCCACGGGGCCAGGAGAGCCTACAGCTCGACCCACCCTGCAGCCGGCTCTGCTCTCGGCCCGGCCTCCACCTCCTTCCCAGGCCCCCTCACGGCCTCCCTGCAAGGCCAGGAGCAGGGAGGCCCCCCCAGCCCAGGACACACCTCGCTGTCCCCAGATATCGCTCAGGGGACGCGTGCGTGGTGACCTCCCCTGCAGCTTGCTGGCCGGCCGTGAGCAGAAGGACTCAGGCTGCCTCTGAGGTCAGCGCTAGAGAGAAGGATGGATGGGTGATGTCCAGAGGGGGCACGGGAGACCACAGGAGGCCACGGAGACCTGGCACTCGCCACCTCAGCCTGGCAGACTGTTCATCCCCGGACGGATGTCCAGCTCGCAGCCAAGTAGGTGTCTGAGCACAGAGGACAGAGGCCCCCCTCCCCAGATAGACAGCACCCTTGGCCTTCATTCCACGTGGGGACGCACCCTGCTGCCCAGCTCATCTCCTGGCTTCTCCAGGGAGCGCCCGTCCCTCCAGCTCGGTGCTCCCCACGACGTCTCTCTCCTACCACCGGGGCTCCGCCATTCCTAAGAGATCAGATGGCCTTGAAGGGCATGCTGTCCCGGCCAGAGCCAACACAGCCACCTGCCCCGACCCCAGCCCCAGAGCGCACCCTCGACCTCACCCCCAGGGCAGGGCAGTGGGACGCATGGCCTGGGAGCCTTCTTTGGGCACGTTCACAGAAACACGTGCAGAGGCACAAACAGAGCTGACTACGAGCAGCAAAGGAGGGGCGACCGGGGCCCGCGCCACACGGGCTCAGCGCCCCCATCTTCCCCAGGGCTCGGACAGGCCGAGGCACCGTCCCAGCCGCAGGATCCTAAGGAGAACAGGACGCTGGGCATCACGTGGGGTCCTGGCTGGGGTCCTGGGACAGACAGACAGGGCGTGAGGAAGGACCCAGGAGCCCGAACCAACTCCGGGCTCTTTCTGTAACCACATACCCGGCTGGTTCATTGGCCGCCACAAACGCGGGCAGGAAGCACCAGGGTAAGATGCTGACTCCCCTCTGCACTTGCTCTGCTTAATGGACACAGTGTTCTACAATTATTTTAATTAGTTACCAATTTAAAAAATTAGGAGGTTGAGCCTGAGGACCTGGATTTCTGGCCTCTCAGCGGCGGCGTTCCCAGGCTCTCCTTCCCAAGCCACACGGCCCCTCCCCCGCAGTTAGGCCCCTGAGCAGTCCCCTGGCTACGGTCTGCCCTAGAGAGGGCAGGCTGGCGACACAGCCAGGGTAAGAGCGGAGGGCCGGGGGCACCCCTCCACAGCACGCTTGGCACCAGCTCACGTCCCAGGGAACGCGGGACCTGCACATTCTGGAAGCCCCGCCCCGCGCCCTCAGAAGCAAGGATGTGCCCCACTGCCCTCTCATAAGTTTTCACGTAGACTGCATTTCTTTGACGAAAAACATGATGTAGGGGGAGAAACAGAAGATGTGCCGTGTAATTTCTCCTGATTTATTCCTCCTGTCCTGTGAGCAGTGGGGTCCCGTCTCCTAGTCTCCATCCAGCCTGGGCCTCTGCCGGCGGCTCCTTGGACCGCGGGTTCCAGGCAATTGTCTCCCCCACGCCCAGCTGGCCCACAGGTCTCCTCGGGGGCACAGAGCAGGGGCCAGCAGGCCCCAGGGGGCCCAGGGACAGGACTCAAGTGCAGGCTTGGCCCCCGTTACTCTGGTCTCAGCAGCAGCAGGCTTGTCCTCGGACGGGCAGGCGGAGGACACTGGCCAGCGGACTTGACACCAAGCCCCACGTGGCTCTAGGCAGCTGGGAGTCCACGTGCTTGGGCCTCCCTGGGCCCCCGTAAATGCCATTCGGGGAGTCTCTGAGCTAGTGTCCCCAGAAAGTCTCACCTGAGACCAAACCCACACAAAACTGGGCAAATTGGAGGAGGCACTGGGGGTCCTGCCCCACCAGACTAGCTCAGGGAGGGGGACAGGCAGGGCCTCACCATAGCCAGTGGCAACTCTTGCCCTGCATCCTCCCCTGGGATGCTTCCACATCTCATCTCCATGCCTGCTTGGGGCGTGTGGAGGGACACGATGACCACTGGCCAGACTGTCCCCTGAAAACCCAGCTTCCACCGAGCATGGGCAGCCCAGCCCCTGCTTATAGGCAAATCTAATATTCCGAGGGCCTGTGGAAGGGCCAGTGGATGGGGACGCACATTGCAGAGGTAGCCCGTGGCTGGAGCTCCCCCGTGCTCAAAGAGTTTGCTGAGGACAGCAGTGGCGCCCTGTCCGCAGGGAGCCGTGGACACTGATGTGGGCTTGGCCTGGGAATCACGGTGTCAGGGGGCCGTGTCTGGAGTTGCGGCCAACGTGCTCGTCAGCCTAGAAGCCCCTCAAGAAGTAGTGGGGGACACGCACTGGCCCAGCACTCTGAGGGAGTCCCACGCACCTTGGGGAGGCATGGGGGGCTCAGGCTGGGAGTCAGCCGTTACTGGACTGTGGCAGTGCAGGCTTCACTGTCCCTCTGCCCCCAGGGGTGGCCCAGCGCTGCCCTCTGAGTCACTCCGAGTAGGTCTGCGACACCCCACCCACGAGCGCGCTCCGGAGGCTGGAGAGCATGAGTGCCCCCCACGCCCCAGGCACTGCCTCTGCCGACATGCCCGGGTGCCCAAGAGCGTGAGCCGCAGCCGGCGACCTCACGCAGCCAGCAGGCGCTCAGCTAACACGCACCCACAGCGCAGCTGGCCAGAGCAGAGGGCCCGCGGCATCCCTCCGAGACCACATCTAGCACCGACTTGCCCTGAGGAGGCCGAGGGTGGAGGGCGCAGCGGAGGGCAGAGCCCCAGCAGGCACCGAGGACCAGGGGACGGCAGCCACCGCCTGGAAGGGAAGACGGGGGCCCTGGCCCACACAGCTGCCCACACAGCTGCCCACACAGCTGCCCACACAGCTGCGGTCCGTCCGGCAGGCAGGCGGCGCCAGCTGAGCGTGCCGCTTCGAAGGAGGGAGAGATCGGGAGATTGTTCCGGTGGGGCAGGTGGGGAGGCTTCAGGCAGGAGCAGAAATCGAAGGGTGAAAAAGGGGACGCCATTCTTGATGGAGTCAACACCCGGGCTCTTCTTTCTGACCTTTTACCACTAAGAAGACCGAGGGCCAGATCCAGGGCAGGGCAAGAAGGCCAAGGCACTTCCCCCGCGGAGGAGTACCCAGATGAGGTTAGCGATGGCGGTGATGGCGGTGATGGCGGTGATGGCTGTGACGTCAGTGCTGGCGACGGTAACGGTGACAATGATGGTGACGGTGATGGCGGTGGTGGTGGTGGCGACGGCAGTGGTGGTGATGGTGTGACGGTGGTGGTGCTGGTGATGATGTCAGTGTTGGTGACCGTAATGGTGACGGCGATGGTGGTGGTGATGGTGGTGGTGATGGCGGCGATGACCATCACGGTGGTAGCGGTGGTGGTGGCGGTGGTGGACGCAGCATGGCACAGCCACACTGTCCTGTGACTTCCATCTCTGGTGGATTCTAAGTTTTACTCAGTCATGTACTGAAGCTTCACAACCACACTTTTTCGGGGGCACAAATGTGCCTCAATTTTACAGAAGTCAAATGAAGCAACTGTTTCAGGCCTCACACTCAGGAAGCAGGATCTGAAGTCAGGCCTGAAGACAGAGGGTGTCATGACCACACTGCTACTCAGTGGGGACTGACACATGTCTGACGAGGGAACCAGGACCCCCACTTCTGCCCAAAGTGTACCAGGGAGCCACACGCCCCCCTTTCTGCACCCCAGGTGAGTAGCAGGAAGCCTCGTCTGCCAGGGGCCCACGCCCCCCTGACTTTGCCTGTCATACCGTCCCTAGACCTGACGGCTCCCTCGGGTGGACGCAGGGGACAGAGGTGGTATTGGGGTATGACCAGCCACACATTAGAAAGAGGCCTTGAGGGGACAGGGCAGACCCCTTCTCTCCAGCCTGCAGAGCACTTGATACACAGGGGCCTGGACTGGACCACTTTGGGGTCCCCCCAGCGCAGAGCCATAAGACCAACCTGAAGGAAGAGCCCATCTTCAGCCCTAGGACAGAGAACACTTTGGGGCCATGGGTGGGTAGAAGACCAGTCCTCTTGAAGGACAGGAGTGAGCTGGCAACTGACTCAGAGGAGAGCAGGGGTCTCCTCCCCCTCGCACAAGGCCGGCAGTGAGCCTCGGGGGCAGGGGGTGGGGACAGGGAAGCATCCGTCCACCTTGTGACACAAACCTGGTGGGGAACAAGGAACCTCGTTCTCAGAAACTCAGGGAGTCGGTGGCTGCTCGCAGCCCTGCCCATGTTGGCAGTGCCAGTCCCTGCCTGGCATCCAGGAGCCTCCTGTGGGCCTGCAAAGGTGGACACAGGCTGTTCCCCTAGGAGAGAGTGAGGTGGCCACAGCCCCTTCCCTGCAGAGTTGCCCACCTCCCCTGAGAGGACTCTCAGCCCATCAGGCTGCCTGGTGACTCCTCCTCTGTGTCTCCTTTCCCACACCTTTGTTATCAGCGGTCAGAGGCCGAGGGCCCCCAGGGGCCTGCTGATGAGGCCATACCGCCCTCACAGCCCTATCCAGACCTTGGGAGGTCTCTGACCTCTGACCTCTGGAGGAGGAGAAGTAGGCGTGGGGGTGGGGCATTCCAGACGGAGGGGACAGCAGGTGCAAAGGCCTTTTCAACAGGAATGTGCTCCCCACCCTCCCCAGGACGGTGCGGGGCCTGCGGTTCTCCCGCGTCCGGTGAGGAGGGGCCCCCGGCAAGGCTACGGGGCCCTTCGGGCTGCCGGAAGCTGGGACGGGCAGCCAGGGCACCGCATCCGCCCGCGCCGGGCAGCCCGCAAAATCCCGCGCCACCAGGAGGCACGACTGCGGCTGGGGTCGGGTCCGCGGACCGCACAGGGGGCGGCTCCAGGCCACGCCCCAGGCCACGCCCAGGCCACGCCCACCCAGACGCGGGCGGGGGATCCTGGTTCCCCGCAGAGGACCCGGAACCGCCGCGGGGCTCCCGGGTTTGCGCGGGAGTCGCGGCTCCCACCCACGGCCCTGCGCACGCGCGCGTTCCCGCACGGAGGCTCCCGCGCGCCCGGCCTCGCGCAGACACGCGCGGGCGCGCGCACACCGACCCACGCGCGCGCGCGCGCACGCGCACACCTGCGCCGGGCGAAGCCTCGGGCGCCCCCTGGTGGCCACGTCCGGCAGCACTCGCCAGCCCACGAGGACGCTCCCACCACCCCGTGCGGCCTGGGAGCCGCGGTGGGTCTGGGTGATGGACTGGGGGGCCGGGGGCGCGCTGGGACTGGACTCTGAACTTGACCTGCCTCCAGAGCTCCTGCCGCCCAGTCCCCGTTTGCAGGAATAAAGCCGTACTTTTCCCCAGAACACCCTTACATCATGTTACTATGGGACTACAGAATTACTGTATTTTCCAAAGAATGTGTCTGGGGGTTGGGGGTGCTTTCCACACCTCGCGTCCAGCCTCCATGCCGGAGGTGGCTGGCGTCCAGCGGGCAGGACCGTCCTCACTGGCTGTCCCCGTGTCCCCAAGGGCGTCCTCCACCTCTGAGGCCCAGACGGCCGAGCCGCCCGCACCTCCTGCTTGCTGAACCGTTTCTCTAACGATGTCCACTCGGACCAGCGCACTTCTCACTGTCCACGCCGCTGTGTTTCCTTTCCCCTCTGTCTGCCTTTGGCCAGGCTGCCGGCCTAGAGCACACACCTGGGAGAGGCAGAGACGTCCGCCACCCCCCTCCCGAGGCAGCCGCCAACCCCTTCCACGCCCTTAAATAAATCTATTTTTTAAAGGAACTGTGTCATCACGGCTGCAAGACACAGACCAGCATCACCTGCCACCAATACAGGGCGACCAAAAACGAAATCTGTGTAACCCGACGGTCAGGGACCCCTCCCCGAAGCTGGCTGTCTGGCCCGTGGCCCCAGGGCGGAGCCGTCGGGTGGCCTGGGGCCCAGCACCACCAAGGACGCTGAGTCCCCTGTTCTGCTCCTGCCGCCCTCCCCCAGGGCAGACCTTGACGCTGAGAGACCCCAGCCTCCCTTCGACAGCAGTGTCCTGCCTCGCTGGGTTATCTCGGAGAGGGCAGGTCACAAAGCCGTCCTCCAGAAGGTCCTGAGGCAGCCGTCTTCCCTGCTCTGTGCCACCAGCAGACAACATCAGGGGCCCCGGCCGGCCAAGCCCACCTGTCTGGGTCTCTGCAGGGGGCTGTGCTCGGGGCCACACGTGCGTGAGCAGCTCTGGGGTGCCGGGCTGGGCCTTGCCTCCCCCCATGGGCACAGACATTGCGGAGCTGCCCCCTGGCTCCCAGAATACTCCCAGGACAGTCCGGACGTGTCTTCCTGGGTGGGGACACCGAGTCTCTCCACCTCCTCTCCCTTCCGTGTCTAGCCCGGGACCGGGGTGTCTAGCCTGGGACCCTGGAGTCATGGCTGACCCAGAAAGCTGTCCTCCCTGCCGATGTCTCCAAGGGACGGGGTCACTCTGGCCTGCGGGTGGGTCTCCCTGATTCTCAGGGCCCCACAGTGGGAAGATGGGGCGGACGAGTCACGGCCGGGGTCAAGGTGGGTCTCACACCAAGCCGTGCGCCAGAACTCGAGGGAGCAGATTCCTTCCCAGCCCCTTGACTCTGGCAGCAGGGACGTCGCTGTCCTGTGTCAGCGCTCCCAGGAGGTCCCCGACCCCACTTTGAGAAGACACAGGACTGGGGGGGAACCCGTCCCACCCGGCTCTGTCTGTCCAGGACCCCCTCCATCCCAGCAGCCCCAGTGGCCTTGCTGCTCCCCTCACCCAGGTCCGCACCCCTGCAGAGGCTGCCGCCAGAGCAGTGACCCAGGTGGCTGGCCTGGGGTGGGGGCAGCCTGCAGATCCCTCCTGGACATCGGGAGAGGAGGGGTCAGGAGGATGGAGGGGAGGGAAGGGAGGCAGGGGCCACGGAGACCGCCCCGTCCCAGGAGGCCGCAGAGTTGAGGTTGTCCCCAGTTGTGGGGCAGGAGACCCGCACGGCGGGTCTGCGCGGTGCACTGCAGCGGCCGCTGAGGACAAGGACCGACGGTCAGAGCCGGCCCCTCCCCTGCTCTGTTCCTCCTCCCCAGGCCACTGCCGGGGCTGGGTCTGGCCAGGAGCCTACTCCTGCCAGCCCAGTGCTCAGCCTACCCCAGCATTGCGACACCAGGTGTCGGCGGACAGATGCCACGGTCACCTGCCCCCAGAGGAGGGGTGGGAAAGTGTTCTGAGATGCCCCACCCCCGCCCGGCCCGGGCCTGGACCACACAGCAGGGGGTGCGTGGGGGACAGAGACCCCGGCCCGGAACTTCCTGCACAGACGGAAGGAAAAGTTCGACCTGGTCTTGTGCCCCGCAAGTCCTGCGCTGAGGGCGGGAAGGCCGCAGGGCTGAGAACCTCTCAGCCTCTCAGGGGTCCTCGTCCCGCTCCCGTATCCCCCTGCGGCGTCCCCGGGGCCAGCCCGAGCCCACAGTCACGGACAACCTGTAATGGCCATCTTGGTGCCTTAAACAAGGATGAAAGTGCCTCAAAGCCGACTTGGGCTTCCAGACGGCGACGGGGAGGTGAGCTGCTTCCCAACGCCCCTCTCCCCACCCACATCCTGGGTTCGAGCGTGAGGCCACCGCCCCCTCTCGCTGGTTATGGCCGTTAGTCATCCTTGGGTTGGACTGAGGCCAACACCCCACATTCTCCCTTTGCTTTCCCCCTGAGCTCAGTCTCGGGGGTCCGCTCAGTGGCCCAGGACAGTGGGTGACGCCCCCACCATCCAACAGGGGCTGCTGTGCCGAGGAGAGCCACTCCGGGAGGACAGGGGACCCGGCCCAGTGACCTCGTGTGACAAGGACGTGAACACGGCGTGTCCATGCAGTCCCTGGCGATGACCCAGCTCTGGAGGCTCTAACCCCAGGGGGGCTGCGTGACAGGGACCTGGGACCCTCTGTGCCACCCCACGTCTGCCGTCATTTCAAACACTTGATAACCACACAGATGTGGGGGCTGGCCCTTGCGGTCTCCCCGGCCTCCAGGGAGGGGGGTCAGCCGGTGCCAGGGCGGGGTAGGGGCGGCAGACCTCACCTCAGAGACGCCAGGCCGACCCCGGGCTCCGGCAGTGACACAGAGGACGCTTCCAGCTGTGACGCCCGGAGGAGGCTGGCTCAGCGCGTCCGCACTCAGTGGCACGCTGTCCACTGTCGCACTCGCTCAGGCCCCTACTGGGGTCCCTCCTCTGCTCTGCTGAGCCCCTAACTGTACACAAAACTGTTTCAGCGACCACACTACTAGCTTGCACGGTCTGGCAGGCCCAGCCCCCAGCATGGAACCCTGTAGGATGCTCCCCCTTGCTACCCCCACACACAGGGGGCGGGAGGCCACTCAGGCCGCCGGCTCCTCCCCAGGGGCCTGACATGGGGGCCACCTCGGGGGTGGCGGGGAGCCCGCAGTGGCCTTGGGGAACCACGTGCGGGGCGAGGGGGCCCTACGGTGAACCCTCAGTGCTCTTGCTCTCCCCCTGGGGTGAGACCCAGGGCCCAAGCCAGCAGAAGACGGCAGTGGGAGAGCCAGAAGGAGGGTGAGGCAGGAGGGGACAGCCCCCTCCTGCCCTGCCACCTCGGCTATGGCCGCATCCTGCCCCTCCTCCTCCGCATGACGGAAGTGCACGCTGGTGTCCAGGCATGCTGTGGCTTTGCCTGGATTTAATCTAGCGTCCACTAGTAAGACTCCTGGGCCCCAGCCGGCTTCTGAGCACACTCGTAAAACAAACTGCCCCTTTGCAGGCCCCAGGCCCCCGGCCCAGCTGGGTCAGGAGTCCTGCCTCGAGTCTGCCCAGAGTCCCATCGCCGTGACCGGAGCCTCGGGCTGGCCCGTGACTCCCAAAGACGCCACCAGGGGGTGCCCGCAGCCAGCCCGCCCGCTAAAACCTCTGGATGGACACCCGCAGCCTGGGCAGACCTGGGGCCGCCCCAGGACAGGGACACAGGAGGGGTCTGTGGGATCAGGGGTGGCGTCTCCTCGGCTTTGAAGTTGAGGGAGATGGAAAGAGCACTCGCAGCCTCAGTGACTTCCCGGCCTCCAGCCTGGGGATGCTGTGGCCATGCTGAGTGCCCAGAGCCCCGTGTGCCAAGGGACCTGCCTGCTGCTCCGAAGGAAGGATGGCTCCCGATGTGCTGGGGGCTCTGTGGGCCCCGGCCGGGTTCTGGGCACAGACGTCATACAGGCTGACCCTAGTCATGCTCACGGCACAAGGGCTGGGCGGTGGAGACAACTGTCACCAACCCCTCCCACAGCGGGTCCGGGGCAGGGGTGAGGGGAGCAGGGGCAGCACAGGACCCAGACAGCCCACCCTCCCTGCACCAGGAGAGGCAGCAGCAGCCTCGCCCGCCTGGGAGAGAAGAGTGAGTGGGATAAACGAGCTTCCTGGGCCCGGTGACAAGTGTTTCCCCGCCGGGCCTTGCCGGTGGGTGGTCAGTGGTCCCCGCACGGGCACCCCTCCTCCAGAAGGCACCTGTGTTGGGGGTGGGGAGACTGTGGGCCACAGTCCCTGTGCCACTCCAGGGCGGCAGCAAGGGAGACAGAATGGGGCACTTCGTGGTCTGCTCCAGCAATGGGAAAGACCCTGCGCCGGACGGAGCGGTCAGGGCTGACCGGGGGCCGTCAGGTCCAGTACCCACAAGGAGGACCCGAGGAGGATGCAACATCTGCCAACAGCCTCACCAGCACAAGGGGCCCTGGCATGCCTCCCTGCACTCACAGCAGCATCCACGGAAGACCCTGAGGATGGGGGTTCCCTCCCCAACCCGAGCCACGGTCTGGCCACCCAAGGGGCTGAAGACACGCTCGCCGGCGTCTGCCCACGCCCCTGCCCACCAGGGACCTGACTGGTCCCCACTGGCCCCCAGGCCACCCCTGGGCTGGGCTTGCCTCTGAGCCCTCGGCAGCTGGACAGTGACCCCCGGCCCTCCCCTCAGGCCGTGCAGGGCGGGCTCAGCTTTCTCACAGACACTGTGTGCTGCTGTGCATTAATCACTGGACACTTGGAATCATGTGCTCCGCGAGGTTCCACGGCCATACCTAGCCTGCTGGTTTTCTCGCCAGCGGCACCTCCCTGAGCCTGCTCTGAAGAGAAGAGCCGGCCCCGCCCAGACTCCTTATCCAAGTTTAGAAGCCGAGGCCAGCACCCCAGGGCAGGGCCCTCCCACGGGAGACCGGTGCACCCTCGGTCTTCCTGTCTGTGAAGTGGAGGCAGGCTTGCCCACCCAGCTGCAGCCCCCAGGCCCTGATTTTGGGCGCTGGTGGCTGGTGGTGAACCTCCCCAGCGTCCTCAGAACCAGGTCGAGGGGTGTTGTGTGTGGGACACCCCCGTGCCATCTTTGGGGGCGTTCTGCCGTCTGCACCGCGCCCCAGGGCCCCACGGGAAGCTCCGCTCTCTTCCTGGCCCGGCAGCCTGGTCCTAACACCAGAGTCCTGGGAGGGGGTGCAGGTAGCACAGGCTGGGGTGACCCGTCTCACCCACTGGGAGCCCCGGTCTGGACTCCCGCCCACATGGGTGCTCGCCCACAGACCCTGCCGGCAACGGCACGGGGAACCCCACGCGGGGCGGGCCATGCGAGCAAGTGGTGGCAGGAAGCAAGCGGGTGTTGGTGGCTGAGCTCTCGGGGTCCGCAGAGCCTGGCAAGGGGCCTGGCAAGGGGCCGACCAGGCTCAAGGGACTGGGGCATCAGGCCCAGGCCTCAGACTCTCTCCTGGGCCCCGACCCCAGGCCAGAGCACCCCAGCACTGCTTGGGCCTGCACACCCTGCAGGCTCTCTCCCTGCTCCATAGCTACGAGATCTTGTCAGTTCCCCTCGGGAAGCTGCGCTGTGGGCCTGCTGGGTCTCCCCACCCCTGTGATCACTGCCTCCCGGAGGAGCCCCCGCCTCCAGCACCCACTCGAAGTCAGCCGGAGCTGGGCTCCTCCAGCGGATGGAGCTGGGTGGGCACTGTGGGGCGGCCGGGGGGACTCAGATCTGTCCACCTCCTGCAGGTCCAGGACCAAGCTGAGCCTTCAGAGGTGCCAGGGAGGAGCTGCTGTGGTGGGCGGCGACTCAGCGGAAGGGGGCCAGGAGCCCCTAACTCCTTCCTGGGGTCTGTAAGAGCCTGGGGTCCCGTCCTGCCCCCTGCACAGCCCCAGCCCAGTCTCCACACATGGCCCTCCGCCTCCTTGGGCTCTTTCTCCTCTTTAGCTCGTTCCCACCCCAGGGCCTTTGCATGTGCTGTTCCTGCTGCCTGAAAGATGCCCCAGGCCTTCCCGTCGCAGCCCTTCTTGTCCTGGTTCTCAGCACCAAGATCACCTCCTCGGAGAGGCCTCCTAAAGGCTCGTCTCCCGTAACCCCTGGGCTCTGCCCCACTTTGTTCTGGGTGGTTTCCGCCAGCTGCCACAATGAGGTTCTGTCCCCGTCGGTTTATTTATTCCCTTGCCCTCCTGTGAGCCCACGGGGCAGGGGCTTGCCGGCCATCCCTGCAAGCCCACACCCCCCAGGTCCCGGGGAGCCCCAGGAATGCCCACCCCAGGGGCAGGGATGGCACCCTTTGCACCCCCCAAAGAAGGGCCTGGGGGAGGGGAGGTCCCATCCGTCTTTAGACAGAATAAATAGAAATACTCCGCCTTTAAGAGAAGAAACTGAGCCCTTTGAGGAAGGATGACAGAGAGTCGAGGGCTGGGTCATTAGAGTGAGCGCTGGGGCACCCCCACAGCCTCCAGGCTCCTGCCGTCCTGGGAAGGCCCTCGAGTCTGGAAGGCCCGCACTGGCCCAGCCAGGGAGCTGGCTCAGGACACCAGCCTTGAGGCCAAGGTCACTCTGGGAGAGAAATCCCACCCGAACCTCAGTAAAGCCCTCTGCAGGTGCCCATGCAGGGCCAGAGCAGAGGCGCCCAGGGTGGAGCTCCAAGGGCAGAGGGGCAGCCCAGGAGAGCTTCCTGGAGGAGGCGATGGCCGGAAGGGACAGAAGGAGAAAAGGAGGAGACAAGCCTGAGGACACCCAGTAAAGATTAGGGGCAACACGCAAGGGAAGGGCAAGAGGAAGAGGGAGAGAACAGGCCGCGCAGTCGGAAGTGGCCAGCCGGGGGCGCTGCCTGCCGCGGAGCCGGAGGGGGAGAGCAGGAGGGGGGCCGGTGGGCGCATCCAGGGCTGCCGAGAGGCCAGGCCTACCTGGGAACCTAGAGGGCATCCAGCCCTCAGCCCACGGCTTGGCGGCCAGACCCTGGGGAGGGCTCTGCGGGGCGGGCCGCTCACACGCCCCCCCAGCCCAGCCCGAGACAGGGTCCCAAAGGTCCTTCCGCCCTTGGGGAGGCAGGCAGGCGCGGGATAACTAACAAGCTGATGGCACTGTCTTACCCACGCAACCCCCAACAGCCCAAGGAGGAGGGCGCTACCACAAACCTTTCTTTGCAGATGGGGAAACCGAGGCACAGAGCGGCCCAGGGCACAGCCTGAGCCCAGCAGGAAGGCAGGCTAGTCTGAGCAGTCTCTTGTCCCCCTCCCCGTCCGTGCGCCTCCCTCTGTTCCCTCAGCCCCCAGGAGCACAGGGGCTCTGGGGTGGGACCCCAGGCCCCAGCAGAAGCGAGGAGAAACGGCATCCTCCAGGGCCGGCTGACAGGCCGGGTGTCTGTGGCCCTGGGCTTGGCACCCCACGCTGGGGTCCCTTCCTCCTCCCCCACCACCCTGGGAAATAGGCGGCAGACGACCAAAGAACCAAGGGACCCTGCAACCCTGCCAGTCCCCATGCTACACGGCTCCCCAGCCTGGGACTCGGTTTCCCCGGTGGTACCAGACAAGCATAGTGGGTCTGCGTGGTGGTCGCAGAGTGTGCCCAGGCTGCCCTGTGGGGTGCAGGGAGCCATGGGGTGCAGCTGGGCAAGGACTCCAGGGAGCACAGCCGGGCCGCCAAGCCTGTCAGCCCGACTTTATGGCCGGGTGAGCCAAAGGTCACTGTGTTCACAGGTCACGCCAGGCACGCCTCCTGAGCATCCCAACCGCCAAGGGGGGCCCTCCACCCACCCTCCCCTGGCGCAGTTAGGGTGCCGCCAAAGGTCAGCACGGTCTCGGTTGGGAACACCCTCCCCCCTGAGCACCGTGGGCTCAAACTCCGGAGCTGCCTTCTCTGGGGCCCGGGCGTTTGCCGGAGGCACCGGCAGAAGCAGCGCCCAGGACTTGGCCATCTCAGGATTGGGGGTGGGATGGGGAGCTGCCCCCGTCGGGGAGGCTAAAGATGGAGCAGCTCCCCGTGTTCATCCTGACCCACCTGATGGTCTGGAGTCAGCCTGAAAACTCAGGTGGTGAGGGGAAGAGGCAGGTGGTCGGGAGCCGGGTGGGGAGCGGGTCGGGAGGCGTCCGTGCTGGTGACGCCTGCTCAGAGCTGTTCCCAGCAAGCGGGGGGCAGGGGTGGGACTGACCAACACGCCCGGTTCTCGCAGCCCGGTTGTCGTGGGTCGAGAGAAACACACCCAGGCGACCATCTTCGGGGACCGGCTGAACCCGGCGTCGCCCGTCCCACCACTAAACCCAGTGCAGCTGTTACAAGTTGGTGGTCGGGGGGCCCCTGGGGGCTCAGTCACTCGAGCCTCGGACTCTCGGTTTCGGCTCAGGGTTGTGAGATCGAGCCCCGCATCGGGCTCTGCACTCAGCACGGGGTCTGCTTGAGGTTGTCCCTCTCCCTCCGCTCCCCCGTCCCCCCCACCCCTGCACGTGCACTCGCACTCTCTCACTGTCTCTCTCAAAAAGTAAGTAAATCTTTTAAAAAATACATGTGCTTGTGAGGAGGGATGGCACGTGCACTGGGCAGGGAAAGAAAGCACGAACCGTGTGGGGGTCAGACGCGCTCCGCCCGAACAGCGGCACCTTCTGCACAGAGGACGCGAGTGTCCGTACAAAGGGATGGGACGTCGGGAGCGAGGTTCCGGGGCTTTCTGGGAGCCTGTTCGCGGGGAGGAAGCTTTTTTTCCAGAAAGTCAGTATTGTCCCAACTGTGAAGGTGAACTTGGCTTCCTTTCGTAAGTCAAAGGTCAAAAGGCGATCCTATGGACTGCTGCGCCTTGACCAGGAAGAAAAATGATCAGAAACAACTTATTCTTCCCACCTTGGCTCCCACCTCCTTCCGGATGGAATGCCGGCTCTTCTGCCTGGTGTCCCCCAGCCACGCGCGTGCGCTGCTCACCGGTAGACGGCTCCGTCGGTTGCCTCTGCCCAGAAAGCCCTTTCCGCTCCCCTCGCTCCACAAACTTCTGCCCGCACGCCACGTCCTGCCTGCGATGGGAGGGCGCTCCGGCCGCGGCACCCGAAACCCCAGTGATCACCAGGGCCGGGCGGGCGTCCCCTTCCCCCTCACCACCCCGCGTGCGTCCCTCCTGATGGTGAGCGACCACCAAAGAGGACGACCCTCCCCGATAGATGACAGCCGTGCTTCAGTCAAGGGTGGACCAGCAGAGACACTCGGCTGTGGGCTCTCCAGACCAGCTCTCAGAGGCTGGCCCCGGCCCCAACGCCCTTTCCTCTGTGGGGCCAACAGACCACAGTCGTGTGGCGGAGAAGCTCTTCCCCGAGGGTCTGACTGCCCAGAGGCTCCTGGCTCTTCCTTGCCAAGCCCTGTGCTGGCCTCCAGCTGGAATGTGGGGCAAGAGGCCCCCCGGCAGGGCTGGTTCCAGGACGGATGCAGGCGATGCCTGTGGCGGCTCTCCGTGCTTGATGACGATGACGATGACGATGACGATGACGATGGCTCAGGCCAGCCTGAGCTCCTAACCCAGCCTCGCTGGGAGCTTAGGCTCGTCTCCCCCACTCCTTAGACAGGGAAGCCAAAGCTCATGGGGGCCCTGACTTGCCCCAGACAAACAGAACGCCGGCCATGCGGGGCTGCACTCTGGGGGGCCGCTCTTTGAAGGTGGACACAACACACATACACTCAAAACCAACGGGTTGAGGTCCCATGCTCACTTTGCAATGATCCCCAAGTCTTCTGGTCACCCAGTCAGGGGCCACACAACTCAGGGCCACAGCTGGGCAGTAGGCAGTGAAAGGGTGCGCCCTTGCCCCGCCTGGGCAGGAGGAAGGTGTGGTGGAGCCGCACTGGGGCCAAAGGTTCTGTTTCGCTTCTTCCAGGTCTGCAACTTTGACCTGAAACACTCAGCTCTAAGAAGGCAGGCCCGGGCTGGCACTGACCCTGGGATGTCCCCTGGCAAGGCCTCAGGCATGTAGAGGGCAGAGTTTGGAGCTGGGGGTCAGGAGGCTGGAGACGTGTGACCTCGGGCTGGCTCATCTCCTCTCTGGGCTCAGCCCCCAACCTGCAGCTTCTCTTTCTGCAGAACCAGGTGGACGGACCTCTTCCCAGAATCAAAATAGGTTCAGGTCCAAGTCTAGAGCCTGAGGGCCCTGGAAATGATGTTCCCCGACCAGAAGGGTGTCCCAGTGAGGCTGGAGCGTGCAGACACCTGGGAGCTGCAAGGCCACCGCAGACGGGACCTGTGTCCCCAGGCGAGAGGTCCCTGTCCGGGGGCCTCCTGGCTGCCCTCCCATCGTGGCCCTGAGCCCAGAGGAGGAAAGGGACAGAAGGACAAGAGGAATTCACCCCCAGCCCCTCCACGTCCATCCCCAAGTTCCCACAGGGGCCAGGAAGCGGGCAGGAGCGAGGTACGGGAGTTCTCCAGCCAAGCCAGAGGATTAAACGTCCAGATAAGCCCCAGGAAGGCTCTGTCCAGAGCAGCCACGTTAATCAGGCGACAGAAAAACCAACAGAGGACAATGCCACAGCGGGGCTGGGGGAACAGCCCTTGGCTGTCCTCCACTCCATGGAGTCCCAGTCCTTCCCGTCACCCGTCACCCCCGCTGCTCTGTGTCCCAGCAAAGAACCTGCCCGGCTTACCTCCAAGAAAAACACTCACCTCCCTGAATCCATGGAGCAAACACGGCCGCTATCCAACGCGGCCGCTCTCCGCCGCTGCGTGACCCACCGCCCCCATAAGCGGGGACATTGTGAGCAACGTCCATGCAGACACCAGGAGGAACCCAAGGAAGCTGCTCCCCGGACAGGCTCGAGAGGCCCAGCACATCCTTGGACCTGCAGCCCGTGGACAGGACCTGCCCTGCCCAGAAAGGGCACCAGGGCTGGCACCCCACTCCTTCCGCCCTCCTGCTCTGAGACACGTTCTGTTCAACTGGGAAAGTTCCTGTGGGGCCGCTCCTTACTCCGTAAGCTGTAAGCGTGTACCCCTTACAGCGGGGAGCGGGGTGCAGGCTGTGAGAGACACGCCCATGATGGATGCACAACCCGAGTGTCGGGCGTGTCATAGTGCTTAGTCCGGCGTTGCTCCGAGTCCGTCCCGTGGAACGCTCCCCAAAGAGGGTTCCCTTGTCAGCCTCTGGAAAGCATGTGCTTCTCCCCACCACGGCACTCGCAGGTAAAAGGTCGCGGGATGTCCTCCCAAATGTCACCTTGTCAAGCCTATTTCCCTTCATCTCACCGTTGCGCCTTTCACCCCGAGCCCTTTCCAAGGAACACCTATGAAGCCCCACAACCCTGCTTTGAGAAACGAGTCCCAGGCCTCCCATTCACCCAAGCCCTTCTTACAACTCCTAGAGGGGACCCTGGGGTCTGTCCCCACCAAGGAGCTAGAGGCAGCACAAGTGTCTGACGGCTCTCTGGGTCATCGCCAAACCTGCCAGCTTCGGGACTGCCTTGATGCCAAAGCTATCAAGGAGCTCCCACCACCCCAAGAGCCGGGCTAACTTCCGCAGGTGCCTATGGGACTTGCAGGAGGCAGGTGCTGGCTCTGGGCCCGCCCCCGGCTCCGAGCCGTCCCCCCTTGAAACAGGCATTACCGCTCTCACGGAGGAAGTCCGCTCAGGAGGTGCAGGCCTCACGAGATCGCTGAGTCCGTTGGCGATGAGCGTCTTCTAGGCCCGGGGGGAACGACCTTCCCGCAAACAGTGACCTCCCTGTGGGGGGTCTGGTCTCTCTGAAATATCTGAACCAGGAGGCAGCCACAAAGGAACTGTGCAAGGAAGTGACGAGACAGTAGAGAGAGGCGGGTCTGTGGCAAGGAGCCGCGCCCCTGCCTGTTCTAGGGGGAGCCCCTCACCTGGGACAAAGGGTGCCCTGCGTTTTGTTGGTTTTTCCAAGACAAAATAAATCTGGATTTTCACATAATTTTTTTCCCACTTTTAAAGATTTATTTATTTGACAGAGAGAAATCACAAGTAGACAGAGAGGCAGCCAGAGAGAGAGAGAGAGGGAAGCAAGCTCCCTGCTGAGCAGAGAGCCCGATGCGGGACCCGATCCCAGGACCCTGAGATCATGACCTGAGCCGAAGGCAGCGGCTTAATCCACTGAGCCACCCAGGCGCCCCTTTTTCCCACTTTTAAAACACAATGAGGCAAGCCCACCCAGCTGCCTGTCTGTGGCCCTGATCTCAGTGTCAGAGAGGAAGGAACCGTGCGCGGGGCGCGGAGCAGTGCCCCAAGCCCCAGCCTCCGTCAGGGCTCCCGGGCCGGACCGTGTGGCTCACCCCGACACTTCCTCCGCATCTCTCCGTGTCAGCCCCACACCGCGGGCTCATGGGAGTGGGCCAGGCCTGCTGGGTTGCCCGCGTGTCCCCGGGCCTGGCCTACCATGTACGTGGCTCAGGAGTCATGGAGAGCACAGCGGCTCCTCTCGGCCGGGCCCAGCCCCAGCCCACTGAGCGGAAGATGGGGCTGCCCAGGAGTGGGTGCGGCTGTGCTCCAGGCATCCCTCTGAGCACTGCTCTGCGGGGCTGGGCGAAGTGGGTGTCCAGGGGTAGAGGTGGTCTTTGGGCGGCTGGGGGGTGGAGGGGCGTCTTCTTTCTGCAGCCCCAGAGGGAAGAGAAGAGGAGGGAGTTGCCCCCGAGTCTGCGGCCGCCTCTGGCGCCTCCCTGTCCGCGTGCTGGGTGCGTCCTCCACCCCACAACATGCCAGCAGCCCCTTATCTGCTCTGCAAAGGAAGTCAAGCCAGGGCAGGGGGCTTCCGGGGCCCGGGGCGCCAGCCCACGTCGGCATCTTCAGGAGACGGGGAGACGCTGGGTTTCTTCGCAACGATCCGTCTGCAGAAACGTTCCAGCTGCGCAGTGGCGGCCGCACGGGAAATTCTTTGCACATGAGGAATGGGGTTGGTGAGCCCTGGGCGGTGCCTCGGAGGCAGGCGCAGCCTGGAACGGGTTAGATTCAGGGCCGGAGCAGGCGGCCACCCTGGGGTCAGCCTGGAGGGCTGTCCACCAACCTGCCCTCCTGCTCTCCCAAAGGAGGGGCAGACGGCTGAGGCGGGACAGCCCAGCACAACAGTGCCCCCCCCCGCTGAGCTCTGGGCGAAGGGATCTATCACGCGCCCACCCAGGCACCGTCTGTAGTCAGCCATGGACCGGTCTCTGAGGGGCGTCAGGGAAGTGCTGGCCCCCCACAGAGCCTGAGCTGCTCTGGCCTTGTGAGGGTTACATTATGGGGCTCAGGCCTGACTCCGACTTGGCACCGCCACCCCCACCTCTCAAGGCCTGACCAGCGGGGAGGGACCCCACATTTCCACCCTGTAGGCTGAGGAGCAGGTGGTCCGAGGGACCCCAGGCACCATTCTTGGAGGGGCCACCCCTGCCAGAGCCCCTCAGCCGGCTGTGTGGGGGGCCACGCTTTTCTCAGGGTTGCCAGATAAACGTGAGCCCTCCTGCCCAGTATGAGCTTCAGCGAACCCACCAGTACATTCTCCGTGTAAGGGTGTCCTGGACGCTGCAGGACACGTCTGAATCCGGAACACGGGCTCCTGCTCAGCCCAGACTCAAGTTTAACTGGGGGCCTGCACTTCCGTCTGCTGACTCTCACCACCTCCACTCTGCTTCCCATTTGGGGCTTCTCCAGCAACCCCCACAAGGCCTCCTACCTGGGTCCAGCCGGGGTCCAAGGCCGGGGTTGGCGGTGACGGGAGGGGCTGGACCTGGCTGGCCTGTTGCTTCCTCTCCACCCGGCAGCTCTGGATCCGGCAAGCCGAAGTTCCTGAGCCTTTGCGTGGACAAGGAGGCAGGACAGGGAGGGGTGGGCGTGGGCCGGACCCTTTACTCCATGGGGACCAGGAGAGGACCAGGGCGAAGGTCTGGGGGCAGCCCCTCCCGGCCCCCAAGTGGGTCACCTCCCAGAGCAAAGGCAGGAAGAGCTGGGTGTCCCCTTGGGAGGGTCCTAGAGTTGTGTCTACTTCCTGGCCATGGAGGCCTCCCCCTCAACGCCCCTGGGCTGCCGTGACACACAAAGTCCCCTCCAGGGAGGAAAGTTCTGGTATCTCACCCATATCCCGCTCTTGCAGGGTCGAGGTGAGGTGGGACAGGATGTGGGGAGAGCTCCGCCCCCGGCGTGACACCCAGGAATGCTCTCGCCTGCCTCTGGGAAAGCGAGGCCCCCTTTCCTTTTCCCTGGGAGCCGTCCCGGCCCCTCCCAGAGCGTCCTTCCACCCACGAGCAAGCAGGCAAGGAGGGTCCCGGGACACCTGTCACTCCCATTCACGAGTTTGGTGCCAAATAATGGCAAGAAAGTCCCACCGGCCCGCTCCGTGGGGGCCAAAGGAGCATATTTGGAGTTTTCCAGGACCCCCCACGGACATCGTCTCGAAATGGGAGGAGGATGTGGGGAGGAAAGAAGGAAGACCCCGGCTCTGAGCCGTCCCGCTTCTTGGAGCTGGCTTCTCTCTGGGAGTGCCCCCGGTCCGAATGGACACGTGCAGACACACTGTGCTTGTGCATGTAAGCGTGCGTGTGCAAACGTCTTTGCGTTTGCGGGTTTATCAAGGGCTCCCAGCCCCGCGCCCAGGCCAGGAGCTCCGCAGGGACCCCTCCCCCAGGGGCCTCATGCAGACCTTTCCCCCAGGAGCACAGAGCGGGCACAGACCCTTACAATGGCCTCGTGGGGAAGCCCCTCCGGCCGGGAGCCGTGAGGTGTCACTGTCAAGCTCCGAGCTCTAGTTCTACGGGTAACACATGGTTTCGCTTTCATCTCCTCTGGCAAAGTCAGGGACACAGAGCCCCAAAGGTCTCAGGAACCACGAGCTCTTGTTCAAGGTCAGGCTGGCAGCTGATCCGTCCCCGTGGTCGGCCTGGGAGTCGGGCTATGTTATTACCCACGGCCCAGCCTGGTGTCCAGGCGTCGCGGGTGATGTCAGACGCTGAGGTCATTGACACCGACGAGATGTGAGGGGCTGCCGCGCCGGCCAGCCGTCCCCCTGCCCGTGCTCCCTGGGCTCGGGCCCAGGGGACCCAGAGACCCCAGCCCGATGGCCAGCTCCGGTGTGCCCTTGGGCCCTGCCCGGCCCCCTGTGCTCCCACCCCGTGGCTCCCGCCCTGGCTCGTGGACATACCCCTCGGGGGAGCGCTGCGGCCTGGAAGCCGGTCCTAAATATCTCACATGACAGGACATTTGCCAAAGCCACAGTCACACCGCCCGCTCCCCTCAAACAGGGAGATAAGCCCCTTGGAGGGTGATTACATCTCCCCCAAACAAACTTGCCTCAAGTCCCTCCCCAGAGGACCCCTCTCTGAGTGGGCTGTCTGGTGACCTGGCCTGCCGGGCTTAATGCTAAGGGGCGTCAGGAAGGGGCTCTGAAGCCAGATTAGGTTACATGAACGATACGGAGGCCCGTGAGCTGTTTTCCTCTCCCGCTCCCCTTCCCCCGGCAGCGACTTGAGGCCCCCTGGGTCGTCCGCAGTGCAGGCCGTCTCTGGGGCCCCGGGCCTGGTGGGCAGGAGGGACGATGGCGCCCCTCGGAGAGCGGACGGGTCCTGGAAGCCGGTCCTGGAAGGAGAGGAGCCCCGAAGTGGGCCCGGTGGGCTCACATCCCGCCTCCACCCCTGCCCAGCCCTGGTCCTTGGGCAAGCCCTTCCACGGAGGCCTGGGGTCTCCCATCTGCGAAATGCTAGTGCGAACTCGCAGCTCATCAGGTGGCCGTGAGCTTTGGGGGAGTTAAAATACAGGACGTTCGAGGCCCAGGCCGCACCGGGTGCTGAGGACAGTAGTGGCAAGGCCAGCAAGGCGCAGAGGACACAGGCCACGGGGGCGGGCAGGCCAGAGGCCCCCTGGGCTCTGGAGCTCCAGCACGTGCAGGAGAGGACAGGGCCGTGCCCTTACCTGTCCTCGCTGAATCCGCCCCAGGCCACCCCCACCCCTCCCAGCCCTGGCCCCAGAGGCCCCCATCCTCCCTGACCCCCGTCCCCAGGGGCGAGTTGTGTGCTTCAGAGTTGTCCACGTTGGGGAAAGCCCGGAACCTTCCATGTGGTTCTACGTCATTCCCCCAAGCGAATGACAGGCCGGGTCCCAGCCTTGCGAGGGTGGAGCCTGGGCAAAGAGAGACCTACTAGACGACAGGGAAGGGGCTTTCGGGGTTTTGTGGTTTTTCTTTCCTAGTAAACATGTGCATTTATTTTCTAATTTAAATTCAGTTAATTAACATACAGTATATTATTAGTATATATTATATATATATTAGTTTATACATAATGTATTATTAGTTTCAGAGGTAGAGTTCTGTGAAAGGGTTTTGAACCGGCTGCTCACCACGGTGGGGAGAGCGGAGCATGGGGCCTCCCTGACTGACTGGGGAGGACTTCTGAGCCCCGAGCCCCGAGCCCCTCCCAACCCCGAGCCCCCCCCACAACACTTGCAGGAGGGGCAAGGCCCTGGAGGTTGGGGTTCACGCAAGGTTAGGCTCTGCCCCACTCCTGTGGGTGATGCACACAGCAACCCCCAGGCCTGCTTCCCAGGCACTGCACCCCCTCCCCTGCGCCAGACAGAGAGCTGCCTGGGCCACGAGTCAGTCTGTGCACAGTGGGAACCCCGCCTGGGGTCCCTGGATAGGGGCTGGGGTGAGGCAAAGCCTGGGTCCCTCTGGGGAGCAGGTTCAGAGGCCCTAACCCTCCCTCTCTCCACCCCCCACCCCCCAAACAATGAAAACTGTTTTCTCTTCTGTCAATAGATGTGTTCGTGTTTGATTTAGTAATTCCTGAGCTCTGGGGTTGGAAGAAAGCAGCTGCTGGGCCAGTGAAACCCGGAGCCTAGGAGGCCGGGGACCCTCCCGCCATCCCAGCTCTGGCAATCTACCCACCACCCCCAAGGCCCCTGAGCACAGCTCCTCACAGCCCTGGAAAAGGAACTCCATTCTGCCTGGTCACCAGGGGCTTGGTGGCCAAACCTCTTATTGCACAAGTGTGGGGTCCCCCCTACCCCTAGCCACCCCGGCCATCCCCAGAGAGGGAAGACTAGCGGCCAGGAGGGGACAGTCACAGCTGACCTCTGCCGCTGACATTCCTTCTTGTGCCTCCCCGGCCTGGCTCTCAGGGTCCCCGGAGCACGAGCTGGCCGCAGCTGCGACCCCGGGCCCCAGCGTCTGCTCCACTCACCGGGTTTCCCTCCGCGTTTGCCTACTGCCCACAGAGGACCCTCCTGGGGCAGATGGCTGCTGTACCTCCCCCGCTACCTCTTCCAAAGCCAGTCACCCCACATTACAGAGCAGCAGAGCACAGAGAGGAAAGTAATTCACCCAAGGTCACACAGACTTGAGATGGCAGAGCAGAGCCCTGAAGATCTAACTGCTTCCCGTTCACACCCCGTTCACACTCTGACCTGCTGGTCCCAAAGCCTCCTCCGAGGCCCATTGTCTGCCAAGAAGGGGAAGCAGGAACACAGCCCCCCAACCACAGAACGTGATGAGGCACAAGGGAGGGGAAAGAACAATTTATCTATCGGGGAAGGTTGCAGACAGAAAGGGATTTGCAAGCTGAGTCTTGAGGGATGTGCAGGAGTTCGGCAAGTAAAGAAGAGCGCAGAGGAAAGGCCTTCCACGCTGGGGAGCTGCGCGCCGGCAAAGGCTACGGGGAGGGCGGCTCCTGGCCGGACAGAGCAGGGGGACCGAGGTCCTGGCAGACTGGGGCACCTGGCTCCCTCAGGAAGAGGGACAGCTACACAGAAGGGTGGTGGGGTCCCTTAGTATCAGAAAGTCATTTGTGGGGGTGGGGGTGGGGGAGGCTGGGCAAGGCAGGGGTGGGGTGGAGAAGGACCGGGGCTTGGCAGTCTGGGCTGAAATGCCTTTCTTTTTGGTTCGAGTAGAAGAGCTCCGTGAAGACGTCCAGACGCTGCCACAGACAACCAGTGCCCCCTCCCGCCCTGCGTCCCCCACAGGACGGTGGTGGTTAGCAAGATTTGCAGCCTTGTGGGGTGGG
Organism: Mustela nivalis; assembly: GCF_964662115.1. Taxonomy (NCBI): domain Eukaryota; kingdom Metazoa; phylum Chordata; class Mammalia; order Carnivora; family Mustelidae; genus Mustela; species Mustela nivalis. The sequence continues at coordinate 142,296,128 of NC_139027.1, read as the reverse complement.
GGGCGCAGCCCCTGCTTCCACGGCTCTGGGAGGTGAGCACACACGCCAGCTGAGGGGTGGAGGGGCTGTGGTCCCACGCACCCCGCAGCTCAGCCCCAGACGCTTACTGCCCTGTGTGGTGTCCAGCCAGCGCCAAGGCCTCAAGGAGCAAACGTCCTCCTTGGAGACCAGGGTTCAGAGGCCGTTCCTGCCCTCCCCCCACCCCATATTCTGCTGGGAGAAAAGTCTCAGCCTTTTAATTATAAAACTAATACACATCCATTGGGGAGATTTGGGAATACAGAAAAAACCACCAGAGATCACCTCCTGTACAAAATTTTGCAAGCTTCATTTGTTTTAATTACCTGGTTTAATTATTAGCTGTGTGACCTGGGCACGTGAGCTAACCTCTCTGGGACTTGGGAGTGATAATAACGTCATCTACATCCCAAGACTAATGGGAGGATGAAGAGGAGACCTCAGAGGACAAAGCTGATTCCCCTGCTGATGCTGGAACTCACCGTCAGGACTCGGGACCAACTGCAGTCTATTTATACAAGCCCCGTCCCCACACACCCCCCCATCCAGCGGGTGGGGTGAGGCCTCCCTCCTCGCCTCTCTTCACCCCAGTGGCGATGGGAGGGCAGCTTCTGTTTCAGGCCCACTATCTCAGTAACCGCTCTGAGGGCAGGAGGAGTCCTCCAGTGCTGCAAAGGTCCCCTGGTACACAGTCTCTAGCACCCGGAGTAGTACGGAGACACTTCTTGGGGGGCCCACTTTGAAGTCTAGAGAGGGAGAGGGGTGGGGTTAGGAGGGGCCCCTTGGTTCAGACCCCGGAAGCTTTCGTGGGGAGAGCAGGCGTCACAGGAGCCCCTCCCGGCAGGGCAGGTGGATGGGGGTCCTGCGGGCAGGCAGGAGGGCGTGGGGGAGGGGCTGGGAACAGTGGTGGGGGGCAGTATCGAAGGTTACCTGCTCCCCTTCCCCCTGGCACCCCAGCAAGGCTTGTGGAGAGTCCAGGGCCTGCCCTGGAAACTTCTGTGGGGTCTCCAACCCGGGTGGGCGCGGGGGGCCTTCTAGCCATGCTTCCAAAACAGTCCTTCCTGGGCAGCCCAACCATGTTCGCCCTGTATGCCTCCACACGCACCCCAAACTCCTGGCTGCTGTCAGCTGGGAGAGTGCAGAAGAGGGGCGCAGAGACCCCCGCACCCTCCCCAGGCCCACAGCCCCTGGGGTCTCACCCACCAGGGAGGGACTAAGGGCCCATTCCTTAGAACATTCACAGCCCCAGCAACCCAGCCAAGCCCTGCCCAGACAGCGCCACCCCACATCCGCTGTAGCTGTCCCAGAGGGCTGGGGGCCTGTGGAGGCCCCAGAGAGGTCCCCTCTGCCCCAGGGCTACCACCAAGGGGTTCACCCAAGGAATGCCAGGGGGCACCTCCATAACCTTGGGGGTCCCCCCACCCATCCCACATTTCTGGCTCCTGGAGGAGGTCTTCCTGCGGCCCCACTGCTCGCCACCGCCAGGGCCCAGCGAAAGGTCCCACCTAGAGGCAGAGGCGAGGAGCGCGGCTGGGGCCTGGGGCAAAGGGACTGCAGCCAGGGATCCAGGTCGCGCCTGCCAACCCCGAGCCCCGGACCCCCGACCCCCACGCCCACCCCCACTCGGGGATCGCGCCGGAAGTTGCCCTGCTTGGTCAGAAACGGAGGAACCGTGGGAACCCCGCTGCACTTCGCGCATGGGGTGGCCCTCGTGCACCCGGGTGGAGCCCAGGGACACCGAGCTGGGCGTCCCCGTGGGAGCCGGATCCTGGCGCTGGGCCCCGGATCCAGCGGCGCAACGACGGAGCGCCGGCACCGCATGTGCCGCAGCGCGGCGGACCGGCTCTCGGGCTCGTCCGCAGGAACCCGACACGACACCGGGCCAGCCTCGGTGGGAGCCCCGCGGGCGAGGAGGGAGGCGTGCGTAACCCCGAGTCCCCCGAACAAATTTAGGGACGTTTCCGCGTCCCAGCTAGCCCGGGGCCCGACGGAGCACCAGCCGGCTCCCCCGCCCGCTGGAGCCGGAGCCGGCTGCTGGGTGCCCGACGCCCCGCGCCCCGAGTCCCGACCCCTTTCCCGCCGAGCCCCGCGAGCCGGGCCTGCTCGGGTCACGTGGCGCCGCGGCCGCAGCCCCAGCGCTGACCCCGCGGGAGGGGAGGGGAGGGGAGGGGAGGGGAGGGGAGGGAGGGGAGGGGCGCTGGGGCGGGCGGGGCGGCGCGGAGGCGCGGCGGGGCGCCCGGGATTCCCCGCGGAGCTGCGCGGCCCGGGGTTCCCAGTCCTCAGCCCGCTCGTCGCCGGCCCGCAGAGTCCGCCGCGCCCTCCGCGGGAGAGCCCCGGTCCCACCCGGCGCCTGCTCCCAGCGCGGCGGGGCCCCCGCGCCCAGGCCCCGCGGACGCGCCGCCGCTCCCTCTCGGCCCCCGCCGCGCCCACCCCGGGAAGCTCCGAGGCCCGGCCGTGGAGGAGGTGAGCTCGGCGGGGGCGGCTGCGCCAGGGCTGTCCCGCCGGCCGCTCGGGGCCACCCGCGGTCCGCCGTTCTGACCCCGCGGCGGGCTGGGGAGGGGGTGGCGCGGCACGAGCTCGGACGCCGGCCGGGGTGCACAGTGGTCGCGAACTCGACGCCCGTCCCTCTTCCCTGCAGGTCAAGGCCACGGCGGGGAAGATGTACCAGAGCCTGGCGCTGGCCCCGAGCCCCGGCCAGGCCGCCTACGCCGACTCCGGGGCCTTTCTGCACGCGCCAGGTGCCGGCTCCCCGGTGTTCGTGCCGCCCGCGCGCGTCCCCTCCATGCTGCCCTACCTGCCGGCGTGTGAGCCGGGCCCGCAGGCCCCGGGGCTGGCCGGGCACCCCGGCTGGGCGCAGGCGGCGGCCGCAGACTCATCAGCCTTTGGCTCCCGCAGCCCGCACCCACCGGCCGCTCAGCCGCCCGGAGCCACCGCCTTCCCCTTCCCGCACAGCCCCCCGGGGCCCAGCGGCGGTGGCGGCGCAACGACCCGGGACGGCGGCGCCTACCAGGGCGCGCTGCTGGCCCGCGAGCAGTACCCCGCCCCGCTCAGGCGGCCAGTGAGCGCCTCCTACCCGACTGCCTACCCAGCCTACGTGAGCACCGAGGTGGCCCCGTCCTGGACCCCTGGACCCTTCGAAGGCAGCGTCCTGCACGGCCTCCAGAGCCCCCCCGCTGGCCTCCCCGGCCGCAGAGCCTCCTTCGGTGAGTGTGAGACTGGGGTACTGGCCCCACAGGGGTGCGAGTGCGCACCCTCCGAACCCTTCCCTGCGGGGCCCAGAACTGCGGGGACACGTACACCCAGGCAGACGGTGATCTCCGCCACACTCTAGCGCTCCTTGAGCTGAAAAACCCGGGTCCTGAGTTCTGACACCTTCCTAATGAAGTGTTTCTACCTTTCATTCACCTGAGCTCCCCATTCCGGATCGTGCGGATTTAGAGCTTACCTCCTAGGTGCTCTTAGGAAAAGTTTTGGAAGTGGTTTTTATAAAACTCAAACGACTGGCTTCTGTAAGTAAGCTGCCGCTTCCACCTCTGCTCTGGAGTGCTTACATATTCTAATTTGAGACCCGGTTTCAATTGCTCCCCTGGGGTATAAATTTGGATAATCGGATTCGGGGCCTGGAAAGCGGAGATTTGCCCCACCTGGAGTCTCCGACCCTATGAACCCTGTCTCACCCCTGCGGCCAAACGCGGAGGGCCCTGCTGACTCACATTTGCTGCCCCAGGGACCAGGTCCTGCCTCGCGGCTGGAGGAGGCCTCACTGGCCCGCTCTCCTTTGTGGGCCTTTGGCCCTTGCTGGCTTCCCCACGCAGAACGCAGGGTCCCCTCCCCCGAGCCGAGGGTGTCCCCACAATGACTGATCCCCACCCCACCCCCACAGAGTGCCTGGCCCAGTGCCCCTGCGGTCCCCCTTCCCCCGCGTGGGCCCCTGGTGGTGACAGGGTTGCCCCCACCATGAAGCTGACAGTGAAGGGCCCCCAGCCCCCGTGGGATGTCCCCTTGCCGTCAGCGTCACCACCACCTTGTGAAAGTTGCTGAGAACAAGGCCGCTCCTGCCTCCTCCGGGGGTGGAAATTACTCCCCGGCTCCGGCTCCGGTGGGGGCCCCCCCTGCTGTGCACCCTGAGGTTTGACTTATTAACCTTCCCCCCCCACCCCCCACCCCCGTCCCTACCCCCGCCCTGCCCTTCGGAAGGCAAACCCAGCAGTTCTTTTTAATCTGGCACAAGCTGTATTGTATGTAAAGTTAAGAGTTAAAATCAGATACAATCAATTTTGAAATACAATAAACTCGAGGTGCACCTCAACAAGGGTACGCAGCTGTGGACCCGCGGGCTCGGGGGAGGCCAGAGCCCCGGCCCGAGCCCCAGCCCACGAGCTGCCCGTCCCCGCAGTGTCGGACTTCTTGGAAGAGCTCCCCGGCGAGGGTCGCGAGTGCGTCAACTGCGGGGCCCTGTCCACACCGCTGTGGCGTCGCGATGGCACCGGCCACTACTTGTGCAATGCCTGTGGCCTCTACCACAAGATGAATGGCGTCAACCGGCCGCTGGTGCGCCCGCAGAAGCGCCTGGTGAGTGCGCAGCCAGGCCCAAGCGTCCCGCAATCCACACCCGGTGTGGGGCTGGGAAGAGCAGGAAGGGGGCGGGCAGCCTGGCTTCCCATGGGCGTGGGCGGGTGGCCCTGGGGCTGCGCTAGGGAGCCTGGAGGCCCAGGACCCACGGCAGGACCTGCTCTGAGGATCCACTGACAGGGACAGAGGGGCACAAGCTGGGTCCCAGCTGGCCTGAGGGGCCCCGCCCTGGGGCTCCCACAGTGGCATGGGCACTAGGTGACTGGGCCCAGGCATGGGGCTGGGGGCTGGTGGGGAAGGTGCTGCTTTGCTGGAGGCAACCGAAATCCTGTGCAGGGGGCGTTTTGGGGCCCTACCTCTGGGGGAGCACTTTCTGCCCTGTACCAGGTGGTTGGGGCTGAGACCGGGTTAGGGTTGTTCAAGGCGCAGAACTTGTTTTCACTTTTGTTTTCTTCTGGCGTGTGGCGGGGCGCAGAGTGGGGGACTGGGAGCTTGACTTTTGCCCCCAGCAGGGCAGAGTCCCCGGAAGCTGTGTAAGGGTTTAAAGTCACTGTATCACACACCGCCCCACAGGCAAACTCGGATGTTCACGTACTCTGTTAAGAGCAAGGGCCTGCTTTGTTTGCAAGCTGTTGAGAGCTGCTCCGGGGTCTGAGGTCTGGGCAGGGCTGTTTCTGGGGGTTCCTCCCCTTCTGGTCTCATGCTGGTATGAACCCATGAACCCTTTCAGGGCCAGTCGGCTGGTTCTGGCCGGTTCTGGTGCCTGGGACCAATGGGAATGAGGGGGCTGGTCTCCCCGACCCCCCGGGTCTGCATGGTCCTCAGGAGCCCGACTTTATTGGAAAGGCAACTCCTGGGCCACGGGAGCCCCCCACGCTTCCAGGCCCCTGACCAGGCAGGTGGGAAGCAGGACTGACTCAGGCTGTTTGGGGGAAACCAAACAGCCTGAGTCCGTCCTGATCTAGCCTGGCATTTGGGGCTCCCCCAACTACCCTCCACTGCACTGTGCCTTTTGGGGTAACTCAGAATGCATGCCGCCCCCCCACTTTTATCCCTGCCCCCGTGGTCATGCCCCGTGACCCGACCCAGCAGCTTGGCATCTGATGTCGCCCTCGCTGAGAAGGAAACTGAGGCTGAGAGCAGCAGTGTCCTGGGGGACTGCAGCCCCAGCCCGGCCGCTCCCGGCTCCTTCCACGCTCTCCCAGGGGGACACACTGGTAAACAGGAAAAGGTGTGGTGCCTCCCTGCCTTTGCCCCCCACCCCACACAGGGCACACTCCCTGCGGAAGGTCCTGGCCTGGGGGTGAGATAGCCACTTAGGCCTTGAGGTAGTTACCTTTGTAATTGCCGAGTGATGACCCTCGGGGCTCAGAGACCCTTGGAGGGCCCCAGGTTCCAGCCAGGACTGCCTGCCTCCTGCTCCCATGCACAGTCCGCTCCCCAGGAGCCTGCTTGGCCCTGTCCTGGGTCTCCCGGCCCAGCCCCTTCCAGACACACACACACACACTGTCCCCGTGCTGTAAAGATCAATGAGGCAGGGCGTTTGGGCCTTGGCCTGTTCAGGGGACCGGCTGAGGACACGGCCTCTGGCCTGGTGAGGACTCTGCCTGCTAGTCTGGGGACATGGACCAGTGGGAATGAGGGGGCTGGTCCCCCCGACCCCCCGGGTCTGCATGGTCCTCAGGAGCCCGACTTTATTGGAAAGGCAACTCCTGGGCCGCTCCCAGGAGTTGTAGCTTTAAGATGCTTCCTGGGGAAGAGCCCCTTCGTGCTGCCGATCTCCCCAAGACCTCAGGCCTCGGAGAGTGGACAGTCCGGTGGCCCTGTGTCCCTGTCCAGGCAGATCTAAGTGCAGAACATACCTGGGAAGTGTTTGCCAAGTGGGACTGGGGGCCTGGGGGTGTTCACGGAGCCATCCTACTCCTGTCTGGCCTCGAGCTGCCCGAACGGGTTTCCTCTGGTTTGTTTCTGGGTTCCTGCCTGGCAGGCAGGGAGGGCTGCCCCGCCGCTTCCCCGCGGCCGGTCCCAGCAGGGCCAGGCTCACGCGGAAACTCGGAGGTTCTCAGAGAGTCCTGGGACCAGAGCCCGGCCCACGGGGCTCCCTTCCACGGGGGACTGGCCAGTGGCCCCAGACTTGCCCCCACCAGCGCCTCGCTCTCCCTCACGTGTGGCCAGAACTGATGCCCGGGGAGACATTTGTCCCAACCTCCTCTTCAATGACCAGAACCGTTCTAGAAGGCCGTCAGCAGCAAGCGAGCGTCCCCCTCCCAGCAGGAGCTCATATCCCTGCTGCACTTTGGGTCCCACATGTATCCTTGGTGCAGGCGGAAACCCTTGAGCCGAGGCTTCGGTCGGTGTGGACGCGTGGGTAGTTGAGGTGGCTCTGCAGACCGCTGCGTGCCCGCTTGCGTGGCCAAGTGCTCTAGAGCCCCTGGCACCCCTCCCCCCACATGCCAGAGCCCTGCAGCCAAGGCCAGGGGACGGCTGACGCCAGCTCCGGGAAGTGGCCCGTGCCGCATGAGGCCCGGCAGCCTACGCCCAGCGAACCCAGGCCTTGACGAGGACCCTGGGTTTTCCTTCCTGCGTGGCCCGCCTCCCAGCTCTCGCCCCTGGCTCGGTTCGCCCTTGAACAGCAGGGGACACGCGTTACCAGGTAAAGTGTCCACCACGCGCTCTTTTCCAAGAGCGTGGGAGGACCCGCTCCACATTGGGCCGTTTTCTGTGAGCCGAGGTGCTTACTACCCCCACCACCACCCCGCTTCAGACTCACCTCACCCCTGCAAACCGCACAGCCAGCCCCCTGCTCCTTGCCCTCCGCAGGCCCCGCCCCTGGCTCCACACTGCCCAGCGCCCCCAGTTCTTCTCTGGCAGCAAGGGGGCCCCGAGAGCGGCCAGGCCCGGCTGCTTGTCCGGGCAGCGAGCAAGGACGGGCGGACACAGGAGGGACGGCGGCGGGGACGTGTCGGGGACATGGGCTCAAAGGAGGGAGGAGGTTCTGTCCACCCGGCGCCTCCTGCCTCTGTGTCCCTTGCGGACCGCGCGACCCGATGACAGGAGAGGAAATAGAAAGGAGCAAACACTCTGAAATTTGTTCCCCTTGTCTTTTAATTTATGCTCACTCGGAAATAATTCACTCCTCACCCGGGCTCCCGCCGTCTCCCTCGCACTCCCAGGGTGCAGAGTGACGTCGTGAGCCGCTGAGGCCGCCGCCTGCACACCCATGTCTCGGGGCGCCTGTGGCTCTCCTTCTTCTGAGACACGTGGGACGTTTGTGGGAGGAGCGCGCGAGCCTGAGTGTGTGTGCGCGCGAGCGCCCCTGGAAAGTAGCCCTGGTGTTCAAAGCTCGGCCAGCGTGTGTGTGTAGGAAGGACTTGGTGACGAGGGGCTGGCGGGGTGCGGTTTCTCCGGACGGCGGGCTGGCAGGGAGCAAGGCCTGGTGAGAGGGCCTGAGGGTCCCAGCGGGATGGGGACAGCAGAGACGCAGCAGAAGCGGGGACCCGCCGGGTTCAAATACCCGACGCTCGGGTATGGGGGTCTCAGACAAGCCGCAACTAGGATTTTAGCGGAAGTAGGTCCCAAATACTGCATGGGGGCAAACTTGGACTTGCCGCTTGTCTGAAGTCCACATGGAGCCGGGCAGCCTGGGGCCTGGGGCAGGTGCCAGGGCCTTCTCCCACTGTAGGAAGGAGGATGGCCTGGGGGCGGCAGGGACCCCGCCTCATGAGGGCCGGGGGGACTGGCTGTGTGCATGGTTCCTGGCACCTGGAGACAGATGGGAGAGAGGGACAGGGCAGGGAGGGGGACAGGACAGGGAGAGAACACCCAGATCATGTCCAGTGAAAGCAGCTGCTTTCTAGGCAAGGTCAGGCTGGGGACCCTGGTCGACTCCGGGTCGGGAGCCCCCTCCTGCCTGTGAGCACGTGCGCTGTCTGGCGGAGGCGGCAGCGACCATTCCCTTCCGGTCCCGCTGGGGGCTGAGCTGGGCACCGGCTTTGTCCACTCCGGCTCCTGCGTGAGTCCCAGCCCTAGGTGCTCCCGGGGAGACGGCCGGGATCCGTGGGAGGCGAGACCTCAGGGAGGTTTCCCCGTCAGGGCCACGGGCTTGGCCCAGTGCTCCTCTAGAGTCTCCAGGGCCTCGTCCCTTCCTTCCCTTTTGGCCCTATTGTCCCAGAGCCTGGGGCAGAATCCTGGCTGGAACCTGGAGGCCAAGCCTTCCGCTAAACGGCGTGGAGTTCTCCGGAGCCCACGGCGGCTGCCCACAGCGGGGAGGGGAGGGGAGGAGCCGGGAGGGGAGGGGACGGGAGGGGACGGGAGGGCAAGGAGGCATTTTCACGTCTTGGGTTTTCTTGGTAATGGCTGGGCGGGGGGCTGGAGACGGGCTCCTGCTCTCCCTCCTGGCCATTCCCGGGGGCAGGCCTGTGCCCTCGACCAGCGGACCACAGCCTGGGGAAGGGGGTGGGCAGGAGCTGGTTGGCGGGGCCAGCCGCACTCCGCCGCTACAGAAGGAAGGCTCTTAGAGACTGTGGGAAGACGGGAAGGCTGAGCCTGGCCCCTGTCCGCCACTCCTAACCCAGGGCACGTTCCTTTTGTGGCTGCATTTGGCCCCCTTACCTTCGATTGACCCCCAGCTCCGTCCTGGAGAAGCCCAAGAAGAGGAAATATATCATGGGGACGATTTGGATAAAAGGTCCTCATGGGCGTCTGTGCTGGTGCCCCCGGTGCCATGGGGAAGACCGGTCAGAGACCCCGTGTCCCACCGCTGTGGTCCGGGTGAGGGGGCCAAGGACCTGGACGGGGCCTCGGTGCAAGTCGGGGGACGGTTGGGCAGCTTCAGACACCAGAGGGCCGGGACGGGGGCTGGGACAAGACAGTGGTGCTCCCCGAAGATGGAGCCTGGCGTCTGGGCAGGTTGGAGCTGCCAGCAGGCTGTGCTGAGGGGTACAGGGGTACAGACTTGAGTCCGAGGTCTGAGGCGCCGCCGGGGCGGGGGGAGGTGGCCGGCACCCCAGCCTGGAGGTCCCAGAGTGCAGGTGAACCCACCCGTCCGACACAGGCAGGCTGGGCTCTGGCCCCTCACGGAATCCTGAGCAGGTGGGAGGGCCCCTGTGTCAGGCCCACCCCAGCCGGCCAGCTTGGCAGAGCCCCGTCCCAAGCCTTTTTAGGTCCAGACTCAAAGCCCCGAATGAGCTACTCTCTTAGAGTCCCTGGAGCTGGTGGCGTCTGGGCCTTGCCAGGCCCCCAAGTGCAGAGAGGTTTGGGGTCTCTGGCCCAGTGAGACCCACGGAATTGGGGGTCAGTGCTGCAGGGATACGTGGGAAGGAGGGAGGCCTTTGGAATGTCAGGGCCTCAGGAAAGTTTTGGATGGGGACGGGCACGAGGGAGGTGTGGGGGCCCAGCCTGATGCCTTCAGCTTGCCGACGCTGGAGAGAGCTTGCGCTGAGCACGCGTGCTAGATCCGTCTTGGAAGGCGGTTGCCCTGCCTGCTTAGCCTGGGGCCTGAGCTCCAGGGGGGACCCTGCGGCCCAGGGTTGGGGGTTCTGCTCCATCCCAGCAGCCTGGGGTGAAGCTGCGTTGGCCGTGAAAAAGAGCACCAGAAAGCAATTGCCTTTTTGTGTTGGGTCCTTCATGGGTCCTGACCCCAGGACTGCTGGATCTGTTCTCATCCCTTTTTACTGGGGGGGAAACTGAGGCCCAGAGTGGTGAAGTGACCCGTCCCACAGTTCAAGGTGCAGGGAGTCAAAGCTCCAAGGAATGCAGGCCCCTGGGGGGCCGACCTGACGACCCTGGTGCCCGAAGCCTCCTTGCCCGGCCCCACGTGGTCCCGGACTGGCTGCGGGTCCGTCCCGAGTGCCGCTGGTAGAGCCCAGGGCCCCCGCTCACACGGGCCTCCCACCGTCCGCAGTCCTCATCCCGCCGCGCGGGCCTCTGCTGCACCAACTGCCGCACGACCACGACGACGCTATGGCGGCGCAACGCGGACGGGGAGCCAGTGTGCAACGCCTGCGGCCTCTACATGAAGCTTCACGGGGTGAGCGGGCGCATGGGGGGCACGGCTGCTGCCGCCGGGCGGGAGGCAGGGAGGGGCGGGGCATGCCTCCCACGTGGCCACCACCCACTGCCCGCACCTCTGCCGTTCCCGCCTGCCCCCCCAATCCCCGGCTCAGCCTGGGACGGGGGTGGGGGGCTAGGCCCCCTGGGGTGGTATGTGCACCCCTACAGCTCTGGGGGGTTCGGGCCTGGACCGGCTCCTGCCCCCCCTGCTGAGGAAGGGGCCACGCCAGGGCCAGCTGCACCCCAGATGGGGTTCTGAGGACCTGCTCGGCTCCCTGAGTGGCTCCGCAGGCCGACACGAGGGCCTGTGGCCGTGTGAGGGGCCTGGGGATGGGCAGGGACAGGACTAGCCGTGGCCCCTGCCCGCCCCTGCCAGGTGCCGCGGCCCCTGGCGATGAAGAAGGAAAGTATCCAGACGCGGAAGCGGAAACCCAAGAGCGTTGTGAAGACCAAGAGCTCTTCGGGTGCGTGGGGCAGGGCCTGGTGGGACGCGGGAGGGAGCCCAGCCCCCCGCCTCGCCCCGTGGAGTCCCTGCAAGCGTCTCAGACTCCCCCGTTAGACAGTTACGTGTTGGGCTCAAGCACTGTCCTTCCGAAGTGCAGATGCGCCGACTCTACCCTGGTGGCATCTGGCCTGGGGGCAGTGGTGTGGGCCCACCCAGCTGGGGCAGGAGGCAGGCTGAGGGCGCCACAGCCAGGCCCTCTCGTTGACTGGCCTGTGCAGCTCGGTCTGGCAGCTTCTGTAAATGCCCCACCTTCCAGGATGCCCAGCACACAGCACAGCCTCGCCGCCTTCCGTCCCGGACCCGGAGAGCCCAGCGGCTGCTTTGAAACCCAAACGCAGCCTGGCGTCCCCTTCATGCCCTGGGTCCAGCGTCGCCTCCCAGGTAAGGCAGGTGGGGTGGAGTGCGGTGTCCAGAGCTGGCTCCCAGCTACTCCTCAAGGAACCCCGACTCCCTGACCAGGTCAGACCCCAGCTCTGCCCTCATGGCCTCTCCCAGGAGCGCAGGGCTGGGCACGCAGGTGGTCACTGGTACCAGCAGCAGATGCCAGGCTTCGAGCCGCACACGTCATCCCGCCCATCGCAAGGAGGCCCAGACGCTAACCCTGCAGAGGCCCCTTAAGGCAAATAGCCGGGTCGTGAGGGCTCCTTTCCCAAGCGACGCCGGCTGGCCATTCCTGTCCCTGCACTCCCATAATCCCCTGCTCTCCCTCCAGGCCTCCAGCCAGGCAGACGACCCCCTGGCCCCCAGCCACTTGGAGTTCAAATTTGAGCCCGAGGACTTTGCCTTCCCGTCCACAGCCCTGGGCCCCCAGGCTGGCCTTGGTGGGACCCTGCGCCAGGAGGCCTGGTGTGCGCTGGCCTTGGCCTAGGTGTCCGGGCACCCAACAGACCCATCTCACTGCCCGTTGGGGTCCAGCACAGTGGAGAGAGCTCACTGGGCCCACCCACCCGAAGAGACAAGCCAGTGGGACCTTGAGGCTCTGGGCAACCCTCGCCACGGTGAGGGGGAGGCCTCTGTACAGACGGCGGTCAGGCCCCAGAGCAGGAAGAAGGCTGAAGAGAAGGACCTGCGCCCACACCACAGACAGCCGGGGACTCTCCTAAATGCTGTGGCAGGTCAGGCCCGGCCACTCCAGCCAAGGCTGACCTGGGACGCCCATTGCCAACTTGAGTTCTCTTGTCAGCATTTGCCATCACCATGTTTACACGTTACAGAAGTTGGGAAAAACCCCAATCTCCTACCATGAAACCAGAATCACAGATGAAATGCCGAGGTCAGGCCCACAGTGTGAATGCCGGGAGCGGCTGGACATGACGCCTCCTGGAGCCTCGGGATCTGTCCCTTTCTCTCGCCTGATGGACAGAACTACGGCACGGAGAACTTCCCCTCCTATGAGTGAAGGACTGCCAGGGACAGATGTGTAGGTCGTGCACTGTACCAGGATGCCACCCCAAGGGCACGCCACTCACGCTGTAGTCATCATCTACTTGTGTATTTATTTGGATGGTTTTCCCAAAGGGGGCAGTAGGGGTCCTCATGCTGACTGAATCTGTGTGTTGTGACCATTTCTGACAGGCAGAGTACAGGACCTGGGTCCCCATGCTGACCTCACAGGCTCTGTCAGGGCCGGTGGCCGGGTGACCACATGTCCTGGCTCACCTGGGGTCAGTCCAGCTTCATTTGTTGCCCCAGTGGAATTGTTAATAACACGGAAGCCCTCCCCTCCCGGAGCAGGGTGACAAATCAGCAGGCCGTGCTGGCGGGAGACCGCTCTGCCCACGGGAGCCAGGGAGGCGATAGGGAGGGGTGGGAGTGGGGCTCGCCAGGCCAAGGGGCCGCATCCTTGCTTCCGCTCGGCGGCTGCAGCATGAGCAGGCTGGAGAAGCTGCGAGTGCCAGCTTCCAGAATGGGTCCGTCCGTCTGTCTGTCCTGAGCAGGCACCTGGAGTTCGAGCTGCACAATTCACATGTGATCTTGTCTTTTTTTTTTTTTTTTATCAAAGACAAATGAAGCCATGAGAAAAAATGTAAAATAAAGACATTGATTTTACATTGCCTTTTCCCAAATGCTTATGAGGCTTTCCAGCCTCGTCCTTGCAGGCCAGGTCGGCCCCCCGTCTGGCACTCAGTCGGGCCGTCTCCACGTGTGCTGGACCTCACTAGCCACTCCGAGTGGGTCAGGAGTCCCTTAGGCACAGGGCCTTCGAGGCCACCGGCCAGCATGGGAGAGGGACCCGGGGTCAGCGGGCGCCCACACTTGGAGAGGTCCGCGCTCCCGGGTCAGGTGTACGGGCATTCGGGGCGCTGCCCTGCCTCGTACTGCTGCACTGGCCGGTGGTGAGGGGACAGGGACCAAGATGTGGTTTGGGGCACTGAGAGCCCGTGTCCCCATGTAGCTCTCAGGCTCCTCACGGTGGGTCATCGGGCAGTCAGGCAGTGTCGGGGTGAGCCCGGAGAACACGAGGCATGAGTTGGGCCCCCAGGCAGGCCAGGCGCTGGCACCTCTCACTTCTGGATGTCCACAGAAAGTCACTAACATCGGGGCCTTGGCCCCATCTGTGAGTCAGGACCCCCACCCTGCTACATGGAGGGCTTCAGCAGGGGCTGCCCAGATCTGGGTGAACCAATGGGCCCGTTTAATGCAGACTCTTGGGGTCCGGGAGCCTGCGTGGTGGCCAGCACCTAGGGTGCCTGCAGAGCCACAATGGGAACCGAGTGGCCAAGGCCAGGCTGCGGAGGAAGACCCCCGGGGTGCAGTCTGTCTAACGGGTCACAGCCAGCACTTTCGGAAAGCAGACTGGGCAGGAGAGGTGGGAACAGAGTTGTACCTGCAGGGTTTTGCCTGTGGGTGGACGTGCCGGGGGGACGGGGCTCAGCCTGGACGTCACACCTCTGTCACAGGCTGTGGGGAGCTTGCTGCCCTCTCGTCTCTGTGCCCACACGCCCTGGGCTGCCATTCCCGGGAGATCACTCAGAAGGGAGCAGATGAGGCAGAGGGGTAAGCAGCCACCCCGAGGGGCAGGGCAGCCCCTCTTCCCACCTGTCTGCGGAGCCCCTTCCCACCCTGCCAGGTTACTGGGTCCCCGAGGACGAGAGCCGGATTTGAGAGAACCAGTTGGCAGTGCTCTCCCTGCCCACCCGGCCCCAAGCAGCTGTGGGGAGGGACGCAACTGTCCTCCGGCCCCGCCAGGCCCGGCCCTTCCTCAGACTCCAGGAGAGGGTGACGGGCCCCAGAGTGAAGGAGATGAGAGGCAGGAGATGGGGGGAGGCCATCGAGTACCTCGAGGACCACGTGGCAGCACATCCGGGCCTCGGCGCAGAAGGGACAACACAGCACCTAAGCAGAGCCACCACTCAGGACCCAGTGCTTCTGGCGGAGCCTCGGTTTCCTCATCTGTAGGTCGAGGAGGATGCCATGTGCCTATGGCCAGGTCTGGGATCCACACAGGCACACAACTGGTCCAGGCCTGGCAGTCCCTGGTGTACCGAAGCAGCGTTCTCCACTACCCAACCCAAGGAGGCTTCCTGGAGGTGTCCACTGTAGGACAGGTAGGGTCCCCACAGGAGCAGCTGGGTGCCCCAGCCCCCAGGCGCCCAGCCTGTGAAGAGGGGTCCTGGACAGGGAGGGGGAGGGTTGACAAAGAGGGAAGGAAGCAGTGACTTCCTCCCTGTTTTTGTCATTTTTTAAATGTGTCGTGCCCAGGATGAGGTGGGCCGGGCGCCCCACCTCTGGGCATGGGTGTTGCTGCTAATCTAAGCCTTTTCCCCAGTGCCCCTTCAGCACCGGAAGCTGTCAGGACCCAGAGCCTTAATATAGCTGCCGGCGCCCCCTTCCTGCGACTCTTCCTCCCGCCAGCCCACCCCAGCCCCGCCCGCGGGCCATAAACAACCGGACGAGCGGGGGAGGCTGGCGGCGTGGGCAGCGCGGCCGCTCTGGCAGGGACAGGAACCGAACGGGGGCCCTCGTGTGCTGGCTGACTGCGGGCTCCCTTCCCATCACCTGCCCAGGCGGAGCAGGGACCCTTGATCTTGCCACGGTCCCGGCCACAGAAGGTGTCCCCTGAGCCCCCGTGGGGTTCTTCCCGAGTGCCTCGAGGCAAGGAGAGGACCCCCGAGGAAAGAGGGTTGAGACGCTGAGATCCAGGGTGTAGAAGAAAGGGAGACACCCCGGGTCCCTTCAGCTGGTTTCCCACAGCTCAGAGCCCTAACGCTCCCCTGCAGGAACAGAGCCTCGGGCCGAAGCCCCCAGCAACAGTTGGCAGGGCCTCATGGGGACCCCACCCCCAGGTCGTCAGGGACACGGCCAGCTCGGTGACAGCAGCACCCTGCATTCAGTGCCCGCCCCAGGGCATGTTTGTACCCTCGGGCCCTGGTGCTGCCTCACCCGGAGCCTCCAGTCACCTGCCCCAGCGTCACCCCAGCAGCAGAGCCCGGGGCCCCGTGTGCAGCTGGGCGGGACCCGAGGGCTTCTGGGGGCTCAGGGGGGCCTGGGCTACCACCAGAGACAGCTCACTGACCAACGGGTGCAAATTCTCTAGGGCGCTCGTCTGAAAAGTGGAACATGCTTCTTGAGAAGGGAAAATGGTCCTTTGGGGTAAGCAACGCAGGGTACCAACTTTGTATTTGACCAAATAAGGACATTTCTTAGAAGAGAACAGTTGCTGCTGTCACCAGCATCAAACACAGACCATCCTGCCACCAGACACAGCCGGCCGCCGTCTCCGGGGACGGGGCGATGGCTTTATAGCTTCTTGCTGCCTTCCTCTGCTGCAGACCGTGGACGGCTTGTGGCGGCCTAGGCAGCCGTCCTCCAGGGCATGCAGTCAGGCGCTCAGAGGACGACCAGGCCTCAGGGTCCTGGCCCCCAAGTGAACCCCCATTTGGCTAACGGAGGCCCAGAGACCAGGTGCCCCCCCGGCCACATGGCGCCAGGGGTCCCCATCTTTCCTCCTGTGTGCATTTGGCAGACACTGAACTGGCCCCAAAGGGGAGGGGGCTGGCTGAGCCCCACAGTCGTGCTGGAGCCGGGGTGGGGGTGGCCGGGCTGACGACCACTCGGAGGCCATGGCAGGCAGCCCCCCCGCCATGCCCTGCGACGCCCGCCAAGATGTTGACACGGACGGCTCCAGCCGCCTTATTTATTATCTGATAAAGGGCTCTCGGCACCGCTGGTGGACGGCGTCTGGCCGCGCTGGGGCCTGGGGGAGGGAACCGGGTGGGGGGGGGAGGACAGGAGGCCAGAGCAGGCCTCCACACTGGACTCTGGGGCAGGACACACTGAGGAATCCGGGCTTTTCCCTTCCTGGCGAGAGGCTTTCCTTCACTGCCCCGGAGCCAGCGGGCCACAGAGGAGCTCAGCGCCTGCACAGGGCTACCCCGGGCCTCCGCGTCTGGGAGTCGCACCCCACAAGACCTGCGACCTCCAGTGCATTCTCTCTGGAGAATCTCCAGCCAGGTCCTCCTGGCCATCGGCCCCTCCCATCCAGCTGCCCATCCTCCACCCCTCCGCTTGGCCCAAAGCTCAGATTTTCCATGATGCAAATCTGGGCCTGTTTCTTCTTTGTTTCCAAACACTCAGCCCAGGTAGCAGCCCAGCAACAGCCCAGCTGACCAAAACCCTGACCGCCCCATGACCTCAGGGCTTCCCTTCCCCACACTCATGTCCACTCTTAGGGACAGGGAACACCTGCCAGCATCCAAACCCACCATGCCTCTGGGCCTTTGCATGTGCTCTTCCCTCGGACCCCAGTGCTCTGTGGGCATAACTGGTGACATGCACATGGGGGTCAAAACACTCTGTGCTGCCTCCTCCAGGAAGTCTTCCTCAGGCCGTGCCAGGAGGTCTCTCTAAGCAGAGCCGTCCTCACTGCCGGGGCTGCACTTGCACGAGGGAGACACCCCATGTGCTCGAGAAGCGGGGTGGGCGAGGAGGTGACGGAGATGCTGTAGACGGAGCCTTTGAGATCGAGCTCCTGAGGGCACTGGCGCATTACGGCTCACTCTAAACTCTGGGTCCCAAGCCTTGTCCTAGGCTGTTATGACCAGAAAGGAGGCAGCAAACTGATGAGCCCTGTGCCTGGACAGCACTTGGTGATGGCAGAATCAATGTGCGAAGGGACTGGGTGCCCCTGCCGGCTTGGGAGGGACAGGCTGCCCAACCCCTCCCAGGACCACCCACCGTGGGGATGGCGGGGGTGGGGGGTGGGGGCCTCTGTCTGTCCTCGGTCACCCTGCAGCGCTCAGTCCTGCTGAGGACAGCCAAAGACGGGGATAGAGGGGGTGGGGTCCCCAGGAAGGCAGACGGGAGGTGAGGGGTCCTGGGTGAGGCAAGAGCCCCAGAAGCTCCCAGGGGCATCCGTGTGGACCCGGGGAAGGGAGTGGGAAGAGCAGCACGGAGGGCGAGCGAGGGCCGCGTGGACGCCAGCATCAGCCCGCCCTCACGACGTCCCTGTGCATGCGGGGATGGGGTTCCAGGAACCCCAGTCCGGGTCCGTGGGTCCTCGAGTGGGCACGCTCCACGCACAGGGCGGGAAATCACACGTGGCCAGGGCCAGTTCCGACAGCTGGGCCCGCGTGCCTGGCCTGGGTCGGGGGCTCGGTGGGGCTGGTTCCCACGCCCGGGTCACAGCAGGGGTGGGGGGCACACCAGGGGCCTTTGGAGCCAGGCACACTCAGGTCGGCCACGGGTGGGGCAGGCCTCCCGCCAAAAGGCTGAGCCTGAGGGATTCTGGTTCCCAGAGATTTGGAAATGACTCGGGGCGGGGGCGGTGGGGAGCAGGAGGGCTTCATGTCTGACCTTCAAATTCATCTTTTCTAAGTCATGTCTCCTGAGTGTAAGTTGTGCAATGTACACGTTTTAGAGATTACACAACTCTCAAACCCTGTTCTGGCATTTCTCCATTTTTTAATAATATGCAGAAGACCTCAGAACAAGGCCGGCTGTGTCCTTGACCTTGATCTTGACCTCTGAGAGGTTCTGATGGCCAGGAATGGGGCAGGTCAAGTCAGACCCAGAGCAGGCACGTGCTTGGACAGGGACCATGAAGCCACTATTTGTACAGACGAGGGGAGACAAGGCGGGAGGGGTGGCAGGGGACAGAGAAACAGACACACAGAGACAGAGAGACGGACACACAGAGAGATACGGAGAGACAGACAGAGACAGACAGAGAGACGGACAAAACATGACTCGGACCCCCTGGCACGACTCCCTCACTTTTCCCAGTGGCCTGTCCTGGGGCGTGTGTCCCTTCCCACTGAGTGAAGCCTGCTGGACAAGGCCGCGGGCAGGCCCTGGGGGGCTCTGGGGCAGGCAGCACTCCGCCATGCCCGGCCTCTCCAGCCTGCACTCGGCAGGACACACGGGAGCCGCTTGGTTAGCGCGTCTCCCGGGGAAGACAAGGCGGCAGGGCCTGGTCAGGACAACGGATGCAGCCTCTAGAGACAGAGCCTGCCAGGCCCGGGGACAGCAGGTGAGGGGCTTTCCTGGAGATTTTGACAAAAGCCTAGTAGGTCAGCACGGCTGATCCCAGCCAGGTTCCCTCCTCCATCGCTCTTTGCAGCAATTCTGAAATGAGGGGCAGGGGTGGTGCGCAGAGAGTCGGAGGGGCCCCACAGCATTGCAGCTGGCCAGGGAGGGCTCCCCAGTCAGCCCAGGGCCCTGGCCAGCTTGAGGCTGACAGAACGTGTCCTGGGGACTGGAGTCACCTGGTTTGGACCATTTGGACATGGTGTCCCCAGGGACAAGGGGCGTTGGTCGTCTGTTCGAAAGGGGCAGCCACTGGCCTGTCCCCCAGCCTCAGGGGTGAGGGCCCAGGGGCGGGGCTGACGGGGTAGCGGGTGCGGGCCGGCAGCCCGACCCTGGACTGTGGTCCTGCCATCAGCGGGGCCAGGCGGCCCAGCCCAGACACGAGGAACAAGATGAACCGAGAAGGGCTGTGGGGATCCCGTCCGTGCACGACGCTCCACTGGCTTCCAGAAGGATGAGGGCAGGGAACAATCACCCTCACTGTGAGCCCCTCTGAGTACCTCAGTGCGGAGCCTGGGGCCCAGTTTAGGGAGAACGCACAGAGTTTCTCCAGAGCTTATAAACTAGACACGGAAAACCCCAGCACGGCGGCTTCCTCCGCCGAGGGCTCTGTGAGGAGGCGTGTGCCGTCCGCATTGCTGACGGGCGGCTGCCCTCCAGGGATCCTCTGGGGTCTTTTGGGGGAAGATTTAAGATCCTGCAGCCCAGAGCCATTAACCTTCCTCGGTAAAATATTAGGTCTATCCACTTCCGGTCTGCGCCTCCCCTCGGTCAAGTTCGGAAAGCTTCCTGGCCCCGGCTCTGCGGGGCGTCTGCCGGAGTTCACAGCCACTTGCAGATAAACCTCCCTTGTTTATTTTATGAATGAGAGAGGACATTAAATACTCAAATAAAGCACATGGGCACACCCGAGGCCAAGAGACACTTAGCTGCCCAGGCCTTTGTGGGGGCAGCTCAGAGAACCCACAGTCAGGCTGCCGGGGTGGCCCCCAGGGGAGACTGGGCAGGTCTGGGACATGAAGGGGATGGGGGTCTGCAGGGGGAGGTGAGCGCTCGGGTCTGCCCTGGGAGCACGGAGCCCCCCATGGAGGGGCCTGGCACGGTCAGGCCAACGAAGCTCCGTCCCAGGTCCCCCCGGAGCCCCCGGAAGGGGGTGCAGCCCCTGGAGACCCAGGAGAAGGGGGTGCTGACGGGTCCGTGGGACGCCCCGGCCCTCTCCACGGCCCCCTCGATGCCACCACTCCCAGTCCACCCTGACTGTGGGGGGCTCCCCCACGCTCAGCCGCTGCCCTGCCCAGCCCTCCTGACAGCTCCTCCCTGGGCTCCCCGGAGCCCTCAGACACGGCGTGCTGCCCCGACGGGGCTCGTCCCTGCTGCCGTCATACCCCTGCCCCCAGCTCAGGGCTGGGCACGCAGCAGGTGCTCAGGGAAGGCCAGTCCCGGATGGGAGTGTCGACAGACTTCAGATGGACGGCGGCGCCACCTCCCAGGGGCCCAGGGCCCGCCCCTGTCCTGCAGAGAGAGGCCTGGGCACCGCTGGCCTCCCCTGGGACTCTGAGGTCCCTCCTCAGCCAAGGCAGCTCAGGGAGAACCTGGTCAGGACAGACAATGGGCTCTAAAAATACACCAGGGGCAGGCAGGGTTTCCCAGGAACATCTGTAAGTCCCGTCCGGCGGAAGTTATAAATACTAAGTAATGTGAATTCAGAGTCATTAGTCATCTGGGGACAGCCACGTCCTTTGTGGGGACAAGGGATGTTTTTCCTGATTCATAATTTATTGCTCTTTACAGTTAAATTGAGCTATAGACCCCCAAAGAAAAGGAAAAATGAAAAACAGGGTCTTCCCTGGGGCCGCCACCAAGAGCCAGATCCCCAGGGAGGGTCAGGAGTAGGGCTGGGCAGGCCTGAGCCATTGCCATCCTGGGGTTGCAACCAGCTCAGCTTTCTTGACCCCAGCAGCTCCCCCGGACCCCTCCCAGGACATCGCTGGAACCAGCACTGTTTCCCGGGAAGCCGACCCGTGGGCCCCCGGGGAAGCTGGGGCTGCGAGCCCGTTCAGCACTGGGTGTCCCAGCACAGATCCCTCCTGCCCTTGGGCCCCGCTCTTTACCGGCGTCAGCACGAGTCAGGTGTGGGGCCCTGCACACGCCGTCCAGAGCCGGGACGAGTTCCCGCAGCAAGCGTGTGGCTAGACGTGGCCCCGCCTGACCCGCACGGAGCACCTGAGCCTGCCTCTCGGGAGTGTGACCTCGTTTGGAAACAGGGTTGCTGCACATGCCCTCAGCTAGACGCGGTCGTGAGGATGGGCCCTCATCCGAGGTGACGGGCGTCCTTATAGGACAGGGACATGGGGACACAGACACGCACACAGAGAGAATCTCGGGAGGCAGAGACCCGTGATACAAAACCAGGAACTCAGGGGCGGCCGGTGAGGGCGGCGACCAGAAGCTGGAGAGAAGCCCCGGACATTCTCCCTAGAAGGAACGAGCCCCCTGCTTTTCTGTTGTCAAAGCCCTTGTCCATGGTGCTTTGTTCCAGTGGCCCTAGGACACGCACTTCCTGGGCCGGCTCACCACCCTTCTGCTCCACCGGAGGGTCCCCCCGGGAGAGAAGGCCTCCCCTTGCTGCTGGCAGCCGCGAGCCTCACAACCATGTGCCTGCACGGGCCGGGATCCTTTTACCTCAAAGCACGTGAAGCTCACAACCACGCCCCCCCCCCCCCCCCCCCCCCCGGCGCGCTGCTCAGGAGGCTGGACCACATCTCCGGCCCTGGCCCCAGAGACGGGGAGACAGAGGTCCCCCAATTGGCGCACGGTGGGTCAGCGACACCCCAAGGACTCGGCTCTCCTCAGTCAGAGGGGCCCTTAGAGGCAGAATAGAGCACACGGGGTCTGAGAGCAGGAGCTGACCCTGACCCCACTGCCAGCGACCCATCCCCACAGTCTGGAATGTCCTCGTCACACGGGTCTGCGTGCTGCCCGGCCCAGCCCTGGCCAGTACAGCCATGCCTCGAACCCCATGCGTGACTGCAAAGTTCCAGGCCACAAGGACAAAAGGAAAAGAAAGAAGTGGGGTGTATTTAATGACTTCTTTTATCCCTGTGCATCCAAGCCGCTACCTTTCAGCACATGAGCGCCCCAGAAAGTGAGGGTGTGACCCTCTGGGTTCTTGGGTTTGAACTGGGTCTTTGCTCCACACTGACCAGGCAGCTCAGCCAGGACCGGCGTGTCCTCGGCAGCCACGTGTGACACGGGGTCCCCGTGCCAGACGGTACAGGCAGGGACAGGCAGGGACAGGTCGGGACAGGCCCCTGGGGCTTGACCCCAAACCCAGGCAAGCGTGAGGTGCGGCAGACGCCTGTGCACATTTGCTACTGGATGAAAGAGTCACCGTGTGGACGAACTTGCAGGGACGCAGCCGGCCTGCGGGAGGGCGGGAGACGCACGGTTGGTGGCGTGCGGTGTACCGGGCTCCAAGCTGCAGGAGGTACGAGCCTGTGGGCAGGGGGCCAGGCTGCCCCCCTCCTGCCTGCTTCCCCGAGGCAGGGGAGAGGAAGGCAGAGCTGAGCCCCACCCCCGCAGTCCCCTCCATGACAATGGGCCATCTGGACTCCTGTGCTTAGTTTCCACCCTAAGGAGGAAGGCCGAGCCAGCGCTTGGAGAGAGACCTCTGCAGACGGGACCCCCAGCTCCACGGACGCAGCCTCTGTCGGTGACAGGACAGGTTCTGCACGCAGCCTCCTGGCTGCACCCCAGAGCAATCGAGGCGGGGTGGGTCTTGCGTCAGGCTCTGCGGCCAGGCAGAGGTGTCTGCTGACGCCCGGGGGAGGCAGGGACCTGGTGGGGAGCAGCCAGGAGGAAGGGAAACTGCGCTCTCCAGTGAGAACGCCCAGCTCTCAGGGCAGGGACCGGTCACCCCAGGCTACGGCCACAGATCAGTGGGGCCCAGGTGGGCCTGGGAGTGAGAAGGATGTGCCAGGGCCATCTGCCGGGGCTCCTGGTCCCTCTGAGGGGGTGATGGCCTCCCCAAAGCCACAGCCAGCTCCCTGCACCAGGTCCATGGGCTCTCACCCTGCTCTCACCACCCACACTGGGCCACACCCCACACGGAGGGTGGACAAGTGCAGCCACGGGCGTCCTCGGAGCACGCCGGCCCCACCTCCGTAATTAGTCAACAGGGTCCAGCACCCCCTTAGCAGCGGGGCCAGCAACGGGACGGCTGGCCCTGGCCCCCGGGCCCTCCACACAAGCCGGTGAACCTTAACTGATGTCACCTGCCAGCAGGGAGGGACAGGGGCAGGCTGGGTGGAGCCGGGACTCGGCCACACCCCAGCTCTGCCCAGTCTAGCTGCGTGGCCTGGGGCAAGTCCCTTCACCTCTCTGTGCCTCCATGATCGCAGCCCTGCCGACTACTGCGAAGACCGGCAGCACCGAGGCTGTGGGCAGAGGCGCTGGACGGCGACCAAGCCCCACAGGACATGCTCGGGAAGGTCCATTTCATGCAAAAAACCGAGCTGCTGCGTGAGGCTGTCATGGGACGGCCGCTCCCTGGTCTGCGTCGTGGCGCCGACACACAGACGAGGTTCTCGAGGTGGGGGGGGGGGGTGGCGAGGCTGCGCTGACCTCTGCCTTCGCCGCAGCCCGATCCCACACACCAGGCTCGAGGAGACCGGCACCTCCACCCCCCTCGGCTCGGCCCCAGCAGGCATGAGTGTAATCCCCGCGAGCAGGGTCTCCTGGGCTCCTGTCCCTGGGGAGGAGGAGTGCCAAGGCCGAATCCCGGTGCCACAGAGAGAAAGGTGATCCCTGGGGCCCTCCCTCTGAGGCCCCTCCCAGCCAGGCCCCGGGCAGGGAGCACCACATAGTCAACGGGACTGACCAGGAAGGCTCCTCCCTACAGTGACAGAGGCCAAAACAGAGGCTACACTTACCGGAACATTCTCTTAATTCCCCAGCCAGGCTACACTTGTCCCTCTCCCAGGTAATCGTGAGCACCAGGTATGAGGGGGACTCGTCCCAACCCTGGGACCCTGGAAATAGGCTGGGCTGGCTCCCTCCTCCCACCTTGACACCCCCCCCAGGTTCAAGGGGAGAACGAGAGGGAAGGAGGGTCGAGCTAGTCTGGAGGGGGAGTGGGGGTGGCAAGGCCCAGGCAGGCCATGGGGGTCACAGGGCCTGTGCCCAAGGGAGCACAACTTGGGGAGCCCCTGGTCCCAAGGTTAACTGGGACCATCACTGACAGAGGCTGACAGAGCAGTAAGGAATTCTGCACTACCTCGACTCTTAGTTCACCCCCAAAATATTTATTCGTTGTCTAGGATGTGCTGTTTGTCTCCTGGGGGGGAGCAGCAGAAATATATGCCCTTTTGATCCCAGAGACCACACATCCGAAGTTGGGGTGCCTCCAGAAGGAGCCTCCAGAGGGAGGATCCCTTCTGCCCCCTCCTCCAGCTCTTGGAGGCCCCAGCATCCCTGGGCTTGTGGCCACACCCCTCCCATCCCGGCTTCGTCCTCCCGCGGCACCAGGATGTGCCCTTATCTTAATGTGACCACATCTGCAAAGACCCTATTTCTTATCTTTTTTTTTTTAAGATTTTTATTTATTTATTTGACATAGAGAAATCACAAGTAGATGGAGAGGCAGGCAGAGAGAGAGAGAGAGGGAAGCAGGCTCCCCGCTGAGCAGAGAGCCCAACGCGGGGCTCGATCCCAGGACCCCGAGATCATGACCCGAGCAGAAGGCAGCAGCCCAACCCACCGAGCCACCCAGGCGCCCAAAGACCCTATTTCTAAATGAGGCCACACTCACATGTTCTGGGGGTCAGGACTTCAACAGTCCACCCCACAAGAGACGTTAGTCCCATTGAGGTTTTTCAGCGGCAGCTATAAAGCCAGCCAGCCCCTCCCCTCCTGGGGCAAATACTTGAGTGGGAGCAGGACAGAAAATGTGGGAAGAAGAAAATGACAAAAGCAAGCCACCAGTGCAAAGGTCCTGGGGTAGGGGCAGGGAAGAAGGGGGAGCAAGAAGGCTAGAGGAGAGTACAGAAGGTGTGGCCCGGGTCACTGGGCCTCATTAACCTCTGGGAAGTTTCTACTGCTCCGAGTAAAGAGGGGGCTATGCAGAATTCAGGGGGGAGAGAGCGACACGATCTTGGGTGTCGAGACAAACTTCAGGGAGATAGCTGTGCCTGTGGGAAGTGGCCAGGGACTGCCTGTGAATCCCTCTCATTGGCCCCTGGGAGGTAGGACAGAAAGCATGTGTGCTGGAAGCCTTGGGGACCCCTGCAGGTGTGAATGGGACCCTGATCCCACAAGTCACTGCAGCTGGGGCAGGGTCCCCACAGCCAGGAGCACTCCGGATATGGCTGAGAGCCAGCAGCCAGAGCCCCGTCCCCCCTTTATACTCGCCTCGTTCGCAGCCCCAGCTGCGTGCACATAGAGGGTGAGAGGGCTCTGTCCACATCTCCCCAGAGCTCACAGGGGAACCGCTGGTGCATCTGTCCCTGCTGTGTTGCCCCCGTAAGTGCGGAGTCTCAGGGTTTCTGGGCAACACATGCACCTGTTCCTGCAGGGTCACCCAGGGTCTCTGTGCTCCCCGGGCTCCGAGTTCCAGGGAGGCTGCTGACCTTGCAGGGGCTTTGCTCTGGCCAAGCATCCTCTGGGCATCACTGACATATCCCAAGCAGTGCCCAGCCCCGGGGTGACCAATGATACCCACATGATACTTGGGAAGACCAGAGGAGGCAGCCCTCAGGCTCACTGGGCCGGAGGCTCACTGGGCCATGCGCTCAGGTGTCCTGACTCCAGGGGCTGCCCTGGGCTGCACGCAGATGGGGCGCATCTTTGAGGCACGTGGCACGGCCTGCTGGGGCCATGGCTTGGCCTCCGCAGGCCGGCGCTCTGGCGCCAGCCTTGGGCTCTGAGGCTGCGGCTGGCGAGCTGCCTGGCAGTTTGCTGGCACACCCCAACCAAGGCAGACCCCGCCCCAGAAAGCCCTCACGGACAGGCTCAGACGCCGGCGCAGAGAGAAGTAAGAGGCACCTCTGAACAGAGAGCTTTCCGCGCTGAGCCCCAGGGAGCCGGTGCCTCGGGAAGGTGCCCAGCACCTCTGGACTCTAAGGACCCCTGCCCGCCCAGCCCCGGCCCAAGGACTCCCGCCAACAGCCCGGAGCCGCAGAGCCCCCACCCGCTGGCCGGAGTGGGGGGCTGCCCTCCCATCGTCTCTTTCTCCTTAAAGACGAGATCTTTGCTCGCGCCTTTGATCTTCCATAAAGTGCTGTGGCTTCTGCTCTGTGTCGGCCGTGACATTGACCGTTGTTTATTAGTTCTAAAATAGCTGAAATTCATGTCAAACATTCCGCATGTTAGAAAAATGTTTATGAAGTGTTATCATCGTTTATGTAACTGTGCGTGTTTGGGAAAGCAACATGGGACGTAACGGACCACACAGGCCTCAGCCCGGGGGCCACACCTCCCTGGGCAAGGCAGGGTCCCAGGGCCCCGCCCCAGCATCCACTCTGGGGGCTCTTACCCCTGCTCATGGTCAGGAGCCATCCCTCAGGCCACCTAGTGACTCTAGTGTTAGGTGGGGAGGAAGGCGTCCACCTACTGCCAAGGAGGAGGCCTTTCTCCCGCTGGGGGGCATTACTGAAGCCCCAGGCTTGGGGTGGGGACATTGTCCTGCTTGTCCCCTCAGATTCTGAAGTGCGCACTTACAATCCCACTGCGTGGGGCTTTCTTTGGAGGGAGACCCTGTGCTCTACAGGGGGCTGAGGCCAGGCGGGTGTCCCTCGGGGTGATGGGCTCCAACCCAGGCACACAGGAGGCAGCGAGCCTCCCCAATGCCCTCGGCCGCTGGGGCAGCATGACAGCCTCGTTTCTGTCCCCCGGGCCACCCTTCCCGCGTCCTTCTCAGACAGAAAGGTGTGAAGGGCTACTTGCTGCCACTTCAAATGTGTTCCTCATTGCCTGCCACGTGGGGCACAGAGGCCAAGACTCGCGGCTCCCGAGGGACGCGGAGGGCACAGCACGATGGGTGAGCAGTCGCGCGAGGGGACTCCGCTCCACCAGGAGCGACCACCGCAGGGGAGGCGAGCCCTGCGCTCCAGCCAGGGTTGCTGCACGCGGTTGGGCCTCAAGGATGCTGCAGGAGACCACTGTCACCTCTGCTGACCAATGCGGTGCGGGGCTGCAGGGGCAGGGGGCGGGGAGGAGGGCCAGTCCCAGCGAGAGGCCGGAGGAGGGGGGAGGTGAGCGAGAACTTCAGACCCCTGCACACCCAGCGCTTCTGACCAGGGCGCTGCTCCCGGGGCTGCAGGCCACGAGGCATCGCTCCCTCGGGGCTGCTGTTGGTCAGGAGCTCCGACACCAGCCAAGAATGCGTGTCTCCTCCAGAGCACGGCGGCCAGAGCAGTTGAGAGCAGGATCTGGGCTCCTCGCGTCTGAGCCCTACAGCAGCCCCAGCGGGAAGCTCAGTGCCCCCACCACACACACATACACACACACACGCGCGCACGCTGGAGTGAGGCTTGGCCCCGGGAAGGGACGCCGCAGAGACCACACACTCAAGCCCAAGACCTGCCTGCCAAGGGCGTGAACCCAGCGCCAAGGCTGCACGTGGGACTCCGTCTACAGGCAGCGTCGGGAGCAGGCGGGTCAGGAGACCCCGCAGCATCAGGGGCCAGCCAGAGGACAGGCACAGCCGCCCAGGGGGCGCAGGCCTCCTGCCGAGGGGGTGAAGGTGTGTGGGTACGGGATGCGCCAAACGTCACTGAGCTGTTCACCCCGTCGTGGTTCATTTTAAATCATGGGACTCTCACCCTTACAAAAAATAATAAACCTTGGCAAAATTTTGGAAGATCTTAACCCGATGCCGAGCCCTGGGCACACATGGGGCGGCCTTCCCACAGGGGCCTGGAGGGCCGTGCACAGAGCTCAGGACGGTTCCCGGAGGACACGGGGGGCAGGGGGCAGCCGCAGCCAGACACACCCATCGCTGGTCCTCAGTGGTCATCAGCACCCACAGGCAGGTCCTGGGGCCAGGGGGCTGGGGGACTGCCAGGAACCCACCTGGTCCCCTGACCGTTCTCAGGACCCTCCCTGACCCCTCGATTTGCTCCTTCCGGCAGGTTGTTCAAGCTGATCCACAAAATGAAGACTTAAGTCCTGCCCCGCCTGACAAGGAGCCCCTGGTAGCCAGAAACATTTCCTGGAAAGATCGGGGGTGAAAGCCTGGGGACATCCCAGCCCTTGGCAGGAGCCAGCGGACCCCGTGCTCGCCGGAGGCCAGGTTGGGGCAGGCTCAGCCCCTCTCCCGGGCCCTTCCCCACGGAGGAGGCGGAGGGGGAGGGGAAGGAAGCCTCCGGCCCCTCCAGGTGGCCTCCCTCCCTCCCGCCTCCAGGACGCGGGGACCCCGACCAGAGACACTTGCATCTCCCTTCCCACAGCCTCATCATTTAACTTCCTTTTTGGCTATAAAATTCTGACTCTTAATATTTTCGACTCTTATTTCCTGTAAAACGACAGTATTTCGGTATTTGAAGACGCGCGTACCGTGACCGTATGCTGAGGACGTGTGCGGAGCCCTCTGGCAGGCTGCGGGCTGCAGCTCCCGCACCTCGGTTTGACACGCTCCGCCCCTTGCGCACGCTCCGCCCCCCGAACACGCTCCGCCCCCAGCACGCCCCGACCCCCAGCACGCTCCGCCTCCCGCGCACGCCCCGCCCCCTGCGCCGCGGGAAGCCTCGGTTTTCTCACCCGCGAGGGGCAGGCGGACAGCCCGGCTCAGGGCCCGCTCGCCCCCGTCCAGGTCACCTCCTCACCCCTCCCCGGCTCCGAAGACCCCGGATTTTAAGCCGCATTAGGCGCTTGCGTTGATGCCCGGGAAGCAGGACCGGTCCGAGCGCACCGTGGCCCGAGTGCCCCGAAGACGCGCTTCAGCCGCCCGCGGGTCAGGGAGGAGGCCCGGGGCGGCTGGCCGCGCTCTGACGGGGCTGGAGGCCAGCGTCCCCGCCCGAGGGCCCGGACACGGAGCTCGGGCCGCCGCCCCTGCTGACGGCCGCCTCCACCTGCCGGCGGCCCGAGCTGACCGCCTCCTCGGCCGCAAAGCGCGACGGAGCAGCCGTCTCCGGGGGCAGCGAGGGGCTGGGGGCGCCCGGCGTCCCGGACAGGAAGCTGCGCCTGCTGCGGCGGGAGACGCCCCCGGCCCGCCGCCCCCTCCCCAGGGCACTCCATCCGCCGCGGGACGTCGTCGGGGCGGGAGGCTCCGGCCGTCTGGTCAGAGCCCCGGTGACTCCCGCGCGGGCGCCCACAGCTCCGCGAGTTCGCGCGCAGAGGAGCGGGGAGGAGAGCCCGCGGCGCGGGGCGGGCAGGGCTGGCGGCGGACGCTCCCCGCGAAGCCGGGGTTTTCTGTGCTTCTCTGGGGACGAGCGCGGAGAGCGGCGGCCGGAGACGGAGGCGCCGAGCGCACGCGGGGCGCCGTCCCGGGCCTGAGGTCACGGCCCGAGCCCACATCAACAGGTGCTCAGCCCGCGGACTCCAGGCGCCCCGAGAAGCACCCGACGGAGGACGTCACCCAAAGTGCAGAAAGGACGCGGAGCCCCCGCAGCGAGCGCACAGGCGGTGCAGCTGGAAACCGGGCGCAGACCCGGCCGGCCCCCCCCCGCCCCGCCCCGCAGAGGACGCGCGGACGCCGTCGAGCACCCGCACTCGCGCGCCCCGTCCGGGTCATCGGGACACGCCGGCGCGGACGACAGCGAGACGCCCGCCGCGGGTCAGAAGCGCAGACCCGCCCCGCCCACGGCACCGCACGCCGGCCGGGACGCGGGGCAGCGGGCGCTCTCGCGCGTGGCTGGCGGGAACGCCACGTGGCCCGGCGCCTCGGAAGGCCGCTTGGAAGGCCGCGTCTGCCACCGAGCGTCCCTGCAGCTGCGCCCGTGACCGCCAAAACTTGGAAGGGACCTAGGCGTCCTTCAGCAGGTGACGGACAGACACACGGGCGTCCATCCCGACGCGGGACCGGATTCAGGGCGGACGAGAGATGCGCTCTCAAGCCGCGAGAAGCCGGGGAGGGAGCCGGTCGCATGGCAGGGAAGGAAGCCGGCCCGGGACAGCCGCCCGCCCTGTGATCCCAGCTCTGCGACCTTCCGGAGAAGGCACACAGACGGAGACATAGAGAGACCAGTGGTCCCAGGGCAGCTGGAGGTCGGGTGAGGACGAGCACG
The DNA here is from genome assembly GCF_964662115.1 of Mustela nivalis. Classification (NCBI taxonomy): domain Eukaryota; kingdom Metazoa; phylum Chordata; class Mammalia; order Carnivora; family Mustelidae; genus Mustela; species Mustela nivalis. The sequence goes on along the minus strand of NC_139027.1, from coordinate 142,266,233 downwards.
TGGCGCCCAGGGGGACCACTCCGTGTGATGCGATGAAGCCCGAAGCAGGTCCCGATGCGTCTGTCCCGGCTCGCAGAGCGCCGGGCGCCCACAGTGACCCGAGGGTGACCTCGGACTTGGGTGAGGGCGGTGTGTCCGTGTGAGCTCATCCTTGTGCGACCTTCACCGCTGGGGGAGGCCGTGCGTGGGGGGTGGGGGTGGGGCAGCCGCTCGCGCGGGGACTCTCTGTACCTTCACCCAGTTGGGCTGTGAACCTAAAACATAATCTACAAAAGAAGAAAAACAGCAACACACTCAAATGTAAGCTTTGGAATGTGCTAAGACGTCTTCCCCCTTTTTGCACAGGTTTTGAACACCTGGAAACAAATGATTGTCTTTTGTCTTCATTCTGTCTTCCTATCAGCAAAGACTGCCCCAACCTGCCGGCAACTGCCCACAGCTCTCTCAGTCCACTCCACCTCAGAGACCACACCCCGGGCTGCCCAGCCCCTGCCGCTGATGGCTCTCACCCCCAGTGTCACCTCCCTACACAGTCACTTCTGTCTTCGGTGGGGGCCCCTGCGTGGAGCCCAGCCTTGTGCTCCCGCTGGACGCCGCCATGGGCCCAGGAAGCCACCTCCTGCCTCCTAAGTGCGTTCCTGTCCTAACACCGGGCTGACAAGCAGCTGGGTTGGAAACCATGGTCTGGAGAACAAGAGACTTTGCTCCAGAACCACCAGGGAGAAGTCTGGAAACATGCTGGGTCCTGATCCCACACCGAGAACCTCTTCCTTTCTTTCTGGAAGCTTCTAGGATTTTCTCCTCCTTCCGGGTGCTTGGCAACCTTGCCCCAAGATGCCCACACGTGGCTCTTTGCTCATGTCACTGCTCTGGGCCCTGGAGGGCCTTCCTCTGGCGACACACATGTCCCTCATTTTGGGGAACATTTCTTATGTTGTTTATTCAATAACAGACAAAATCTGCCCCGGGGGAATGTCCTCAGGAGCACCCGCCTGTGCCTGGTGGTGGGGCTGGGGGACTGGTCCTGAAATTACCCTGCTAACCTATGGGAAGTCACCACACGAGTCTGGAAAGGGGCCTGATCATTACGCAGCCAAGGAGGGCTGCTCTAAGGAGGGGGTGTCTGGGCCAAGACCTCCCCGATGTCCGGGCTTAGCCAGATGCAGGGGGAGGACCAGCCATAGAGGGGGCCCGTGAGTGGGCATCAGCAGGGACGTCTAGGGAGACCAGACCCAGGGCTCTGAGGAGACCACTCGCTGCCAGGCTGGAAAAGCAGAGGCTGTCCCTGGGAGCTGTCAGGTGGAGAACATCGAGGGTCCCATGAGGAGACCGCCTGCCTGCCTGCCTGCCCGCCCGCCTGCCTGCCTGCCCGCCTGCCTGCCTGCCTGCCCGCCCGCCCGCCTGCCTGCCTGGCTTGGGCTTGGGCCATGTGTCTGACACCCTCTCTTCCCATCAAGCAGACAGGTGGACAGGCAGTCAGCCCCTCCTACAGTTGAGGAAGCAGAGGCCTGCTGCTCAGGTCCAGCTCAGGGCTCACATGAGGGCCCTAGACTGGAGGCCACCCTGCCCTGACACCACCTGAGACCCAACATTCCGCTCCCCTCACTCCACGCCTGTTTTTGTTTAAAACCGATACCCTTCTCCCTGCGGAGTTCTTCTATTAATTTTGATCTTCTGAAATCTTGCACTGCAATAGTATCAGCCACTTCTTTAAAAACTCAACAGGTGACGGCGGTGGGGCCCACCCAGTGCTCTCCGGAAGACTTGTTCATGCAACACTGCGTCCAGGCGCCCGTGAACAATGGAGGCAGCTGCCTGCTGCCCTTCCGCGCGGCGCACATGCGCAGGTCCGTGCACGCCGCGCCGCCCAGCCCTCCGCGCCATTGAGGAGGTCTAGGACGCAAGCCTGCCCATCTGGGGACCCTCAGCCACGCGTGCAGAAGGGAAGAGCTGGTCCTGAACTGCCGCCTACTGCACAGTCCCATTTAGACACTACTTTTAGAATGACAAATTGTAGAAACAGAGAACACGTTAGCGGCTGCCAGGGTTCGGGGAGGGGGGCGGCGTGGTGACAATGGGACAAGAAAGTCCCCAAAAGGTGTTAGGAACATTCTGTCCCAATATGGGAGGTCGATGTGGAAAACTAGAAGATAAAGCTGCAGAGTTTCATACGCACGCACACACGTGCACACATGCACACATGCACCCATGGGCAGGCACGGGGTGGGAACCACGTTTTTGTGTCCAGGGCACACTGTTCAATCTCTCAATTATTTCCTACAGCTGTGGTGACTCCATAATTGTCTCAATAAAAACTTTAATTACAGAGGGGCGCCCGGGGGGCTCAGTCAGTTGAGCCTCTGCCTTCAGCTCAGGCCATGATCTCAGGGTTCTGGAATCAAGCCCCACATCGGGCTCTCTGTTCGGCGGGGAGCCTGTTTCTCCCTCTTCTTCTTCCTCTCCCTCTGTTCTCTCTCTCAAATGAGTAAATAAAATCTTTTAAAAAAATTTTGTTGAATAAAAGCAAAACCCAACATGTATGTTATTTCTCTCGATTACTGAGGTTTTGGTGCCGCCTTCAACTTCATACATGTTTTCCTCATCCTTATCTCGGCCCCAGTAGGGACCCTGCAATGCACCGCCCCTGAGCCATGCTCCCGCCCCGGCCCCTCACGGTCACGCTCCCATGCCAGCCGAGCCGGGGTCTCCTCCGCTGCTGCACTTGGAGCCTGGTGCTGGTCCCCGGAGCGCGCCGCTGGCAGGGAGCCCCGTCGCAATTCCGCGGGTCCTGGCTCTGCGGGAATCAGCTGTACCCATGCACGAGGAGGAGGCCGGACAGCACACGGTCACAGGGGTCGACCAAACAAAGGTCAGAGACAGATGCAGCTTGAGTGTCTGTGGGCGGACCCGGCTGACGACAGGGAGGGTGTTTATCTTGGGGGAGGCCACGACGCTGTGGAGGAGGAGTGGGGGCCATCATGCTCCGAGGACCAATCCAATTAGACAAACTGCCTGAGAGCTTCCCCTTGGACCTGCTGACCCCCGGTCTCCAGGGCAGGGCAGGGCACGTGGCATCTATCTGTCCATCTGTCCGTCTGTTTGTCCATTCATCTACCCATTCATCCGTCCATAGACCAATCTATGTATCCATCCGTCTGTCTACCTGCCTGTCTGTCTCCCGACCTGTCCTCTATCCTCTGCCGTGCCTTGAGCTGCCTTCTGTGCACTACAGTGGCCACACAGGTGACGTCCATAGCAAGGACCCCGATGACTCCACCACGGTGTGCAGGACAGGTCATGCTGAAGGAATAGTCTTGGAGGTCCTCCTCAGGGCGTTCGGCAGGAAGCCACCACGGGACTGACGCTTCCACGGCTGGGCCTACACCCAAGAGAACTGGAAACGGGCCTTCGACTGGAACCACGTGCGGAAATGTCACAGCGGCGGCGCTCCCAGTCGCCCAATGGACGGTGGAAGCCCCTCGTGTCCACGAACAGATGAGTGGAGAGCGAGGGAGAATTTCACGCACGCACACACGGGCAAGCAGGGGGTGGACGACGCTGTGGTCCTGCCCGACTAACGTTGGCCGGGGGGACTGTTGAGCCTTAGAAGGCATGAAGCGCCATCATTCGCTACGACGTGGATGAACCCCAACGAGAGGGCGCTCAGCGAATGAAGCTGACACAGAAGACCCCATGTTGTCACAGTGAACACCCCAGACAGACAAATCCACGGAGACCGAAAGCTGCTGAGATGTTGCGGGGGGCACCGGTCGCCGAGCTAACAAGAACGGGGCTTGGTTCTGGGGTGATGAAAACGTTCTAGAGTCCGGTCGTGGTTGCACATGTCCATGACTGTCTCCTGGGAACTCTGCCGTGTAAGACTTTCCTGCGCAGAGAGAAGGACACGCCGGGAGCACAGTCTGCCTGGGAGCGGAGGGGGACCGCGGAGAGGACTTCGGCCGTGTTTTCAAGTGGCCATCCGGCAGCTCCTGCGCTATCGAAACGTAATTGGAAAATGGGGTGCGTGGCATGGAGGCCACATAAAGGGAGGGTGGAGGGGTGCCTCCCCCTCCCAGCCCTAACCGGGTCCACCCATGCCCCCCCAACAGCCCACCACCATCAGGGTTATCAGAAGCCTGTCTGCAGTGAGGGTGGGGATGGGGGCCCCACCCATCACTGAAAGCAGCCTGGCCCTTTTAGGGCCCCCACTATGGGCCTCATGAATAGGTGAATCATTTATCTGGGGGCCGGTGCAGCAGGGCTGGCCTGGCGGCTGCCCACCCCCCCCCTCCCCTATCAATCCAGCAACACAAACAGCAGGCGGGACAGGCCCCCTCTTCAAGCTGCATTTGCAGATGGCTTTGAAGCCTTATCTCCCACCATCCGCCCCAGGGATGAAAGCCTGCGAGCCGCCCCTCGCCCCTGTGCAGGCATTTTGCCTCCAGCCATCCCAGGAAGCAGGGCTGGGGCCCCCGGGAGCCCTGGTTGGGTGGGGGGTGGCTGCCTGGCCCAGAGGAGCTCCGGGCTGGGTTCCGGGAGCCACCCCTGACTCCCTGTAGCCCTGGCACACGCCACTGGGCCTCAGTTTCCAGCTGAAGAACAGGGTCATGGAGCGGCCCCACACCATCACCGGCCTGCTGGCTGGTAAGTAGGTCTGTGGCTCGTGTTTGCCGTGAGCCTGGGCCTCTAGGACCTGCCCGCGGCGCACAAAGTGTCGGGGCGCGGGGGGACAGGGTCCCTTCGCTGCTGTCAGGTCCGGCTGCTTACCTCCAGAGGCAGACAAGAAGCCGCAGCCCCTCCACAGCCCCAGGACCACCCCCAGAGCCCAGACGAGGCCTGAAGGAGTCCGGCAGGCAGGGCAAGCAGGGAAGATAAGGCTGGAGCCCGGCCTCGTGTCCCGCCCCAAGGCCAGTCCAGGGCTGCGTCCACCCAGCAGCCAGGGAAGGGGTCAGGGGCTGACGCTGCTGGCCAGTCCTGTGGGCAACAGACCGTCACACTTCCCGGTCCCGTATGTCGCCTCTCCATTCAGTCCCTCAGTCACGTTCCTTGGCATTTACCCAAAGGCGTAGACGACTTCGGTCCACGAAAAACCTGTGCACAGGTGTTCACAGCAGCTGACTCGTAATCGCCCCAGCTCCAGAGCCAGCAAGACGCCCCTCATTCAGTGAAGGATTCGCACCCAGACCACGGCGGCGATTCATCCGAGTGGACGGGACGTGAGCCGTGAGACCCGCAGAGACGGGCAGCAGCGCACACGCGCATCCGTGGCGGTGGAGGCCCGTCCAAGGGGTTCCCCACGCGGTGACATCAGCTGGGTGGGGCGCTGGACACGACACGGCCATGGAGTTGGCCAGGAGAGCCGTGGCTGCCGGCGCCAGGCGGTGGAAGCGGCGACCGCAGGGAGCACAGGGGATTTCGGGGGGTGAATGTGCAGCACCAAGGCTGACCCTAAGTGACCTGTGGACTCCGGGGAATGGCATATACTGGGCAGGTACGTCGACAGTAAAACTGGCCAGGAGAGTGGCAGGGTGGAGGGTGGGGGGGGTAATGGGGGCGGCTGGGCGGGGGAGGGGCCTCCAGGCAACCTCCGTGCCTCCCTCTGTTCCGCTGGGAACCTAAGCTACTCAACAAAGTTTATTGATTTAAAACCACAACTTTGTGATTTGCAAACAACAAGCTTATGTTCCTCGCATGTCCGGTGGCTGCATCTGGCCAGCGAGCCCTGCCCCCCAACAGCCGTCACACTGAAGAGGAAGGTACTGCCCATCCCCGAGAATGTCCCTTCCGACCGCTGGCCCGCGCGCCCCCCACCCTGCCCAGACCCGGGCCTCCCGCTGTGAGAGGCTCCTGTCACCCAAGCGGTGAGCTGGCGCCATCCCCTACCCGACCCCCGTGGGCTGTCCCCCACGAGATACTTTGACAGCCACCCACACGGCTGGGCATGCCCTATTCTGACCTCCCAGGAGCACAGCCCCACGATGCACGGTTGGGGCGAACTAGAATAGAGTAGCAGGAGCTTCCTGGGGCCGCCAGGTCGTGGGGCAGCGTGTTCACTTTCCAGAAACTTCCAGCTATTGTCCGATTACTAACATGGTCCAGTCAGCGGACCAGCACAGTGAGCTCCTCCTGGGGCGGACCCTGGCCCTGCCATCAGCATGAGTCCCACTTTGCAGAAGAGACCCTGGCTCAGAGAGGTTGGGCAGCTGCCCCCAGGTGGCTCAGCGCTCAAGCGGCAGAGTCAGGATTCAAACCTGGGTGAGGCAGGGGAATGGTGAGCAGGACACAGGCCAACCCTGGCCAGTCTGACGGTCAGTGGTGCTGGGGGAGAGGGTTTGCTCTGCCCCCATCTCTGCCCTCCCCATGGGGCCCCCACCGCAGCACACACAAGCAAAGTCACAACTACGCCCCCCCATGCACGCGGTGCCCCAGCCCCACACGACGAGAACGCACCCACATACACGCGGGCAGATGAACGCACACAGTTCACCAAGCTGCGATCCGACACACACCCGCAGGCTCCAAAGGCCGGTGCCCTCCCCCACGGGCCCCACCCATCGGGCTGCACCCCCACTCCTGCCTCCAGCCCCTCACACACGTCCACACCTGGCACACCCCACCCCCACCTCTCAGAAGGGAGGTGCCGTGGGCAGGCCTTGTGTGGGAAAGATTCTAGAGGCCCCAGGGCCTGGCCAGAGCCTGGGATCTCCCGGCCTGGCCACAACCCCTTCCCGCGGTCCCCGGGCCTGCCCACGCCAGCCAACAGGGGCCTCACCAGGGAGCAGGAAGTGGGCCTCCTGGGACCTCACCAGTTCCATTGGCCCAGAGCCCGGGGCCTCCTCCTCTGAGCCCTGAGCTCTCCCTGGAGTCACTAAGGTGCCCTTGGGGGAGGCTCAGGGCTCCTTGGGGCTGAGGATGTGGGGAAGGGGAGCTCAGGAGACCCTGGCAAGAGAGCTGTGCTGCGGGAGGGGGGCAAGGGAACGTGAGAGCGGGGTGTCTGGTGGACAGGGCGCGAGGAGTCATGGGAAGGAGCAGGGGCAGCTTCATGGGTAGCGGCGGCACTCGGAGGCCAGCTGGTTTCTGCAGAAGTACGGCCACAAGGTCCCAGCGCAGAGAAGAAACGCAGGGAGCCACAGCGCCTGGCTCCTCCCGCAGCTCGAGGCCCTCCCCAGGCCTAGCCCCACCAGGCTCCCCCAGGCTGCCCAGGGACCCAGAGATGCCCCCCGACCTGGGCCTTTCCTCCTCTGGGAAGGGTGCAGGACACAGTCCAGGTGGGGGGTTCCCAGACCTGGGGGGACACTTACAACCACAGCTCTGGATTTTTCCTAAGCTCTCATAGGAACACATCTGCAGTCATCAGCCCTACTGTACAGACAGGGAAACTGAGGCCAGAAAAGTCAGCTCGGACTGAGCCAGGCTGGGCGGCAAGAGGGGCCGCTGCAGGCCTCTGGCCTAAGGAGACAAGACTAGCGGGTCTGCGGCCCCACCCGCCCGACCCTCTTACGCCCGCCCCTCCCCATCCGGCCTTCAGGTCCCAGGCCCCTGGACTAGTTAACTGGCCAGGCTCGGGCCAGAGGCACAGGCCACTTGGTAATTACGGGGAAACAATCCCAGGTCTGTGTGGATTCAGCCCCGACCTGTTCTGCCACTTTCTGTGCGAAGGCAGAACCCGTCTGGCAGCTTTGGGCCGACTCTGCCTCCTTTCTGCTCCTGGCAGATAGAACCAAAAACCCGTCAAGCGGGTTTGGCCAAAATATTGTGTCTTGTTGCCCGTGCAAGTTCACGCACTGCTCACTTCTGTCTCCCTCGGGTGGGGAGCGCTCGGCTCCCGAGGTCGCAGAGGTCGCTGCCGCGGGGGGCCATGTGAGTGAGTACCCAGGGACCCCAAGGCAGGCAGCTCCAACAACCGGGGTAGATGAGGGGGCGGAGGCGGGTTGGAGGGAAGTGCTGGCTGTGAAGGCGGGAGCCCCAGCCCCTGCCGGCTGAGCAGAAGGCAGGGGTCAGCAGACCAGCCGAGAGGCACAGCCCCCTGCCCCGGGACACTCCTTCTGAGGGGGAAGGAGGCTCACTGAGTTTCCCCGGCAGAGGGTCAGGGTGCAGAGAGGCAGTGCCGGGCCTGACACCGCCACACCAGGAAGTCGTCTGGTGTGGCTCCAGGGGACACCGGGGATGGGCCGGTGGCCAGGCCCTCCATCTGGACCTACCCTGTGGCCAAGACCCTCACCAGGCAAAGGGGGGCAACCATGGGGGTGGGGGGTACACGGTGCAGCGGCCTCTGACTCTGTGCTGGGCACCAGGGACCCTCGGCTGCCCCTGGCTCCATGTCCCCTGAAAGATAGTGACGATCGGGGACGTAGGTCCCGCTCACCCTCCCCGGGCCAGGCCTCAGGGTGGGAGCCAGCGAGGATGAGAACGCAGCCACCAAGGGCCAGCCCATCCCCAGGGAGTCGGGTTGCAGGGCCGCTGCTACCCGAGCCGCCCAGCAAGCGCACACCTGCCTTTCCCCTCTGTGCATGTGCGCACGTGTACGTGGGATTCACAACCACACGGGCATTTACGCGTGTGTGCACATGCGTGTGTGCCTGTCCCTGGGCCTGTGCGGGGCTGAGCGTGTGGCAGGGGGAGTGACCAAGGACAGCACACGTGTGTGTGGCATCTGTGTGCTGGGTGCAGGCCCGTGTGCGCTATGACATTATGAGGACACGATTGCCTCCCTGGATGTGTGGGCGTCACACGTGCGTGCGCGTGTGTCACGGATCTATGTCTGGCCGTACTGGAAACCACCCCAGCGGTGACACCTGCCTGCACATGATACTGGCCCGGAGTAGCTAGGGGGCCTAGGCTGCAGGTTTCTGCCCTGGCTGTGCCCCTAGCAAACTGGTGGCCACAGAAGCTGATGTCGCTCTGAGCCTCAACTCCCTCATCTGTGAAATGGGGTTGTCATAGTTGCTTCTCGGTGACTGTGCGATCCAGGGAGAGGTCCCATGCCTTGCGCTCGTGGGTGCCGAGCACCCAGGGCTCCCAGGCTGGTCCCTGACCCCCAGCCAGCCCGCCCACGTGCAAGGAGTCCTGATGGCCCCAGGAGGCACAGACACTTGTCCTCCGGGAGCCCAGGTCAGGATCCATCTCCACTGTCTGTTTGAGGGACAGGGACACTGAGGCACAGCCAGGCACGTGATTTGGCCAAAGTTGTGGTGGACGTGTGACCCGTCACCACAGAGGCCCCCAAAGAGGGTAGAGGGAGACCCTCGACCGGCCCCAACAAGGGGAGCTGGCCGGAGGGTGGCGAGCCCTGCTCTCTCGGCCACACACTTGGACACGAGAAGAGTCGGGGGCTGGGCTGGCCTGGGAGCAGGGCAAGAACCCGCCTCACTATGGGACGGCCACTCAGCCTGATGGTGCCCAGTCCAGCTCTATAGCTGGAGCCTGCACACCCTCTTCTGTGCGCAGGGGCTGGAGGGCACGTCCCCTGGACATGGTCACCCAGACTCAGTGGACCCAAAGTGTCCGCACAGTAAGCAGCTGTCCAAAGATGCAAGGGTGTGTCTGTTGGAATCTGAGAGCCCCCCCCCTGAACTGGGGGGTGGGGGATCTTGTCCCCTAGCAAAGGCCCTTTGTAGCAAGGGACTCACGCTTGTCCGAGAGAGGAGGCGCTCCCGGAAACAGCATTGCGAGCCACCCGGGGGCCACGTGAGAGGGCGGCGCTCGTGCACAGACTGCAGGCGGTAGACACGGGGGTCTCCAGCTGCACATAGCCGAGCACTCGCCCCGCCGGGCTCCCGGCAGAGATGCGCTATCTGGAAATGTGTCACCTGGACACGCATCACCGATGTCAGCTGGGACACCCACAGCTTCAGCCTTGGGCCCAGTGCAGATGGGCGATGTGCAGGCTCATGGTGTGGCTGAGCCACCCGGCCTTCCTACCCCCACACCCTCCAGGGGCTCGGCCCTAGCAGACACCTTCCAGTCTGAGCATCCAGGGCAGGAGAGGTGGGGTACCCCTGGGCCTGTCTGGGGGTCCTGAGGAGCAGAGTTTGGGCCTCTCTCCACATCTGCCCCCTAGCCCCCCAGGCCCAGAGGTAGCAGCCTCGCTCCTGATGCCCACAAAGGGCTCCCCCAACCCAGCCCCACTGCAGACGCCCCAGGCCCACTGGACCTCAGCTTCCTGGAATCCCTAGGGCCCCACAGCTGCTCCCAGCGCGCCCAGCAAACACAGAGCCGCCGAGCGGGAAGACCTGGGCGCAGAGCACCTGCAGGAGGCCATCGGGGCTACCATGGCCTCCGCTCTTCCCCCAACAGCTCACCCCAGCTTTCTTCCCCAAAGCCCCGAAGGCTGAGGCTGCGGACTTCAACCCCCGCTCGGCCTCCCTCCACCTCCTGCCCCTTCCTTGGATCCTCCAAGCCTGGGACAGATGCTGCCAAGGAACTGTCTGCTTTGCCTCGGCCAGGGCGTCTCTGTCACCGGCCCACCGTCACGGCGTCCCCGGGCACTCTCACCTGAGGGTTGCATGGCTCTGGGCCCCCCAGGAGGCGAGGGGGCTTCCCACATGTCTCACCCCTTCCAGCTCTGCTTCCAGCCACTGGCACATCCTGTGTCCGTGCTGTCCCTGCTGTCCCTCCACTCAGTGTGTCCCTGCCCCAGAGAGTGGAGAGCATCTCCTCCTGTCTTTCCGACACCTGAGAGGAGGAACCGGGGGGACCAGAGGGAGCTTGGGGTGCAGAAGGAGCCTGGGGGTGGGGGGCGGAGCCCACCAGTCCGGCCTGCACACCCTGGAGTTGCCACAGGGGATGGAGCCCACCTCCCGCTCCTACTCTGAGCCCACACAGGCCTCTCCCAGTCCTGCGGGCCCCATCAGCTCCCTTGGGCGGCTCCTTTACGGGCTGGGGGAGAGCTGCCTGTCTGGCGGGTTGGGGTGGAATTTCCAGCGGTGCAGCTCAGGCCCTACCCAGCCCTCTGCGCCTCACCTGCCCTGGCCTGAGCCTCCACTCACTGCCTTAGCTCCCGGGGGCCCTGCTGCCGGCGCGGCCGGGCACAGGAGGACTCGACCCTGATCCGCACAAACCCCAGCATGCGTTCAAACCCCGGTTCCCGTGAACACGGCACCACTACCTCCGTGGGCCTCGGTTTCCCCACTGGGAGAGCCGGCTCCCCACTGCCCGGACAGGGTTAGACAGACCGGCCGTAAGGATGTGACGGTCTGTGTCGCACTTGGGAATGGGGCCGGGACTACCATTTATACCCGCTGGAGCACGGGTCCCTCCCAAGCCCTAAAAGGTTGGGTCAGGTCTCCTAACCTGCAGGGACATCCCCCATCAGGTGAGCATCTGCTCCGGCAGGACACTCCCAACCCCTCGCCATTCAGCACACAGCCGCCCAGCAGCCACCCCCAGGCCCCTGGCCATCTCTTGGGAGTGGCCCGGGGCCTGGGCAGATCCTCAGAACAAGTTCAGAAGCCCCACCTTCCCACCACACCCCAGCCAGCCCTGCTCAGCGGGCTCCCACAGCCCCTGCGGGACACGGGACCTCACTCGGTCCTCCTGCCGATGCTTCCCTGGGCTCTGACGTCTGACCTCAGGTGCACAGAGCCTGCGGAGAGCCAGACTCCACGGTTCAGGCTCCCTTGGGCAGCTCCAGAAGCCCCGCAGACTCCAGGAGAACACACGGGGGCTGCTCCCCTCAGTCAGGGACGCCCCCCAATTCCCACGCCCAGAGTGGCCCCTGCCCCAGCTCCCAAGACCCAGAGCATCACGACTCTGCCATGCTTTGTGTGCAGGAGCCTCACATCAGGCCAGCTCCCACGGCTGGGGATCACCACGGCTGGCCCCTGGGGCGGGGAGCGGTCATTCCGCCCAGCAGAGGCCACTAGCAGGGACATGTGGGGGCTCCTAGTTCGGGGCGGTTCCTCAGGGGGCTGCCGCGAACCCTCGTGTGCTTGTCTTCAGTGCAAACTGAAATTCAAATGGGGCAGCGTTCCTTTGGGCAGCCGCAGGTGGCTGCCCAAGACCACAGTGACGGGGCCCCAGGCAGGTGTGGGCAGAGGCCTGAGCCACAGCTGGGCTGAGCATGTGTTCTCACGAAGCGGGGGGGCTTGGGCCCCGGCGGGCATGGCGGGAGAGAGAAAGGAGAGGTCTGGGTGGACGGAGGAGGCCAGCAGTCGCTGCTGACCAGTGGGGGTGGGATGCCAGCAGGCAAGGGGCTGGGAAGGCCAAGAGCTCAGCCAGCCGCCTGTTGGCGGGACCCAGGAGACTCCGGGGCTCCTCGAGCCGAGGACCAGGACAGGCTACTTCCCCTGGCATGGTAGCGACACCTGGAGAGGGAGACAGTAGGCTCCAGCCCCAGGTGGGCCAGGACAAGCCCCACTCTGCTCTCCGAGAGACACAGAGCATGGGCCCCTCCCCGGCACAGCACCAGCCCAACGCTGGGGACAGCGGGCTTCAGCTCAGCCCTTCCCAAGCCAGCATGACCTCTGCCCGTTTCCTCCTCTCCAGGCTGGGAACAGAGGGGCGGTAGAGGCCCGGAGCTCGTCACTGTACCCTGAGCACGGAGGGGTCTGGGCCAGCGCCGTGGAGAGCCATGGAGAGCTTCACAGAGTCACTAAACAGGCTGAAAGAGGTCCACGAGAACGAGGTCCGAGGTGAGTACCATGGGGCAGGTGGCCGTGGCCCTCACCTGGTCTGGCCACTCCTACGGGTCAGCTCCAATTCTTGCCAGACCTGGGGACCGCGCCTTCCAGGCCCGGACAAGGCGTCCTAACCCAGAGCCCAGAGCTGCCACGTAGCAGTCCCCAGCCTCCGATCAGCCTTCCTGAGTGCCTGAGTGTGGCCCTGGAGTGTCTTCTCCCAAGGGGCCTGCTAACAGCGCAGCAGGAAGAAAAAGCCGCACCCCCGGCGGAGAGCCAGAAGCTTGGCTGAGACAGGGTCCCGCTCAGAACAGGGCAGGGGCGCTCTGCGTCCGGCAGAAGCATGGTCGCCCACCTCTAGGACTGGGAGTTCATGGCTCTGGAGCCTGTCCAGAATGTCCCAGGGTTTGGAGCTGAAATCCCTCTGCTTCCCTGCAGGACCCCCAAGCCAGCTGTGCCGTAGCCCACACACCGTGCATTCCAGCCCTAACCACAGGGCTGGAGCCACCCCACTCGCCTCACTCGAGGACCAGCCAGACCCTCCCAAGCCCTTTTCCCAGTAGCAAGCGACACACCACCCTGAGGGCCCAAGGGCCTGAATCTCTTCCCCAGCAACCCGGCGACACTGGGGGTGTGTGGGCTTGCCGGCTCAAGTCCACTGCAGCCAGGTGGCAAAGAGGCAACCCCTCGCTGCGGTTTCCCCAAAGAGCCTGCTTTTTTTCAACACTGGCTGTGCCCCCCAAAAAACACTCCTCTGGGACTTGGCCCGGTGGCTGATCACTCCTAGCCAGCATCAGGGTCCCTCCCAATCTCCAGGCAGACACCAGAGTCAGAGAGCCCAGGGGGTCCCAGGCAGCCGTGAGACTGGGTGGGAGCTGCCAGCCGGCGCAGAGCAGGAGTCCCCCGAGGCGGCAGCCTTGGGTCATCAGTGACGGGTGCAGGCAGGGAGCAGGAAGTCTACAGAGAGCCCCACCTGGCAGCCAGGGACAGGAGGTACCCCGGGCTCTGCTGCATTACTGGGCCTGACCTCCCACCCCTTTCCTTGCTCCTCCAGGTCTGCAGAATAAGCTTCTGGAGCTGGACTCGGAGAGATGCCGGTGAGTGCAGACAGACCCTGGCCCGGCGGGAAACCGATGAGAAAGACAGTGGCCACGGCCCAGGGCGCTAACCCTGCCCTCAGCCAGTGATGCAGAAGGGGAAACTGAGGCTCATCATGGCGGGTGGGGGCGGGTCTCTGGCCCGAAACCAAGCCTCCAAGAGCAGGTGGACCCAGGCCCGGAATCTCTAAGCCCCCCTGAGTGAATGGGGACCCTCCGGTGGGTGGGCAAGCCGTGTCCACTCGGGCACCTGCGCTCCCAACAGTAACCAGTAGGAACGCTGCTTGGGGGGCCTCAAGGCCTGTGGGTCCCCTCCGTCCCCATTTCGCATACGGGCTGCCACTTCCTAGCGGTGCGAATGGCACGTGGACCCGGCCTGGTAAACGCTCATGTCTGGGCTGCTGGGTTCCGCACGGTGCTTGCAAGGAAACGTCCGTGGAGGGCACGGCCAGCAGGGCCTGGGCCGGGACCTCCCCTGGCGGGCGAGGCCGGCCTGGACGCAGCGCGGGGCTCCCGAGCAGAGCGGAAGACGACTGGGCTCGCCCCCACAGGGACGCGCAGCGGGTGGAGGAGCTCTGCGCCAAGAACCACCAGCTCCGGGAGCAGCAGAAGGCGCTGAAGGAGAACGTGCGAGTGCTGGAGAACAGGTGAGCCCCGGGCAGGGCTGGCGCCGCGGGGGAAGGCGGAGCTCCGAAAGCTCTGGGGCACAGTCGACCAGGCAGGGGTCTCCCCTGCGCAACCTCAGAGCCCAGCGCTGCCATCTGGGAACGGCAGGGGCACCTCTCGGGAGCGCCCCCTCCGTGGGCCTCCGTCTCCCTTCTCAGAGCGGCCTCTTCCGCACCCCCGCAGGCTGCGGGCTGGCCTGTGTGACCGCTGCATGGTCACCCAGGAGCTGGCCCGGAAAAAGCAGCAGGAGTTCGAGAACTCCCTCCTCCAGAGCCTGCAGCACGTCTTCATCCTCAGTGAGCCCCACCCCCTGTCACCCTGCTCCTCGGTCTCGCCCTGCTCAGCCTGACCTGGGGTCTAGGGAAACACACAATGGTACAAAGCCCCAGCGGGCCCCAGCATGTCTCTCACCGGCCAGTCACCCAGGCTGGGGGCCCCCCTGCCCCCAGGACGTCAGCCCATCTTCCCTATAACCACAGTGCCCCACAGAGCCCGAGGTCCCACCTGCTGACGAGGAGCACAGACCTCTTGCCCTTGGGGGACACCCCAGAGACAAGCTCGGTGCCGCGGGGGGGGGGGGTGGGGCTCCAGGCCGCCGGCTCAGTAGCCTCACCCGTCCACTCGTGCAAGCCCCGGGCCAAGGCGGCACAGTGGGGCACAGGTCATGGAGGGGGACCTCCCTGCCCCTGCCCGGCCTCCCCTCCCCTCGTCCTTACTAATCAGTGCCTTTTGCAGCCAACGAGTTGAATCGGCTGCAGGGGGAGAACGAGGCGTTGAAGGAGGAGGTGAAGCGGCTTCAAGGCCCGCGGTGAGCGGGAGGGAGGCACCCTCCGGCCCCCGGCGCAGGGTGCAGAGAGGAGGGAGCAGAACAGTGGGGGTGGGGCTCCCCCTAAGACTGCGCTGAGGACACTGGTATTTGAGAGAAGCCGGCCCGGCGGCACCAGCCACCGAGAGTGGAGCCTCCGGCAGTGTCCAGAGAGGGCTCTTTCCCGGTCCCCCGAGTGTCCCCGCAGGGGTGGCCTGGCCCCCAGGAGGGTGCCCTGGTCTTTCTGATCGTCCCTGGGGGCGCCGCTCTCGCTCACCCTCCCTGTCTTTGCCTCCCCTCTGGAGTCAGGCTCAAGCCCCAATGCAGGGAGGGTGCCTCAGACCCCCCGTCACCCCTACTACTCCCCTCCCCGGGCGCTCGGAAGGCCATCAAGGAGAAGACGCTGGAAGGCCACGAGGAGGCCCAGGATGACCATCCAGGTGCGAGTCCCCAGAGACAAGGTGCTCGGAGGGACAGGAGACCAGAAAGCTGGACCCTGCAAGATCACGGAGCCCTGGGGGTTGGGGGGGCTGCGCCGCCCACCCGTCGGAGGGCCTCCCAATCTGGCCTGCCCACCACCTCTCCTCCCACAGAAAAGTCTACAGGGTACAGGACATCTCCAGTAGCCAAAATCTCCCCGAGTGCCAACCTGCCTGAGACTCGGGCCCCGGACGTGGTGAGGACTCCTTTCTGCCGGGCGGCCCCCGTCTGTGCCGGTCCAGCTGTCTGTCCTGGGTGCCACGCAGGGACCCCTGGGTGGAGGCGAGGCTCAGAGCGGGTGGGTGGCCTGCCCAAAGTCACACAGAAAACAAGGGCAGAGGGCAGTGCTGACCCATCTACCCCGTGCAGAGCCCCCAGCGAATCTCCAACCAGCTTCACGGGACCATCGCTGTGGTGCGGCCCGGCTCCCAGGCCTGCTCCACGGACCAGGGCCCCACCAACGGGACCCCCCCGCTGCCACTGACCAGGAACAGCCCGCCCAGCCCGCCCTATGAGCACAGCCTCCCTCTGGACAGGTGAGGCCCTGCCCAGCCCCCACCAGGAGCAGCCCCAGCTGAGCACGCGTCCAGGAATCTGGTCCCACTTTTCCAGAGGTGGCGGGACAGGGCTGGGGGATGGGGTGTGGGAGCAGCTGCGGGGGATGGAGGCCTGGGAACCCCTCTCAGACGTGAGGTCAGACCATCCTTCCTGTCTGAGAACATCGTCCACAGGTGGGCCGGGGACAGCCTAAGCCCAGGTTCCGAGGAGAGAAAGATCTTCACGGGCGGGTCCCTCCTCAGACCCCAGGCCCCAGGTCGCCTCTGGCCCCTCCACCACGGTCTACGTGGGCCCGCCCCCTCGGCGACCCACCTTGTAACCTGGGACAGCTCGCCTGTGACATGGAGGCTAACCCCGGGGCCACAGTGACGGGGCTTCTCCCCCTGCAGCTTTCTGCCGGCCTCCCGGGCCCCCGTCACGGCCCGTGAGTCCCTGAAGCGCTCCCTCCAGGCTGACCACCTCTTCCTCCTGAACCACCACCTGTCTCTGCACCTTCAGAGCCCACCCTGCAGCCCCCAAGCACCCCCCACAGTCCCCTGTGGCCCCCGCCCCCAGGGCCTGAAGGCTGGGGAGGCGGAGGCCTGGGAGGAGTCGGCGGGCCTGCTGGGGCTGCCCGGGGCCCTGGTGGATGTGCGGGACCCTCGGCTGGAAGGGGCGCTGCACCTGCTCCTTTCCCAGCAGCTGCGGGCCCAGGGGCGGAGGGTCAGCGCCTGGCTGAGGGGCCCACCCACGCCAGGGGGGACCCCACCTTCCCCACCAGTCAGCTCTGACTCGGAAGGCCCCCAGGGCGAGGCAGCCGGGGCAGCCCCGTCTGGAGGGGGACACACACAGCCCACAGGCCCAGGCAGCCCCAGGGGACAGGAAGCCACAGCCACAAGAGACCACGTCCCAGACAAGCCCCTGGACCTTTCAGAGCGGGGCCGGGGCCGGGATGCCCCAAAGCCTCCCGACCGGCAGGGCTTCCCCAGCCCTCCAAGGGCCCACACTCCCAGCCCGGAACCATCCCGCGGAGCGGAGCCCCCTGCCCCGTCTGGACCCTGGGAACTCAGCAACGGCACAAAGGGAGCCAGAGCTCCCGGGTCAGAAGAGCCCCCCACCCCTGCGGTAAGGGCCTGCCCCCGCTCTTGGCCTCCACAGACCCCCGGTCCAGGCCAGCACCCGCCAGGGCCCCGGCTGTGCTCTTCCCTCGACACCTCCACGCCGGTCCCCTGGGGGAAAGCCTGACTGCCTGATTCACGCTAGAGGGGAGATGGCTAACCCTCCAGCAGCAGCCCCGGGCACAGCCCCAGTCTCACAGGCCTTCCCAACACTGGACTGGGGGCAGGGCGGCTGCCACAGATGAACTCAAGCGGCTTACTTGCTTCCCCCCAGGATCCCTCCCAACCTCTAACAGGGCACCAGCGAAACACGCCCTCTCCAAGCGGGACAGGACTGGAGCTGAAAGGGAAGCCAAAACCTCCTCCCCACCCACACGGGCCTGATGCTGATGGTCCCCCTGGCAAGGGTGAGTCCCCGGAGTCCCGAGACCCCAGGAAGTGGTGCCATAGTGGGAAGCGAGGGGGGTGGTCAGCTCCAGCTGGGTGGGACCTGTCCTAGGCCCAGCTCAGTCCCCTGGGCTGCCTGGCCAAACCCTGGGTCTAGGGCGTGGCACCCCAGCTGCAGACCCAGCGAAGAAGCAGGGGCCCAGGGCAGGCACATCTCTGACCGCAGACAGGAAAGGGAAAAGCATCATAGCAATTCGGGCTTTAGGACAGGGACTGAGCCTCTGTCACAGAGAGAGTCTAGGGACAGCTCAGATGAGGGGCCACTGCGGAGGGTGCAGGAGAAGCTGGCCGGTCCTGCAGTCCCTCTGCGCTGCAGTTTCCTTCAGTGGTCACTCTTAGTCTGGCCTGCCAGGGAGGTCTCTGCTTCTGCCCGGCTCCAGGGCCCCCAGCCTGGCCTGACCCACACCCTGCGTTCCGCAGAGCTCAGCAAGGCCGGAGTGCGGGCGCTGGAGGCAGACGACCTGGACGCGTCGGAGCCCTCGGACAATGAGGTGAGCCCCCGCCACACACCCAGTGGGGCCACTGAGCCAGGGCTGTCCCAGGCTTGGGGGAAGGTCCTCTCCTGACCACACCGCCACACCCCTCAGGTGGGCCTGAGCTCCGAGGTGGGGGCCGAGCCGAGCACGCCAGGGGAGGGGCCCAGGTGCTCCTACACCAAGGAGCGCGGGCAAGGCCTGCCACAGAAGAGGAAACGGGCCTCGGGCCCATGGTGCGAAGGTATGGTGGCCGGGGCCATGGGGGACGGGGGGTAGCCATAGCCTCTTGCCCGCACCCCACCTTTCTGGCCGCTAGGAACCAGAAACCAGTCCTTGAACCTCTCCTAGCGCAGGCCCCTTAGGAGAGGAAACCCAGTTTAGGACAGCACAAATCCGGGCTCTCTTCAGGTCACTGTGCAGCCCGAGCCAGTCCCGTCAAACTGAGCCTCAGTTTCCCCCCCAGAAAGGGGGAACCAATGCCAGAGCTAGTGTGAGATTTCAGCAGGATAAGGCTGAGGACCGTGGTTCTCACCATCTTTGTTATCAGGGTGGAGGGCCACAAGCAGCCCCCAGGCCTGGGGTCCTAAAGCCCTCTGGTCTCCCTGTCCCTCGCTGGAGGGGAGACTCCTGGGCCCTCCTGCCCACCTTCGAAGAGGAGCAGCACAGAGGCTGCAGCCCTCTGGGTGCAGAGGTGTTTGCTCAGGCTGAGGCCCTGGGGGCCCTTAAATGTTTGCCAAGGCTGGTGCCTGGGGGCTCCTCCCCGGAGGGCAGCAGGAGCAGTAGGCTGGCCTGAGGGCATCAGCACGACCCTCCCTTTCCTCCTCTGGCCGCAGAGGCAGCTCGGCGGGGCCGCGGGCTCCCACGAATGCCTGAGCTCATGACGGATGCCGCCCCGCCGTTTGTGCAAGCTGCCTGTGATAGGCAGGCTGGGCTGTGGCCGCCACAGCCGGGAAAAGGGACAGTGGCCTGTGTTTGCTGGCGCACACGTGGGGGAGGCCAGCACACCTGTCTGATTTCAAGCCACTTCCTGCTGGGCATGTTGGGGCGCCAGAGTCCACGGGGTGTCAAGGTATCGACCTCACCCTCCACTCAGGGCCAAGCCTTCTCTGTCCCTAGTCCTCCCCGCTGGTCCAAGATGAGGCCGCCAAGCAGGAACCCGAACTCTGCCACACACATGCTGCTGGTCAGTGAGAGCAGGGCCCTGACCCGCCCGGGCTGGCACTGCTCAGCGCCAAGGGCAGCATCCGTACCGGGGTTCAAGGTGGCAAACGTAACCACTGTCTTTGGAGCTCACCGCCTGCCCAGGGATGGTCATCGCTGTTTCACAGATGGGAAAACTAGCCCTCAGAGAAGTGAGATGGCCTGCCCAAGGTCACAGAGCTGGCACGTGAGGTCAGGATTCCAACTGGACTCATCCGACCCAGAACCTGAGCTCATTCTGCATCAGAGATGGGCCTAGGGCCCAGCATCTCTGCAGGACCTGGCAGTAAGGTCCCAAGGACAGACAGCCCTCTCCTATACCCCAGGTCCATGGAGGCACCCACCAGTGCCGTGGGCACCCTAAGAGCATTTCCCTAGAAGCTCGATTTATCCAGAAGGTCCCAGACCTTCAGCAAGGCATCCAGACGCTGAGGCCCGATGGGCTTCAGGGTCACACACCTGCAGAGAGCACCCCCACACAAGTTGCCCACGCTCACCCTCCAATCCAACCAGTTCTGCCCCGGTGTCTGTTGCTTCCAGGAACAGGTCAGCCCCACCAGGGTAGGCTCCCACGTGCTCAGCTCCCCTCACCCCCGTCCCATCCACGGGGCCCTGGGCAAGAACCCAGCAGCGCCGTGAGTGAGAACTGCCAGCCCACTGCTCTGCTCCCGCCTAACCTGGGTCCACTCTCCACAGCCTCCAAGAAGCCACCACCGGGGAGAAGGAACCCAGGGGAGCCCCCGGCAGCTCATGAGGGGTCCGGGAGCCCAAGGCACCCTGAGGACAGCAGCCCCTCACCCAGCCACAGCAGCTGGGAGGAGACTTAGCGGGCTGCTCCCAAGGGCACCAGAGCCTGCCCAGACACAGCTCCCCACCTGACATCCAGCCCAGCAGACGGCCCAGCACAGGGCAGGAGGGGACTGGTCCTGGCCCGTGGCCACAGGGGCTGGGAAGACCAAGAAGAGGTCTTTGGCTGGTTTTTTGAATCCCTCCATCTCTACCCTTCTCGGAAATGACCAGCTGGTCCTGCTGCTCCCCCCACACCCTAGGAAGTAGGGTTCAGGGAGGAAGGGGTCACTCAGGCTCCAGCCCAGCCCAGCCCCCACCCCGGCTACTCATAGGCCACCCTTCCTGGGCAGTGCCCCCACCTCTCACCATCCCAGACTCCACTGGCATCCCTGACTCCCAGGGCCCTGCTGCCCAGTCACCCCTTCCCTGACCCAGCATGGAGCTTGAACGGTGGTCTCAGGCGCCCCCTCGTGGAGCCCCACAAACACACTGGCTAGGGAGGGCGTGGGGCACCCGGGATCACAGGTGTCGAATGTTCCGCTGGCAGACTCAGGGCTCAGCTGGGTCTCCACCTGCCTTTGTAGGGGATTTGCGAGGCTCTGGAATGCATCCAGGCCTGGGGAACAAAACCAGCGCCATCTGCAGAGGGGTACCACTGGGGAGGGCTGCAGGGAACAGAACAGAAAATGCACACCAGCCTGCAAAGGGTTCCCTCCTCACTGGCTGTTCCAGAGGCCCTGGTCCCACACCCGCCGTTGCAGGCCCCAGGGCGCCCAGCCAGGACTGCCCGGCAGGCACTCTGGGATCTCCAGCTCCCTGCACCGGTCTCCCTTCAGGACGGTGTGTCTCAGAGCACCCTCTGCCAGAGGTTAAGCAGGTTCCCAGACCCACCGAATCCAGGACTTGGGGGCAAGCCTGCACATGAAGTTTGAGAAATTTGAGAACTGCCCGTTGCAAGGCAAAAGCAGGAGACCCGTCACTGACTGGGCTGGGTGAGGCCTGGGGCAAACTGGGAGCACAGGCCGGACCTCCGGAGCACGGCTCTGCCCTGCTCACTGTGGCCTGCCGGCCGGCCCAAAGGCCACAAGGACTGAGTTTCCAAGAGGGAGGTGTAGGGGTGTGGATGTGCACATTTGTGTGTGTGTGCGAAACCTCCTGTTGTTCAAAGTGGCTTTGATTTTCTCGAAATCAAATAAAAGCTGTGTGCTCCATTCACATCCGACTTGTAGGCCAGGGCTGGCTTGGGGTACCCTGGGCGGAGTTGAGAAGCTACATGGCGTGGGAGCCCAGGGAGAGAGCACAAAAGACCGTGCGAGAAGACCCCATTCCTGCCCGTGATCCCCCGACACCCTCCGATCGCCACTCAGCGCCCGCTGACAGAGGAGAAGCACCCCAGGGTCCAGCTCTGCCACCACGCTGCAGGCAAGCAGGGGTGTGGAGCTGAGAAGCAGGGAGCAGGTAAGACCCCCCCCACTCTGTCCCTCCATGATGCCCTGAGCACAGCGCCTCACGGTCCTGGGCTCACTCCCCCCTTACCGGGGCCCCACAAGGCACACCCGGTAGCACCCCCAGTTTATAGACAGAGCACTGAAGCTCAGGGAGGGTGAGAAACTCATCCAACCTCACCCCGCCAGCAGGCAGCCGCGGAGGCTGAAGCTGGGGCAGACGCTCCCTGCTCCCCAGGCCTCAGCAGGCATCAGGGGCAGGGGCGCCACCTCGGGCAGGGGCACCAGCTCAGCCGGGGGACTCCCCCCGAGGGACCTTCAGAGCGCAGTCTTCCTGCCCATGAGCCCCTGGAGGCTCCTGATCAAGCCCCACTTTCTACCTGATGGAAAACCCGGCCACGCTCCCAGGCGCGGGAGAGGCTTTGAAGAGCCATCCCAGAGGGCAGAGGGCAGAGGGCAGAGGGCAGGCTGGACACGGGGTGGCGAGTGAAGATGAGGAGAAGGGGCCGCGGCCACTGGGAGAGGGGTATGGGGTCCAGAGGGCAGCGGCCATGCAGTGGCCTCCCCTGGGACAGGAAGTGCTGTCTCATGGCGCTGGCCCCGCCGGCCCCACGTCCTCTGCAGGGCACAGAGCCCGCGCGGGGCGAGGGCGTGTACCGAGGGCGGCGCCCCAAGCCTTCTCCCGGCCGCGGGGGCGAACCCGCCGGCAAGTGCCCATATCCGCGGCCTGCGGGTGCCCCTCGCGCAGCCAGGAGCCGGGGACCCAGGCCGGACGGGGCGCAGGAGTGGTCTGGAGGCGGCGGCAGGACCCCGTCCCGCGAAGACGCCGGCCGCTCTGGGCGCGCAGAGCTCGCAGCCCAGCCGGAGCCGGAGCCGGCGGCTCTGAAGTCGGGGCACGGGGCACCGGGACGCCCGCGAGGCGGAGGCTCGCCCCGCCGAGGCCAGTGCGCTCCCTGCCCGCGCGGACGGCCCCGCACCGCCCCGCACCTGCCCTCCCTGCCCGCGCGGACGGCCCCGCACGGCCCCGCACCTGCCCTCCCTGCCCGCGCGGACGGCCCCACACGGCCCCGCACCTGCCCTCCCTGCCCGCGCGGACGGCCCCACACGGCCCCGCACCTGCCCTCCCTGCCCGCGCGGACGGCCCCACACGGCCCCGCACCTGCCCTCCCTGCCCGCGCGGACGGCCCCACACGGCCCCGCACGGCCCCCGCCTGCCTGCGAGTCCCGAGGCCCCAGGCGCCTTCTCCCGCCGACCCTCGGGGTCTCCAGTCCCTGAGGGAAGCGCCGGCCCCGCCCGCCTTCCCAGGGAGCCTTAGGGGCTCCTCGAGGGGACGGTCCTTGGCAACCCGAACGCCGCCGCCCCCGGCGGGCTTCAGCCCCGCGCACCGGCCGCCAGCACCGACCCGCACCCCACAGGAGACGTGCCCGGAGCCCAGAGATTCGGGCTCCACGGAGGCCGACCATGAACGCCACAGCCCCGCAAGGACAGCGGGGCGCCGGCGACCCTGTAACCGCCGCCCCCGAGGCGGGGATTCGAACCCGGGCCGGCGCCGCCGCCGGGCGGACAGCCGGGCCCCGCGGGGCTTCTCCCCCTCCCTCCCGCGCCGCGCTCCCTCTCCCTCCGGCCGCGGCCGCACCGCCTCTAGGACCCAGGGGAGCCGCCCGGGGACTCCAGGCCCGCCCCCGGAACCGCGAGGACCAATGGGTAGGCGCGACAGCAAGATATTTGCATGTGGACGCGCCTCAGCCAATGGGCGGCCAGCGCGGGCGCGTGCGCGCGGGTGGGGCGGCGGCGGCGGGCGGCCGGCGGGCTCAGTCGGACGATGGCCGCGGCCGCGGCGGGTGGAGCTCCGGCCCCAACCCCGGGCCAGGCCCCCGGCCCCGGCGCCGGCCCCGCCAGGGCCCCGCCGCCCGCCGGCCCCGGCCCCGCCGCCAGGGCCCCGCCACAGGCGCTCCGGAGGCGCGGGGACTCGCGGCGCCGCCAGGCCGCTCTCTTCTTCCTCAACAACATCTCCCTGGACGGCCGCCCCCCGAGCCTGGGCCCGGGCGGGGAGAAGCCCCCGCCGCCGCCCGCCGAAGCCCGCGAGCCGCCCGCGCCGCCGCCGCCGCCGCCGCCGGGGCCCGAGCCCCCCGCCCGCGGGGCCCCGCCGCCGCCCCCGCCGCCGCCGCCGCCGCCCGCGCCCCCCGCCGGCCTGCCCGGGCTGCCGGGTCCCGCGGGCAGGGCGTCGGCGCCCCAGGGCCTGCTCAGCCCGGCGCCCGGCCCCGCGCCCGCCAGCCTGGGCCTCGGCCTGGGACTCGGGCTGGACGGGCAACGCCAGAGGTGAGTGGGACCCCGCGCCGGATCCGCTCAGGGCTGGGGTGACCTGACAGCCGGGACACAGGGTCGGGGTGACCTCGGGGGCCCCGGTCCAGGGGACAGCGGCGAAATGGTCCAGGGCCCCATCTGCATAGGACCTGGGGACCAGGGTCACCTGGGGCCCTGGGAGCCCATGACAGAGGGTCACGCATGACTTGGGGATCAGAAGGGGACCCTGCTCCCCTGGGAGCCCCAGACACAGGGTTGGGGTATCCTGGGCCTCGCCAGCACGAGAAAGAGTTTTGCCTGGGTCCCACAGGCAAAATCCCACAGATGTGGGGTCAGCAGCCCTCAGGCCCTCTCTATAGACACAGGGGTCATGGTTCCCTTAACCCTGTCAGCCTCCTTCAGTTTTCGGGTTCCCCCAGCCCTTGTCAGCCCCAGACACACAGCCCGGGCAGCTCTGGACACGCCCCTCCCAGTCCCCAGACTCAGGGACTCCCAAGCATCCCTTGTGTGTCTCCTTGCGAACGTTCTCCGAGCCGGACGAGCCTCCGGTCTTCCCTGCACTGTACCGTGTGGCCGTCTGTGCCGGCCCAACCTCTCAGCCTCCCAGCCTGCTGGTCCCTGGTGCACCCCGTGACCCCCATGCTGACTGCTGTCCTCCCCACCCATCCCCTCTGAGCTCAGTGCCCCTGGCCCTGTCCGTTCCCAGCTTGCACTTACTCTCCCTGCCCTGATTCCAGTTCTAGGAAGCCCTCAGCCCGCCCCAGAGCACCCACCCCTGAGCCCTGTCCCTCCAGGCTGCCTGTGCCCAGATGGCCCCTGGCTGCCAGACACCCCACTTTCTTCTCCCAGAGACCCTTCCTCAGCTGCCCGCAGAGCTCAGCGTTGGGCCTCCCGGCCCCCTCGGCACCTTCCTCTAGACGCTGGGGCTTTCCCCTCTCCTCCCACTGCCCACCTTCACCCTGGGGCTCAGGACTGGCCGCTGTCGCGGTCCTTCTGGAAGGGCAGTGCTTAGCCTTTGCAGAACAGAGCTGCCGGGCAGCCCCCGCGGGTGTGCTGGGAGGGGCTGAGCGCGGAGCCTCCGGCTGGCTGGCCCACATGGTCGGGCGACGCCTCGAGTCCCTAGGGTTCAGAGGCTGCTCTCCTCCCCTGGAGGTCGTCACGGCTGCCTCGAACCCCGGGCCCTCAGCGTGGAAGATGGCGGGGTGAGTCCAGACTGCAGGCTGGGCTGTCCCTTCTTGACCACACATTCTGAGTTCTCGCATGTGGCCCACGGGTCGGCGCGTCCCGCGGTCACCGTCGCACGGGGGGCAGAAGTTATCTCCAGCTCTGCGGGGAAGCCGCTGGCTTCTGGGCAGGCCGGGGGGCACCCGTGGACCCGACCCGTGCCACCAACAGGCCTGGCCCGGGCCGCAGAGATGGGTAGGGGCTAAGCGAAGCTAGATCATCCGGGCCCAAACACAGCAGCTCCGCAGCTCGCTCCTGCTGTCCCCGGGGCGGGGGGCTGCTTCTGCAGGAGGAGGCCAGTATTAAGAAAAACCTGTTTTACCGATGAAATCAGCCCATTTTAAAAACAGAGCCCCAAAGCCTCTTCCTCGAAGTTGTGGAGTCAGCCCGGAGGATGGTCCCCAGGTCCCACTGGGTCTCTGAGTCCCTCTGTGGTGTGACGAGTCAGGGGGCGTCAGAGGGAAGGGGTGTCCCCTGCTGCCGGGCCCGAGCTTGCTGAGAGCCGTTTGTGTCTGCTGCGGGCAGGCCGGCGCCAGGCCACCTCCACCTTGGGGGCGTGTGTGCATTCTGGGCAGAGTGCGCCTCGTTCTAGGCTCTCTGTTCTGCCAACAGGCAGCCCTGCTGCGGGCCAGACCCTCCAAACCAGGCCCCCGGCACCCTGCCCCTTGCAGCCACACTCTAGGGAGGAGCCTGAGGGGGGTGTGGGTGCTGGAGGCGGCGCCTGTGAGCAGGAACCCCGCCAGGCCGCAGGGGCTGCTGGTGCTCCGCCCCGCCCACACCTGGGAGCTTGGGAGGACGCTGGCGTGGGGTGGGGACATGGGGTGCATCGGGGTGCCCTTGGGTTGTCCTGCTGCACCCCCCATCCCTGTGTCCCTCCGCCCATAGCCCGAGCCCAGGCCGCGAGCCCCTCCGGCCGCTCCCGCCTTCCCGCCCTCTGGGGACGGACCTGCCTGTGCGGAACGTTCCTTCCCGGGTCCTGCCCACAGGGAGCCGTCGCAGAGTGCGTGAGGGCCGGTCAGCCAAGCCCGGAGGCTCCGAGCTGCCGGCTCAGCCCGAGCATCAGTGGTATTTCCGGAGCAGGGCCCGTGAGGGCTCCTCCTAAAGTCCGTGTCACGCGTGCAGTGGTCAGACCCGCTGTCATCCTAGGTCTACCCGTCAGGGGCTCTGTTGTGACCGTGGGCAGGAGTCTCAGTTTACTCCTCTGTGAAGCGCTTTTGCCTTCTGGACTACCTACCTGAGGGGCTGTGTGAGGTCCCGTGAGGTCAAGGGCCGGGCGAAGGGCGGCCTTGGCCAGGGCCGGGTGAGCAGACAGGCTGCCCGGTGAGTGCTCCCACTCAGGCCACACGGGGAAATTGTGTCACCCTCAGGGTTCAGCCCGGTGTGGCTTTTCCTGCCAAGCCAGTGAGCAAGTCACTGGTGTCCACACTTCCCTCCTAGAACCTCTGACACGGCGTTTACTTTCCTTTGACCCCGCGGTCACTTGAGGCGAGCAGATGGGCTTCTGGGCCCCTCCAGCTGGCAGAAACAGGTTTCCAGGCCCCAGCCGGCCCCGCCAGGCCCCACACCCTCCTCTCCTAGAAAGCCCCAGAGAGGCACAGCTGCTGAGCACAGCCCCGAGAGCTGGGCACCCTGGGCTGCGGCGGCGCTTCGCCTCGCCGTCCTGGGGGACGCAGGTCTGAGATGGGGACGGGGCAGGGCTGTGCTCCCTCTGGGAGCCCCCGGGAAGGAGGCTTCCGGCCTCCCCCAGCTCCGGGTGGCCACAGGTGTCCGTCCATTCTCCGCTCCGTCTTCCTGGTGCTTCTGTGAGTGTGTGTCCCAACCCGGCCTTTCCTCTCCTTGCACAGACCCCAGCCGTGGGGTCAGGGCCCACCCGACGGGCCCCCTCTTCATTGGGTCGCATCTGCAAAGACCCTGTCTCTAAACAGGGTCCTAGTCACAGATGTCGGGGTTCGGGACTTCAACAGAACTCACCGGGTAACCTGCTGACACCCGGGGGGGCACAGCTCAGCCCACTACAGCCCTCCTGAGTGTCCAGGGCACTGAGGACAAGGCAGGGGAGCCAGGGGCACTGCCAGGAGGCCAGGGACGTGGCTGCATCTGCTGGGAGCAGAGCGCCTCGCGACTCGAGGCTCCCACCGGAGCGACTCTGAGACGGGCCTGGGGTTGCGGCTGCCACGCTGGCCAGGAGCCACTTTGTGTTCCCGAAGCCGCCAAGCTCCTGTGCAAATTAAACCAAGCTGAGTGTCGCAGCTGGCAGTTCACTTACGACTCTGATTTGGGGTTCTTGCCGGAGGACAGCTGGAGATGGTTACCGAGGGCAGAGCACAGAGGCACATCGTCCTGTGGCAGCTCAGAGGCCTTGCTGAGACTTGGCCCCCAGAGGCCACAGCTCGGATCCCATCCCCGGGGCACTTCAGGCCTCTCCAAGTCAGCTAGAACGTGGAGTCTGTGCTTTTCTGGGCAGGGACTTGGCCAGGTGGAGTGCCCAGGACCACCACTCCCTGGACAAGTATGTACAAGGGTCTGTGAGGTCAGGTGCCGTGCTCACATAGGCACGGAGCAGGAAAGGGTCCCCAGTCGTGGGCACGGGGGTACTCTGCAGCCCACGCCAGCTGGTCTGACCCCTTCACTTGGCCCCTCACTCCGTCTGGTGGCTCTCAGCCCTCAAACAGACCTCTGGTGGGAGCCTTTCCTTGGCCAGGCACTCCTGCAGTGACAGAGGGCGTTAGATGATAGAAACTCTAGTGGTGATTTCGTGTTGGCAGGACCGTTTCACAGCTGGGGTTGGGGGGATGGCGGTTCTGAGAGCCGGCGGGAGAGTGAGCAGACCTGGGTCCGTGCAGCGGCCGCCTGTGCCCTCCCGACAGCCTCTCCCACGGACCCTTGGCCCCTTCTTCCCCAAAGAGTCCGATGCAGGCAGCCTCGGGCCAGTCGCCCACGAGTAGCCCCCGTCCCACAGACCCTGCCCTGACCGTGGCTCAGCAGAGAGGCTTGCTAGGCCAGGGAGACTTGTGTTGCCCAAACAGCCGGGGTCAGGGGAAGGGGCAGCGCAGGTGACAGAGAACCCAGGTTTTGTTCTTTGCAGCCTGTTCGTTAGCGGTGGTGGTTTTAGATGGGGTGTAAAATGCGTGTCCCTCTCTGGGGGCAGCTCGCGCCGTCCCCTAGAAGCTCTCTGCAGCCGGCCCCCACCCGGCGCACCGAGACGCCAGCTTCCGTCTGTGTCTAGGCACATGAGAGTGTGTCGTGCCGGCCTCCTGCTGACCACGCTGCTCACCTCCAGCGGGGACCTTCAGGTGGAGCTGCCGGCGTGTTCTGTCCCGCCTGCTGCCTGCACAGACACCTTCCTGGGGGGCAGGTTCCAGAGGCAGAGCAGGGCACCCTTGGCTGGAGCTCATCCGTGCTGGGACCCCGTGCAGAGCCATGGTGGTGTCACCTCGGGACTCACCGAGGGGCCGGACATTCCTCCAGAGGAACCACTGCCCGAGGTTGACTGCCCAGCAGTTTCTTTTGAAAGGGGCGCTGTCCCAGCGCGGCTGGGCTACTCCACGTTCTGGGAGGGGTAGGCCCCACCTGACCACCCAGGGCGGCCCCCAGACGGTCGTGCACGTCCACGACCAGGGCCCTGACTGCCAGCTCCCCAACCACCTTCACATTCTGGGAACCCTGCAGACCAGGTGCCACCCAACACACGGTCACCTCCACACCCAAGGAGCCTGGGATCCCTGGGAGCGTGCAGTGCAGGCTGCTTCTCTCCTGCCCACAGACGCTCCCCTTCCAGAATGTTCTGCAGCCAGGAGCTCATCACTCCACCCTCTGCTGGTGGGGACACACCCCACGCTGGGCCCCGCTCCCAGTACCTGCACGTCCACCTGATCATGAGAGCACAGTAGGCCTGCACGCCGGGGCCTCCCATGGCCTGTGTGCCCCTGCAGACCGCCTCCGCTCCGGGCACAGTGACGGGAACTCTTGCAAGCATTTCCTCGCAGCTCAGACAGCCCACCGGGAACGCAGGCCACGTTCAGCAGAGAAGCACCCAAGGACATGCCCGAGGGGTGGCCTCGATTCCAGCCAGCCCCGCGGGGGCCGCAGGGGGCAGAGGCCGTGCTCCTGCCGTTGGCAAACGCACGGGCCGCCTGCGGGTACGCGGGTCCTGGTACCACCTGAGCAGCTGTGACCTCGGGCAGTTCGCTTGCCCGCTTTGTGCCTCAGTTTCCCCACACGTCAACAGAGAGTAATAACACGCAGTCATCGTGAGGGCTTGCGACGGGGGAGAGGTACCTGCAAAAGGGGTGGGAACAGATTTTAAAGCCTGGTGAGCTGAGCTGCTGGCACCATCCCAGGATCTCCAGAGAGCAAGGCGGCAGAGGCCCCGTCGTGCCTGCCACTCCTCCGGGCAGCGGGCCAGCGACCGTGTGCCGCGCCGGGCCTCTGTGGAGGTCGCTGCCGGCTGGGCCCTGCAAACGAGGTCCCGGGTGTGCGGAAGCCGTTGGGACACCACCTGGGAAATGCTCTGAGGAAGGCGCAGGAGCTGCTCCACGGAGTCTCGGAGGCCGGCCCCGCAGGGCCGCACGCAGCCACCTCCGGGGACGCGTGGGCTGTCCCCAGGTCGGCAGCTTTCCTTGACACGGGGCCTGCCTTCCCACCTGCTCACCCCCACTTCCCCGCAGGCTTCTTAGGACGCTGGATGTCCGCCCGACGTGCCCCTCCCGCTGCCCATTCCCCACCCCACCCCCGCCTTGGCCGGTCCTCAGGCCATGGCCGCAGCCCGGGTCCCCTGCCTGACT
Organism: Mustela nivalis; assembly: GCF_964662115.1. Classification (NCBI taxonomy): domain Eukaryota; kingdom Metazoa; phylum Chordata; class Mammalia; order Carnivora; family Mustelidae; genus Mustela; species Mustela nivalis. The sequence continues at coordinate 142,236,243 of NC_139027.1, read as the reverse complement.
GACCCAAGCACTCACGTCACCCCAAGCACTTGTCTGGTAGGCGGCTGCCCTCCCCCGATGCCAGCTGCGGAGGGAGGTCGCTGCCCCTCTTTGGAGACAGGGCCATGGGGGGAGACTTAGCATTTCACCAGAGCTTGTGCCATGTTCAATTTTGTTGCTTTTCAGTGAGATCGTGCTGCCACGGTCATTTTAAAGGCTTACGTGGAGCCTGGGCTGTAGCTTCGAGGTGACAGCCTTGGAGCCCCCAGGACTGCCCGGGTCGTGCGACCCGGGCCAGGTGCCCAGCTGCTCTGGGCTGCTGTAGGCTGTGGCTCCATGGCAGGAGGTGGGGCTGGGCCCCTAGCACATGATGGTGACTGCCTGTGCCCCTGGCTCCTTCCTCCCAGGACTCCAGGCTACCTCTGCCTGGTGAGGTGGCCTGACCACGCTGGGCCTCTTCCGTCAGCCAGGGTCCTGCGGGAGGACAGCACTGCTTCTGGGCAGGCTACAGCTCCCCGAAGTGGCTTCCTCGGCCACGTGTCCCTCCCCTGCTCCCCTCCACAGGAGCCTGGGCTCAGTTCACACTCTAGACATGCGGGGTGTCTGGCATATGCTGGCCCGTGTTGCTTAATTTCGGGGACCCCACAGCCGAGGTCTCTGGGATCCTCCCTCTCGTTGGGAACGTGTGTGGACTTGGGGCCCATCTGCATAGCTTTGTCACAAGAGGCCCTTGCTAGTGAGTTGTGCACGTCCATGTCACGAGGACGAGGAGGTCGACAGGTGACCACGGGGGTGGCCTGGGTGTCAGTAACCAGGGTCTGTGATCCTGACCCGAGAGCGCAGCCACATAGGGCTTCTGGGCTCTCAGCCTTGAGGAGCTGCCCTGACAATGGGGTGCGAGGCTGTGAGCACTCGGTGCAGTTCCTTCAGCCTGCTGTGGGTGAGCCTGGCCGGCCCTGCCAATCCTGGGCCAGAGAGGATGCCTGGAACGTGCTGGGTGAGCTCCAGGAGGCCACGGGCAGCAGACCAGGGTGCTGGTCCCCCTTGGATTCTTCTGGCAAACTCTTGGTCCTTGGGTGGCCCTACCCAAGGCTCAGACCTCACCCCAGACAGGCTCCTGACCCAGTCGGTGGCTAGGGCTGCCCTTCGGCGGGGAGACTCCTGAGAGCACATCTCTGGGCCTGAGAGCGGCCCCTTCCCAGGTGTGAGCTGAGGCCCTGCTCTGTCTTCTTACAGACGGCGAGTCGTCTCCCAGCGCTGTTCTCTCGAGTTCCTGGAAGACGCTGTGGGATGTGCCTCGGTTCAAAGGTAAGGGTGTCTGAGACCTGGGGCCGGAGGAGGTCTCGAAGGAGGAGAGAGTGATCTGGTTTTTACCTTGCAGAACCAAGCACATATCCGGATCCCCAAGACACAAAGGCTTGAAGAAGACCCACTTCATCAAGAATATGAGGCAGTATGACACCAGGAACAGCAGGTGCCGCGTGCCACGGCCAGGGCTGCCATCCAGTCCAGGGCCCCCGCCTGCAGCCCTGGAGCTGCCCACCGTGTCCCCCTCGCACCGATCAGGGGCTGGGGACCTGCCTTGTCCCCCTCTCTGGTAGCCCAGGTGAAGGGACACAGGACAGGCGTGATGATGCCATGTGGTTGAGAGAGGAGGCCTGGCTTTTATTTGGGAAACACAGTGGGTGGTTGAGCTACAAGCCAGCATGCCGCTGCCCCATACCGGGGGGTGGGCCTGGTGCGGTGGCCCTCAGGGCTCCTGTGTCTGTTGGCACTGCAGGGGGCCCCTAAGGCATTCCTGTCGCCTGCCCTGAGACATCTGAGCCCACTGCCCGTCCTGCTGGAGGCCATACTGCCAAGTGTCCACCCCGTGGCCCTGGTTGGGGAGCTCTGTATTCTCCTAGCATGGCCCAGACCACCCCCCCCCAAGCATGACCCCCAGGGTGACGGGCTTGTGCTGGTGACAAGGAGCAGGCCCAAGGCGGGTTTGTGTGCTGGGGGGCTTCAGCGGGCCCAGGTGTGCGATGGTCTCAGCCAGCAGCTCGTGTCACCCTAGTCTAGAGGAGAAGGTGTTTTCTCCCAGAAACGCCTCCCACCTGCTCTGACTAGCCCTTCCCCCCAGGATCGTGCTCATCTGTGCCAAGCGGTCCCTATGTGCGGCCTTCTCGGTCCTGCCCTACGGAGAAGGCCTGCGGCTCAGGTGAGTGGCCCAGGGCGGCATCGAGCTCGGCGTCAGCCCTGGTACAGCTCCCCAGGAACTCTGAAGGCCTTTGGGCCCTGGTTCCCTAGCAGGGGTGTGTCCGCACCGTTGGCTCTGTGTGAGCTGTTTACGGCAGACGCCGGGGACGCTGCTCGTGGGGCCGCTGCCCTGCGCCCTCATGCGCGCTTCAGGCCACTGTGTCCCGTGCATCGCTCGGGAGGAAGGAGATGGCCATCGGAGTGGGCATGGCCATGAGGAACCCTTTCCCCGGGACGGGCCTGGGCCAGCTGGCCAAGTGGGTGACCTCGGGCAGAGGTCAGTGCCTCTCCATTACTGCCGACCTCTAGAGTATTCGAACAGGAAGTGCATGGGCCTGGGAAGGGGCAGGGAGGGCGGCAGCCGTCTCCCGTCCTCTGCGCTGCAGTGACCTGAGGGTGGACAGCCAGAAGCAGAGGCACCCGTCGGGCGGCGTCTCCGTGTCTTCTGAGATGGTCTTTGAGTTGGAGGGCGTTGAGCTGGGAGCAGACGGGAAGGCAAGTGTGGCTGCGGTCCGTGGGCGGGGTAGGTGTTCGGGGGGCACGGAGCTTGCGCTCACCAAAGCAATAAACACATGGAGCTGTGTTTCCCCCTGAATCTTCTAAAATGCACGGTGTCAGTGGGAGAAAGCCCCACAGCCCGAAAACGGCCCCATAGCCTCGCTCAGCAGCCAGGTGAGGGTGTCCGCGTGCCGTCTCTGTGCTGGTGGTCAGAGGGAGGGAAGAGGCTCCTATGCTGCAGATCCCACACGGGGCGGCAAGGTGGCATTCGGGAATGTTCTTGTTATTGAGAATACTAACCCCGGGGGCGCAGCACCCAGCGCGGGGCTGCATGGGAGCACCCGCTCTCAGTAGGTCTTTCTTCACCCACGCAAGGGTGGCAGTTGTGCGGGGCCTTCCTGCGACAGGAAGGCGTAGGGGACATCTTGCTGAACCTCTGGTCTCAGGCCGGGGCCAGGGCCCGGGGGCGATAGGGACTGAGCCCTGACACCCTTGTCTCTCCAGGTGGTGTCTTATGCCAAGTTCTTGTACCCTACCAACGCCCTGGTCACACACAAGACGGACGGCCACGGCCTGCCGCCCCAGCCCCGGCCCAGCGTCCCCCGCGCTCTGCCAGGCTCAAGATACAAACCGGCCCCGGCCAAGTCAGCACCAGCTGGCACGGAACTAGGTAACCTCATGTGCCCTAACTGGGCTTACGGCAGGTGGCCACACCAGCTGGGCAAGGGAGAGCACACGGCCGACCAGGGTCCCAGTCCGGACAGGGCACCCCGCTCGGGAGCAGGGTCAGGAGAAGGGACTCCCGCTAGAGCAGACAGCCTGGGCTTCGTCCGACCGGGCACTGGAGAGATCCCGTGTCCAGCCATGGCAAGGGGGCTGGGGGCCGGGGGGCCCCTCCTTGTCAAGCGCTCCTTCCTTCCACCCAGCTCTCAGGGGCAGGGAAGCCTGGCCTGCAGCCTCTCCCAGGCCGCAGACCCCAGCTGGGGGCTCGTGGTGGGTCAGGGCTGCCCTCTGCCTGCAGGCGGCGACGCCGGGGACGTGCTGGAATACAATCCCAATCTGCTGGACGACCCGCAGTGGCCCTGCGGCAAGCACAAGAGGGTCCTCATCTTCGCCTCTTACATGGTACGGTGAGCGCCACCACGTGCCCACCCTGCACGGCCCCGGGTCGGGGGCCGGCCAACAGCAAGCTGCCAGGGTGGGACCGGATGCCCCCCCCCCCAGGACAGCAGCAGCACCTCAGGAAAGGAAGGAGTACACTGTAGGCCGGAGGGGTGCCCTGGGGTCACTGCTGCCTTCAGCACGCACGCTGGTGGCAGGAAGCTGCCCACTCTGTGTTCTCGGTCGTGAGGCGTGTCCTTGGCAGAGCTGGTGCCTGAAGCCACCGCGTGCTGGCATCGCAGACCCAGGCCGGCCTGAAGTCACCCCCCCCAGGGCCTCGGGCGGGTGGGCCCCTAGGCCTGCGCGGGGCGGGCTCCCCACCCTGCTGCCTCTTCTGCAGACCACGGTGATCGAGTACGTGAAGCCCTCTGACCTCAAGAAGGACATGAATGAGACCTTCCGAGAGAAGTTCCCGCATATCAAACTGACCCTGAGCAAGATCCGGAGGTGAGGGCGCTGAGGCGGGGTCTCCCGGCTCCTGCCCCCATTTCCGGCAGGTCCTGTGAGCTTGACAAAACCACGTGTGCCCACCCAGCTCCTCCCCGCTCCGCCGTCTGTCCAGGCCAATAGCAGCAGCTCCCCAGTCCTCCACTACCAGCTCCGCAGGCCGGGCTGCCTCGAGGCCTCTCCTACCCACACCTCCAAGCCCTCCTGCCGGGTGCCCGGGGCAGCGCGGGCGGCGGGCACTGAGCCCCTTGATGGGCAGGATCAAGGGCCGACGAGGCTGGCCCAAGACCTCACGGCAAGTAAGCGGCTCCGTGTCCTGCCCTGGGCCCCTCTGACCCCACTGCGTCCCACCGTCCCCTCCCCAGCAGCACCCATAAGGGCTTCACTGAGGTCTAGATGCTGCTTCAGCGTGTCTGCACCACAGGGCCTTTCTGTGGGTGGTTTTCTCCTGCCTCGTCCTCCCCGCTGCCACAGGACAGCAGGGACTGTGCCCTCTGTCCAGCGTCCCCCGGACACAGCGCGGGCCAGCCCATACAGCTGGGAGAACGGGCACCCGACATCAGCCGTCACCTGCCAAGCTGCAAGCCGAGTGCTGGGCCGCACTGCCCGCAGGAAAGAGAGAGGGCTTTCTCGCCGCCCAGAACGCCATCGAGGGGCCGGGAGAGGGTGGCTGCTTCCTCGGCCCCTGAGCACCGGGCATCCCTGTCACCCGCAGCTTGAAGCGCGAGATGCGGAACCTTTCTGAGGAGTGCAGCCTGGAGCCCGTGACCGTGTCCATGGCGTACGTGTACTTCGAGAAGCTGGTCTTGCAGGGCAAACTGAACAAGCAGAACCGCAAGCTGTGCGCCGGCGCGTGCGTGCTGCTCGCAGCCAAGATCAGCAGTGACCTGCGCAGGGGCGAGGTGAAGCAGCTCATCGATGTGAGTACGCCCCCCTCCCCCAGACCAGGCTGCCCACCGGGGACGCCGGGGACCGGGAGCCAGGCCCACACCCGCTGCCCTGGGCGGGAGCCAGAGCCGGGCCTCGCACATAACCACCTCGCTTTTTCAATGCAGAAGCTGGAAGAAAGGTTCCGATTCAACAGACGGGATCTGATTGGGTTCGAGTTCACGGTGCTGGTGGCCTTGGAACTCGCACTCTACCTTCCTGAGAGCCAGGTGTTACCTCATTACCGACGCCTCACGCAGCAGTTCTAGTCAAGGCCGGCCCCGCTGCCCACACAGCCCCGGTGCAGGCGCCCGCGTGGGCCCAGGAGGTGTTTGCAGGCAGCGCACGCCCACCAGGCCCCACTTCGGCACCCAGCTGGGGCACCCGCCTGGCGGGGACTCGCCTGCCCTCTGTGACTGATGCCACTGTCGCCACACCCTCGCAGCCTTGCAGGGGCACTATTTCTGTTCCAAAGCACACTGTGTCCGTGTATTCCTGAGAGCCTGTCAGTGTGTCTGCAGGAACAAGGTGGGAGGTTTTGTGTTCTTTGCCACGTGCCTGAGAGTGGGCTGCACGGGGACCCTGGCTTACCGAAGGGCCAGCCCAGCTCCGCGGCATCCTTGCGTCTTCCACGAACCACCAGTGAAGATCCGGGTTCCCACACCCTCCCCAACACACGGACGTTGCTGAAGTTAATGTAATGAAGCCTTGGGCTGGGCTGCGGGGGGGATGCACCCCCACAGCCCGTCGGCCTGGCACCCTCCCGCCCAGCAGCCCCTCTACGGATGCCCACCCGCCTCCCCCTGCATCCACAGGCGGAGCTCTGGCATTAGATTAAGCCAACCGGAGCAGACTCCGGTTTCTCTCATTTGCTACTCTTCTGAGCATCGTGTCACTGTGAAATCCTGGTGCCGAGTGTCATACAACCCAGAGGGCCTCGGCACAGACACTGGCCTGTCCCTGGGGACCCTCACCTCCCCGCCGGAAGCCCTGTTTGCCTACGACACTCTGGACCTTCAGGATGACTGGATTGCTTGCTCTTGGCTCTTGATCTTCCTAAGCAATATTGTGACGGAGAAAAAGCGTATTTATTGCTACTTGCGATTTGGTTCTGTGGGTCTTAAGGGAAGAAAAATTGGTTACACGAGATCTGTTGAAGTTGTGACTTGAAACCACACTTGGTCCTCAAGCGGGCAGGACATGGGCTCCCCCATGGCCTGCACCCCATGGCACCACCCCCCTAAGGGGGTTAGTGCTCACGGGGGTTCTTCCCAGGCAGGAGCTGTAGGCCCAGCTGTCATGAAGGGAGCCCACTGGGTAATGGCGGTCACCTGTGTGCAGCCTGTGCCCCTCACGCCCACCAGGGCCCGTGTTCTGCTTTCCCAGGTCTATGTCCTTCCTGCACACTCTGTGACCTGATTCTCCCGTGTGCTGCCCCACCAAACACTGAAGAACCAAGGAGTTTCCCTCCTCGGGTCAGCTGCTGTCAGCGATGACCACGTCGGCTGGGCTCTTGAGCTGCTCCCCTACTGCTGTCCTACGAACCGGTCACAGGGCCCAGGCTACAGCCCCACCCATCCTCCCGCAAACTGGTGCTTCTGCGAAAGGGAGACCCCCGTCCTCACCACAGCACTCGGGCACCCGCGTCCACCCACAGGCCAGCTGTTCCTTCCTCCTCTCCAGGCAGCACGAATGCTAAAGCCCAGTCCGCGTTCCAACCTCATTTATCGTGGAGCACCTCCCTGTCCTCAGCGCCGCCCCTTAGCCCCTACAAACCCAAGGGGAGGGTGCAGGTTCCCCTCTGGATAGCAACCTGCCCCGCCCCCTGTCTCAAGGATATTTCGGGTCACAAGTGCTGCAAGGAACCCACCCCAAGTGTACGTCTGAGGACATGTGTCCCGGGGAACTTCCAGGCAACCTTAGAGCCACAAAGACTTGACCCGTTGACATGTTCACGGACAACCAGGAACTTCTCCCTTGGCGTGTCCTTGTGTCCCCATGCGAAAAGCTGCTCTCCTGTGGGACTCCGCGGTCACCACAGCAAAGCCAGTATTGAAGCCCGCGGCAGGTTCAGGGCCGGACACTCTCCACGCTCGTAGGGGTTGTGGACTGAGCGTGCGCGCCGGGCTCCCCGACCTCATTGTGCCGTCATGTCACGAAGTGTGTGCAAATAGTAATGTGTTTGGTTCCAAGTAAAACGTGGTTTTGCAACGTCCTCCGTGGGCTGGTGGTCTCCTTTCCGCTGAGCGGCCCCTCCTCAAGCGCCACGGCCCCGACCCTGGTGCCAGGGGAGCGCAGCCCGTCCCAGAACAGACCGACACAAGTGGGTTTCACTGTTTATTTAGGACAAACCCCCCGCTTCTGTGATCTCCTCCAGTCAGAAGTTCCTAGGACAAAAGGACAGCATTAGAGCCGCGTTCCTGGAAAGGCCGGGGCCTCTGCGCCCCAACGCAGCCCTGACTTACTTGGAAACGATGCCGTCGGCCTTGGCCAGTCGGAGGATGGAGTCGTCGGACTCGCCCTGGAAGAAGCAGGGCCGGCTGTGTCCTCTGCCCCCGCGGCGGCCCAGCTCGGCCCTCTCGACCTCCGGGCCTCCCCCTCTGACCGCCCGGCGAGGGAGGGGGGTCCTCTAGGGGCCAGAGTGGCCCTTTCCCAGCCCCCAAGCCCCGCCGCACCCCCAGGAAGGCCGGCGGCGGCACGTGGACCCCGCGGGCTCCCAGCGCCGCGGAGCGACGCACTCACCATCCTGCGGATGGCCCCGCAGATCGCGTAGGTCTTGAACTGGCCGTTGAACCTGCCGGTCACCTTGTCGACCTGCAAGTCGGCACCGGCTGTCACGGAGACCACCGGGCGCCTCCCGCCCCACACCGGGGCCCCCGGGATGACCGACCCCGCGGGCCGCCCTGGGAGCGTCCTCCCGGGAGGGACTGGCCCTCCGCCGCCCGGCTCACCTCGGCCACGTTCATCTGGATGGACGCGTGGTCCTTGGCGCCGATGATGCGGTTGCTGGCGGAGCTGCGGGCGATGGGGGGCGCGGTGAGCGGCGGGGCGGGGGGAGCCGCAGGGGCGGCGGGAGTCGGGGCGGCGGGAGCCGGGGCGGGGGTCGCTCACCATTTCCGCGGCACGTACAGGTCCACGAACTCGCCGGCGTCGTTCTGCATGGCGAGGGCGAGCCTGCGGGACCCCGCGGCGCCGTGAGGCCGGGCCGTGTCCCCTCCCCGCGCCGCGGCCCGGGTCTCCCACGCCCCCCGGGGCCCCCCGCGCGCCCCCGGCCCGGGTCCCCCACCACGCGCCCCCGGCCCGGGTCTCCGACGCCCCCCGGGCCCCCCGCGCGCCCCCGGCCCGGGTCTCCCGGCCCTCCCGCCCGGCCGCGCGACGCACTTGCTGGCGGCACCACGAGCGCGAGCGCAGAAAGGAAGCGCGGCCTCCCCCGGCAGCGCTATGGGGAGGCGGGGCGGGGCCTCGGGGAGTGCTTCCGGGTCCCGACGCGCCGCGCGCGGCCGGCCTGTCGGGTGTACTTCCGCTTCCGGCGGAGGGGGCGGGGCCTCCGTGCGCGGGGCCGCGGGGCGGCGGGGCAGAGCGGCGACGCGGGACGTGCAGCAGCGTCGTGGCCCTTGGCCGGCGGAAGTGGCCGCGGCCCCGGCGCGCTGGGACCCCAAGGGCGTGTGGGCAGGCGGCGGCGGGCGCGGCGCGGTCCGGGCCGGGTCCCCTCTGCGGCGGGTGCGGGCGTCCCCCGCGGTCGGAAACGGAGGTCGGCGCAGGGAGGGGCGCCGCGAGGGTGGGGGCGGGGCAGCGCTGAGCCGGACGGACCGGTGCCCCGCAGCCCCCGGAGTGCGCGTGGCGGCCCCGCGGCTCCCGCCTCCGCCGCGGCGTTCTCGGCTCCGGCCCGTCGGGCCCGCGCGCGCAGGGGCTGCGGGAGCTGAGCGCTGCAGGGCTTGTGCGTGCGCCCGCCTCGCCCTGCCCGGTCTCGGCTCCCGCGCCGCCTCCCCCTGCCCGGTCTCGGCTCCCGCGCCGCCTCCCCCTGCCCGGTCTCGGCTCCCGCGCCGCCTGCCTGACCCGAGTCGCTATCCGCGGGCGCCCAGAACACGCCGCCGGGCCAGCCCGCCGCACGCACCGTTTGCCCGCCTCACTCTGGGCCTGGCCGGAACGCGGGCTGCAGGGCCGTGCCTGAGAGCCGGCCGACCTGTAAGCAGGGCGTCTGCTGCCCCTTCCCCTGAGGTCCGGCTGAGGCCGCCCCCGCTGGGCGGTCACTCCGTGGGGCGGCTCGGCCTGGTCAGGGCAAGATTCTGTAGCTGGGAGGCGGAGGCAGCTGGAGCGCCAGAGTGCGGGAAGGGAGGCAGGTCTGCAGAGGGTCTCCTCGGAGCACGGGGCGCAGTAGAGAGCGGGGATACACCGCACGTGTGGTCCCATGACTGTCCACCGCGCTGCCGAGACCACACCGGGGCAGAGATCGGTCTTTTCAACAAACGGTGAAACGGGAAATCGGGACATCCACGTGCAAGAGAATGAAGCCGGGCCCTGCCTCACCCCGATACAAAATTAAAGTGGATCAAGGGCCCAAAACTATAAAATTCTTCGAAGAAAACGTAGAACACAAGCTTCATGGTATTGGACTTGGTGATTTTGATAGGAGACCAAAGGCATGGACAAAAACGAGACAGATGGCAGCCCGTGAAAATTCTTAAAATTTGCACATCAAAAAACAAGATCAATGAAGTAAAAAGGCAACCCACAGAGTGGGAGGAAATATTGCAAATTATACGTCTGATAAGGGATCAATATCTAGAATAGAGAACAAAAACGGAACAGAAGAGCCAGCGACCCAAATCAAAAGTAGACATTTCTCCAACAGCCAGGAAGCTGTTGTGGCTTCCGCAGCGGGCGAGTGTGGCTCCACCTCACTGACGAGGGAGACGCAGACCGAGACCCCAATGAAATTCCACTTCACACCCGTTAGGAGGGCAACAACAGAGACAACTGTTGGCATGGGTGCGGAGAAACCGGAACGCTTGACCCTTGGTGGTAGAAATACAACGTGTGCAACCATCGTGGGGTACCATGGTGGCTCCTCAATTAAAAGGAATTACCAGATGATCAGCAAGTCCACTGTTGAGTGTATACACGGAAGAAGCGAGACCTCAAAGGGATGTTTGTACACCTGTTCACGGCAGTGCCGCTCAGGAGTCAGAAGTAACCCCTGTGCCCACTGGCCTATGAGCAGATGAACCAGTGCGGTCTTCATGTACAAGGGAGTGTTACTGTGCCTTAAAAAGGAAGAAAGTCCCGACACATGCATATAGTGAAACCTTGCGGACATTTCACGGAGTGGAATGCGCCAGTCACAGGAAGACAAATCCTGCTCAGTCACACTTTCTGGAGGTGCTTGGAGTCCTCAGAACTGGAGAGAAGGGTGGTGGAGGCCGGTGTCTGCGGAAGGGGAACTAGGTTATGTTTAATGGGGACAGAGTTTCGGTTCTGCAAAATGAAGAGTCCTGGAGAGGGACAGCAGGGATGGTGGCGTGTCCCTGATGTACTCAGTACCACTGAGCAGTACCCGTAAATGGTTAACACGGCAGATTTTTTGTTACTTGTGTTTTTTTTATTTTAAAGATTTTATTTTTAAGTAATCTCTGTACCCAACGTGGGACTCAAACCCACAACCCCAAGGTCAAGAGTCTCCCTCCACCAGCTGAGCCAGTTGGGTGCCTCATGTTTATTGTTAACACAATTTTTTAAAAAAAGACTGTAGGACACAAACAGGTATACACACTCCTTTCCACTTTCCACTAGGGCAGAGTCCCAAGGCCAAGTTTTTTTTTTTTTTTAAGATTTTTTTTTATTTGACAGAGATCCCAAGTAGGCAGAGAGGCAGGCAGAGAGAGAGGAGGAAGCAGGCTCCCTGCTGAGCAGAGAGCCCAATTTGGGACTCGATCCCAGGACCCTGGAATCGTGACCTGAGCCGAAGGCAGGTGGGCTTTAACCCACTGAGCCACCCAGGCACCCCCCCCAAGACCAAGTTCTTCAAGGGGAAATTCTGTGCCCCATGACATCTGGATGAGCCCTTCTCTTAAGAAGCCGTGCTGTCTGAAGGCCCAGGTCCCCCCTTGGAGCACGTGGTCCCTGAAGGGAACCAGGTCGGCCTCTCACCAGTAGGGCCGGCAGATACCAAGAGCCTCCGTTAGGTGCCTCACGGCACCTGCACTGTCCCCAGCAGCCACTGTGGGGCGTCCAAGAGCTGTGCCTGGCACTGCCAGCAGCTGTGGGAGAGGCCCTAGACCAGAGGTTCACCTGTCTGTCCCCAGCCCACTTCCAGGCTGGCTAAAGGGGGCTGAGCCACCTCCCTCAGACCCCTCGCCTCTTGCCCATGGGGTGAATTGCTCACTAAGCTTCCTGTGGGGTCTTCCAGGTTGGGGAAGGGCCAGAGGTCAGGAAGTACAAAGGTGGGGGGGGCGGGCAGGAGGACCTGGCACCTGAGGACACTGTCAGGCTCAGCCCCTTTAGTAGGCCCAGGGCAGCCCCCAGGAGCGGCAGCTATTGTGCAGGTGGTGCCGGTCAGGGTTCCTGTGCCCGCCTGTGTCTGCTCAAGAATGTGTGCCTGTTCCTGCCCCCACTCCGGTCACCTCGACCATCAATACCACATCAGGATCCCAAGCTGAGTGTGTACTGTTTCTCTGCCTCTTGACTGAGTAGCCTTGGACAAATTACTTAGCTGCCCTCTCCTGGCTGTGAAGCGGGGGCAACCGAAGTAAAGCCACCCACGGGGCTGGGGTCGTCTGCATTCAACGGACAAACACATGCCGTGCTCAGAATGCGTGTGGCACTCTGGAAGGCCTAGCACGCCAGCATGCACCACCACCGGCACCATCAGCGCCACCGTTGTCAGCACCACCACCTCCAGCATCGCAACCTCATCACTTCCACCACCACCGCCGTCCCCACCGTCACCGTCCCCACCACCATCATCACCATTGCTGTCGTTACCTTGTGGCTCCAGGTCCTAGGACCAGATTTGAGTCCTGAGCAGGTGACAGGAAGCTGTACGGGGACCGCCCCAGTCTCACACGGGTCCGCATTCAGGCTTTCCAGGCAGGTGATGGTGACCAGCCGCATCCGGGTGGTGTCTGTGTTCCCCCAGCACGCCCCGCAGGCCCACCGCAGACCCGGGTCCACGGGGCCCTGCGATGTGGGGCAGGGCCGCCTTCCAGAGGACCCTCCGCCTCCTCCTCCCACAGCAGCTGTTTCTGGGCCAGGCAGGTCCAGGCCAGCGTGAAATGCATTGTGTGTGGAAGGGAACCAGCCCCACACCAGGAAACCCTCCTTCCGGGCCTGGAACGGCGGCCAGGGTGAGCGGCAGGTCAGGGCCGACCCGACCTGGCCAGGAGCTCCAGCCACCAGCCCTCCAGCCTGCCCTCCATTCTGTCCAGAGGAGGCCTGGCTCCCTTCCCTGGAGCTGTAGGGACGGGTGTGTGCAAGCTCGGGACCCACCAACCGCGCAGTCCGGCGGGCGTTGCAGCCACAGCCCCCCAGCCTGGCTCTGGCCTGCCCTCTGATCCCAGACACGGGCAGTCACCGGCCCTCCCGGATCGGACTGAGGCTCACAGGAGGTCATGGCGGGCGCGCAGCCTCACCGTGAGGTCAACTTCTCTGTCCCGGGCCCCAGGGCCTCGGGCGTCCTTACTCAGACAGTCAGTGCTCCAGGGAGCCTGGGAGGGCCGGGCCAGCTCCCCATTCTGCTTGATTTTACCTAATTTTATGATCTCATTTTGTCACTTTTATTTTATTATTTCCCTATTTTTTACTTATGTCAGTTTATCTCAATATCTTACTTTATTTTGTCATTTTACTTCTGGATTGTTTTCATTGGGATGTAACCCACATGTAAAAAGCACAAACACGGGTCTGGAGTGTTCCAGCCCCTGGGTGTTTGCACCTGTGCACGCCTAAGGCATAGCCTTCTGATGACCATGCGTCCTGGGGCAGGGTCTTGGTGGGCCAGCCCCCTTCCCCACCAGATTCCCAGGAGGTTCCTGCTGGCCCCTTCCCAGGATGTGGCTGGAGGCACCCCGGAGGGCCAGCTGACGTGGGGCAGCCACCAGTGGGGGGGGACACTGAGCTCGGAGTCCCCCAAAACTGTCCCATCTTCTGGTCCCACCCCTCCCGCGGGGCTGGGTACAGAGGACTAAGCCAGGTGACAGGAAAGGCGGCACTTCCGTCCCAAGCACACACAAAGCGTCCAGCTGGCTGGTCGCAGCGCACCCGGAGGGTTTGCCAGGCTGGCTGGGAGCCCAGTGTTCCAGCCTGACCGCGCGGGCTTTCAGGTTCCGTGGAGAACACTGCGGAGCACAGGCAGCAAAGCCCGCTGGGGCAGAGGCCGGGGTCTGAGCCCAAGCTGACCTCTGACCCCAGGCACAGACCGAGCCCCTGTGCAGGTGCCCCCGTCTCGAGGGAAGGCAGCACAGGAATGAGGGGAGGCCCTGCGGGACCTGGGAACAGCCTGTGTTCCAGCACCTGCCCCTGCTCCTGGCCCTTCTCCCTCTGAGCCTGTGCCCCCTCAGGAGGTGCAGCCATTCTCCAGTTCCACGGGTGGAGGCCAGGCTTCCCCAGGAAGGGGTGGGGAGGGAAGCGAAGCTGGCACCGCGTCGCACCTTGGGGGCTCCGACTCGGGGACATGGGGCACCCTTGCACCCACCCTTTTGCTGCTGCTCCCCCCGTTGGAAACGGGTTGGGGGCTCCCTGCCTGCCCACCTGTCTGGGAGGTGACCCCGCAGCAGGGCAGGCTCGGGCAACGGGCGCGTCAGCAGGCGGCCGCCGGCACCAGGCTCCACAGCGGTGGCCGCAGGGGCCGGCCAGACAGCCGTGCGGAGGGAGCTCACCGCCTGGCATTTCCAGCGCCTGTGAACTGCGGCCTGAGAGGGGCCGCCTCCTGGGGAGGGTCCAGACCGCTGGCCTAGCACCTGTCAAGGCACCACAGAGGCCCTGTGGCAGCCCTGAGAGGAGGACAGTTGTGAGCCCATTTCACGGACGGGGAAATAGAGGCCCAGTGCGAGGAGGTGCCCTCCCTCCAGAGGCTCCCAGCTGGGGCGCGGCGGGCGGAGGCGTGAGGTAAGCGCCGGGACCACCGGCCTCTGTGCTGGAGAGAGGCGTGAACCTGGAGGTCTGAGCGGGGGCACCTGCAGGCTTGCACCCCGGGATGGCCTACACAGGTAGGTGGCCCGGGTCCCCAGCCGCAGGCGCTAACAGGGCCTCCTCCCTGGGCCCAGCCACTGCCAGCTGGGCACGTCAGCAGCTGCTGAAACATGCCCAGAGGCAAAGGTGTGTCTGGCCTCAAAAGCCAGGGTGGGAAGTGACGCATCCAAATTCCTGTCCCAGGTACGTGGGCCTGGCCCAGGCTTGTCTCCTGTGGGCAGCTTCGTCCCCTTCCCCCAGCCCAGCGCTGCAGGCACTCTGGGCTCCTGAACTTCTGGGGGGTCCAGCACCGCCCTTCACTGGCCATGACCTTTGCAAGTAGCTATGGGAAGGCGGTGGGGCGGTGCTCCTGGGCACAGCCAGGCGCTGGGCCCTGCAGTTTGCAAGACACATGGTCCCCACCCCCAGGGAGCTGCTGACCCGAGGAAGAGGCCTAGGACAGCAGCTCTCACCGGGGTGATTCCCCCCAGGAACCATGCCAAGGTCGTCACGGGGAAGAGAGGCGTTCACTGGCCACTAGCGGGTGGAGGTCAGGGGCACTGCCTCCCAGCCCAGTGCCCAGGACGACCCCTCAGGGAGGTGTCGAACCCAGAATGCCTGGTCTGGGGTTTTGAAGGGTGGTCAGGGAAGGCCTCTCTGAGGAAGGGCCATCGCCACACAGCAACCAGCCCCGAGAGTCCTCCTGGTGCCCCGGCAGGGAGGAGGGAGGACTGAGCCACAGGCACGCTGGGCTGGGGGCAGGGCTAGGTGCAGGCCCGGGGAATTCCAGAAGGCTTCTCAGCTCCCTGCCTCCTCAGACACATTCCTCCCCGGGGTGGGCAGGAGACTGGCTCCGTGCATTCCTGGTGGAGCTCGGCAGATGGAGGAGCGAGCCAGAGAGGCACAGGCCCTGCCCCCTCAGCTCCCGGGGGCCTCAGCCCCGTTGCCAGGACTCAGGTGGGCCTTGGCTGGCGAGCCTGTGGGCACAGGACCTGACCGGCAAACCGTCCAGGTGGGGAAGGAGCACCTTGCAGATCAGGTCAGGTCTGAACAGCGTGGCGTGCTCAGCAGGACCAGAGCCGCAACGGGCCAGGCCACACACGGCCTCTCCGATGGCCGGTGCCCCCCTGTAAAATGGGGTTTTGGTGACAACAGTGAGGCAGGAAAACAACCAGCCCCATTTACACAGGAGTCCAGGGAGGCCATGCCCCTGACCTCCGCGCACACGGGCCGGCCCAGGCTCCCAGCCTGCCCTGTCCCCGCTGCTCCTGGCAGTTCAGAGAGGCGGCCCAGGTGAGACCAGGTGTGGGGCCCAGACCGCTTTCCAGAAGGAGACTGGACTCCTGATGGCCCCAGCGGCCTGGCGGGAGCCGGGAGGTCTCCTGTGTTTACACTCCCGCAGAGGAGCTGCAAGACACATGTTTGTAAATGTTGGAGCCCGAGGCAGACAGGGGCCTGGAGCGGAGCCCGGCCCCTCCTCGGCCCGGTGGGGATGGCCCCAGGTGATCCCGGAGCGGCTCTCAACAGTGCCCCCCCCTGCCCCACCAGCAGGCCCTGTCCGGGTAGGCACCTCCGTGCCTCGCCCACCAGTCTGGCATTCACGAGCTCCCCTACCATGACCCAGGGCGACCCTCAATGGACCGCGTCACAGGTCACTGCATCTGGAGCACTGGTGACCCTCACGGGGCTCCCTGTCTGCCCCCTGCCCCGGCTCAGGCCTGCTGGGGGACGTGCAGGGGTGAGGCTGGGAGCTCAGGGCTCATTTCACAGTCCAGCCTTTGGGCCACCAGTGGCAGGCCCCCTGCACAGTGACCAGGGCCTGCACTGTGAGACCCGCGGGGCACTCAGTGGGGACAGGGGGGGGACAGTGCATGACTCAGGGTCTCCACAGACATGACCCAGTGGCATCTCACGCTCAGGCTGAGTCAGTCCGCTCTTGAGGGTTGGGGGTTCACCACAGCCCTAAACACAGGCGCACGTCTCACCGGAAGCTGGGACCAGCTGGTGTGCATGGGCAGGCCGCACGTGGGGGTCGGTCCGTGTGCACCGTGACGTGTCTCTGCCGCCGCCATCTCTACCGGAGGCCTGACGGGGCACCCATTCCTGCCTCCGCGGTGCCTCTGGGACGCCCACCCGGCCTCCACGATGAGAAAGGCCAGTGGCCGAGCCGTGCCCCAAGCCCTTTCCTGGTCCCTTGGGCGGCCTCCTCGAAGAGCCGTGTCCCAGGACACAACCATGTTGCAGCGGCCGACGGCCTCGGTGCTTTCCAAGCTGACCCGCTTCCCCCGGCGCACTGGCCTCACCACATCCCCTGCTCGCCCACGCACGGACCCACGGCACTGCTGGACATGTGCCTGTCTCTCCCACTGACGTCCCCACAGCCGAAGGACTGGGTCCCCTGGTGACGCGGGGCTTCGTCTGCAAGGAGGCCACCCCAGGCCACGAGGGGCTGTGGCCGCAGAGCAAGGACACCGCCGTGGACCTCGGGCCGCTCTGGCAGGGCTGGGACCCCATCGGCCTGCCTACCATGTGGCCACCAGGCCAGGGGAAGGCAGCAGCCCGGGGTCTGCCTCCTGCTCCACATGGGGCTCCGGACACAAGATAAATCACCAGATAATGAAATGAGGTCATGAATTGAAGCAGCTGAGTGGACAAAGGAAGACTATGCCACAGACAGGGGCCTGGGGGCGCGACTGTGGTCTGGGGTGCACTGAGAGCGGGGGAGGGAGCCGCGTCACCACAGCAGCGCCGTGGAGGGGGCGTTGTGAGGCTGGAGTGCCCGGGGACAAGGTGCAGCCTCTCAGCCGAGGGTGGCAGGCAGCGGTGGACCCTGTTTCTCAGTGGTGGTGGCGGGGCAGATGGGTCTCAGCCCCCAGGTGGCATCCAGGCCAGGGCTCCCCATGGAAATGACTCAGACTCCAGCCAGCCCAGTCTGAACCGCCGCAGGAGAGACGGGGCAGGGGCTGCCCGGCGCCTCCGCCGACACACAGGTCCCCAGCCAGCCTCGGGCTGCGGCCCCTTCAGAGCGCATCCCACACGGACGGCTTTCCACACCGCGGTGTGTGCCCCTCCGGCCCCTTCCTGGCTCCCTTCCTCCCCAAGCCTCAGTTTCCCTTCTGGGAAACAGAACAGTGATTCCCAGCAGCTGAGCAGCTGCTTGTAAGGTACAGGCACGTGGGGGGCCCGGGGGCCCCCACAGGGTTCTCAGGAAATCTGGCTGAGAAAGCGACTTGGGGGAGGCACAGAGGGTCGTCCAGCCCAACCCCGAAGTACAGTCACTGTGGGTCCCCACCTCACTCTGCTCCCCTGGACCGTGGGGGAGGCAAGAGCCCCTGCCTTGCACAGCTGGCCCGGCGAAGGGCCGCACCCAAACACATAGTGGGGGCCATTAGCACTTGTCTCCCTCTGCCCGTGGCCCAGGCCTCCCTTGGTGGTAGCGTGGGGGTGCTGGTGGGTAGACTACGGGTGGGCAAGCACGTGGGGGGCACAAGGTGGACATCATCCCCACCTGCAGTGTCCTGGGGCTACGTGGTGCGGCTCAGAGCCGGGGAAGGGGTCTGTCAGCTCAGGCCTCGGGGAGCCCGGTCCTTGCCAGTCACCCTGCTCCCGGCCCAGCCACGGTCCAGCCACGAGCACCGCTGGAACCCTGTGAACACAGCTTCATGGCAGGGGTGGCCCTGTCACCCCTCTGAGGCCAGACATGGGGCCGGGGGTGCCCCAGGACTGCCCGAGAGGCTGAGCGGGGAAGAGCTAGCGCGTCGGGCAGGAAGGACAGGAGCAGAGAGAGAAGCCTGAGAGCAAGACAAGCCCGAGAGGGAGGGTCCACAGAGACCGAGGGTCCGCAGAGAAGGAAGGGGGAGGGGAGGGAGGCCCTGGGTCCTGGGTCCGGGCCGGGCCAGGCCAGGCCGAGGAGGAGGAGACCTGGTGGGGGCTGTCTGCCGGGCTGGTCCTGCCCAGAGCAGGGCTGCAGGGCAGCGAGGGGCCGCACCTGCTGGGCACTGGTGTGGCTCATGCGCTGCCCGGAGGGCTGGCTGACCTGCATGGCCCCCACGCCCCACGGCAGACCCAGCAGGATTCAGGGGAGTCTGCTCGTGCCACCAGGACCAGACGCCATGGGGAGCTGCAGTTGGACCCCTTCATCACAGGACCCCCAGCCAGAGGTCCCAAAGCTGGCAAGGGGGTCCAGGCTAATCTGGCTCCTTTCTACGGACCGCGGGCCCCAGAGGCTGGGTCTGGGCGCTGCTGGAGGCGCTCCGGACGGGTCGGCCTGGCAGCCCCGGCCCTGCCCTTCCCGGGGGATCAGATTCCTCCTGCGCTGAGGACTCCTGGCCATATAAGGCCGTCTGTGGGCACCTCCTGGGGAAGCTGCGGAGCCCGCAGCCCTGCCCGCCCCCCGTGGGAGCCCGAGCTTGGCCAGGTGCCCAAGGATGGAGGCGGGGAAGGGGCGTGCTGGCGCCCGATCCTGTGTGTGCGGGAGGACAGCAGGGGCCGCAGGCCTGGGGTCCCACCGGACGGGCTCCCCTCTGTGCTCAGCCCCTTGAGCCCCTTACCTGTCCCCGCCACCCGCCGGGGCTCCCCAGTCTGAGGTGTGAGGAAGGGAGATGACGGAGTCTGTCTCACACCCCAGCCAGCACCCGGAGGGGCCCCCTCAAGAAAGGTGTGGGGGGCGGGGGCGTCTGAGAGCAGCTTCACTGTGGACCAGGACCTTCCTTTGCTCTCCCAGACGCACGGATGCTGGAGGAGCCGAGTCTGTGCCCTGCCCGTCCCGCCCCACAAACCCCTCCAGGCTGCGGCCCAAGGGCTGTTGCTGGAGCTTCTCCCTGAGGCCCAGAGAGGGGCTTCTGGTGGAGGGGGACAAGGGTGCCACTCTCCTGACATGCCCCTGCAGGGGCCGCTTCTGGCTCGCAGACCCTGGCCTTGGACGGGATGTGGGATGGGGACAGGAACGGGGTCATTGGGGCAGAGCAATGGGGGGTTCTTCCTGGGGGCCTGAGCCTTTCTCAGAATCGCTCCCCAAGTCGCCGGGCCCTCCACAGCCTGGCTGGCCTGGGGGAGGCAAACCCAAGAGGCTGGTCCTCCGTGCAGGGGCCAGGCCCGGAGCCACTGCTCAGCCAACGAGGCAGGACACAGCTGAGATTTAACTTAACAGAATGAGTAAGCCCAAGAGGTCAGCCCAGGAATCAACGCCCGCTGACTCTGGGGGGTCCAGACCCCAGGCAGGAAGGGAGGGAGGGGCTGGACAAAGAGCAGGGTCACTCTTGTGTTCCAGGTGGAGGTGATAAGGTCAAGGTGCCCTGAGACGGGCGGGAGTGGGACACTGTTCAGCAAGGACGACTGGACAGAGGAGCACCTGCTCCACAGGGCCTGGTGGGCTGCGGTTCCACAGGGCCTGGTGGGCTTCGGTGACTGGCTCTTATCCTGAGCTGAGTGGAAGCCCCTGGGTTGGGTGGGGCGGGGGGCGGGGCGGGGCCACCTGCAGCTGCTCCAGCCCAGAGAAGCTCCCACGGCGCACTCACAAGGCCATGTGGCTCGAAGTCATTGGGGGAAGGGGTCCCCTCCCTTCATCTGAAGCCCTGGAGGCTGCAGTAGGGGCCATCCAGGCTGGACCCCAGACCATGAGCCCTGGTCCAGGGTCCCTGCACATCCGTGCCACTCTCGTGGCATCCTTGGAGTCATGTGGCCCTGTACTCCCGAGCACCCTGGGGTCATGCGCCTTTATAGCCAGTCCGCCTGTCCCAGGCACCAAGTGGGAGGAAGGCAAGCCCAGCTGGGAAAGGAGCTTTGGGAACCGTCCTGGGAGAGCCCAGGATTGGGGGGACCGGCCAGCCCTGGTCTCCTGTGGCCCCTGGCCACACCTAAGCCTGCCTATGCTCCATCCCGTGGGCAAGTCCTCCTCCCACCATCAGGATGCCCACAGGTCAGGCCTGCAGGGGATCATGGCCTGGGAGCTGGGCACAGAGCAGGCAGACAGGGAAACTCCTGGGGTTCTGGGGTCAGAAGGCTCCCAGAGTAGGGACCTTGGTTGGGCAGCTTATGGGTCAAAACCATCTGTTCCTGATGGGGGTCAACTCTGAGCCTAGCGGACTGTGAGTTTCCCAGAACCACATGCCCTTGAAGCCAGGGAGAGCCCCGTGATGGCCCGCCAGGGCTGTAGGCAGGGAGGAAAAAGTACCACTCCTTCCAGAGCAACAAGGGGCCGGCTCTGGGCCCCCTCCTCATGCAGGAGCGCTGGAGCTCTCACCCGGCCCCATCCTTCTGAGGGCAACAGTCCTTGATGTGGGGTCGGGGGGGGGACACGAGTGGTGGCGCAGGAGGTAAGGGGCGCTCCTAGCCTAAGGGAGGGGCCCACCTGCTCTTCTGGGCCTCCCTCCAGCTCTCGGGCCCCCATTCCTGGAAGCCTGTCCAAGCTCTGGGCCGGTCCCATGGTGGGCTGTACCCACGGAAGGCACAGGAAGGCTGTGGGCTGAATAATGGCCAAGAGGGGACCGGGACTTCCCTCAGTCCTGCTGGGTTGATGACCTCCCGATGAGGCCGTCTCCCAGCGGCAAGTCTTCAGGGCGCCCAGCTGGTCTGTGTCTCCCTCCCACAGGACCGGGTTCTGCCGTGGCGGCTGACAGTGGCCACCAGACTCAGCTTGGTGCCTGCCCCTGCCCCCCCGCCCAGTGTCCGGGGTACATGTTCTCACCAGCTGGGTTCCCTGGAAGGGCATCAGGGCAGCCTTCAGAAAGGGAGCAGCCCTCAGATATCCCAAAGCACAGAGCGAGCTACGCGGCAAGCTCTCTTCCTGCAGAGACGGGCTTCCCCAGTGGCAGAGCAGAGCCCTGTGGCCTCTCTCGGTGAGCGGGCGGCCCGCCGGAACCGCAGGGCCTCCCCCGCCTCACAGCTCTGCAGGGACACCACCCCGACGGGCGACTGCACAGCTTCTCCCCAGAGCGCAGGGCCGGGGGAGAGCTGGACCCTGGGGACGGTAGGTCGGGCACAGTGGTCTGTTACCGACTGGGCCAGCGGTGATGTGGGTGATGTGTGCGGAGCGAGTGGACACCCCGTACCCCCGCTTTCCTGCCAGGCCGGCTTCCCCCGAGGTTATGGCTCAGGCTGTCAGAGTGCGGGTGCCCTGCCCCCCACACATCTGCCCTGGCGATGGCCCTGACTGGGGGGCTCCTAAGGATGCCTCCGCTGAGTGGGGAGCGGGGTAGGGGCTCAGGTGGGGGGTCGTCCTGAGGCCAAGCTTATCGGGCTCAGGGTGAGGGCGAGTGGGCCAGGCCTGGGAGTACCTCTTCCCGCTCCCCCACCGGTCTCCAACCTCCCATTTACCCTGAGGCTGGGTGGGGAGGGGCTCGGGTTTGGGGCCTCCCCTCTGGTGGTGGCCAGCGTCAGTCTGGTAGGAGGAGGAAGACAGGCTGCTTCTGAGCCCCTCCCCGGGCGCTCCTGCCTTTGATAACCTGCGCCCGCACCTCCGCCCCACCCCCACCCAGGACCGAGGACAGAACGCTGGGCTGCCTGGTTGCCGGCCGGGCTGGGGGACCCTTTGTCAGGGACCAGTGTCCAAAAGATACCCAGTTAAGTGTCAGGGGAGAAAACGCATGGCTGACCGAGCCGGTCCTCCTTGCTGGCTGCCCTCCTGACAGTCCTGGAGCGTTCAGCCTCGGTTTCCCCACTCGTAAGGAGGAAGAGGGGCCGGCTCGCCTGGGAGGCAGAGGAAGACATCAGTGAGTCCTTTGCGGTGACTTGCCGGAAATGTGACATGGGAGGCCAGGGTAGAGGTGGGCACAGAGGGCCCCGCCCTCCCCTGCCCTGCCCGCCTGCCCGCAGAGGGCCCCTCCAAGAGGCCAGTGTGCGGCCTGACTGGGACAGCATCTTCGTCCTCCCCGCTGCCCCCTCCCTGGGCACAGCAGCTGGCATGGGCACGGGGTGGGCACATTCTCCTGCCCACTTCGGTCCCCCCCACCCCAGCTGCTCCTGGGACAGCTGTCTGCCAGGAAGCCACTAGCCCCAGATTAACCCTTCCCACACCAGGTGCCCTGGCTGACTTGGCACATACTCAGGCCACCCCTCCTCCCCTGGCCTGCTCTATGCCCTCAGAGGGCAGAGGCCTGGCCGTTAGGGGGCTCTGCCAGCTGCCCCCCACCCAGGGGATGCTGGGAAACTGACCATAGAGGAGGGTGGAGAGTGGGAGGGTCCCCAGCCTCCAGACCTCAGACCACCAGGACCCCCAGCTATCAAAGGGGTGCCAGGGTCCAGAGCACGGTGCGGTGATGTGCACAATGAGGTGATCTCTGGGCACAGGATGGGGGCAGGTCAAATTCCCATCTGGAAGCCCTGCCACTGCCCAGAGGTGGCTCTCCATCTGTCTCTTGCAAGGGGTCATGAATTAGCTCTTGAGCTGGCTTGTCTGCTTGGGGATTCCAGATGATTCCATGTCTCCCGCCCACCCTCTGGGCCAGCTCCTCCCCAACTCGAAACTTCTCCCACAAAGGCAGCCGCCTCTTTTTGCCCTTCCCCAGGTGGAAGAACTAAAAGAAAAGTTACAAAATCATGGAAGCCTAGAGAGGAGGAGGGGGGTCATCCTCACTGCTATGTCCCAGCTCCGAGGAGAAAGGGACACTCAGCTCCCTTGAGATACAGGATTTGGTGGCGGCCAGGGACACCCAGAAGGATGCGAATGATAAAGCACACTTCTGGGGCAGCTGCTGCCGCAGGACCCCCACCAGGACCAGCCGGCCACCACCCCAGACACTTATTCTACCCACCACCCAGGACTGTCCAGGGGGCCCCACGTGGGACATATGCACCCAGCTGGCCTGGCTCAGAGAATGGGGGGAAGCTGCCAGCCCAGCAGCTGCGCACCAGCCCCTCCCACCCCCCAGGCCTCCCTGTGAGGCCGATTTGGGCCAGGAGTTGGAGGGGAGGAGGAGGAGACCCAGTGGTCACAGCCACCGAAATGCAGAAACAGCTGGGACACAACCCTAAGCCCTGGCCTCTAGGTCCTGTGTCATTTCCCAAGCATCCTCCAGCAACTGGGGGCTGTACCAGCACGGGGACCGGCTCTGAGCTGGGAGGGTTTGGCTGGCAGAAGATGGTGGAGTCACGGTCCTCCAAAGCACAGGCACCTCCAGGCACAAGGGCGAGCTCCCGGGTGACTCTAACAGCGCTGCTCAGTAGAAGTCCTTTGCAGCCCATCTTCTTGGCACCCTCGGGGTCCTGAGCATCCTCCCTTTGCCACAGGGGCCCCACAGTGCCTGTGCCTCTTGCTCCATTTCCTTATTTCAGAATATTGAAGAGCCAAGTACAGGTGGGACTGGCAGAGTTGAATCTGACCTGTCTGCCCCAGGGACGCATGGGGTCCCCAAGCCGGGTCTTTCTTACTCCCTGTGGGCCCCCGCCCACAGTCACTTGTGGCTGACAAGGGCTCACCTTCTCAGCTGCAGAAAGAGGCAGATATTGGGGGGGGGGGTGCGGTATAAGGGAGAAAAACCAAACACCGAACAGAGGAGTGAGGCTGCACAGGGTCTGCGGAGGTCACCGCGTGGAGTCCTGGGGAACCAAGCGTCGGGGCTCCAGTGGGGGTCACTCTGGACACGGAGCCGCTTCTGGGATGGAGGTGGGAACGGGCCGGGCCCTTGGTGAGGCAGAGGGCCCAGGCCGGCCGCTGCGCAAGCTTTCACCGAAGCGCCTGTCCCCGGGCCGCCGGGGGCGCTCGGCCTCCAAGAGGTGCCCAAAGTTAGGGAAACAAAGAGCGGAGCGGCCAGGCTGGGAAGAGCGGGCCGGGCGCCCGGGACCCGGGGACGCCGCTCGGGACCGGGAGCCACGCCCTGGGGGGGAGGGAGGTCGCGGTTGGGCCGCGTTCCCACCGCCTGGCCCCAGGCCAGCAGGTGCCCCTTCTGGGGAGGCCGGCCGGACCGGGGTTCGAAGGGTTAAGGCCCCCGGCCGCCCCTCCCCCTCCCCGCCCCTCCCCGCCCCCTCCCCGGGGCGCGGGGCTCGGGCGCCCGGGCGGGCCGGGGCGGGGCCTGACGTCCGCAGGCGGGGCGAGCCCGCCGGCCACCGCCGCACTCCCTGGGCTCCCGCGGCGCGGCGGTCCCCGGAGCTGGAAGATGGCGAAGCTGGGCGCGCGGCTCGGCGCTGGGAGCGCACGGGGCGCGGCGGGGTCGCGGGGCCCCGGGCCGCTGCTCCTGGTCGGCCTGGCGCTGCTGGGCGCAGCGCGGGCGCGGGAGCCGGCGGACGGCGGCTTCAGCCTGCACCCGCCCTACTTCAACCTGGCCGAGGGCGCCCGCATCACCGCCTCGGCCACCTGCGGCGAGGAGGCCCCGGCGCGCGGCGCCCCGCGCCCCACCGAGGACCTTTACTGCAAGCTGGTGGGCGGCCCCGTGGCGGGCGGGGACCCCAACCAGACCATCCAGGTGAGCGCGCGCCGGGGCTGGGTCGCCGCCGGGCGGGCGGCGGGGTGGCGAGGACGCGGGCGCCGGGGACGGACTTGGCGGGGAGCGCCCAGGTACGGACCGAAGCCCGCGCGCCGCGTCCCGACGCGCTGGTTCCGCATTTCGGGAAACGGGAGGGACCCCAGCTCGGCCTTTCAGGCTCGGCCAGAGGAGTGCGCGTCCCCGGGCGGCGGTGGCAGGGCGGGAGGGGCGCTGGTGCCCGTTCCCTGGCCGCCCCGAGTCCCGGGATCCTGGCGAGGGCGGGTCTTGGCTTCCACCGCGGCTGCCGGTGGGGAAGGGGCGGGCCCGCTCTGCCTTTCCCCGGGACAAGCTGCAACCTGCCGGCGCGCACGCCACGGGGATGGCGGCGGGAGGGTCGGGCGTCCTGGAGTTTGGAGTCCGACACTGGAGGCTCTCGCTGCTTGTAGCAGAGGGTTGGAGCCGGGGATCTAGGGACTTGATGGGACCCTTAAGGTGTGTGTGTGGGGGCAAACCATGGTACTTTTAATTGGGGGTGCAAACACAGATGCAAACCCTGGGCAGCATCTCGGCCGCACAGGTGCTGGTTTGTCCTCCTCAGTCTCCTTGAGGAGATGGGGTTTCAACCCCGGAAGGCACTCCAGGAGGCCCACCCAAGCCAGGAGTCTAGGTGGGGGCCGGTTCGGGGGCTCCAACTGCACCGGACACCTGACGGGGAAGGATTCTCTGGGCTTAGCTTGAGGGCTGGGATCCTGCGAGGCCGCTGGGCCACCCTTGGAGGCGGGTACTGTCTTCCCACCCCTCCAGAACCCTCGGGAGAGTGGAGGCCCCAGGGCGGTTGTAACCTGAGTCACCACTGTTCTGGTGGAAGAGGCGGGGGGAGGGGAGGAGGGGAGTGGGAGGTGGATTAGCTAGGGTGGGTGATGAGCGGAGGAGCCTCAGCGGGCCCCCTTGCTGGGCCTGCCTGCCCACTGCCCCAGGCCCTCCCCTGCAGGGGGGAGCAGAGCGGGGGTGGGGGGCCACCTGTCCTCCAGAGCCATCCTGCCACGCATGCTGGCCTCCCTTAGGCTCCTGGGCTTACCTGTGTGCCCTCCCCTGTGCCCAGCACAGCTGATACAAGGGGTGTCAAACCCATGTTTCAGATAGGGAAACTGAGGCCTGGAGAGTTTTACTGTGGACACCCGCTGAAAGGCCCGCTGTCGGCCAGGGTCTGGCGCAGGCGAGCAGTGAGAACCCGTCCCTGCCGCAAGCCCTTGGCACATCTGGTTGATGTTAGAGTCTGGGTGGCAGGAAGGAGCTTGTGTGGGGGTCTCCAGAGGGCCCGGTTGAGCCCTTGATGCCCCTTCCTGGCTCACCTGGGTCCCTTAGAACGCCCATCCTGTACCCTGCGGGCCCCGGCTGAGTAGCTCCCTCGAGGACCCCTGACTTTTGTCTCACTTCATGTGCTTAAGGGAGCAGCCTGGGGGCCCAGGTGAGAGCACCTTTCCTCTGCTTCTCCTTAGCTGTGTGCTTTCTCTCCCTGGGCCTCAGGCTTCTCATCTGCCAAATGGGTATGAGAGCCTGCTTCACCTGGGGTTGTGAGCATGGCGGAGGAGCCTGGGAAGCCCTCGGCCCGGGAGAGACCGAGACCGCTGACGCACATGGTGTCACGTGGGGGGAAGCAGGCCCTGGGTGAGCGCGGACAGCCCTGCCCCCGCCGCTCCTGGCCTGGTGAGAGAGAGGGAGAGAGAGAGAGAAAGAGGCAGAAGCTCCCCTTTGAGTGTTGGGAGCACAGGTTAGCACGCCTGGTCTCGCTGCCAGCTGTGCTAGGAAGATGCATTGGCCCGAGGGGTACAAGCTGCACAGCCATGTGGCCTTGGCTGCGTCCCTGGCCCGGCCAGTGCCTCTGCCTTCGCCTCTAGCTGCACGGGCCGCCTGCTTGCTGCCCCGACCCTGGAGTGGGCTGTCGAGAAGGCCTGGCCTGTAGTCCCCATCTGGGGCCGAGCTCAGGGTGGGGGGCAGTGGGGGAGGAGCAGGTGCCAGGGAGGTGGTGCCCTGCTTCTCTCTGTCCTGAGAGTTCAGTCTTGTGCTGACATGGGCGTTGGGTCCCAGAGGCTGTGGGGCCCGAGGATGGGGGCTAGCGGCGCCCAGGACCCCTGGAGGAGGCGGGACAGAACCTGGTGGGCCTGGGGTGAGGCCTGCTGCTGTTTAGGCGAGGTGGTCCTGTGGCGGCAGAGCACGCCGAGGGCAGCTGGGCACGTCAGCCCCGCGGCCTCAGGTGGGCACTGCAGGAATTCCGGGTTGGCCCTGGGCCCGCCGGGGAAGTCGGGGGCTCAGCTGCCGGCAGGGTGACTCACGGGGAGGGACCTTCTTATCGCTGCTCCCTGTTTCCTCGCTCTGTTCCTGGCAGGACCCTCTGCAGCAGAGGGTGGGGGGGCCCGGTTTCCCCAGCGCGGTCCGCTGTAAGCCCAAGCCAGGCCGACTGGCCGGCCAGGAGGCCCGCATCGTGGAGAGGCACCCACTTGTAGCCTCTGGGGACTAGAGTCACCCTGTTTGAGTCTCTGTGTGGGCCTGAGCAGAAACTTTCCTGGGACCCCTTGACCCAGCTTCCTCCTGGGCTTGGTTGTGGGGGCGTCTGACCCCAGGCAGCCTTTTCTGGAAGGCCCACCAACCCAGCCATGTCGCCCTGCCCACCTCTTCTAGGAAGGCCCCTCCCGCCCTCGGCCCCTCCAGGCCCCTGACGCCGCGCGCCCACTTGTGGTGTGGGGCCCTTCTCTCTTTACCTCCTGGGAGCTCCTCTAGGTCCTGGGAGCCAGAGCCCTGGCTTTAGTTTGGGGGCCCCATTTGAGCTAGGCAGTAGAACTTCTCTGAGTGTCCCCTACTGCTCCAGTCCCTACGTACAGCAGCCCTGGGCTGCAGGGAGGGGTGCTCAGAGGCACAGGAAGGAGGGAGGGTGACCACGAGGCAGGGGGGCAGCGAACAGAGGACCACTGACCACGAGTAGCCGGGGAGCCTCGGGCTCCTTGATAGGATGAAGAAAGCAGGGCGATGCGTGGGTTAGCTGCCTGGGGTGTCTGGAGCCCTGGGGCGCCTGCCGAGGGGGTGTTATATGAGCTGAGGCAGGACAAGAGATGAGAGTCCAGAGCCCACTGGCCTGAACGAGGTCTGAGCTGGGGCGGCCCGTGCACCTAGTCTGAGGGGTCCTGGGAGCCTCCTGGGTGGGAGGCGGGTCCCACAGGTCCGGTGCATGAGATCTCATGGACCCAAGCCCACAGGGGAAGCGTGGTGCAGACCAACATCTGTGGGGGCTTGCTGGGGGCTCTCCATGGCTGCCAGGCCTGGGATTGGGGCAACAAGGGGTCTCCCACGCTCCCACCTCCAACTTCTAGGACAAGGTCTGGCCCCCTGGGAGGTTGGGAGGGGTGCGGCGGCCGCATTTCCCAGACACAGCCTCTGGGGCCTCCATCGATGCCAAATCCCAGAGGGCTGCCTTTGTGTGCCAGGAGATGGCAGGTCTGGTTTCCTTCTGGGTGGAGGCTGGGCCTCTTCTCGCCAGTGGCCAGGACCCAGCTATGTTCCTCGTCCCCTGCACCTGCTCTTCCCTGACAGGGACGTCTCTGTCCCTCAGGGGACAGGCCCCAGCAGGTGGCTGGACCAGGACAGAAGCAGCTGCCAGGCCCCGTGTGGGACCTGCTAATCTTTCCATGGCCAAGGCAGGTGCTGGCGTTACCCCCACTCTTCAGATGGGGACGCTGAGGCTCTTGGCACCGTGACTTGGCCTGGTCCCAGGGCTCGGAAGCAGCAGAGCCAGGAGGTCCAGGCCTAGCCTGGAGGCCGCCCACACGCCTCCACTCTGGGGCCTCTCCCCACAGGCTGCTAGAATGGCTTACTTCCTTCTCTCCGGAGACCCTAATCCAGGCTCTGGGTAAAACGGGAGGGTTGTGGGGGAGGGGCTGGAGGCCCTGGGGGGTGCAGTTTGGCTCTCCACATAGTCCGAGCCACCTGGACCCCACCCCACCCTGATGCTCCCGGGCCTTCTGTCTGGGGACTGTGCCCCCCCCCCCCAACCAGCCCTCTCTCTGCCTGGGCTCCGGTTCCACTGACCTTTGGGTCCCGGGCTCCCTGCTTCCCCCTGGCCCCAGGCCCTGCGGGGCTCCCCACCTGTCTGGAGCCCACCCCCACTTGCAGCGTAGGCCTCAGACGCCCCCCCCCAGAGAGGCGCCCAGGGATTTTCCCACCTAAAGAGGGGCTCTTCTCCTTCCCCGCTCTCCTCTTTCCCCTGTGGGGGTATGACTGTCCCTCCCCAGAGCCGAACCCCCAAGCCCAGGACGTAGTAGGCACTCTGTGCTTGCCGAGCGAGCGGGGAATGGCAGGAGAGGGCCGGCAGGTCGGGGGTGCGGGGCTGGGGGGTGACCGAGGGGCAGGGTGCCAGCCCCCCACCCCCGCCATCTGACCGCGTCCGCCCCCCCCAGGGCCAGTACTGTGACATCTGCACGGCCGCCAACAGCAACAGGGCACACCCCGTGAGCAACGCCATTGACGGCACGGAGCGCTGGTGGCAGAGCCCGCCGCTGTCCCGGGGACTAGAGTACAACGAAGTCAACGTCACCCTGGATCTGGGCCAGGTAGGGTCCCCACCTCGGGAGCGGTGGCCATGGGGCCTGGCGGGAGCTGCGGGTGGCAGGCCCCGCGCCGACGGAGGCGTGGCCGTGGGCACCTTCTGTGTGTCCTGCCAGCACCCCTGCCGCACGCAGGGGGAGAGGAGGCGGGAGGGGGCTTCCCAGAGGTCACAGTTTGGGTCAGGGGACAGCTTGGAGGAGGGCCCAGATGCTGGGAGGCCCTGGTGTTTACTTGGAGGAATTCCTTTGCCTGGAGCCTGGCG
Organism: Mustela nivalis; assembly: GCF_964662115.1. Classification (NCBI taxonomy): domain Eukaryota; kingdom Metazoa; phylum Chordata; class Mammalia; order Carnivora; family Mustelidae; genus Mustela; species Mustela nivalis. Next base: position 142,206,573 of record NC_139027.1, on the reverse strand, counting down.
CTGCCTGGCGGCCGTGGGAGGGGCCCGGGCCGCGGAGGAGGCTCTGGAAGTGGACATTCCTGGCATACCTGTGCTGTCCTGGCCACCTTGGGGTCAGGTGGACCACCTGCTCGGGCCACCCCTGTAGGCTGTCCTTGGCCTTTGAAGCCCCGGCTCATGGGATAGGGGCAGACATTTCTGCCTGAGCAATGAGCCCTGCGCGCTCGTGGGATTCGGGGGGGGGGGGGTCAGGCTCCCTCAGGCTCTGTCCTGCTCTTGGGGGACTTGGCCAGTGCCTGGCCCCGGTGACCTGCCTGTGAGATGGGCTGGCAGTCCTGTTGCCACGGGGGGTGCGGTGGGGACAGGCCGATGAAGCCGAGCCTGGAAGTGACTGACCCCGGGCCTGCCTGGGGTCCCAGTGACGAGCTCTGTCCTGCTGGAGCCCTGCCTGTTCACGGTGGTGGCTTTGCCACCGTCCTGGGTGTGACCGGGGTGATGTCTGCTCCTTGCTGGCCCCTCCCCACTGTCCCCCGGTGTTAGGAGAGGTGGGGAAGTGGCTGGAAGGCTGGGGCCCAGAGCGGGGTTGGGGTATTTTGCTGGCGTCCCTCCTGCCTGAAGCCTGGAAGCCGGCAGGCCTGGCCCAGGGGAAGGTGAACCTGGAGGGGAGCGGGTTCCTTCGTTAGCCTCGGTTATCCGGTTATCCGGTTATCCGGTTATCCCCTCGGGAGAAGCAGCCCTTGTGCAGGGGGAGGAGCTGGGCTGGGGTGGACCAGACTGGGGAGGGGGCTGGTCCGCTCGCTCTCTGGGTTCAGCTCACTGGGTTCTGATCACATCCGTGCTGTCCTGTCACCTGGAGGGAGCCTGGGAGGGGCATCAGAAGCCTGTGGGGCCCTGGGGTTCTCCTGTCTCTGGCACCGCTGTTCCCCGGGGCCGTGGGAGGGAACTTGTGCTGAGCTGGAGGGTTCTTCCTGCCTCCTCTCCTGCTCTATGGGACAGACCTGGCTGGGGGGTGGGGAGACGGGGAGGGAGGAAGGCCCGAGCCCAGCCCAGTCCTCATGGCATTGCCAGGGTGGCCGCAGAGCACGTGGATACAAGGCCCCCCTGAGGTGCCGTGAGGGGCCGGGGAGGGGCTCGGACGGTGCTCTGTTCCCTCGGGGCTCCGGGGGCCCCGGCCTCCCCATCTGTGAAATGGGCTGGCGCTGATGAGGCTGGCCCTGTGTTTGCCTGTGCACTGGTTCCAGGCCATCGAGCGGCTGTCACAGCATATCCTGACTCTCCAAGCCTCAGTTTCCCCAACTGTGGGATCACAGAGAAGAACACGGGAGGGAGGAGTGACTCGCCCGTCCGGAGGGTCCCACTCCTCTCTCTCCCTCCCCCACCCTCCTTCCCTTTTGTCCACCCTCCGTCCCACCCATGTCTCTGTCCGTCCACCCACTGGCCCCTCCCTGCCTCCCTCCCCTCCACCGCCTGCAGATGAATCCCCCTAAGCCTGTCTTGGTCTGGCCAAGGGGCTGCCGGCTTGGATGGGGAGGGGGCGGACACGGACTGCCTGCTCACGTGCTTTGGAGTCGGGCAGTGTAGACGGGCCCAGGGTCTGGCTCGTTGGGCGGTGTAGACGGGCCCAGGGTCTGGCTGCGTGGGAGCGAGAGCCGCCTTCCTCCACCTGTGCCCCGCTGAGATGGGGTCCCAGAGGAAGTCCCGCGTTCCCGCTGCTCTCTTGGAAAGGGAGCGCCTTGCCTCTTCCTCCCTGAGCCACTGAGCAGCAACTGGGTCCCTTGGCGGGGAGCCCCTGCTTGCTGGGGTGGGGGACGGAGGCCAGGCCTGGCCCTCAGTGCCCCATTGCAGGGCAGGGGAGCCCCACGTAGGGCAGGAGTAGCAGCGACGTTTCCGGAGGATGGAGGCTTGGAGCATCAGGGGGAATGTTTGGGGGCCTAGAATGTGACCCTCTCAGGGACCTGGGGTCTGAGCCCTCAAGAGCCCCTTGTCTGTTGAGGTCCTGAGGATGTCCCCAGGCAGGACCCTCGGAGCCCACTTCCTGGCGCAGATGGGGTGACAGGCTGAGCCCAAGGGGCCTGGCCAGGCTAGCACAGCCCAAGGGGCAGAGCCCAGGGGTCCTGGCCGTGTACTGGGTTTTCTCCCTTTGGGAAAGGCGTGCTTGGAGGCATGGGTCCTGGGTGGGGCTGGGCTTCCGTGAGGAAGCCAGGCCGAGCGGGCAGTGGGTCTGGGCACGCCCCCTGTGGCGGGCCGCCAGCAGCCTTTGTTCTGGGATCTGGAGCGGATACCCTGGGAAGGGGGAGGAGGCAGCTGGCACTGGGCACCAGGGGCCTTCCTGCCCCCAGGAGAGCCGAGAAAGGGGGCAGGGAGGCTGCATGCCCGGTGGGCGGGCAGAGAACTGATGGTGCGTGATCCCTGCCGTGTCTGGGGGCCCAGGAGCCCCGGGGCCCTCCGTGAGCCTGTTCCCTCTTGCCCTGAGTCACCGCTCCATCCTCCTTCCCAGTCACGGGAGGCGGGGGACAGTGGGACCCCCTCCTTCCATGTGGTAGACAGAGAAACAGAGGTTCTGTGAGTCAGTCCCGGCTGGGAAGGGCACGGGAGGCCCAGGCCCGAGGTCCCTGCCGCGCTTGCCTTGTGGACCTTGTCCGGGAACCCTGAGACCTGAGAGAACAGAGCTGTGGGTCTGACGCTGCTGGGCACCGGCCTCTGAAGGGGGTGTCCTCCGGAGGGGTGCAGTCCCAGGGCCTGCCTGGGGGTGCTCCTGGGGCCTCCTGCCAGCCTGAGGCTCCCATTCCCTGACCTAGGGCAGGCTGGGCGTTGCTTCTGACAGCCTGGGCTCGGGCCGCACGGCGGGATGGGTGCTGGCTCCGGCGCCCTGCCCCCACGGGGGGGCTCTGGACAGTGTCTCGAAGAGCTGGGCCGAGATAGCGGGGCCTTGCTGTGGGGGGAGACCCCGGCCTTTCCAGACAGCCCTCTGGGGCCTGCCGTGGGGGAGGGACTCCCCCCAGCAGGCCTCTCCCTTCCCTGCCTGCTGCAGCCACACTGCCCAGACCCGGCTTCGGGGGGCAATGCTGATCCCTCCCAGCCGTGTTCCTACCTGTGACCGGGCAGGCCAGCCCTGTGTCTCAGCCCTCCAAGGCCAGGGGCAGGGGTTTGGTAGGGGTAATGGTGCAGAGGGTCCAGCTTCAGCGTCAGGGTGTAGGCTGGGGTAGTTGGGCATGAGGCCAAATGTTGAGGGCTAGAAATGCCAGGGTCAGGGGTCTGTGCACTCCCTAGGGGACAGTGGGGAGCCGGGGCGGACACCGGCTGCCAACCACCCACCAGACAGGGCGTACTGAGGAGCAAAGCTTTGGCACAGCTGCGAGCCATTGCGGGTGAGCCCTTCCTGGGCACTTGGGGAAACTGAGCCAGGGCGGAGTGACCGAGACCCTGGTGCAGGTCTCCGGAGTTGACGATGGGCTTGGGGACAGCCTGGCCATGTGGGCTGTGGCTCCTGGGCTGTTTCCGCTCTGAGTGCGGGGATGAGAGCTCCTGCATGTGGGCACGCCGGCTGCTTTGGCTGTTAGGGTCCCCAGGCAGCTCTGCCCTGCCCGCCCCGGGTTCGGGCAGCATGTCGTCAGAGGCCAGCTGGCTCGGGGCTCCCTGGGCAGGCCTCCTGGTCCCAGGGTGCCTGCTGGCCTGCTGGCTTATGAGGCTACGGCCACTGGCCCAGCTGTCTGGCCCGGCTGGGCACTCGGCCATGGGGCCGGCACCCTGGGAATGTCAGTGGGGTTGTTCAAGGGAAGTGGCAGGAAGTATGGGCAAGGCTGGCCGGGCTCTGGTTACTGAGCCCCCACCAGGGACAGGTGTGCGGGCTGGACTGGACACGGGCCCTTGAGCTGGGGTCCTGGTGGCGTCCGTGGGGTAGACACCCCTTCTCCAGTACAGGCCCCGCCCCTCCTCATGAGAATGAGCAGGTTCCTTTGCTCAGAGGACGTGGGGCCCGCGCCCAGGCCCGGGGGCCATTTGTCGCCAGCCCTGCGCATCTCATCGCTGACACGCTTGCCGCCGCGCTTGCCTGTGGCCGTCCGGGCGTACTCATGCTGGATCCGTGCCTTCCCCCCTGCCCCCACCCCGGTGGGCCCCCAAAGCCTCCAGTTCTCTATGTTTAAACAACCCCACGCACTGGTCTCCAGCAGCACCACTCACCGAGACTAAACTGTTTAGGTTTGGGGGCTCCCCTTGGGGATAAACTCTGTGTCCTGTGGTCCACGACTGACCATCTGGCCTGACCCGGGCCAGGCTGCAGGAGGAGGAGACGGCGACAGCCCCTGGCGGTGGGGGTCTTGGAATAGCCAAGTGCTGAGCCACGCAGGATAGTCGTCCTCCGCTCTCGCCGGCGGGGCCCCGCGCACCTGTCCGGGCCCTCCCAGCCCCTCTTCCCCAAAGGTCTCCCCCCGCGCTGCACACCTGTGCCCTGAGTGCCCCAACTGGCAGAGCGAGGCCCTGAAGCCACCAAGCATGTCCTGCGCTTCCGTGTTCTCTCCTGCCCGCGACCCCTGCCCCTCCTGGAGCTTGCCAGGCTGGTCGGCGGTGCTTATCTAACCCGCTGGGGCTCCAGGAGGCACGCCCGCCCTGCTCTGCCATTACTCTGCACTGTTCCCGATGGGGGTCTCTGCGGGGAGGGTGGGCGGATCTGGGGGTGCGGGGCCCTGAAGGTGGGCTCTGGCAGTCTGGGGTGCGGGAGGATCCAGGAGGTCTGGGTGTCCCAGGGCTCACTCCAAGGGGAAGCCCGGACGCCTGGCTAGGAGGGGCTTCCTGCTTCCGCCCGGCCACAGCCTGGGACCCTGGCCCGTCCCGGGCATCAGCATGGGGCCCTGCTTCCTGTGGGGCCAGGGCTGAGTCACAGACTGCCCGGTGATTCACGCCGGCCGGCCCAGCGGAACGGGGCCGGGGCGGGGGGTGGCGGACAGGCTCCCTCCTCCCCTGGGACAGGGGCACGAGGGCCAGCCTGGGTCTTCCCAGCCCTGAGATCGGCCAGGGCGGGGGTAGGCTGTGCCGGCCACAGCCGTGCTCTTGGTGACATGGTGCCCCAGCCCAAGTGGCTGCTGACCAGCCGTCCCTCCCTGCCCCCCTTCCCGTGCCTGGGGGCTCCAGAGGCCGCGGCGGGGTCTGCGGCAGCAGCGTTCTGGTTAGCCCTCCCCGTGTTGTCCAGGCCCCAGCCCTGTGCACAACCCGCGCCCCCCCCTTGCAGCACCCCCACCAGGGCCGCGGACTCCTGCTTGCCCGCTTCCAGGGGTAGGTGGTATCTGCCCGCTCTGCGCTCTGGGGAGACACTGTGTCCCGACCCACACCCCTGCTATGTTTGTCTTCCTACTGCCCCCCACTCCCTGTCCTGGGAGTGGAAGGGACAGCCGGGGCCCTGCAGCCACTGAACCCTGGAACCCACCCTGGCCTCTTGCCCCGGCCCCAGCCCCCCTCCGGCCATGGTCCCTGGGGCTGTGCTGCCTGCTGCGGAGCCCTGACCCTTGGCGCTCAGGCCAGGCGTGGGGGCTGGGGCCGCGGCAGCCGAGAGGCAGGTCCGGCTGCTGTGCTGGAGACGTGCCTGACCCCAAAATAGCCCAATTTTTAAAAATAACTCAGCAGGCTTTTGTTCGGCTTTATGCGTTAAAAGACATTTCTTTTCTTCTGCCCAGAACTTTGCGGCAGCAGGAAAGGTCAGCCCCCGTTGGCGGTGGCAAGGAGCGGGCGGGCCAGTGGGGGAAGGCTGGGTCTTGGGAGGTTCAGGGGTCTGCTTGTGCTCCCAGGGCCTGTCTGGGGCCGCTGTGGGGTCCTGGCAACCCAACCCTGCTGGGGACAGATGGGGCGTGCAAGGTGCGTGGCTGCCTCCCCTTCAGCCCAGGGCCGTGAGGACAGAAGTTGAGGGCCCGTGTGACTGGCGAGGTGGCGCACGGATGGAGGGTCCTTAAGCGGGTCCCAGGACGCTGCGCACGGGGCAGATGCTTCCACACCCTGGTCCTGCCTGATCGGTGCGTTTGAGTCAATATTCGTGCAAGTGCTCTCGGCTGGGAAGAATGCGACCAGCGCCGACTGGGGGAGGGACAGAGCTGGCCAGCAGAGAGGGCAGCCCGGCGGCCTCGCTCAGGGAAAGGCGGGGGTGGGTCCCAGGGGGGCTGGCTGGGAAACCTTAAGTTCCTCTGGGCTTTGGTGGGGGCCGAGCTGCCGGCCACCCCCCAAGAACGGCCTGTGGGCGTCCTGCACAACCCAGTGTCCCCTACTCCCCGCCCTTCTTGCTGTGACCCCTTCCTCACAGAGACCCCTCCTGGCATGGGAGCCATGGGAGGTCCCCCCAGAGCTCCCTGGAACGCCTGAGGGTCAGCCAAGGTGCCAGGTTGGGTGGAGGGTCAGTAGCCCCGCCCCCACCCACCGACTGAAGCCCCTCCCCCAGTGGGTGGGGCTAGTGGGGCAAGGACATCAGAGCCTGGCTGTTCCCACCCTGGGGAGAGGCCCTCCCGAAGGAGCTGGGCTAGTCTCTGTGGCAGCCCGAACAGAATGCGGCCTTCTGGAAAGGGCAGGACTCAGAAGGCGTATCTCAGGGGCCCAGACCTCCCTCCCCCTGGTGCCCCCTCCCGCCCCCATTCTTAGCAGCCCGTGCCCACCTTCCCCGTGGGGTCACCACAGTGGCCTCAGGTTGATGGGGGGTGGGGGGCAGACTCTGGGCCTCGGGCAGCCTTAAAGGGGCCCCTGCCCTGTGTGGTGGGGCCCCCCTGCTCTGGGCCCTGCCCGCCAGGTCCAGGGAAGGAGGTACTGGGAGGACCCACTCCCGGGGCTGGTGGGGCGCCGATGAGGGTGCGGGGGATGGCCCGGAGCGGGATGTCACCCCTGAGGCTGGTGCACAGTTCACTGCCTACCTGGGGGTGCCCGTGGGAGGGGCCTGGGATGGCCGTATGGGCTCGCGTCCCAGGCCCCCGAGGGGGCATGTCCACTGGCTGTGTCTGCCCTGGTCTGGGACCTCCCACTCCTCTTGAGTGACTGGCCCTCCCAGTGCAAACTGGGGATGTCTCCAGTCCCGCTGCCTTCCCTGCCTGGGTCTCCTCGGAGCCCGAGCACACCCTGCCCAGAGGCGAGCCTGGACCGTGGCCCTGCCTGCTTTGTTGTTCCCTTGACTTTGGGGCAGAGGGCTGGGAGCGGGGGAGGCACTGGCTGGCCCTCGGAGCCCCAGGGCCTGGAAACCACCATCCCTCCCTGCAGCGATCGCTGCCCTGTGGTCCGTACGCGCGCAGGCTGAGGCTGGGGTGGGCGCTCAGGTGCCAGCCCGGGAAGTGTGCGAGCGGGGACGCCGCAGACCAGCGCGGCCGGGCGTGTGAGGGTGGGCCTCTCTGCTGGCTGCCTCATCATTGAGCCCACAGGCAGTTCTCAGGGCCCTTTCCTAGGAACTGTGACCCGGGGCTGGGGGCTCTGGGTGCTGATGTGGGGATCCCTTGCCATGTAGTACGTCCCCGGGGCGCTGGATGAGGGGTACCTTTGGCAACGAGAACCCAGCCAGATGGGGTTGGGGGGCCAGGGCTCAGACCTGCTGGGGTGCAGGCCTGGGGGGCCAATCGACAGAGGAGGGGCCTCAGCTAGCCCCAAGGGGCGCAATACACAGGGGCATCCCAGGATGCCGACCTCCGGTCTGGAAGAGGTGAGAGACAGGCATGAGCGCTGCCTGGAAGCGGGGTTGTGCTGAGACCAGCGACAGAACAGGACAGGCGGGTCTGGCTGGGGCGCGAGGGGTTCTTGGGGCCTCTGGAGGTTCAGCTTCACCCTTCCCCTGTCTCAGAGCTGCCCTGACATGCCCAGGGCTCCATGATGCTCCAGCTTCCGGCTCCTGGGCTGCTGGGGTCTCCCCGGCCCAGTCCCGAGAGGCCTCATTCCCTGGTCTGCCTACCCCACCGGGGCCTCCTGGGGAGGACAGCGTCTGTCCCTGGGACCTCGGTGGCCATGGGCCAGTCAGAGGGAGAGGGGGCAGGTCCTGAGTCAGCCCTGAGAATGACGAGGGGCTAACCAGGGTGGGGCTGGGACGGGGGCCCCGTCCTGAGCTGCCGGCTGTTTGGAGAGGCCTGTGTGGGAGCTGGGTCATCCTCCGGCCGCCTGCCCAGGCCTGGCCGCCGGAGCTTCGGGGACCGTGGAATGAGCGCCTGTCCAGGCCGCTGGCCTCACTGCCTGGACGCTGGACCGGCTGCCCCTTTGTGCCCCTCCGTCCCAGCCTCCACAGGTCCGCCTGTGGCCTCCGAGCCTGACCCCTGTGCTTCTAGGGCAGCGATGGAGGGAGGCGCCCCTCGGCCCAGGAGGGGAGACCTTCAGAAACTGGGGGGTCCTACCCTTTGCCTCTGTGTCCCCGGGGCCAGCCTCAGCCACGGGCCCAAGTGAGCTGGGGGCCGCTCTCTGAGCTGGCTGGCCCCCACAGGCCAGATCCCCAGATGGCCAGTGTGGGAAAAGAGCCCACCTCACAGGTTGGGGCGGCACCCCGAGTGTTGGGGGCCCTGAGCTGAGTGGAGGGGCCCTGGGACGTCAACACCCCCCCCCCCCAGGTCTTCCACGTGGCCTACGTGCTGATCAAGTTCGCCAACTCGCCGCGGCCAGACCTCTGGGTGCTGGAGCGGTCCACAGACTTCGGCCACACCTACCAGCCATGGCAGTTCTTTGCTTGTGAGTCTCCGGGTGGGGGCTGATGGGGGCCGTCCCCTGGGGCGGGCTGCTGCGGCTGGGCTCCCCTGGGGCGGGCTGCTGCGGCTGGGCTCCTTCCGCGTCTCCACATGGCAGACCAGCCCTCAGGCCCTCCCTCCCGCATGTGTCAGGGGCGTCAGATGTGCCTTCCCAGGGCAGGTGCATGGTAAGCAGCTCCTGTCCCTGATGTGGGGCACGGCTGGGCCCAGAGGCTGGAGGCACCAGGCGTCCCTGGCGCTACCTCTTGCCTCCCTCTCGACCGGCTTCATGGTCCGGCAGCTCCTGAAGGAACAAGGGTGGGAGGCGCGCTGGCTCCCTAGCCTGCCACGTCCGAGGCCTCCGTGACCGATCACCATGGGAGCCTGCGATTGGGTGGGCCTCGGTCACGGGTCCCCCAAAACTCCATGGGCGAGAGCAGTTGGAAATGGACGTCCAAGGATGGGGACGTGGTGGGCACTTGTCTCTGCAGAGAGAGGCACGCGTGGCAAAGGCCGGGAGGGGTCAGTCCTCAAGGCGTGCGCAAGTGCAGGGTTTCTGGGCTCGGGCAGGGGCCGCCCCGTCCTCTGTGCCCTCCTGGGGAGGCACCTCCCTCCTCCTTCAACCCGGCGCCGCGGGGGTGGCGGGGCGGCCCGTCGGGGAGTGGCAGTGCTCCAGCGCACTCCGGGGTCCCGCGTCCCCACAGCGTCCAAGAGGGACTGCCTGGAGCGGTTCGGGCCGCAGACGCTGGAGCGCATCGCGCGGGACGACCACGTCATCTGTTCCACCGAGCACTCGAGGATCGTGCCCCTGGAGAACGGCGAGGTGGGCCCCGGGGCCACAGGCGGGGGCGGGCGCCCCGCTCATGGGAGGGTGCCCCCCCCCCCACCAGCTTGACCCTCTGTCCCGCGTGCAGATTGTGGTGTCCCTGGTGAACGGGCGCCCGGGGGCCAGGAACTTCTCCTCCTCACCCCTGCTGCGGGAGTTCACCAAAGCCAGCAACGTGCGCCTGCGGCTCCTGCGCACCAACACGCTGCTGGGCCACCTCATGGGCAAGGCGCTGCGGGACCCCACCGTCACCCGCCGGGTGAGGCACGGCCGGGGTCCGGAGGGGCTGTGGGGCCGGCGAGGCCCGGCTGGGGCAGGGGGCCGTGGCACTCACTGCCCCCCCCCAACAGTACTACTACAGCATCAAGGACATCAGCATTGGCGGCCGCTGTGTCTGCCACGGCCACGCGGACGTCTGCGATGCCCAAGACCCCACAGACCCCTACAGGTGAGGCTGCCCCCATCCTCATCCCCTTCCCAGTGCAGGGAGCGGGAGACCCGGTTCCACTGCCCACTGTGTCCCTCGTCCTGCGTGGCCACCCCTGGCCTCCATCCCCTTAGGTGTGTGGCGAAGTGCAGGGCTGTCCCGTGCCTGGGAGGACCTGGCACGGTAGCCAGAGGCCCCTGCCACCCCCGCAGAAGCCGGGGCCCTGTGTGGAGCAGTGGGGGTGTCCTTGGCCTGAGGCTGCGCGTCCCTGTCCCTCAGGACACGGATAAGACGCTCCTTGCTGTCCCCAGCTGCTCCCTTGCCACCGGGCGTGGTCTCTGCGCACGGCTTCCAGAGCTCAGGCGCTGCTGGTGGCTCTGGGAAGTTCAGTGCCCAGTGCGCTGGCAGAGAGGGGCGCCCGCGGGCACCAGACCAGCCTCAGAGGAGCGGGGGCGGCCCTTACTTGCTGGGGAGGCGTTGGCGTCCGCTCTGACTCCCCTGTACCAGGGTGTGCCTGAGCCCGGCTCTGCCTGGGGGCGCGAGGGGTGGGCTGGGCTGGGCGGTTTTTCCAGAAGCACGGACACCAGCACCTCCCACACACCATGTTTTGGGGCACCGGGCTGCCCTCCGCACCCTGCTCCCGTGCCCTGCGCCGCAGCCGCTTCTTCCGGGAGAGCTCCGGCCCTTCGTACCCCGACCCCGTCGTGTCCAGCCATCAGCCCTGCCCGGACCACCGTCCCCGTCCCCACCTGCACCCTCTCCCCCCATCACACCACCGCTTTGCCAGCTGCCTGCCTCGCTCTGCCCTGAACCCCTTACTCACTCCCCCTTCCTTTGGTTTGGAAGTTCCGAGTCTTGCTTCGGTTGCTGTCTCAGTCCGGTTGGGTCGCCGTCACCACATACCATAGACAAGGGGCTCGCAAACAAACTTACCGCTGTTCTCAAGGCCGGCAAGGGCCCACGTCTCGGGGTGTCCTCACGTGGCACAGGGGGTGAGGGAGCTCTCTGGGGTCCTTTTACAAGGACACTACGCCCCCTGATGGGGGCTCCATCCTTAAGACCTAATCACCCCTCACAGGCCCCACGTCCAGATACCATCACCGCGGGGACTAGTCTGTGTGTTCTCGGGGACACCCGTGTTCAGCCGGGGGCAGGACTGTTCACGGCAGTGGCGGCCCTCGTGACGGGCGTGCTTGACCCGCTGTCGTGTCTGCCCACACGGCCCTGTAAGCAGGCGCTCTGTCCCTGCGGCCTGGGAGCCGCCTCCTGACCCGCCCAGGCCCTTGACCTGCGCCGCTCCTTGACTCAGCTTGCACCCCTGGCCACTCGGTTCCCTTTGCCCGAAGTGCGTCCTCTGGTTGGTGTTGCCGTGAGGCCGTGTCCCTGTCCGATGACCGCTGCCGCGGCGGCTGTGTCAGCTTTCCCCTCGGGGTAGTTGAGCCGGCTACAGAACTCCGGTTGGCGGCCATGCCAACGCGCCACCTGGCGTCTCGATGGTTGGCAGAGTCCGCAGTCACCTGCGTTGTTGCCCCTCTGGCTTGTCTGCCCCCGCTGGAGGGTGCTGTGACCTTCCCCCGGTTCTCTGCGGATGTCCTCTACGGCAGCCGGCAGCCGTAGGGCTTCCGTGGCTCAGGACTCCTGCCCTTTTCTTTCTTTTTCTTTCTTTTTTTTTTTTTAGAAGATTATTTATTTGACCCAGAGAGAGAGAGAGACAGAAAGGGAACACAGGTGGGGGGAGTGGGAGAGGCAGGCTTCCCGCTAAGCAGGGAGCCCGATCTCGATCCCAGGACCCCTGGCTCATGACCTGAGGCCAAAGGCAGACGCTTAACCACTGAGCCACCCAGAGGCCCGACTCCTGCCTTTTGAATCTGAGAGTGTGTGTCGTTCATTCAAGACCTTTCCTGGCCATCAGCTCTCCCTTCTACCTCTTTCCTCTTTCTGGAATCCCGTGCCGTGGACGCATCTCCCTGTGGTCTCCTTCTGTCTCTGAATGTCTCTTGTGGTCCCCTCTCTGCCTTCTGAGCTGCTCTGGGTCGGTTCTTGGGATCACCGAACCTCCAGCCGGCTGTTGTCCGTCCGCTGTATTCAGTTGCAGTGATTTTATTTTCCATCTGTAGAAGTTGTGTCTGATTCTTTGGCCACATCTCTCTCTCTTTTTTTTTTTTTAAGATTTTATTTATTTATTTGACACAGACAGAGATCACAAGTAGGCAGAGAGGCAGGCAGAGAGAGAGGTAGAAACAGTCTTCCCGCCAAGCAGAGAGCCCGATGTGGGGCTCGATCCCAGGACCCTGAGATCATGACCTGAGCCGAAGGCAGAGGCCCAACCCACTGAGCCACCCAGGCGCCCCACATCTCTCTGTTTTTTCATAGCATTGCAATTCCTGTGTTTTAGTTAGTTTCTGTGTTTGGTATAACTTTAAGCATTCTTATTTTATGGTTTCTACCTACTTGCTCCCCGATTCCTGGGGTTGGACCATGCCGACTGTTGCGTTGACAGGCCTGGCCGCATTGTGTCCCGCTGGTCCTGCGGCAATGCCTCGTCTGTGCTTGGTGGGGGATGGTCGCTCCCCAGGGTTTTTGTGGGGTCCTTGGCCCAGTGACCTGTGGTGTCCCCGCCCGGCTCCCGTCCCGGGTCATTTCCCGGTGCCCTACGCAGACCGCGGCACAGCCAGACGCCAGCTGCAGGTCCAACATCAAACTGGCAGAGCCAGGGCGGAGACAGGCTGGCTTCCTGGAGCTGCTCCTGCTCCCTGTCCCCCAGAGGCCCTCCAAATGGCCCAGACCCCGAGGGCCACAGTGTTGATTCCCAGGGCCCTACAGACACTTTGGGTTGCAGGGGACTGGGCTCTGACCGTGTGGTCTGAGGCCTGGGGCTCCACTGACCAGCTTCCAAGGTCCGGCTCGGTACCGAGCATAGCAGGTGCGGTGTTGGCCCCAGGCCCACCGAGCAGGCAGCCCCACTGTGGCTGAGTCATGGAGGGGCGTGTCGGGTGCGACTCTGGTAGGGGTGTGTGAGTGGTAGGAGGCTGCCACCTCAGGCCTGAGCCGTGGCCAGCTGTCCCCCTGAGCCGGCAGGAGCCGCTCTCTAGAATGGCTGGCAGGATTCCAACCTCTGCCTGGTGTCCAACCCCGCTGGAAGAGGAAGCCGTTCCTGGCCCTTTGCCCCTGGGGAAAGCATGGGGGCGTCTGGCTGAGCTCATACTGCTGAGGGAGACCCGGGCCTCCGCCCCTGCCCAGGGAGGCTGTGGGCTCGGCCTGAGGGCCCGGCCGTGGCAAGGAGGGGTTAGCTCGATCCTGAAGGACCTGGCCAGGTGCTCTGCAGGTGGGGCCCGCCCGCACTGACCACTCCGTCCCCGTCCCAGTCCCCACCCGCCAACACATCCAGTCCCTCCTGCTCCGCTCCGTGAAGGCTGGGTGCGGCCCCTGTGCCCCCAGGTCCACAGTGTGGCCCCTACTGTCCCGTGTCCCCACAGGCTGCAGTGCACCTGTCAGCACAACACGTGTGGGGGCTCCTGCGACCGCTGCTGTCCTGGCTTCCACCAGCGGCCGTGGAAGCCGGCCACCGCCGACAGCGCCAACGAGTGCCAGTGTGAGTGTCCAGCCCCCGCTCACCGGCAGCCCCCGCCCCACTCGCCCAGCTCTGCTCCGGCCACGTGGTGTGTGCCGTCCCCCACACCAGCCACATCCGGGGCCGCTGGTGTTTGTGAGATGTGCCCTGGGGGTCCCTGCGAGGCGGGTCCTGGGAGGCCTGTAACAGCTCTGCCCCTTCTCTCCAGCCTGCAACTGCCATGGCCACGCCGATGACTGCTTCTATGACCCTGAGGTAGACCGGCTCAGCGCCAGCCAGAACCAGGACAACGTCTACCAGGGAGGGGGCGTGTGCATCGACTGCCAGGTGGGAGTTGGGGGGGGCGGGGGGGCCCGTGGTGGCAAGCTGGCTGGGCCGGGGCATGGGGTGGTGGCCCGGGGCCCCCGGCGTGGTGCACCCAGGGCCAGAGTGGGGGGAGTTGGGGGGCGGGAGGGTCTCCGCACTCAGCGGCCCCGTCCGCCTCCAGCATCACACCACCGGCATCAACTGTGAGCGCTGCCTGCCTGGCTTCTTCCGGGCCCCAGACCAGCCCCTCGACTCTCCCCATGCTTGCCGCCGTGAGTGGGGTCAGCCCAGGGAGGGCGCTCCTGGGGGACGGGGGTGTCGGGGGGGCCCCCCGTGCTGCTCCAGGAGGCCCAGCCGGGCTCTCCTCCCCCTTGCCCGCGCTGGGGAGGCAGAGCCAGCCCCGTGGCCCCCGACTCGGGGTCTCACGAGGCCCCGGTGCCCGCCCAGGCTGCAGCTGCGAGTCGGACTTCATGGACGGGACGTGTGAGGACCTGACGGGCCGCTGCTACTGCCGGCCCAACTTCACGGGCGAGCACTGCGCCGCCTGCGCCGAGGGCTTCACCGGCTTCCCGCGCTGCTACCGTGAGGGCGTCGGCTGGGGGGCGGGGGGGGCTGGGCCACAGTCCCCAGAGCCCTGTGGGGGACCCGGGGCGGAGCCCTCGGTCCTGTCTGCCCCTCCGGCCGCGCCGAGCTGACCCGGCTGACCCGTGCTGTCTCTTCCCTCAGCGGTGCCCTCCTTCTCCCCCAATGACACCGGAGAGCAAGTGCTGCCGGCGGGACAGATCGTGAGTAAGTGTCCGCCGAGGCCCCTGTCCCGCCCTGGCCCCCACGGAGGTCCCCCTGAGAGTGGGATTGTCGTGTGGGGTCATGTCCGGCTCTTGTGTTTTCATGCACGTGATGCGTCTTCGTGTTAGGAGACCTACTGCATGAAGCAGAACAGGGGTACCCAGAGTCGCGTCACTGTCGCGCGGCCCCTCCCCCACAGCCGGGCCCCTCCCACGCGCTGCCCCCGGTGCTGGGCGCAGACCGGCACGTGCCCTGGGAGCTGCTCTGGCTCTCCTGCGCCGCTCCTGTCAGCATGTCTCCTCATGTTCTGTGTCGTCGGACAGATGTAGCATTTCTTCAGTCAAGCCCAAATTGTTGGAAATTTAAGTTCTTTCCAACTAAAAAAAATGCTACAGTAAACATCCTTGCAGCACAAGCTTTCCATAAATTCTCAATAATTTCTGTAAAACAATTTCCTAGAAGGTTCTGAGTCACGAGACTTGCCTGTTCTGGCACATTCTGGGCTGTAGGTTGCCAAATCACTGTCTTGAAAGAAGCCGTGTTGGGCGACGTGACGGTAGCGGCATCCGTAGGTGCAGACGGTCCTCGCTGGACCCCGGGCCCTGCTTGTGGCTGTCAGCTCGGCCGGCTGGGACCCCCACCTCCTGCCATGTGTCTGGAATTGGGCGCACCTCTCGGGACGCCCCTTCATAACGGGGTGTGCGCAGCTGCCGGCGGGGTCTTGGTTAGACCGCATTTGGCATCTGTCGTCTCCTGTGTGTCTTTGACACGTCTGTGAGGGGACCTTCTTTTGAGTGTGTCCTGAGCACGTATCTGCTTTCCTGGGGAGTGCGTCGTCAGGCTCCGTGCTCACGTTTCTGTCTGCGGGCCGGCTCTCCGCGCACCCCGTGTCCCGGCGGGGCCTCCCGCCCTGTGTCTTCAGGGTTCCTATTCCCTGGGCTGGCATGTGGACCCCCAGTGGGTCCTGTGGCCGCAGTTCTTGCCTCTGACTCCCTCCGACGCGTGCGCACGTGGCACACGCTCCACTCGCTCACTTGTGCCTGTCGCTGTTCGACGGTTTCTCCGTACGTGTTTGTGTCTGCTTCGCTTCGGTGCTGGGAACGTGGGTCAGCGGCCTTCTCCCAGGAGGAGCCGGAGGGTACTGGCCTGCTCTCGACGGTGAGGGCCATTGTGTCCTATCGTGCATGGCTCTGGAGCCCCGCCGTCACGCGCCGTGGCTGGATCGTGGCTGGATCGTGGCATCGAGCGTGTGGACGTACGTGAGCCTGGCTGCATTCCGGGAAGACCTGATTTGCAGAGCCGCTGAGCGGCCCTGGGGCTGTGGGTTGTTGATGCCCAGCAGACGTGCTGGGGGCCCTTCCATCCCCCCGGCCCGGGGTCGGCGCTGCAGACGGCCCACGCCGCTGCGGCTTCAGTGCCGGGCCGCGGATCGTGCGAGGAATTCTACCCGAGCCTCTCCTAGCGAGCACCTGTGTGTCTGTATTCGTAAGGGTGGCTGGATGAAAGCTTTCCTGGTGGTTTTTCTGGTGGGGTGTGTGTGGGCCGTCTTGCTTAAGTTTTGTAATTGAAAATACTTGGGAAATGACCCACACTTGGTTACGCTCCACAGCGGTCTACACATCACGGAGTCACCCATTTCTTCCTTCCTTTCCTGCCTTTTTCCTTCCTTCCTTTAACATTTTATTTATTTGAGAGAGAGCACATGAATGGGGAGCAGCCGGCAGAGGGAGAAGCAGGTTCCCCGCTGAGCAGGGAGCCCGATGCGGGGCTCGATCCCAGGACCCTGAGGCTGTGACCTGAGCTGAAGGCAGACCCTTCATCCGCTGAGCCCCCAGGCGCCCCAGAAACCACCCAAATCTTAGGAGTTTGATGGAACTTAGCAGGATGCCTGGTCCTGACCCTGCTGGTCTTCGATGCTCATCATTTCTTGTCTGGTTCTTGTGTTCATTTCCCACCTCAGCGTAGGTCGGTTTGAGTCATTTTTCTTTAGCAGATCGTGTCCTTTGGATTTTAAAACCGTATTGGTATAAAAATCACGCCCGGGGGTGCCTGGGTGGCTCAGTGGGTTAAGCTGTTGCCTTCAGCTCAGGTCATGATCTCAGGGTCCTGGGATCGAGCCCCGCATCGGGCTCTCTGCTCAGTGGGGAGCCTGCTTCCCCCTCTCCTGCTCCCCCTGCTTGTGCTCCCTCTCGCTGTGTCTCTCTGTCAAATAGATAAAATCTTAAAAAAAAAAAAAAAAGAAAAAGAAAAAAATCATGCACAGCTTTCCATCGTGATTTGTGCCTTTCGTTTCTCTTGCTGTCTGGTCCAATTTCTTCTATTTCCTCCTCCACTTATTAGACGTAGCAGAAGTTTCCTGAATTTATTGGTGTTTTCAAGTTACAGCTTAAGATTCCGTCTATAAGATCTGCTGGGGTTTTTCTCGTTTCAGTTTGGGGGAGAGATCTAACTTCCTTTTTTTTTCTTTAAAGATTTTATTTATTTATTTATTTATTTGAGAGAGAGAGCACACGCCACGAGTGGGGACAGGGCAGACGGAGACGGAGGGCCGCCTGGCCGGCCCCTCGCGCGGGGCAGTGACGCGGCCGTTCTGTCCTTGTGTGACGGCTCAGTCCGCGGTTCGCCGCACCAGGGTCGGATGGGGTCTTTGCTTCTCACCTAGAACGTGATGCCCTTTGGAATGTTCCGGGAACGTGTGAGGGGTCCGTGAGAGCCGTGCAGGGTACAGGTCGCCACGTGTACGCCCACTGACACGTGTGTTCATTAAGGTGTTTAAATCCACACGTCCCTGCTCCAACCTCGTCAGGGTCTGGGGATGGAGTCTCCAGCCCTTCTGTCCAGGATGGTGGTTTTGCTAGAACCTTCCAACTCAGGGGTTTTGGCCCTTGGCACCCCGTGACCCCGTGTCCTGCTCTTAGATTGCAGGCATCCTGCAGACCTGGGTGGCGAGCTCCCTTCGTCCCACTGGTGCTTGTGGCTTGGGTTCCCTGGAATGTTCTGGGGTCTCTGCCTGCCTTCTCTGCACCTTGCTGTCCCCTCACGAAGCTGTCCGTGGCCCGTCTGGGTCCTGGGTTCAAGGTGCATCTTTTCAAGAGAACATGACTCGATTTTCCTTCAGGAGCCAAACTGAGGCCTCTGGTTCTAGTCGTGAGAAGAGCCATGGCGCGGGCAAGGCCGTGGCAGTCAGGCGGGGCTCGCTCCTGCTCCTGCTCCTGCTTCTCTGTCTCCTGAGACCCCTCCTTCCCGCCCGTGTCTTGCCAGGTTGGGCAGCAGACGGGTTTCAGTTTGGGATAACTTGCGTTTCTTCTTGAGGGATTTCAGTGTTCTGTCTCTCTCTGGTCCAGCCGGGGGTCACCCTGCGCTCGACAACTATCAGACCGTCACTTTCTACGAACAACAAACAGTGGTCGTGACTTCTTTTTGCGCGTAAGATGTTCCCTCCTCTTTTCTGAGCTGCAGAATTACTCATAAATCAGATTGGAGTCTCTTTTTTGCCTTGTTACCGTTTTGTTTTTACGTCTTCTCTGGTTGTGTTGGCGCCTGCCGCGGACTTAGCAGTTGCGTTGCCAACAGTCCCGCGAGTTTGGGCCACCCTGATTCTGTGACACGCTTCTCCACAGACAGCGGCTCCGCCTTCTGGCAGTTTCTGCCTCCTGGCGCGGTGTGAGCACGGTGTGGAGACGAGGGAGCGAGTGTGTGGCGGGGAGGGCCGGGTCTGCGGGCGTCTGAACCCCCCTCCCCCCGCCAGACTGTGACTGCAGTGCCGCAGGGACCCAGGGCAACGCCTGCCGCAGGGACCCACGGCTGGGACGCTGCGTGTGCAAACCCGGCTTCCAGGGCATCCACTGCGAGCGCTGCGCCCCGGGCTTCTACGGCCCCAGCTGCCAGCGTGAGTGTCGCCCTGACCCTGTCCCCCGACCCTGGGAGCCTGTCCCCTCTCTGACTGAGCACGGTCCCCCCTCCCGCAGCGTGCCAGTGCTCCAGCCCTGGAGTGGTGGATGGGGACTGTGACCAGGACTCGGGCCGCTGCACCTGCCGGGAGGGCTTCGAGGGGCCCGCGTGTGACCGCTGTGCCCCGGGCTACTTCCACTTCCCTCTCTGCCAGTGTGAGCGAGGCCTCCCCAGCGGGCAAGGGTGGGTGTGGGGCCCCGGGGCATGGCCTGCCTGGCTTAGGGGCCCCGGTGTGCTGCTTTGCTCCCTAGTGTGTGGCTGCAGCCCTGTGGGGACCCTGCCTGAGGGCTGTGATGAGGCTGGTCACTGCCTGTGCCGGCCAGAGTTTGATGGCTCTCACTGTGACCGCTGCCGCCCAGGCTACCATGGCTACCCCAACTGCCGCGGTGAGCAGAGGGCTGGCGGGGCCGGAGGGGAGCAGGAGGACCTGCCGCACGCCCGGGACCTAACCCCTGTCCCCTGCAGCCTGCACCTGTGACCCCCGGGGTTCCCTGGACCAGCTGTGCAGGGCGAGCGGGATGTGCCACTGCCGCCCAGGCTACGCGGGCACCACCTGCCAGGAGTGCAGCCCCGGCTTCCACGGCTTCCCCGACTGTGCCCGTGAGTGCCCGTGCGGGGGGCAGGGAGGGCGGGCGTGTCCCCACCGCATGCCCACGCCCTGCCATCCTTGCCTAGCCTGCCGCTGCTCCGCCGAGGGCTCCCTGCACGCGTCCTGCGACTCCCGCAGCGGGCAGTGCCCCTGCCGGCCCCGGGTGACGGGGCTGCGGTGTGACATGTGCGCGCCAGGCACCTACAACTTCCCCTACTGTGAAGGTGAGCGCGTGCCGTGGGCCTGTCCCGTGCCGTGTGTCCTTCCTGTGTCGTCCCCGCACACGGGCCGCGTGTGCACCTGCGTGGGTTCCTGCGGCCGTCCCTGCGCACGGCCACGTGAGCACCGCGTGCTGCGCGTGGACGGTCATATGCACGTATCCGTGGCTCCGTCCTCGGTGTGCAGGTCCATCGCCCTGTGTCCGCGGGCTTCGTGCATGCGTGTTCACAGCTGTCTGCACAGCCCGCGTTCACACACACGTCTGCAGGCCTCATGGCTTGTCGCACTCGTTCCTGTTCCCTGGAGTGGGGGAGGGTGCGTGGGCGCGCGGGTCCGGGCCAGGCCTGGGGAGGCCTGTGGCCATCGGAGTCTGTGACAGCGAAGTGACCGCAGGCTGGGTCTCTCCCCAGCCGGCTCCTGCCACCCTGCCGGCCTGGCCCCCGCGGATCCTAGCCTTCCTGAGGTAAGCCCTGGTCGGCCGTCAGGGGAGGGCCCCCCTCACTCCCACGCTGCTGTCGCCTGGGCAACCTCGGGCCGTTTCTTCCCTTGGCTTGTCCTCTGTCCCTGGTCCAGGGACGGGCCAGGGATGGGGCTGTGTCGGGGCTCCAGGGCTGAGGTTTTGGGTAGGGGGGACGGGGCAGGGACCCGTCCTGACCCTCAGTCCCTTCTTCTCCCAGACCCAGGCCCCCTGTATGTGCCGGGCCCATGTGGAGGGGCCCAGCTGCGATCGCTGTAAACCCGGGTTCTGGGGGCTGAGTCCCGGGAATCCCGAGGGCTGCACCCGTGAGTCTGTGGCGGGGGGGGAGCACGGGGGCGCTGGGGAGTCGGGGGGAGGGGAGCACGGGGGCGCTGGGGAGTCGGGGGGAGGGTAGCAGCGCGGGGAGCTGAGGGCCGGCCCCGCAGCGTCCGGGCTTTCTCTCTCTCCGCCAGGCTGCGGCTGTGATCCCCGGGGCACGGTGGGCGGACTTGCCGAGTGCCGGCCGGTGAGTCCGAGGCCCGAGCTGCCCGGGGGCTGTGGGACGGGCACGTCCAGACCCCACTCTGTCCGGCATGGTCTCACCTCCCCGCACCCCTCTGCCGCAGGGCGATGGCCAGTGCTCTTGCAAAGCTCACGTGTGCGGCCAGACCTGTGCGGCGTGCCGGGATGGCTTCTTTGGGCTAGACCAGGCTGACTACTTCGGCTGCCGCAGTATGTGCCCCGTGGCCCTCAGCCGATATCCCGGGGGAGGCTGAGGCCAGGGAAGGATGCGTGAGGCGGGCACCTTGGTCTGGGGAGGCCTGTGCTGGGCATGGAAGGGAGGGGCTGCTCCATCTTCCGCCCTCCATCCTGCGCCCCCCAGAGCCCCTGGTGGCCCTTCGGAGCTGGCCTCTTGGTCCCTGTTGCCCTCCACAGACAGTGGACAGAGCCCCAGGGGCCTGGGTGGCCGGAGCAGGGTCCAGAGCCCACTGTGGGCAGAGCCGCGAGGCCGGGGTGGGGGCGGAGAGGGCAGCGAGCAGCGTGGACCTTGTTCCCCCACCGCAGGCTGCCGGTGTGACGTCGGTGGTGCGCTTGGACAGGGCTGTGACCCGAGGACAGGCGCCTGCCGGTGCCGCCCCAACACCCAGGGCCTCACCTGCAGCGAGTAGGTGCCGCCGCCCCTGGCTCGGGGGGACGGGGCTGGCTGGGTGGCTCACCCGCCGGGGACCCTGTGGGCTGCCTCTGACCACCCCTGCCGCGGCCAGGCCGGCGCGAGACCACTACCTCCCCGACCTGCACGACCTCCGCCTGGAGCTGGAGGAGGCGGCCACGCCGGGTGGCCACACCGTGCGCTTCGGCTTCAACCCCCTCGAGTTCGAGAGCTTCAGCTGGAGGGGCTACGCGCAGATGACGCCCGTGCAGGTGGGGGCCGCCTCCACGGCGCAGGCCTCAGGCGCCCCCGCAGCGGATGGAGGGGGCGGGCAAGGCGTGGCTGGGGAGGGGCCGCCTGGTTCTCCATGCCCCTTCCCCCCACCAGCCCAGGATCGTGGCAAAGCTGAACGTGACCTCCCCCGACCTCTTCTGGCTGGTCTTCCGCTATGTCAACCGTGGGCCCGCCAGCGTGAGTGGGCACGTCTCTGTGCGAGAGGAGGGCAGGTCGGCCACCTGCGTCAACTGTGAGTGCCGGGACGGCCCCGCAACCGCTCCCCGCCCCTCCCTGCAGCCCCGCCTGGGCCCGTGGGTGGGCGGGGGGCAGCCTATGCCCTGGCCCTGGTGTACCTGTCCCCTTCCCCCGCCCGGGGTGGCCCATGGGCAGGGTCGAGGGTCTCACATTGTGTCCCCAGGCACAGAGCAGAGCCAGCCCGTCACCTTCCCGCCCAGCACGGAGCCTGCCTTTGTCACAGTGCCCCAGAGGGGCTTCGGCGAGCCCTTCGTGCTGAACCCTGGCGCCTGGACCCTGCTCGTGGAGGCTGAAGGGGTGCTCCTGGTGAGGTGGGGGCTGAGTGGGTGGGGCCCCGGGCCCGGGCCAAGGGCCAGTGTACCGACCTCATCTCCTGCCCGCCAGGACTATGTGGTTTTACTTCCCAGCACCTACTACGAGGCGGCCCTCCTGCAGCTGCGGGTGACCGAGGCCTGCGCCTTCCGGCCCCCCGCCCAGCGCTCCGGGCACACGTGAGCGCCGGCCCGGTGGGGGCGGGGGGTCTGCCCCGCCCTGGGCCTGGGCTGCTCGCCCCTGCTGACCGCAGCCACGTTCCCCCCTCCCCCACCCCAGCTGCCTCCTCTACAGCCACCTGCCCCTGGACGGCTTCCCCTCTGCAGCAGGACCGGAGGCCCTGTGTCGCCAGGACAACAGCCTGCCCCGGCCGTGCCCCACGGAGCAGCTTAGCCCCTCACACCCGCCCCTGGCCGCCTGCCTGGGCAGTGACGTGGGTGTCCCTGGGACCTTGTAGAGGGGCAGGGTCTGGAGTGCGGGGAGGGGGTGGGGTGCATATTGCCAGGACAGGACACCACCTCTGACCATGGTGCCGCCCCCAGGTGGACGTTCAGCTTCAGGTGGCCGTGCCCCGGCCGGGCCACTACGTGCTGGTGCTGGAGTACGCCAAGGAGGACGGCCGCCAGGAGCTGGGCGTGGCCATGCACACCCCCCAGCGGGCCCCCCAGCAGGCGGCCCTCACTCTCCACCCCTGCCCTTACAGGTGCACAGGGAGGTGCACGGATTCAAGTCTGGGGGAGCTGTGTGGGAGGGCTCGGGCCCCAGCGCTGCCCCCCCTCCGCCCCGCTGAGCACCCCTGCCCCTTCCCGCAGCACCCTGTGCCGGGGTACCGCACTGGATGCCCAGCGCCACCTGGCTGCCTTCTACCTGGACACAGAGGCCAGCGTCCGGCTCACAGCCGAGCAGGCGCGCTTCTTCCTGGTAAGGCCCTGACCCCCGCTGCACAGGCCCCCGGGACTCCCCTGCCATGTCAGGTCCTTCAGAAGATTTTAAACAGCCCCGAGGGCTCGTCACCAGCCCTCGCCGCTGTCCCTTGTGGCCACCCCAGCTCTGACCGCCGCGTCCTCAGCCTGTCCCGCAGTTTCTCAGCAGAACCTGCAGCCCACGCTTCCGGCCGTGTCTCATGGCGACACCCGGTCGGCCGCGCGGCGTCCTGGGTCTTCCCCGTGGGGTGTTTCCAGACGGCTCTGCTGGCTTATGTTTTGCTGTGCCCGTAGCACGCACCTATGTCGTGCCAGATGGGGCAGGGCGGAAGGGCCTCTCCCGAACCCGTGCTCGCCGTGTGCGTGTCCGCGCCAGCTCCCTGGAGCTGAGGGGGAGGCTGGCGGCCAACGTGCAGCCGGGCTCCGGCAGGGTGGGCAGCTGTGAGGACAGCTGAGATGGGCTCCTGGCCTGGAAACTGCCCGTGAGGGCTGGGGTCAAGCATCCAGAGGAGGCAGAGACTTGGTGCAAAGAGGCATGCAGGTCGGATGCAGGGGTGAGGGAGGGGCCCTCCCGTGTTTCCGTGTCCACGCCCGGTCGTCCGTCCGCAGCACAGTGTCACCCTGGTGCCCGTGGAGACCTTCAGCCTGGAGTTTGTGGAGCCTCGGGTCCGCTGTGTCAGCCGTCATGGTGTCTTCGGCCCCAGCAGGTGTGGGGACGGGGGTGGCGGGAGGGGCCGGGGCAGCCAGAGGGGCACACTGGCCGGGTCCAGGGCCTCACCTCTGCACTCGTCCCCAGTGCCACCTGCCTGCTGTCTCGCTTCCCAAAGCCGGCCCAGCCCATCCTCCTCAGGGAC
The DNA here is from genome assembly GCF_964662115.1 of Mustela nivalis. Lineage (NCBI taxonomy): Eukaryota > Metazoa > Chordata > Mammalia > Carnivora > Mustelidae > Mustela > Mustela nivalis. The sequence continues at coordinate 142,183,032 of NC_139027.1, read as the reverse complement.
TGCCGGGTGCTGCCGCTGGCCCCTGGCCTCCCGCTGGCCCAGTCGCAGGACCTCATCCCCGGCGCACCCCCGTCAGGGCCCCAGCCTCGGCCCCCCACTGCCGTGGACCCGGATGTGGAGCCCACGCTGCTGCGCCACCCCCAGGTGAGGGCCCGGGCCAGGAGGGACGGGGTTGAGGACAGGGGTGGGATTCCAGGCCGCCAGCCCTGCCCGGGTCCCCACCCCTGCATCTGCTCCCCAAGCCCCTCCTTCCCTGCAGGGTACCGTGGTCTTCAGCACTCACGTGCCCGCCCTGGGCCGCTACGCCTTCCTGCTGCACGGCTTCCAGCCCGACCACCCCACCTTCGCTGTGGAGGTCCTCATCAGCGGGGGCCGAGTCTGGCAAGGTGAGCGGCCGTGGCGGGCCAGGGGGCGGCCCCCCGGGAGAGAAGCCCATCAGGGGTCTTCTGACACAGCCCCGCTCTGTGGTGGTCGTCCCAGACATGGACAGATCCGTCCTTTCTTAGTCCTTAAACGGGGGGCCCAGGGCCCAGCGCACACAGCAGCCCCAGCCTCGCGGCCCTCTGCCTGGCTCTGCTCCTGACTCCACCTGAAAGTCGGGATTCACCCTGTCACATTCCAGGGTAACCGAGGGTTCGCCGTGGGACACACGGTGATGGGACTCGCGTCCCTACGTGTATATGTGCTTTGTTTCCGCGGGCGAAGCTCAGGGCTATGCCCAGTGGGCCTTTGTGCGTGGCTGCTTCTGGCCCGCGTCCTGCGAGTGGGCCGGGCCAGCTGTCCTCAGACGGACCACAGGTCCCTGCTGTGTGTCACGGCCGCATGCTCCTTGGCAGCCAGGGCACTGTCCGGTGGCATCTCTTCCTCCCTGGTGACCCCAGGAGTGCCCCTGGGATGAGGCCACAGGACCAGGGCTGGTCCGTGGGGTGCGGGCGGGACACAGAGACGTGCCTTTCCTTCTCCCTCGAGGCCATGCCAACGCCAGCTTCTGCCCACATGGCTACGGCTGCCGCGCCCTGGTTGTGTGCGAGGGCCGAGCCGTCCTGGATGTGACCGACAGAGAGCTCACCGTGACCGTGCGGGTGCCGGACGGCCGCTGGCTCTGGTTGGTGAGTCCAAGGCTGCCACGTCTGCGTGCAGAACACTCAGGGCCTGACACGGGGCTAGCCTTTCGGGGTGTGGACGTCCTGACCCTGTCCGGGGACCAGCCGTCCCCCCAGCTGCCACGCCATCGGCCACTCAGCCCAGGGGCCTCCCCCGTCTGCCTCGGCCCAGGCCTGTGCCAGGTGCCAAGGAGCAGCAGCTGTCAGGCCTCCGGGCCGAGCTGTGAGGCCTCAGTGTGGGGCAAGTACCTAAGAGCCGAGATGTCGTCCACCAGTCCCCTGGGGCCCTGCTGGGCAGGGTGGCCTTCCTGGAGGAGGAGGCCCGGATGGGTGGAGACGGAGAGCCAAGGCAAGTGTGGCAGGCAGTGACGGGAGAGAGCACCAGGAGGCCAGGCTCTCCTCACAGACCCCAAGCTTCCATTAGGCCCCAGAAGCCGACTCCCTTCTAAGCAGCCCCGTGGGGACCCAGCTCCTGCCAGCCTTGTGGGGCCAAGTGCTGGGGTGTGTTGCTGCCATTACCATCACGGCTGTCCTGGCCGGTCACAGAGGCCCCCGGCCGCGTGCTCCTGCTGGCAGGGTCTGGGACACTTCCCCCTTCCGGGTCGTCTGTGGGGCCCACGGGAAGGTGACCAGGTCCTGACCCCCTAGGAGTATGTGTTAGTGGTCCCCGAGGAGGCCTACAGCCCCAGCTATCTCCGAGAGGAGCCCTTGGACAAGTCTTACGACTTCATCAGCCAGTGTGCCAGCCGTGGGTACCACATCAGGTGGGCTGGGGCTGTGGCTCGGGGCTCACGGCAGGGCGGGGCAGTAAGGGGGAGCTGAGGAGGTGGGGTTTCCAGGCAAGGGTTGGGGCACGGGGCCAGGGCTGGGTGGGGGGCCCTGGGGCGGGCCCACGGCACGGGGCCCCGGCAAGAGTTGGGGCTTGGGGCCAGGACTGGACTGGGACAGGGTGGGGGGCCCGGGGCGGGGCAGAGCAAGGGCACGGGATCCTGGGCAAGCGTGGGGACTGGGCTGGGACAGGACAGGGGCCCAGGCTGGGGCCAGGGGGCTCGGGGCCTGGGTTGGCCTCACACCTGCTTCTCCCCCAACCAGCCCCACGAGCTCGTCCCCGTTCTGTCGTGATGCTGCCTCTTCTCTCTCTCTCTTCTATAACAACGGGGCTCGGCCTTGCGGCTGCCATGAAATGGGGGCCACGGGCCCCACGTGTGAGCCCTTTGGGGGCCAGTGTCCCTGCCGGGCCCACGTCATCGGCCGCGACTGTTCCCGCTGTGCCACTGGCTACTGGGGCTTCCCCAACTGTAGGCGTGAGTACCTGAGGCCACGGGAGTGGTACCTGCTCCCCAGGGGGCTTCCTGCTGGGGGGAAGGAAGCGTCCTACCGTGGCCGCCGTGGCTACCGTGGCCGCCATGGCTACTGTGGCCGCCATGGTGGCCGCCGTGGTCAGGAGGAGGTTCTAGCGCCGGCAGACCCATCCAGCTGGCCCCTGTCTGCAGGGCCTCAGGCAGTAGTGACCTGGGTGTCACACATCAGCGACCAGATGGCAATTCTAGGCAACTCACCCCACCCCAAAGGAGCGGCCCAGGGCTGGAGCCGAAACCACACCTGGGTGGGAGTGGGCGTGCCCCCCAGGCTGCACCAGAGCCTCCGACGGGGCAGAGGGCTTCACCCGCACCCGGTGCGTGCTCCCCACAGCCTGCGAGTGCCGAGGCCGCCTGTGTGACGAGCTCACTGGCCAGTGCGTCTGTCCGCCGCGCACCGTCCCGCCCGACTGCGTCGTCTGCCAGCCCCAGAGCTTTGGCTGCCACCCCCTGGTGGGCTGTGAGGAGTGTAACTGCTCAGGGCCCGGTGTTCAGGAGCTCACTGACCCCACCTGCGACGTGGACAGTGGCCAGTGCAAGTGAGCTGGGCACTGGGGCTGTCCCCGTGGCCCCGGGCTGGTCCTGGGTCAGGGGCTGGCGTTGCCACCAAGCACACACTTTCCAGTTCAGGGGATGGGCTGGAGGGAGGGGTAGGCCTCGGGGGGGCCACCTGTGGTTGGTCTTGGTTCGGCCCGAGAGGTCGGAGTTGGGGGCGGGTCCGGCCAGCCACTGAGCCCCCTCTCGCAGGTGCAGACCCAATGTGGCTGGGCGCCGCTGTGACACCTGCGCCCCCGGCTTCCACGGCTACCCCAGCTGCCGTCCCTGCGACTGCCACGAGGCAGGCTCCGTGCCCAGCATGTGTGACCCCCTCACAGGCCGGTGCCACTGCAAGGTAAGACCAGGCTCAGCCACCCGCCCACCCCGCGCTGCCTTAACCAGGGCTTCCTGGAGGCTCCGGGGAGCGTCAGCCCATGGCGGAGGCAGATAGTGCGCCAGGGCGGGCAGGGGTGCAGCACGCGGCCGACTGACCCGTCCTGCCCGCCCGCCCCCAGGAGAACGTGCAGGGCCCGCGGTGTGACCAGTGCCGCCTCGGGACCTTCTCCCTCGATGCTGCCAACCCCAAGGGCTGCACCCGCTGCTTCTGCTTCGGGGCCACCGAGCGCTGCCGGGGCTCCGTGCTCAGCCGCCGTGAGGTGTGTGGGCCGGGGGACCCAGCCCACGTGGGGGGCGTCTCGGGGAGGGGACTGCTACCCCCCGCCAGCGCGCTCTGGCTGTTGACCTCAGTGCCCTTCCCGTGTGCCCGCAGCACGTGGACATGGAGGGCTGGACGCTGCTGAGCAGTGACCGGCAGGTGGTTCCTCACGAGCTGCAGGCAGAGGCAGAGCTGCTGTACGCCGATCTGCGGCGCGGGTTCGAGGCCCTCCCGGAACTGTACTGGCAGGCCCCGCCCTCCTACCTGGGGGACAGGGTGAGCCGGCGAGGCAGGCCCCAGGGAGGGCGCTAGGAGGGTGTCCGGGGAAGACAGCACCGAGACTGCCCGTGTCTGAGGGGGGAGGGGACTCTGCGAGGGTGCCCAGCCCTACCCTGGCCCCCGGCCCCAGGGGTGCCCGAGGCCACCGCTGTTGACTCTGGGCCCACAGTCAGGGTCTGGCGAGGTCACGATGCTCTGTCTCCAGGTGTCCTCCTACGGCGGGATCCTCCGCTACGAGCTTTACTCGGAGACCCAGCGTGGAGACGTGTTCATCCCCACGGAAAGTCGGCCGGACGTGGTGCTGCAGGTGGCCGGTGGCATGGGTGTGGTCGGGCAGGCAGTGGGCATTCCCGGGCAGGATGGGTGGCAGCTCACTGCCAGCCCTCACCTGCCCACCCACCCCACCCCCCAACCCCTGCCCAGGGCAACCAGATGAGCATCGTGTTCCTGGAGCCCGTGTACCCGGCGCCCGGCCACATTCACCACGGACGGCTGCAGCTGGTGGAGGTGAGCAGGGCTGGCCTGGGCACCCGGGGCCTCCTGGACCCTGGCGCAGCCCAGGGAGGCCGGAGGGGCCTCAGGCTGCCGTGCCTGCCCTCTAGGATGGAAAACGGGGTGCCGCTGGGCTGGTGCTCCTGGCCGCGTGCTGGCCCGCAGAGCCCCCAGCCCGACGCAGGAGTGGCCGCCCGTGGGTGCCCAGCCCTGCAGTTCCCTCGGAGCTGCTGCTCCTCCCGCTCACGGTCTTTCCTTAGAGCTTTAGAGAGGTCGCGTGCGGCCCCTGCCCTGTCCCCCGTGGAAGCCGCGGCTTGCCTGGCTCCTATTCTCGGTGTCCCGGAGGTGTCTTCCGATGAACAGAAATTCGGATGTTTACTGTACCCAAGTTTATCAGTTCTTCACATCCAGTTAGTGTTTCTGTCTGATTTAAGGAACTATTTGTGTCTCTGAGATCAGGGAGTAGGAGGCTGTTTTGTTCTAAAAGCCAGGGGCATCTTCTTAGTGTCTGGGTTCCTAACGGGTCTGGACTTGGGCTTTGTGCCCAGTGTGAGGCAGGGGCACGGGTGCTGGCTCCCCCGTGGGTGTGGGCTGATCCAGCCCCCCGGGAACCCGGCACCCTGGCCCTGCTGCCCCACTGAGCCCGCCGCGGCCTGCAGGGGAACTTCCGGCACTCGGAGACGCACAGCGCCGTGTCCCGTGAGGAGCTCATGATGGTGCTGGCGGGCCTGGAGCAGGTGCACATCCGCGCGCTCTTCTCCCAGACCTCTGCGGCCGTCTCCCTGCGCAGCGTGGCGCTGGAGGTGGCTGGCGAGGTGGGCGGGGGGCCTCCGGCCAGCAACGTAGAGCTGTGTATGTGCCCGGCCAACTACCGCGGAGATTCGTGCCAGGTGAGGTCGGGGGGGGCACCCCTCCCTTGCGCTCTGTCTTCCCAACTCCTCCCTCACCCACTGGGTACCATCCTCCCAGCAGCCCTGCCTTCCTGCCATGAGCTGGGCCGCGCCACTGTCCACTGTATCGCTGCTGGGCCCTCTGCGCACACAGCCACTCTGTGTCCCTTCACCGCCCGGTCCGGCCAGGCCTCGGCCACCGATCCGCTTCCCCGACCACGTGGTGGGGAGGTGCGCACCTGAGTCAGGGGATCTGTGTGGCTTCGGGGGTTCTGCCTTCGTGTCTAGCGGGGTCAGGGCCAGGACCCCTGCAGGTCTGAGAGCAAGGTCCTTCCCCTGCCCCTCGGGCTGCCTTGCTTTCTTCCTGACCATGGATGCCTCTGCCCCAGGAATGTGCCCCTGGCTACTACCGGGACATCAAAGGTCTCTTCTTGGGTCGCTGTGTCCCCTGTCAGTGCCATGGCCACTCGGACCGCTGCCTCCCTGGCTCGGGAGTCTGCACAGTGAGTAGGGCTGGGCAAAGGCAGGGCAGACACCCTAGACACAGACTAGGGAAGACCGGGAGCCTTTGGGTCAGTGGTATGGACAAACTGGGGTCCTGGCGGAAGGGAGGTGTCCTGGGTGGGGCACTGGCTGGCCTTGGGCGTAGAGCACCTGGCACGGCTGGGCGAGCTGGTGGGAAGCAGAGGCTCCACCATCAGTGCTGCCTGTCGCTTCTGCCTCAGGGCTGCCAGCACCACACTGAAGGTGACCACTGTGAGCTCTGCCAGCCTGGCTTCGTGCGCAGTGGGTCCGAGGACCCGATGGCCCCCTGTGTCAGCTGCCCCTGCCCCCTCGCGGTGCCTTCCAACAAGTAAGCTGGGCCAGCCCGCGCAGGGTTGGTCACCCTTACAGCCCTGGTAGGGAGGGTCCCCACCCCCTACCGGGCTGAGCCAGCACTGCCCCCTGGAGGCCAGAGCAGCTGGGGTGGGCTGGCCAGGTGCACCCCCGCCCCCACCCCACGGTGGGCAACTGTCTAAGAGCCGGCTCTGTGTCCGCAGCTTTGCCATGGGCTGCGTCCTGCGAGGAGGGCGCACGCAGTGTCTCTGCAAGCCGGGCTATGCGGGCGCCTCCTGCGAGCGGTGAGCGGGCGGGCGGGCAGGTGGGCGAGCAGGAGGGCGCGCTTGTCCGAGGACCTGCAGGAAGGTGGGCGTTGTGGGCGGAGCACCCCAGACCACTGACCCTACCCTCGCCTCCCACCCCAGGTGCGCGCCGGGCTTCTTCGGGAACCCGCTGGTGCTGGGCAGCTCCTGCCGGCCGTGCGACTGCAGCGGCAATGGTGACCCCAACCTGCTTTTCAGCGACTGCGACCCCCTGACCGGCGCCTGCCGGGGCTGCTTGCGCCACACGACCGGCCCCCGCTGCGAGAGCTGCGCCCCTGGCTTCTTCGGCAACGCCCTGGTGCCCGGCAACTGCTCCCGTAGGCCTGGCGCGGCGGGAGGGAGCTCGTGCGGCGGGTGCCCCTGGGGGAGGCGTGGGGGACAATCCCTCTGGGCGAGTGAGGGACCGAGGGTGGTGCAGGGCTGCGTCGGGTGGGAGCTCCGGAAGGAGTGAGGGGTTGGGGCCACCATCACAGCACCCCTTCTGCAGGGTGTGACTGCTCCACGTGCGGGACAGAGACCTGTGACCCCCACAGTGGGTACTGCGTGTGCAAGGCAGGAGTGACCGGGCCACGCTGTGACCGCTGTCAGGTAGGGGCTTCCTGGAAGGGCGGGGCTGTGGGGGAGGGGCCCGCAGGCCCGACCGGCAGAGCCTGACCGCAGTCTGTGCGCAGGAGGGGTACTTCGGCTTCCAGGACTGTGGGGGCTGCCGTCCGTGTGCCTGTGGACCAGCCGCGGAGGGCTCCGAGTGCCACCCGCAGAGCGGGCAGTGCCACTGCCGGCCAGGGGCCGGAGGGCCCCAGTGCCGTGAGTGTGCCCCCGGCCACTGGGGACTACCTGAGCAGGGCTGCAAGCGTGAGTACGGAGGGGTGGGGTGCTGTGGGTGGCCGGCCCCGCGGGACCCTCCGTCAGCCCCTCACCCCACTCTTCCACACCTAGGCTGCCAGTGCCAGGGGGGCCACTGTGACATGCACACGGGCCGCTGCACCTGCCCCCCTGGGCTCAGTGGGGAGCGCTGCGACGCCTGCAGCCAACAGCACCAGGTCGTGGTACCCGGTGGGCCCGGGGGCCACGGCGTCCACTGTGAAGGTGCGTCCCTGTGCCCTAGCATTGTGCCTCCCAGGTCTGGGCATGTGAGGCCCGGCCCCTTACGATCTGTTGACCTCCACTTCCAGAGACACCTCGTGTCCCCCAGCTCCCTTTCAGTTCTCCGGGGGACCTCTGGGCTCTGTGCTGATCTCCTTCCCGCCTTCTGATCCCTGAGTCCAGAACTTCCCAACTGGTCCCCACCACCCTGGGATCCACCCCGAGCTTGTACTGACTTCCTGGCACCCGCCCCCTTCCCGACGGACTTCTTGATTCCCAGCCTGGCCTTTCTGTTGGTCCCGCGACCCGGGGCTAACCTCTGACCCTCACCGACCTCCTCACCTTCCGCCTAGCTCAGTACTCCAACTCCATGACCCCTGGCGGACCCATCCCCACTGCGCTAACCCCGTGAGTCCTTCCCCAGCCCCGCACTGACCCCCTGTGCTGCCCGCAGTGTGCGACCACTGCGTGGTCCTGCTGCTGGACGACCTGGAGCGGGCCGGCGCCCTCCTCCCCGCCATCCGCGAGCAGCTGCGTGGCATCAACGCCAGCTCCGCGGCCTGGGCCCGGCTGCACGCACTCAACGCCTCCATCGCCGACCTGCAGGTACCGCTCAGCCTGGCCCACCCCAGTCTGCTCTCTCGGGCTGTGGGCTCTCACCTTCTCTCCTCCCCAGAGGCAGCTCCGGAGCCCCCTGGGCCTCCGCCACGAGACAGCGCGGCAGCTGGAGCCCCTGGAACGGCAGACCTCCGGCCTCGGACAGGACACGCAGAGGCTGGACGGCCAGGCAGGACCCTGGGGACCCCTGCCCAGGAACGCCTCCCCTAGAAAGCCCGTCTGTAGGCGGCACCCCCGGGCCCCAGAGTGCCCAGCGTCACCCCCGATCCTTGCTTTAGGCTGTGGCCTGACAGGATGCTGTGTCCACAGGCCACAAGAGCCCTCGCCGAGGCCAGCCGGCTGCTGGACAGCACCAAGGCCTCACTGGGCCGGGCGCAGGCGCTGCTGGCGGCCATCCGGGCTGTGGACCACCTCCTGAGCGGTAGGGGCGAGCCTGGCTGGGTAGCGGGTGGTGGGCAAGCAGAAGGGCAGTCAGGGTCGGAGCAGGGTTCGAAGAACCGGCAGGGTCTGGCCGCTTAGACACGGCTGAGTGGACAGCAGGGCAGCGTGCGAGGCCGGAGAGGGTGTGGTGTGGCCAGACAGGGGGGCGGGGGGCACTGAGGGGCACCTGCTGGTGGCACCTGAGTGAGACAGAGCGGCCGCCGCAGGGGAGGCGCGGACTCCGCCTGGGCGGGAGGAAGGCACTTGGTGGCGACCCGCCACAGGGCTGGTTGGGTCAGGAGACCTAGGGGCAGCTGGGGCAGAGGGTTGGGGGGGGGTTGGGAGGGGCTGAGGAGGGTGAGAGTGTGGCGGCCGAGCCGAGCTGGGGCCTGGAGCCGGCTTGTACCAGCCGTGCAGGGCATTCCTGGGTGGTGTGCTGGCGCTCGGAGCTCGCTGGCTGAGGTCTCGGGCGTGGGAGCCGGTGGGCAGGGGTCTGCTCGGTCAGCAGGCCGGCCCTGAGCGCCCTCCCCGGCCGCCCATAGAGCTCGAGTCCCGGATGGACCACCTGTTCCCGGCCAATGCCTCGGCCCCGTCGGGCGAGCACGTGCGGCGGACTCTGGCTGAGGCGGAGCGGCTGCTGGGGGAGATGCGGGCCCGACACCTGGACGCCCCAAGAAGAGTAGCCGAGGCCCAGCTGGATGCGGCCCAGAGACGTGAGCAGCCGAGACCAGCTTGAGATGGGGCAGGTGGGGGGACCGGGCGGGCACTGGGTGGGGACCCGGAGTCACTGCCCAGCCGTCCCCACCTGGGATCTGGGCCAGTGTTGGCCCGCGTGCAGGAGCAGCTGACCAGCCACTGGGAGGGGAACCGGGCGCTGGCCGCACGCACCCGGGACCAGCTGGCCCGGCACGAGGCTGGCCTCATGGACCTGCGAGGGGCCCTGAACCGGGCAGTAGGCACCACTCGGGAGGCCGAGGAGCTCAACAGCCGGAACCAGGAGCGCCTGGAGGACGCTCTGGTGAGGGGCTCGCTCTCCCTCTCCCTTCCCCCGCTCCCCGCCCCCCTGCGGCCCCTCGTTCCCACCCTGTCACACCTCCGTTCTTGTCACCCCCTTTCTTCCCCGGGGCCTCTAGCTCCGGAAGCAGGAGCTGTCCAGGGACAATGCCACGCTGAGGGCCACTCTGCAGGCCGCCAGTGACACCCTGGCCCAGCTCTCTGGACTCCTACACGGCATGGACCAGGCCAGGGAAGTGAGTGCGGTCCTGCCTGGGGACTCTGAGGCTGCCAGGGGTCTGCGCGCGGAGCGCGGCCTCCGAGTTCCCATTTCGGGGGAGAGTGAGTAGGGGACTGGGTTGAGGAGCGGAGGAGGGTCCCACTTACACCCCCGCCCCTTCCAGGAGTATGAGCACCTCGCTGCGAACCTGGATGGGGCCCAGACACCGCTGCTGGAGAAGATGCGGGCCTTCTCCCCGGCAGGCAGCAAGGTGGGCTTGGTGGAGGCCGCCGAGACACACGCACAGCGGCTGGCCCAGCTGGCCCTCAACCTGTCCAGGTGCGTGGCTGCAGAACGCCCCAGGGGTGCAACGGGGCCTTCCTGGGGGACGGCCCATCTGGGAGGGCTCCTGGAGGAAGCGGCTGTTGTCTGTACAAGGTCCCCGGAGGGGTCCCGGCCCAAACTGGCCGCAAGGGATGAGAAAGGCGCGCATGGGGGGCGGGCGGCAGGGCAGGTGCCGGGGACGGGGGGACCAGAGGAGGCAGGCCGGTTGGTCTGAGGATGTCTGGGTCCGGGCCCCCAACCTACGCACCCCGTGGCCCTCTCCTGCCTGCTCGCAGCGTCCTTCGCGGGCTCAACCAGGACAGCTTCATCCAACGGGCCGTCGAGGCCGCCAGCGCCTATAGCAGCGTTCTCCACGCCGTGCTGGCCGCCGAGGGAGCTGCTAGCCAGGCACTGCGGCAGGCTAGCCACACGTGGGCGGTGAGGCCCTCCCCCCGCCTCCCGGCCCCAGCAAGAGCCCCTACCCCCCCCCACAGCTCCTGCAAGAGCCCCTGCCCCCCGCCGCTGCCCGCCTCTGGTTCCCAGAAGGCAGGTATGAAGCACGTCTTGCCCCTGTGTGTGCAGATGGTGGGAGAGCGTGGCCTGGCGCCCCGAGCCCGGGAGCTGCTGATCAACGGCAGTGCCCTAGCGGAGACCGCTCTCCGTGAACAGCAGAGGCTGGGCCGCGGTGAGTACCGGGGCTGTCTCTGTTCACGCTGGGGTGATGGTGGGAGTGTGACAGCCGCCCTGTGTGGGGGTCCCACTTCCCACCGGCTCAGCGCGTTGCCCTGGGAGCTCTGCGGAGGCTCGACGCCCCCCAGGTCTTGGGACCAGGCCCCGGGGCTGTGGAGGGGCCGGGGAGGGGTTTCTCCTCTCCGGATGGGTGCCTGGTGGAGGAGGAAGCGCCGGCTGGTGGCAAGGGGCACGCGCTCTGCTGCTCGGCCCTGGGGGTGCTGGGGGTCCCTGGATGGTGGCCTGGTCCCCCCCGAGCTTCCCTGTGTGAGCTGTGGAAGGGGGTGGTTACATCTGCACGGGGTTCCCGCCCTCCCCACAGTGACGGTCCTCATGTCTGGGTGTCTCCGTCCGTGGGCATGTTGGCCTCATCCCTTCCTGATGAGGCCGGCCGAGGTGGGCTGTACGCTGGGAGTGGGGGCTCCTGGGGCTGAGGCTGCCTCCCCCCGCAGCGCGGGCTGCCATCCAGGGTACCAGGACCCAGCTCCGAGATGCCCAAGCCAAGAAGGAGCAGCTGGCAGCCCGAGTCCAGGAGGCACAGGCCATGCTGGCCATGGACACCAGTACGTTGGTCCTCGCCTCTTCCCTCGCCTTCTGCTTGTCCCCAGGGGGACCCTCCCTCCCCCTACAAGCAGGGTGCCAGCCGGGGCTCTCCGTGGGGCCCTGAACAGGGACGTGTCTATACCTGTGCCGTCCAGAGTGCTGGGCAGCCCCAGCCCAGAAGCGGCTCGCCTGTCAGGAAACTACACAAAATAGATCCAAGGAGCGAGTGAGAGCGGGAAGGGGGCAGGAGGCGCTTTGGAGAGAAACGAGAGGGTTTGGGGGGCCGTGGGGAGCGTGCAGCAAGGACATTTCATCCTCAAAGGCTGAGGGGCATTGGGCCTGCTCGGGCCCCCAGGAAGGCCATCCGAGGGGGTGGTTGGACGGCACGAGGGGGCAGGAGCACGGAGGCCCACATGGCAGAGCCAAGGACCCAGGGCAGGCCTCTGGGCGAGGGGTGATGCACCCGACCCAGGTCGAACATCCTAGCAAGCTTGGGCTTGGGGGCCATGGAGGCTCAGCAGGGCCCTGGGACAGACGGCAGAGCTGACACAGGTGTGGGGGTGGCCGGCTGTGGTCTAAAAGGAGGGCACGGGAGGAGCTGTCCAGTGGAGGGCGGGACACACACATAGTGTCTCTGATGCCTGTGGTTCTCGGGAGATCCGTGGGGTGCTAAGTGCCCCGATTGCGGGAGTTTGTCAGGGCGGGGCTGGTGCTCCCCCAGCCCCCGGAGGGCAGGGGAAGCCAGGACGGTCCTCGCCTGTGTCTCTCTGAGCTTGCCTGCACGCTGCCCGCCACAGACGAGACCAGCAGGATCGCTCACGCCAAGGCTGTAGCCGCCGACGCCCAGGCCACGGCCACCCGCGTGCAGTCGCGGCTCCAGGACATGCGCAAGCGCCTGCAGCAGTGGCAAGACCAGTACGGAGGCCTGCGGGGCCAGGACCTGGGCCAGGCGGTGCTCGACGCAGGCCGCTCAGGTGGGCGCCGGGGTGCCACAGCCCTGACAGCGGGTGGCCGGGGCCCGGGGAGGACAGGCTGTCAGGGGCACGGCCTCCCCTGCTCCCCGCAGTGTCCACCCTGGAGAAGACACTCCCGCAGCTGCTCGCCAAGCTGAGCCTCCTGGAAAACCGCGGCGCACGCAACGCCAGCCTGGCCCTGTCCGCCAGCATCGGCCGCGTGCGGGAGCTCATTGCCCAGGCCCGCGGGGCTGCCAGCAAGGTGAGCTCAAGGGCCGGGGGACGGCGGGCATCGGGAAGACCAGGCAGTGGACACTGATGAGCCACGTGTCCCCCACACAGGTCAAGGTGTCCATGAAGTTCAATGGTCACTCTGGGGTGCGGCTGCGTGCCCCCCGGGACCTCTCCGACCTTGCGGCCTACACCGCCCTCAAGTTCTACCTCCAGAGTCCGAACCGGGAGTCCGGCCAGGCCCCCGGGGATCGCTTTGTGCTCTACCTGGGCAGCCGCCAGGTACCAGGCGGGCACAGTGGGCTGGGCGGGCATGGCGGGGCTAGGTGCCTGTCACGCTGAGCCTCCTGTCACCGCAGGCCGTCGGGGACTACATGGGCGTGGCTCTGCGGAACCAGAGGGTGCACTGGGTGTACCGCCTGGGGGAGGCGGGCCCCGCGGCCCTCAGCGTCGACGAAGACATTGGGGAGCAGTTCGCAGCAGTCAGCATCGACAGGTGGGTGACCTGGCCCCCTTGGGCTCCCTCCATCGCTGGACGGGGTCCACTCCTCACCCCCCCATTCTGCCTTCAGGACCCTCCAGTTCGGCCACATGTCTGTCACGGTGGAGAAGCAGACGCTCCATGAGACCAAGGGAGACACAGTGGCCCCTGGGGCCGAGGGGCTGCTCAGTCTGCGGCCTGGCGACTTTGTCTTCTACGTGGGGGGCTACCCCAGCCACTTCACAGTGAGCCTGGCGGGGCGGGGCGGGGGTGGCCCTGCACTCCGGGCCCAGGATGCCCTGCTCTGTGCCTGGCTGCCCACTGAGTGCCCTCCCTGGGGTCTGTCCTGGGGGCGAGAAGCCCTGACTGTGCCCTGTGCCTGCAGCCCCCCGAACCCCTCCGCCTCCCTGGCTACTTGGGCTGCATCGAAATGGAGGCGCTCAACGAGGAGGTGCTGAGCCTCTACAACTTCGAGGAGACTTTCCAGCTGGACACCACCGTGGATAGGCCCTGTGCCCGGTACGTGCAGCCGGGGCCAGGCCCTCGTCGCACCCTGGCTGGCTCTTGGCTGACTGCTCTGATCTCTGACCTGCAGCTCCAAGTCGACCGGGGACCCGTGGCTTACGGACGGCTCCTACCTGGACGGCTCTGGCTTCGCTCGCATCAGCGTGGAGAGTCAGATGGGCACGACCAAGCGCTTTGAGCAGGAGCTGCGGCTCGTGTCCTCCAGTGGCATCGTCTTCTTCATGCAGCACCAGGCACGCAGGCCGCCGGCCCCAGCACGCAGCCCTCCGCAGCACCCCTGGACCCCGTACTGACCTGCCTCTCCCCCCAGGACCAGTTCCTGTGCCTGGCCGTGCGGAAGGGCTCCCTGCTCCTCCTCTATGACTTCGGCGCAGGCCTGATGGAGGCCACGCTGAGCCCGGCGGTGGACGCCAGTCTGCTGAACATGACCACGGCCAGCAAGGCGGTGAGGCTGGGCTCGGGGGAGGGCTCAGGGGCTCCGGGAGGACCCGTGGGACGCATGGCTCACCCTCAAGCTGGGGCCCGCCGGCACCTCACAGATCCAGGTGTTCCTGCTGGGGGGGAGCCGCGGCCGTGTCAGCCGCGTGCTGGTGCGCGTGGAGAGGAACAATGCGTTCAGCGTGGACCACAGCAGCACGCTGGAGCTGGCCAGCGCCTACTACCTCGGGGGCGTGCCGCCCGACCAGCTGCCCCCAAGGTGAGTCTGGGAGCGGCCGGCCGGGAGCAGGCGGGCACCCTGGAGGTGGTGGCGGCGGCTGCGGGTCCTGATGTCCGTCCCCTGCAGCCTGCGGCAGCTCTTCCCCTCCGGAGGCTCGATCCGCGGATGCATCAAGGGCATCAAGGCTCAGGGCAAGTACGTGGATCTCAAGAGGCTGAACACGACGGGCATCAGCTCGGGCTGCACTGCCGACCTGCTGGTGAGCCCCGGCCCGCCCTGGCCAGCAGCCCCATTCCAGGCCTGTGTTGTGGGCCCTCACGGTCACTCTCCTCTAGGTGGGACGGGCCATGACTTTCCACGGCGACGGCTACCTGTCCCTGGGGCTCCCTGATGTCCCCCCCGTCACGGGCCACATCTACTCGGGCTTCGGCTTCCACAGCACCCAGGATGTCGGTCTGCTCTACCTCAACGAATTCCTGGTGCGTGCGCCCCCACTCCTGGCAAGCAGCGTGGGGCTCTGGGGGCGAGAGGACGGGAGTGCAGGTCCTGGCCTGCTCCCCTGACCTGGGCACTGTCCCCAGGATGGGCCATACCAGGTGTCCCTGCAGCAGGGCCGGGTGGCACTCCGGCTCCCGACGACAGAGGTGAAGACCCAAGGGAGCTTTGCCGATGGTGCCCCCCATTACGTGGCTTTCTACAGCAACGACACAGGGTGAGCCTGGCCCACTGGGCCCCTGGCAGCGGTGTCCAGGGACCGGGAGGGGGAAGCACTGGGGGCAGCTGGCGCAGGGCGGGGAAAAGGTTGCTGTGCTTGCAGGGTCTGGCTCTATGTGGACGACCAGCTTCAGCAGATGAAGCGCCACCAGGAGGTGCCGCCCAGGCCCCAGGCCCCGTCTGAGAAGAACCAGGTGCTCTACTTGGGAGGCTGGTCTAAGTCCGGTGACTACTCCAACTTCAGTGGCTGCATCAGCAATGTGTTCATGCTGCGGTGAGCCGGCGGGGGCGGGGGTCAGGTGGGGGGGCATGGGGGGTGTGGCCTGGCGCGCCCCCCACTGCCCCACCAGTGCTGACCCGCCGCCCTCCGCAGGCCGCTGGGGCCGCAACGGGTGTTTGACCTGCAGCAGGACTGGAAGAAAGTCAACGTGAGCTCCGGCTGTGTCCCAGCCCCGCACGCCCAGACCCCAGGGCAGGCACCTCGAGGACTGAGGGCAGCAGCGGCACGGAAGGTGGGGGACCAGACACTGTGTGCCAGGCGGGACAGGGGTGTGGTCGGAAGGCCATCACCACGCATTCTGCTTCCCTTCCGATTCCCCCCAGGCTGGCCGACGCAGCCGCCAGCCCCGCCGGGACCCTGCCTGCACCCCGCCCTGGTCTCTCAGGACCATCCGAGACGCCTACCAGTTTGGGGGCCCCCCGTCCAGTCACCTGGAGTTTGCCCATGTCCCGGCACCTCCCAGGAACTGGTAAGGCTAGGCCGGGTGGGGAGGGTGCCCAAGGGCCGCCCAGGCTGACGGCCCTGCTCCGCCTCCAGGTCCCACATCTCCATGCTGGCCCGCCCTCGCGGCCCCCGCGGACTTCTGCTGCTCGCTGTCCCCAGCAAGGCCAGTGGCCCTTCCCTGGCTGTGCTCTTGAGCCACGGCCACTTTGTTGCTCAGACGGAGGGCCCTGGGCCCCAGCTCCGTGTCCAGAGCCGCCAGCGCTCACGAGCTGGCCGGTGGCACACGGTGAGTCGCTGAGGGGGCACGGGCCAGGTCCTGGGAGCTCCCGTTCTGACGTGCCCCCTCCCGCCCCAGGTGTCTGTGAGATGGGAAAAGACCCGGATCCAGCTGGTGATAGACGGAGTCTGGGCCCAGGACCGGGAGGGGCCCGGCCAGCAGCACCAGGGGGCAGAGAGCCCCCGGCCCCAGACTCTCTTCGTGGGGGGCCTCCCAGTTCGTGGCTTCAGCGCAAGCCTCCCAGTGAGAACCTCCTCTGTGTAACCCCCCCAACCCTGAACCACCTCCCCCGTACCCCATCCCCTGCTGAACGGCCCTCCTGGGCCCTTGGGACCTCCCACCGCACCAGCCAATCTGTGTCCCCACAGGCGGCCACCGGCAGCTCCGGCTTCAGTGGCTGTGTGAGAAGACTGAGGCTGGATGGGCGGCCCCTGGGGGCCCCCACACGGGCAGTCGGGGTCACGCCATGCTTCTCAGGCCCCCTGGAGAAGGGCCTGTTCTTTGCAGACAGCGGAGGTGTCGTCACCCTAGGTCTGTAGGGCACGGGTGCACCCCTGCCTCAGTGGGGCGGGAGTGGTAGCCCCGCTGCCCTGCCCCTCCTCACAGCTCCCTCCTCACAGACACCGCGCCGCCTCCCGTGGCCCTGGAGGCCCTGGAGCTGGAGGTGCGGCCTCAGACGGCCACTGGCCTCATCTTCCACCTGGGCCGGGGCCTGGCACCGCCCTACCTGCAGCTGCAGGCGCAGGCTGAGCGGGTAAGCTGCGGGCCAGGGGGCTGAGGCCGTGGGGTGGGATCGAGATTCGTGGGACTCTCCTGACCACCCCCCTGGCCCCCACCCAGATCCTGCTGCAGGCGGACGACGGCGCCGGGGAGTTCTCCACGTGGGTGACACGCACTGCAGCCTTGTGTGATGGGCAGTGGCACCGACTGGCAGGTAAGCGCCCCCCACCTCTGCTTTTCTGCTGAGTAGAGCACCCAGGAGGGACTCGGGAGGGGCAGTGGTGCAGGCCACATGGCGGACAGCCCCTAGCCCCTCCCAGTCACGGGGACCCTGTGCCCACAGTGACCAGAAGCGGGAACGTGCTCCAGCTGGAGGTGGACACGCAGAGCAACCGGACCCTGGGCCCCATGCTGGCGGCCTCCACGGACCGTGCCCAGTCACCTCTGCACCTCGGGGGCCTGCCTGGTGAGGGCGGCCTCAGCCTGGGGGTGGGAGTTGCCCGTCGGGGGCCTGCCTGGTAAAGGTGGCCTTGCCCAGGAGCAGGGACTGCTCCTCGGGGACCACGTGCCGGGGTGACCTGCTCTCATCCCACCCTCCCGTGATGGGACGGCCAGGAAGTCAGGCACGGGGGGGCACCGGGATGCCGGCCTCTGCTCTGACCGGCCTCCCCCCTTCTCCTCCCCCAGAGCCCATGAACACACAGGCTGAGCCTCTAGCCTACCGCGGCTGCATGAGGAATCTGGTGCTGAACGGTGCCCCCATCACGTGGCCTCACTCTATGGGCATCCAGGGGGCAGTGGGGGCCAGCGGCTGCCCAGCCACCTAGCGAGCTGCCCCTCCAGCAGCCACGCCCGAGAACCTTCAGGGGCCCTGGCCCAGTGTCCACAGGAGGGCCGCCCCAGGCGGGCAGGCTCCCACCTCGCAGAGTGCCCGGCCCCGCACTCAGCTGGCTTCACATCCAGGCCGTCCGGACTCCAGATTCTGGGGGTGATGACCCGTCTCTCTAGAACGGTCTAAGTCCTACCTAATGTTGCAAACTGAGGCTTCTGGTCCTTTTTTGTTCGGTTTTGTGCTGCCACTCCCCTTCCCCTAACGTTTCCTCAAGTGAGGAACCTGCCCTGCTCCCTGAAAATTAAAAAGCATCTTGTTTCACTGAGGGTTGACTTTAAACATGAAAGCAGAGCAGCCAGAGACCGATCTTGACCCCGGACGTGCTCGTGGGGGAACCCCCTGCCCAGGGGGCCGCCCTCACACCAGCTCCCCTGGGGGGCACACAGGAAAACCACGAGTGGCAGGTAAAAGACAAGACCTTTATTTCTCAGCAAGCCGGCACGGAGCTGAGGGCATGCGCCGCGCCCCCAGCCCCATCGCTGAGGTCGGCAGCCGTGAACCCGACCCCTGGGGACACCGCTGATCAGTCTAAGCTCATGTCTTCCTCTTCGTCCTTGGTGTCCTTCCCGTCCCCCTCCTGCTCGGGCCGGGCACTGTTCTGCATGGCTTTGGCAAATGCTTCCACATCTAAAATGCATTGAAAACACAAGGTGACCTTCTAGACCCTGGCCTGGAACTGCTGACCAAAGGGGACAGATGAAAACCTCACGACGAAGGCCCAAGACCACCGACACGCCATGACCAAGCCGGCTAGCCCTATTCTGTGCACACGGGGAAGCCTTGTAACGGCAGAGAGAGAGAAAGGGAGTCTCCCTTAGCCACGTGGGGTAGGGAAGGGGGGGCGGGGGGGGCAGATACTTACCGCCCTTGTTGGCGGCCTCCACGGCCTCTGCAGGGAGGCCGAACTGGCACATGAGGGGGCCCAGCTGCCCAGAGGCCAAGGCGGCGCTGAACATACCCAGAGCCTGCAAAGGACAGCCCGACGCCCTGAGTGCACGCCTGGCAAACGCCGCAGGGGAACGGGGCGTGGAGGGTTGCCTGGGCCAGGTGCGGGGACACCTGGTGACAGGGAAGCCCGTGGAAGGTGAGCCCTGTCCCCAGCCACGGAGCACAGAGCGGGGGCACCCGGGCACGGCCCTACCTGCTGGAACTGGGGCGAGCTCAGCGTGTTCTGGATCTCCTCCGCCGTCTGCGGCAGTGACTCTCCAGAGGGCAGGTAGGGCAGCAGGCGCTCCTGGACGTCCGCGTTGGCAAGGATAGGTGCCATGATCTCGGGCGTCAGGACACTGGCCAGGTCCACTGAGGCGTAAGCACACGGCCATCAGCGGCTCGAGGCCAACCGCAGACACCCAAGCCGTGGCATCGTCGGGCGGGGCGAGGCGAGGGAGCAGCGGCTCAGCCCGGAGACCTGCTCAGCCCCCCTTGGAGAGGCAGCGAGCGCGCAGGAAGGGGACAGCAGGCCCCTTCACCCCCAAGCCTGGAGCCGAGCAGCGCGTGCGTTACCTTGCTGGCCGCCTCCTGGCCCGGCCGGCACGTTCATCGTAGCGAGAATGCTCTGAAGGTCGCTCAGCTGGATGGGCTGGGTTGGGCTGGCTGCCGTGCTGGTTCCGTTACCTGAGCTGGGTGCGGGGCTCGGGCTGGTCACGGAGGCGGCCGCTGGAGCAGAGGGGGCTGGGGTGGCTCGGGTAGAAGAGGTGGTGGAGGACGGGGTGACGGCTGCGGACTGGCTCCGGGAGCTGGAAAGAGCAAGGGCAGCCATGGAGCGACCACACACCCTAGAGGTGCCCACGGCAGGTCGCTCCTCCAGCAGTGGTCCTTGAACTGCCAGGGATCCGGAACCGTCGAGACCCCAAAAAGGTCCCTTCCCAGGTGTCTCCTCAGCCCTTCTGCATCTCCTATGTCCAGTCACCCTGAAGGATGGGAATCCTGTGGCACGTGGGGGGTGGGGCGGGGGCAAGGCTCACCTGGACGAGGAGCTGCTGGCCGGAGGCCCTCCGCTCCCCAGGAGGCTGGCCAGGCCCGGCCCGGTCAGGGCCCCCAGCCCACCTGCAAGGACACATGAGCTCAGCTGCCACCCTGTCCCAAAGAGCCCACCTCTCCCTGCCAGATATCCTACACTAACACCAAGGGACAAGCAGGGGAGAACAGGGACCACAGTGGGCCAGGGTGCCAGAGCCGTGACTGCTGGCGCTGTACCATTCTAGAAGCTTATTCCACGCGTCACATCGTTTCTGTCTCCCATCCCGCTAACGACGCACTTAGGTCCAAGGTAACACGCAGTCCACACCTGGCACAGTAGCGAGGGTTTCCCTTCCGCCCAAGCAGCAGCCGTCCCAGCGCAAGAGGCGGCGGCAGCGGGCAAGCCCCCCGGAGGGGAACCTGAGCAGAAGGCCCAGCAGGAGCCCCGCTCCCAGGCCCCCTGTGGGCCCCTCAAGTACAGAGCGAGGTCTTCACCACGGACCAGCTCCCAGCTCAAACCACAGGGCACAAGGGCCCAGCCCAGGGACAGATGTTCGAGAACCACTGAGAAGGAAACATTCTAATCCCAAAGCGACCCTCGCCAAAGGCCACACGGTGCGCACGCGGGGCTTACCCAGTCCTCCGAGGCCGGCGGGTCCGATGAGCTGCATGAGCTGGCTGTGACTCATGTTCCCCAGCAGGCTCTGCAAGCCGCCCTCGCCTGCGGGACAGCACGCACTCAGACTCGGCGGCCCTGGCTGAGACCGCGCGCCCCGTGAGCCCGCCCTTCAGTGTCCCCTGCCCTCACAGCAGTGCCTGGGATGAGACAACATGGTGGGGCGGGCGCACAGTTTTATCCCCAGAAGCTGGACGGAGACTTGGACTTGGGACGACTAAGAGGCTTCTAACTCGGAAACCTCCGTTTCCGCTTAACAACCACAGGGGCTCAGTGGGCTGAGTCTGCCTTTAGCTCAGGTCAGGACCTCAGGGTGCCAGGATCAAGTCCTGTGTCAGGCCCCCTGCTGAGCGGGGGGGGGGTCCCTCTGCCTCTGCCCCGCCCCTGCCTCACGCACTCACAGAACCCTAACGCACTCACAGAACCCTAACGCAAGAGGAAAAGCAAGACAACGACCACATTGCAAGCAGCAACAAGGCACTGCGCGCATCATCTGGAACACACGTCCCCTGCGGGCACTGCCGCGCCAGCGCGTTCCGGAAGGTGGCGCCTACCGCCCAGCGCGGAGAGCTCGTGGCCTCCCGTCCCGCTGGCCCCCAGCGCGCCCGGCATTGGAGGGCTGTTCAGGCACTCGTTGACCTTCCGGCAGTGCTCCTCGTCCTGGTCGGTCTTGGGCTCCTGTAGGGGGAGGACAGGACCACAGCTGCGAGGGGGCGGTCCGCCGCCAGCAACGTGGGCCCCGTCCACAGCCGCACGGCACCGAGGACCCGGCAGGGCCGAAGGGAACCGCCGCCCGTCAGGGTCGCGGAGCTGCGGCCACGCTCACTCGGCGGCCGCAGACTGAGGCCCTGAGAGCCCCGGGGCCGCACAGAGCGACGCCTTCTCGATGCCTCACGCAACAGCCTAAAAGCCACGAAGCCTTCCTGCACCTCGTATAGGAGTGTGACACGGTGACATAACCGTCCTATCACACCACTGCCCACGAGCCAGCCCACCCGTGGCCCTTCGGGGTTCGCCAGAAACCCCAGAAAGCACACCTGGCAGGCACTCAACACCAGCGCCCCAGGGTGTAGGCCGTTCTCAGGGAGCACCACCCCCTACGTGCCCCCAGAACCACGAGATGAAGCACCCACAACCGGGCACGCGCTGTGGGTCTGCTGGAGGCCAGGGACACAGAAGGGGAACAACACAGCGTCCCCCACGCCCAGAGCAGAAGGGAGCAGGGCAGGCGAGCAAAACCGGGCACGGCAGAGCTGGCGGAACGTTCCCTGGGAGAACCTGGAGAAACAAGCTGGGCCCTCCCGGGCCTGCAAGTCTCCCCGTGCACGCCGCACCCGCCCAGCCCGCTGGTCCACGCGGCTCTCTCACCGCGTGCGCAGAGACCAGGGTCTGCAGCACAGCCTGGCCGGCCCTGCGAGAGAAACTGCTCCTGCCCTGCCCTGGTACGTGCCAGGGGAGGGCAATGGGGTCAACCTCCATGGAAGGAAACTGGAAACATCTGTCTGCAAAGGCCTCCGATCACCCACTTGGAACACGTGCGCTTTGGGGTGTCCACCCAGAGACGCCCTCCCACCCCCCATACGGGAAACAGCCTCCGAGTTACTGTAACCTGCTGCGGCAGCACCACGACCAAATAAGACCAGCGGCCGGCCGGCGAGACAGCCCCGGCACGCTGACCCCCAAAGACCCCCAAACCACGCGAGGGGGAAGGCTAGGGGAGGCAGGGCTCAGAAAAGCTTGCAAAAGGACGCGTCGTTTTGTAAACGCAGCAAAGAGAACACACGGTCCGCCCTGCTCTGGCCCCGGGCTGCTCCTAGTGGGGCGGGGCGGGGGTCCGCAGTCAGCAGAGTGACACTGGGGTCCCGTCCAGAAAGCACTCTTGTCCATGTGCCAGGACTTCTGGACCTTGCAAGAGCACCAGGAGCCCAGCCGCAAGTGCCCGGACTCTGGAAGTGGCCCTGCTCCAGCGCCCCCGGCCCCCACCCCCACAGAGAGACCCAGGAGTTCTCAGGGTCCCCGACGCTCAGCGAGCATCAGCCGTTTTGGGAAAGTGAGTCCCAGCGTCCGGCGAGCACGTCTAGGAGAGACACTGCGCGCAGCCGCCACACACCTGCATCCAGAAGAAGAGCCGCTTGGAGCCGGCCTTGAACTTGAGCACGTAGACCCTCCCACTGGGGCACTGCGGCACGCGCTTGAACTCACAGTCGTCGGGGAAGATGATCAGGTCCTTCCGAGAGCGCAGGGGGGGTCAGCCTCACCCCAACACCCACTGCGGGTCCCACCGCCTCCCAGGGAAGCCCGCGGGCTCCTCCTCTGCAGGGGAGCGGTGGGAGGGGGTCCAGGGCCCAGGCCCCTTGCCAGAAGGGCCTCCCTCCCCCGGTGGAGAAGACAGGGTCAGAGGCGCCCCCCCAGGGCATGAGGGCCAGGAGGGGGGCTCCGAGCTCAGCGGGGCAGGGAGGCTTGCGGCTCTCCAGAGACCTAACAAGGACACCTTGGAAAGGAGCGGCCCGCGGCCTGCGGGGGCGGGGGGCAAGCGGGCGGAAGGGCAGACGCCCCGAAGCGGTGGCTCGCAGCGCGGACCCCGCCGGCCACCGCAGAGGCTGGCCAGGCCGCGAGGCAGGGCGCTGGCGGACCGCCGGGCTGGGCGAGAGAGAGGAGCAGAGGGGTCGGGGAGCGGGTCCGGGAGAGGGTCCGGAAGCGGGTCCGGAAGCGTGGGTAGGGGAGCGCGTCGGGGAGCGCGTCGGGGAGCGGGTCCGGGAGCGCGTCGGGGAGCGGGTCGGGGAGCGCGTCGGGGAGCGGGTCCGGGAGCGGGTCCGGGAGCGGGTCCGGGAGCGCGTCGGGGAGCGCGTCGGGGAGCGCTTCGGAGAGCGGGTCCGGGAGCGCGTCGGGGAGCGGGTCCGGGAGCGCGTCGGGGAGCGGGTCCGGGAGCGCGTCGGGGAGCGGGTCCGGGAGCGCGTCGGGGAGCGGGTCGGGGAGCGGGTCCGGGAGCGCGTCGGGGAGCGCGTCGGGGAGCGGGTCCGGGAGCGCGTCGGGGGAGCGGGTCCGGGAGCGGGTCCGGGAGCGCGTCGGGGGAGCGGGTCCGGGAGCGCGTCGGGGAGCGCGTCGGGGAGCGCGTCGGGGAGCGGGTCCGGGAGCGCGTCGGGGGAGCGGGTCCGGGAGCGCGTCGGGGAGCGGGTCCGGGAGCGCGTCGGGGGAGCGGGTCCGGGAGCGCGTCGGGGAGCGGGTCCGGGAGCGCGTCGGGGAGCGCGTCGGGGAGCGGGTCCGGGAGCGCGTCGGGGGAGCGGGTCCGGGAGCGCGTCGGGGAGCGGGTCCGGGAGCGGGTCCGGGAGCGCGTCGGGGGAGCGGGTCCGGGAGCGCGTCGGGGAGCGGGTCGGGGAGCGGGTCCGGGAGCGCGTCGGGGAGCGCGTCGGGGAGCGGGTCCGGGAGCGCGTCGGGGAGCGGGTCCGGGAGCGCGTCGGGGAGCGCGTCGGGGAGCGCTTCGGAGAGCGGGTCCGGGAGCGCGTCGGGGAGCGGGTCCGGGAGCGCGTCGGGGAGCGGGTCCGGGAGCGCGTCGGGGAGCGGGTCCGGGAGCGCGTCGGGGAGCGGGTCGGGGAGCGGGTCCGGGAGCGCGTCGGGGAGCGCGTCGGGGAGCGGGTCCGGGAGCGCGTCGGGGGAGCGGGTCCGGGAGCGCGTCGGGGAGCGGGTCCGGGAGCGGGTCCGGGAGCGCGTCGGGGGAGCGGGTCCGGGAGCGCGTCGGGGAGCGGGTCCGGGAGCGCGTCGGGGAGCGCGTCGGGGAGCGGGTCCGGGAGCGCGTCGGGGAGCGCGTCGGGGGAGCGGGTCCGGGAGCGCGTCGGGGAGCGGGTCGGGGAGCGGGTCCGGGAGCGCGTCGGGGAGCGCGTCGGGGAGCGGGTCCGGGAGCGCGTCCGGGAGCGGGTCCGGGAGCGCGTCGGGGAGCAGCCCCGGCCGCGCCCGCAGGCCGCCCCGGCGCCGAGCGCACTCACGTCCTCCACGGTGCCCGACGTGCGGTCCTTCCAGCAGAAGTGAATGAGGGAGTCGTCCGTCTGCTGGATGTACACGAGCCCTTTCCGCTTGTCCGGGGTGACGGTCGTGCCCTTCAGCGACATCTTCCCCGCGCGGAACTCCACCAGGTACTTGTTGGAGGAGCCCCGCGAGCCGGGCACCAGGCTTGGGAACAGCGCGCCCGAGGTCGTCATCCTGGAAGAGCCGCCCGCACGCGCGCCGCGTCAAGGCAGGGGCGCCCCGGCCGCGCCTCCCGCGGAGCTGCCCTCGCGGAGCCCGGCCCCGGGCCCCAGCCCCACGACGCCCGAGCCCGCGCCGCCCCCGCCCCCCCCCCGCGCGGCCGCCCCCGCAGCTCGCGGCCCCGCGCGGCCCCCGGCGTCACGCCGGCAGGCGGGCGACACGGCCGCGGCGGGCCGAGTCCGGGGCCCCCCAGAGCCGCCGCCCCGCGCACAGGCCCCCCCACCCGGGCTCGCCGGCCGCCCCCGCGCCCCACACCCCGGCCTCCGCGGACCCGACCCCGGCTCCGGCACCCCGACGGCGCAGGCCCCGCCCCCGCAGCCGGCCCCGCCCCCGGCGACCCCCGCACCTGGCCCGCGCCGCGACTCGGCCGAGAGGCACCGTCCGGGCTCGCTCTTCCTCCTCAGCGCCTGCCGGGCCCCGCCGGAAGTCCCCTCTCGCTCCGCCCCTCCCGCCGCTCTCGCCGGCGATTGGGCTGCGTCAGGGGCGGGGCCGACGCCGAGCCGTCAGCGATTGGGAAGGACAGCCGTCCATCGGCCCTCCCTCGCCCGCCCCGCGCTCGCGTTCCCTTCCGGCGGAAGCGCGGGCGGGCGGCGCGCGGGCCAGAGCGGCTCCTATTGTTGCTGTGTCATAGGGGCGCGGCGGCGGCCCCTGGCGGCGGCGTCCGGAACAGCGCGGCGGGCGCCGACCGAGCCGGGGCGGGGGGGCGTTGGAGTGCACACCCCCACCGTGGCGGGAGAGCTGGTGCACCTGTCGCAGATTCACGGCCGGAGCGACACGCCAGGTCCCAAGATGTGCGGGAAACAGCCCTCACGTCAGGGGATCTAGGACGCTGGGGCTGGGGAGGGCCGGCTTCGCGACCCCAGGGCTGTGTCGCCGAATCACAGCCCTGGACGTGGGGGTCCAGAGTCAGCGCCCAAGACACCAGCGGTGGTCGTCCGGGGGGCGATGGAGACGCCGCGCTGCCTCCCTGTTCCCCCGTGACGCTGCGGGCGTGGCTGCCCCCCATTCTCCCCCGGGGGGTCCCCCTCCTTCCCCATTCTTCTTTTGGGGTCCCTTCATTCCCCAGTCGCCCTGGGGGTCCCCCATTCTCCCACCAGGAGTCTCCTTATTCCCCCACTCTTCTCTTGGGGTCCCCCCATTCCCCAGTGCTGGCATGACTGGCCCCATTCTGGGGGTCTCTCCCCCTACTCCTCCCATTCTCCTCTTGGGGTCCCCCATTCCCTCCATCCTCCCCTGGGGGTCCCCCATTCCCCTGATGACAGTGCTGGCATGCTGCCCCTCACTGTCCCCTAGGCAGGTCTCCCCTGGGGATCCCCCGTTCTCCTGTGATGAGTGCTGGGGGCCCCCCACATTCCCTCTGTGTGTGTGGTTCCCAGAGGCTAATGTGTGCTCACAACAGAATGAAGAGGCCACTGTCCCAGCGCGACCCGATGTTCACAAGGACCGGGTGCCCTCCGTTTCCACCCTGTGCTCCGCTGGGACACAGTAACCACGCGGGGCACACCCACCCAGAGCCCCGGGCCCTCCCAGCCCGCACCAGAGACCCCTCCAGGAGCAAGGCCACTCTGCACCATGCTGCCTGACAGTTTGTCACCTGCGTGTCACCTCTGTTAAGCTTTTCACAAAAAGTATCAAAGTGGAAGGTGGTTTCGTTTCGAAGATTTATTCACGTTGACGCAGGTGAGTCTGGTGCGTTCACTTGAACCCATCCGTGACGTTCTGTATAATGGTCTCAGGTACAGCCACTTTTTTTTAAGATTTTTTATTTTAGAGAGAGTGAGCACGGGCAGGAGGACGGACGGGGGGACCTCCAGCCGATTCCCCGATTCCCCGCCGAGCGGGAGCCTGATGTAGGGCTCGATCCCAGGACCCCGCAATCAGGATGTGAGTCAAAATCAAGAGCCAGGCATCCAGGTGCCCCCGAAGGAAAACCACTTCTGTATCCGTTGTTTTGTGATCTAAAGACTCACCAATTTTGCTTTGTTTTTGAAAACGTAGCTGTTTTTCATTTAAAAATGTTTTTGTTGATAAATAATAAGCCTTTTACTTTTTAACTAGCAAATACTTCCACTTCATTTCATTTCCTAGTAAATGCCAACAGAGCAAACCACACACAGGAGCTCCCCGGGGCCCCAGAGACCACATGGGAGAGGGGCATGGCCCTGAGCCCACGACAGCGAGTGCCCTGCTGGTGACACTCAAGGACACCAAAGACAACAGTGGCTGCCTGAACACGGGCCAGCGGGCGGGAAGTCAGGAAGAGTTAAGAATTGGCCACAGGAGGCCGCAGGGAAACCAATGTTGGACCGGAAGAGCGTGGTTCCCCCCAGCCCGTGGCCTCGAGGGGCTCACCGGAGCACTTCCTCTCTTCGAGCTGGGAGCCTGTGTCTGAGGCTGGTTCCGTGGCTTGTGTGCAGGAAGGACAGTGGCCGCAGGCAGACGAGCGTGGCCAAGGCCCCTGGGTGTGGGGTGCTGTGGGGGACAAGGCAGCGGGGTGGGTGGGTCCAGTGGCTCCTGCACAAGGGGTGGGCAGGGCACGGGGACCGTGGCGCCTGGACACATCACCAAAGAAGCACAGCCAGCAAGAGGCACAGGAGCAGAGAGCCCACGCCATTCTTCATAAGAGAAACGCAAATTAAAACACACCGATGAGAAGGGCAGGAAGCCCGAGAAGGGAGGGCGACAGGACTAAGTGCCGAGGCCGTGGCTGCCCGCAACCGCACGGTCCGCACGGTCCGCACGGTCCACACTGTTCGGCAGTGGGGTTCCCATGATCGTCTTTCTTTCAACGATCCTCTTTTCTCGGAGGGAATGGTAGGTTTAGTCCCAAGGTGAGCAGGAAGTACCGAGTGCTCCCATGTAGCCCTCCGCACGCACCTCCTCCTGCCGTCAGCATCCCCGCCGGCAGGCGCGCGTGTGACAGCCCACGGACCCGCGAGAACACGCAGTGTCACCAGTGGCCCATCTCCCTGCCCGCCACCTGTGCGTCTGGACTCACGCATGACGCGGACCCAGCATCACAGTGTCGCACGGTGTGGTCTCACCGCTGGGAGTCCCCTGCCCTCCTCCCGTCCATCCCTCCGTCCTCCCTAGCCTCTGGCAAGCACTGACCACTTCTTCCCAATATTTTTCAGGGTGGTAGGATACACGTGACGTCAGACTCACCATCTTACCCCTCAGTGAGCCCTTCAGTGACGGAAACACTCCACGATGTTGTGCCGCATCAGCATCCTGTCACCTTTCGAGACACCAACCCCGCCCCCCGTCCCTGTCGCCGCCATCCTACTGCCCCTCACGTTCTGACGACCCTCGTATGTGACGTCGATGGGAGTCCTGCAGTCTTTGTCTTTCCGTGAGGGGCTTGTCTCGCTGAGCGGGGCGTCCTCGAGGTCTGCCCACGTGGCAGCACGTGTCTGGGTCCCCCCCACCCCGGCTGGCGTAGAGCACGTGGTATTCATCCATCCATCCCTGGCGGACCCGGGCAGCCCCCGTGACTCAGCAGTGGTGGGGAACACTGCTGTCGGCGTGGGCGGACAGACATCTCTTCGGGACCTTGCTTTCCGATCTTTCCAGCACAGCAGCACAGTGGGATTTCCGGATCCTCTGGTAACGCTGTGGGTAACGTTCTCCGGAGCTGCGATCCTGTCTTCCACAGCAGCTGCCCGTTCCGGCCTGACCCGTGCAGTCGCGGTGAGCTCGGATTTGCATTTGCCACGTGATTCGCGGGGCCGGGAGTCTTCTCACGGACTTCCTGGCCCTTTGTGCATCTTCTGTGCACAGGGTCCTCTGCCTGTGTTTTGGATCAGGTTTTTGTTTGCTTAGTTTGAGAAATTCCCTGCATATTCCGGATGTCATTCTCCTGGTAGATGTTGTGTTTGTCTCTCTTTTCTCCCATTCTGTGGGTTGCATTTTTACCTGATGCTACTCTGATGCACAAACATCTAGTTTCCATCTTGCCCAATTTGTTTATGTTTTCTGTTGTTACCTGTGCCTTCAATGTTCTACCTAAGAAATCACTGCCAAGTCCTACGTCACTAAGCTTGTGCCCTACGCTTTCTTCTACAAGTTTTATGGTTGGGGCGCCTGGGTGGCTCAGTCGCTGGGCATCTGCCTTCGGCTCAGGTCGTGATCCCAGGGTCCTGGGATCGAGCATCAGGGTCCCTGCTCAGTGGGGAGTCTGCTTCTCCCTCTGCCCCACCAACTTGTGTTTATTCTCAGTCAAATAATGAAATATTTTAAAAAATAAATTAAAAAAATAAAAATTTTATGGTTTTGGGTGTGACATTCCGGTCTAATTTTGTAGAGGGTGTGGGGCAGGGGTCCCGCTTTCCCAGCACTATTCGTTGAAAAGACTGTCCTTTCCCCTTGTCATCTGATCCTGTATGTTGCTGGTGACTATGAGACAGTACAGATTTCGCCCAGTGCACACGGGTGACCTTCACTGTAAGTTAGGGCGCGGTCCCACTTTGTCCGGCTACCTGCTGTGAAATCGGGGGCGAGCCCACCTTCCCGCACTCCCTTTTTCTCCTCCACTGGTTGGACTGAGGGAATTGTGGGGATCAAGCACCCAAGACGGTGGGTAATGGCTCTGGTAGTGCTGAGTGCTCCATGATCCCTGTCATCGGACACCGCAGCCCATGGGGGATCCTTAGCTAGGCACCTGGGCATCCCAAGGGCATGAGCACCTCAGGGACCGTCTGTCCCTCTGACCAGAACCACCGTGGCTATCCAGAGGACTGTCTCCACTCAGCTCATACTCCTGGAAAGTATGCAGCTGCTGGGTGCCTCGGACAGGGGCCAGGTAGCAAGGACCCTCGAGTCCTACTACTGTGCTCTGGGCATGTCATTGCTTTCAGCAATGGGTTCTGATCCCCAGGACAGAAGAGAGATGGTCACTCAGAGCTCCCCACCGCTCAAGAGAACACAGACCCCTTCACCCGTCCAGTGGCCCACCTGGTGGTGTCACAGGTGTCCCTGAATCGCCTCTCTGCCATGACAAGCAGTTTTCTGGAACATTCCATTTGCTGGGCCAGTCCTACAGAACACACAGTTCAAACCTCTGGCATCGGTGCGTGGGACTCGTCCATAGCCCATCTGCAGCCCTTTCCAGAGAGGCCAGAACAGCTGAGACAATGAAAAATTGTTCAGTGCCAAACAAATGTCAGTACAACCCATTTTCAAAGAAATCTGTATTTGGAGCTAGGGTTTAACACTGACCTTCGTAGATCTGTACCAGTCTACCCCTGAACAATCCAGGAGTGGTTGATTCTGTTTATACAGACGGGTGCTGCCGGTTGTTACATATTATAAAAATAAATGCATCTCACTAGCACGCGTTCTCGCCTGACATTTTCATGCTACGCTGACAGGATAAACAGGGCTGAAAGCCGGCCACGCACGCACTCGCCAGGAAGGGGGACCGGTGTCCATGCTGTTGGCCGCTGTAGAGATCACGCGGCCCTTTACTGACCGTGTGACTTGGGGCAATTTGCTTGTCAAAGAGGCAAACCAGCTGTGCGACCACTGGGCTGACTGTCCGGTAAACCCCAGTGAGAGACACCAGACGTGCCGCGCTCACGTGGCAGAGCCTGCACACGGAGAACAGGGAAGCCAGCCAAGCCCCGTGTGACTCATCCTGAGGAGGGACCCCAATCTTTGTACCCACTGCAGACCCAAGAAAGTCCCATTTTTAAAAAA
The DNA here is from genome assembly GCF_964662115.1 of Mustela nivalis. NCBI lineage: Eukaryota > Metazoa > Chordata > Mammalia > Carnivora > Mustelidae > Mustela > Mustela nivalis. The sequence continues at coordinate 142,152,900 of NC_139027.1, read as the reverse complement.
ATATTTTAGGGGTGTCTGGGAGGCTCAGTGGGTTAAAGCCTCTGCCTTCGGCTCAGGTCATGGTCTCAGGGTCCTGGGATCGAGCCCCGGGAGCCTGCTTCCCCCTCTCTCTCTGCCTGCCTCTCTGCCTACTTGTGATCTCTGTCTGTCAAATAAAGAAATAAAATCTTTTTAAAAATGTATTTATTTATTTATTTAAAAGCGAGAGAAAGAGAGAGAGAGGGAGTGCGCACACGCGCAAGCAGGAACACAAGTGGGGGGAGAGGCAGAGGGAGAAGCAGGCTCCCTGCGAAACAAGGAGCCCGATGTGGGGCTCGATCCCAGGACCCCAGGATCATGACCTGAGCCGAAGGCAGACACTATGACTGAGCCCCCCAGATGCCCCCAAGAAATCCTTCGGAAGACGTCTGAAAGTCTGGGTGCTGAGACAGAGAAACTGCACAGGGAGAGCGCTGTACTAACTGGACTTTGCCCCAGGCCCACCTGTCCCTAGTGCGACGCAGCTCTTCCTGACCCTGCCCTTCTCCCCTGCTCGGCGAAGGCTGTCCCAAGGGGAAGGGTTACTGGTGCTTCTGGGCTAGGAAGCGTCCCAGTGCCGCCATCCTCCGTGCTCCCTGTGGATACTGGAGACTGGCAAAGCCAGTCAATCACCATTCCTCTTGGGGAGCACTTCTGGAAGAGCCAGTGTTCTCAGAAGCAGCTTCTGGCCAAGGCTGCCCAGAGGGCTGGCTGATCTCGGGGAGCCTCCTGGCGTTTCTCTCATTCTGCTCTGATTTCCTGACCCTGTGTTCCAACAAGGACCCGCAGGCAGGTGCCGTGTCCTCTGCATTCACTGTAAACGCTGCCAAGTGGGTGGGCTCCAGGTTCCGTCAGACAGAAGGCCAGTGCCTCAGGCCCTGGGCCTGCCTGGGGCTCCCAGAGGCCGCCAGGCTGCACCTGATCCCTCTCCCAAGTGCCAGGCCCGCTGGGTCTGCTGAGGGGTCCCCCACACCAGTTCGTGTGTCTGGCAGGTCTGGGGGCAGCCCCTCACGCAAGCACAGGGGTCATAAGCTTTGCAGGTGGTGTCGGAAGGGGCTGTGAGGCCGAGGAGGCGCTCAGTGCTGCTCCCTGTAGGCGCCCTGCCCGCGACCCCTTGACCTCCATTGGCTGACATCCTGAGCAGCCGAGACCCTCCGGGAGCACCGTGTCTGTGGAGAAGGGCCCCTTGGACCCTCGCATCCCAAGTCGGCCTGTGCGGAGACGAGAGTGCTTGGGCGGGCCTCAGCGTCTGTGGCAGCCTGGCGTGGCCTACTGTGGTGACGTCCCTGACCTGCTTCTCCACAGCCTCCTCCCAGGCACGCGCCACACCCACGCCGGGGCCACTCCGGGGCAGACTCGTGCTGGCTCCGCGCCCCAGACAGGACTGACCCCAACGTGAGGTGGCCTGTGAGGTCTGATCAGAGCCAGGGGCCCCAGGGCATTAGTCCATATTAGACACAAGACAAACTCCAAGACAGCGTCTGTCTGTCCAGAGCGAAATCTCCAGGGCCCCCTGATAAATGCACAGAGTCCAGGGCCACGTAACGGAACCCAAACTTCAAAGGGGAACAAACCCAAATTTCAGGTTCTTTGGGAAAGCACACTCTACTTTTCATTCCCCAGGGACATTCTAAGCTACAAAACAACTCTAAAAAGCTCCTTGGCCCACACGGCAAAGCCACAAGGACTTCCGAGGCAGCCGTCACAATCCGCACAGGCCTAACGCATCAGCACCAGGGGCTTGTTTTTTTTAAAGCATTTTCTACCAAAAAACTCTATCACAGACCAATACCTGACATCCGAGATTATCAGGGGAGACAAAGGAGCAGCTCTAAGTTCACTTATCAGCATCTGCAGAAACGGCAGGTTAAAATCTGTAAGCCAAGTGACCAGGGACCCGCAGACACACGAGGCCCTGGCGCCGGCTGTCCTGCTCCTCTAGCAGACAGGCCAGGCCCATGCAATGAGCCCCTGAAACCCGTCCTTGCCGTCAAAGCCCAAACCTTGGGGCACCTGGGTGGCTCAGTGGGTTAAAGCCTCTGCCTTCAGCTCAGGTCATGATCCCAGGGTCCTGGGATCGAGCCCCGCATCGGGCTCTCTGCTCGGCGGGAAGGCTGCTTTCCCCTCCCCCTCTGCCTGCCTCTCTGCCTACTGGTGGTCTCTGTCTGTCAAATAAAAAAATTGTTTAAAAACAAAAGCCCAAACCTTGCTGGCCAATGACTGGTGGCCGTGAGAAATGGATTCATCCAGAACAAGTCGCTCAAAGGCCCTCGACCCTGTCACACAGGGCCCCCCACTCAGACAGCCAAAGTCTCCTCTCGGAATAGCGTCGCCTGCGCAGCCTGCGCCAGCCGCCCCGCCCCGCTCCGCTCCAGCGGGTCACCCTCGGTTCCCCCCAACACTGGGCCTTCCGGCGTCCAAAGGTACAAAATCAAGCCTTCAGAACAAGTATTCGCTTTTAAAAGTGTTTTAATTACAAATGTGATGTTGAAGCCTGGACACACAGTGACGACACCCTCTCCCGAGAACCCGCCACTCCCTACATGAGACCGCATGTGCCTGAGTGTGCAAGTATGTGCGAGCCGTCGGCGGAAGGCCTTCCGCTCGGAGCTCTGCTGTGCCCTGTGGCGGTGACAGTTCTACAGAAAGACCACAGTCACTTGAAAAGATGTTTGCTAAATGGACATACGCTTAGTTTTTGTTAAATAATTTTAATCACAGGCTGCTCTGGGCCCTCCTGCGGCGCCCGCCCGCTGGGACTCGCCCGCGTCTGAACACACATGCTGGGCCGACGGGGACACGACCGCGCCGCGGGTGTGGGCAAGACGCTGCAGGCCAGGACACTGGCTCTGTGATGCAGCAGTGTGGCCTGCGCTGACGAGGACGCCCTGGTGACAAGAGGAGCGGACGAGGGCAGAGGCAAGGCTCCCTTCCCCACTGGGAGCGGCCCAGGGAGTGCGGTCGACAACCCTCGAGGTTTCCGGCCGGCCCGGAGTGTCAGGGTAGCGCTTCCTCTCGGACAGACAATTGGGGATTAATGCATATGCTCTTCAGCAAAATACCATTCAAGTAGTTTTAACTTAAATATTTTAAAAGTAATCTTTACATTATCGAAGATTGGTAAAAAATACAGAATCTGACAACTTTTCATTTCATTCAATCTGCTGCTTGGACAACCTCCACGCCCGCACTACCGTCATTCCGGGCCCGGGTAAAGCTCCTCCAAGGACTTCCAGATCCATCTTCCCTGTTACTGGTTCACATCCGACAGTCCCGGGAGCCCTGCGCCCCTGCGTGATGAGGAGGACTGTGGAGGGATTTTCGACTACGGGAGCCCCTCCCGGTCACGGGCTTTAGTTACAAACTTTCCAGGGAAGAGGGTGCGGTCAGCGACACAGCCCAGCCAGGTCCCGTCGGCGGAGGGACTGCAAAGGGTTTCCCTTTTCCACCCTCGACGGGAACATGATGAGCCCAAGTGAAGCTTTACAGAGGCTGCGACAGTAGTAGAATGTTTGGCAAAATCGAAAGTTAATTAGAATAAAACCCCCACTGGGGACGGTGGTGCCGCTGCGCACACGGTCGCTGGAGAAGCCAGTCTCTGCGGCGGCCGCAGCTCCGGGCAGCCGCTCGGCGCAGTCCAGCCTCCGGTCCCGCGGCCGCTCCAGCCCTCAGTAGATATCCGGGCAGCGGGAGAAATTCCGCTCAAAGTAACCCCCCGTGTACAACCAGTCGGGGGTCCCCGTGTGCGGGTTGCTGCCCTGGTGGAACCACCTGCAACACAGACGAAGGCTCGGGAGGCCAGGGGCTCGGGGCGCGCGCGGTCAGGGCTGTGCTCGCCTGGGCCTGAGGACGCGGCCCCCCACGGCAGCAGCCCGCGCGACGACTTCAGTTGAGAACCTAATCATGCCTAATCACGCCTTCCCTGAGATGGACGCGGTCCCCTACGAACAAGCCTGGGGTTCGCCAGCCAAAGCCCAAGGATTTAACAGAAAACACGCCGCGCCAGCAGCAGAGAAGACTGACGTCCGCTCCGCGGGGCCTGCACCTCTCAGGATGGGAGCGCACACTGCTGCGCCCTCCCGTGGAGCCTGCCTCCGGCTGTGCAGAGGGGAGAGCCAGCGGGTGGAGGGGAGAGCCTGAGGGCAGAGGGACACCCGTGGCCACCACCGGGCCACGTTTTAAGCCCTGCGCCCTAGGAAGACCCCACTGGCTCCCGTGGGGCACCTGTGCCCCTGTGCCATCCACCATCCCGACCATCCCCACCCCCACCACCGTGCGCCGCACCTGCAGCCCTCCCACAACCCCACCCCCCACCCCAGGACCCCCCCCTCCCCCAAGCCCCACCCCACTCCATGGCCCCGCACCCCCACTGTGCTCCCACTCTTGCAGCCCCCATCCCCTCCCCCTGCACCCCTCCTTACTCCGCCCCACACCTCTGCAGTCCCCCTCCCTCCTCTGCCCCTGCAGCCCCCTCCTTCCCACCCCTGCGCCCCTCCCCCGACCCCCTGGGCCACCTCTCCTTCTGTTGCACAACATGAAGACAGCAGAGGATGCCTGCAGGTTACCGCAGAGTCGGTGTGGGGGCTCACAAAGTAGGAGTCACCATCTTAGGACAAAATATCGTTATCTCCACAATGTACTTTTAAAATCAACTACTTAGATAAAAACAACGAAATAAGGCTAACTCTTTCCAAGCTTTTTCTAGAAGGAAGCCAATTCCAAATATCAAACTCCTAAAAGCCCGGTATTAAATCAGACCGGGAGCCCAAGCACAAGGGGTCGGCTTTAAGAGTGTCAGTCACGTAACCATGGCCGGAGGCCCCCGTCCTGGAGCCTGAAGCGTGATGGAAGGATCGGAGCAAACCGCGCACGGCCGCCGGGTCACTGCTGTGGGGTCGCGTGAACAGACACGTTTCTCGTTACGCTTCAGCGCCACAGCACTCACCTCACGGAGTGCTCATCGCACGGGGCATTGTCCCCTTGCCACTGACAACTGACAAACCACAAGTCCCCACGATTCCGCAGGGAGAAAGCAGGCGGTGGCCCAGGGGGCTGGGGGGCAGCGTCTGTGCTCTGTCTTTCTGCGTCTCTGTCACCTGGTCTGAGCATGGTGCGTCCTGGCCGGCAGGCGCCCCGGAGCACACGGGGCACCGTGCCCCACCCCCCGCAGCCCCTCAGGCCACCTGTGCCACATGGCAGGCGGCGTGGAGAGCAGCCAAGCAAGAGCGGGGCCTCGGGTGACGGCTCAGCACACGGCTTCTTCTGCGGAGCTGCCTGTCCGAAAGCTGGGCCTGCCCCCCCGCTAATGGCTTGGTTCAGACGACGGTTCCTTCTAAAACCTGCCCTATCTGAGCAGAGCGCGCGGGGTCAGACACGCTGCAGGCAGGACCGCGAGCCCAGGTCTGAGGTGACCTGTGCCTGCACCGCGGGCCCGTCTGCGCCGGGGGCCCCACGCTAATGGGGCCCCAGGAGAGCTTCTTCTGCTCAGCCCCACGGGCACACGGAGCCCTCAGCACCCCCCCTCCCAGCCCCCGAGGCCTCACCTTGTCTGCCACTCGGCCTCCCGTTTGGCTCGCTCTCTCCGGGCCTCCCTCTGCTTCTCCTCCAGCCGCTCCTTCTCCTGGCTCGCCAGATCTGGGGGCCAAGCACACGACAGGACTGACGGTGAAGCTTCCGGCCGACCTCAAGCAGAGCAGGGTGCTAAAGGAAGCAGACGCCGGGATGCTCCCATCCCAGACCTGAGACCAACAGTCACACCAGCAAGAAATGTCGGTAAGCCAAACTCCGTCATGAGTGCACGGTGGCGCCAGACACCAGTGGGGCCATGGCAAGGGGCCGGCTGTGGGCCCGCCCCACACGGGCATGCCGCACAGCTTGCGAAACAGCACCACGCAGGGGTGCGGTGAGGCTCGTGGGCAACCTGACACACAGGACAGGGGCAGCAGGAGCCCGAGGGCTGCTGCCTGGTCGCGACGGCGAGCTCAGAGGCTGGGGTCTGCACGTTGCCAGCCCACCCTGAGCGGTCGCTCCACTGAACGCCAACTGTGTACACAAATCCCAGGGCCACTTCGAACAGCCCTCTGGGGAGTCATCGGCTGCTGACCTGACCAAGGCAGCAGGGGAGGGAGCCTGCGGCCAGCTCCCTTGTCACACGAACGTGTCCACGGTACATGAAAGTCCGAGCCTGGGACAGGGGGCCTACTTTTAATGAGCAAAAGTGCCGTCTTTGGAATGCCACCCTAATGTCTGCTGACACAGAGCCTGGGGGTCTTGTGGTTTGCACGTATTCTGTTTCATTGCCTTTTCCCTGTCATTTAACTGTATTGGATTTGCAAATGATCGGCCTGCAACGAGCTAGCATCCTTAGAGCTCTTCCAGCACAGAGAGAGCACACGATGCGATGCACATCCGGCGTGTGCCTCTCTGCGCGCCTGTGGCCCGTGGGCCCCTCCCCCGCCCGCGTGCGCCCCTCCCCCGCCCGCGTGCGCACCCATGTCCCCGTTCTCCATGCCGCGGATGTCAGGGCGCCAGCGGCAGTCCGTGGGTGCCAGGGTCTTCTCCATGCCGCTCTGCAGCTCGTTGAGGCTGACAGTGAAACTGGTGAAATTGTACATCTGGGGAGAAAGGCACAGACGCTGTTACTCTATCAGCCCTGGACTGAGCACGGCTCACAGCTCGAAGCCATGGGAGCAGCGGAGGGTCACCCGCTGCCCCACTGATCCCCCGCCCAGGTGCGGCCTGAGAGCCCCACAGCGTGCCCCCGCTCCCCACAGGTACGGGGAAGGCCCGGGCACCGCCTGAGACACAGGGGTCAGAGCCAGGGGCCGCGGCCACCCCACACTCCAGCTCCGTTCCTGGGCCCGGGGCGCACCCAGTGTCTGGCAGGCAGCTCCACACAGACGGAGCCGAAGGACGGAGAAATGGGCGCTATTTTAAAAGACGAATTCCCTCCAAATACATAAGCCTTTTCTTCGTTCCGTGATACTGTTCACATCCTGCTGAGAGCAAACCCTAGCCAGCTAGGTAACAGGTACACAAGGGGACATTTGGTTTCCTTTCACTTACGTACACGTGTTCCGCCATGTTAACAGGACGTGAAATACAATAGGAAACCGTGAAATATGTTTACATATAATTTACATGTGAACAAAATAATTAACAGTAGATATTAAAGTAAATTTATTGCACGTTATTACATTTATTATACAGTTACTTTATAGATGGTACGTTATTGTACACAGTATGACCTTATTATATGTGATAGAAATCAAGAATACACACCAAAATGCATTTAAGCCTCTAAATTGATAACTGAGAAAAACAGCGCCTCAGACCAACCCTGAAGCGCCTTCAGGCCCTGGCGGGCACAGGTCATCCAGAACAGACGGGGTCACGCGCGGCGCGAGGTGGGGCGTGGGCTGGGGCGCGGCACGCCCGCACCTGTGGGCAGAGCATGGCCTTCACTGCGGGCCTGGCCTTGGCAGGGGCTCCGGGATGGCCAGGGGCCCCCACAGGCTCACTCTGCAGCACGGTCCGACTGGGGGACAGAGGGCCCCTAAGCTCCGGGACAACGGCCTGAGGCGGCGTGCGCACAGCCCCAGGGAACAACTGAGGGGCCTCGCCAGGGCTTGGGGGCACAGAAAGGCCCGGACCTGCAGGGGGGCATACGAACCTGGGCAGAGTTGGGGGGCCGAGTATTGACCCTCCAGAGTAGCTTGCTGCCAGGAATGACCTGCACCGTCTCCTGAACCTCGGGCACGGTGTCCACCACGTCGCCTTCGGCTTTCTGCGAGCCGTCGTCCTGAAACACAGAACACCTTGGGACGGCCGGCCCGGAGGCACAGCTCTGTGTGCGCAACTGACCGGCCAGCGGCGGCCCTGGGCAGAGCGAGACAAGCTCACCAGCTGGGAGCTCCCCCGAGAGAGGCTCCCCCGAGAGAGGGCAGGGAATCGGCAGCAAGGCAGGGCCTTCCTGGGGGGAGAAGCCCACACAGTTTCGAGCATCGCCGGCAAGTCTGCTCGCCACGGGAGGGGCCACGCCGTCCCAAACAGCGGGTCGGGTTCGAGCTGAGGGAGGCTGTCCTGAGCCGGGGGCAGTCCCCTCACACCACAGCTCGGCCCGCAGTCGAGAACTGGCTCGCACCTGGGGTTTCACGGCATCTCAGCTCTTCCACACTGAACCCCAGCTGGAGAGCACCTCAGCAGAAACACACACAACGACCACCTTCCTTTGCAAACTCAGTGGGGCCTAGAGAAAGAAGTGGGTCCCCGCGAGCTGTTCCAGAATGCTGGACTATGACACAGTGGCCTCAGGAACCCCCAGCCGACTCCGACAGGGTGAGGTGCTGCTGGCCGCAGGCCACAGGGTTTGCTACCAGAAAGTTTGGTAAAGGCCGCTTAGGGATGAGTGTTCACGTAGAACTCCCTCTCATATCTAGGTCACCCAAAGGACAGCGGAGCTAAGTCAAGTCTCCACATTCTTTAAATGGAACTTTCCTTTTCTCAGAAGTCAAGAGCACGGTCAGAAGAAGGCCACAGAGCCAGATGCTGACGCCCTGGGGGAGGCCCAGCACCTTCGGGAGAGAAACACTGAACACTCTGGGTCAGGCCCGTGACTTCTTACCTCGCACTATCAGACGCCTCTTTTGAACTTTCTAGTCTGAGGCTCGAGTAACTAGGCCCGAGGGCACCAGAATCCCAGAGCTCCCGGGGAAGCCCTGAGGTGAAAACACTGCAACTGTGGGACATATCCTAAACTGAAAACACAGGCACGACACTCTCCGGGTGTCTCAGCAGGGTCTAAGCGAACCAGGCTCAGGGAGACGGCAGGTGCACCAATAAGCGCCCAGACCACAGGGTCGCCGGAGAGAAACACGGGTGTGGGTGCGTTCTGCCAGGCTTAGGGGGACGTGGTGGCACCAAGGAACCCCAGGCCCGCTGATAACACAGCCTGTGCACAACCCGCACGCAGACGAGCCCGAGCCCCACGCAGCGTCCGCACAAGCAGCCAGCCCGCAGACGCATGTCTGATTCCCAGCCCCGGGCACCAGCAGCCGGAAGCTCTGTCCCCCACCCCCACCCCGGGGACCACCCCTCGGGGGGAGCAGCCCCTTACCGGCTGCATCTTGCTCGGCAAGTCACCTCTCCTCTCCCGTTTCCTGAATGACTCATACGCAGCTGGGTCAACGCCCCACAAGCACTCTGTCCATTTCCCATAGATCATGAAGAGCTTCTTCTTGCTGTAGTCAAAAGAAATTTTAATTTTTTTTCTAGTTTATCATTTTAGTAATCTCTACACCCAACTCGCAACCCCAACGTCAAGAGTCATGTGTTCTTCCCACGGAGCCAGCTGAGCGCCCCATCAAAAGGAATTTTAATCCTGAACCATTCATCTAAATGTGCAGCACCTGAATCTCGGCCACGGAATAAACCCCCATTCTAACCTGCCTTCTCATAAGTCTTAGGACTTCTCTGGACCCAAGTGCAAAGAGGAAAATCTGCCTTTTAGGGTCCCTACTCGGGCCTGATTCACCAAAGCAACGAAGAAGATGGGGACACACATCCCCGAGGGGGGGCTGCCAGGGCCCTGCCACCAGAAGATAAGAAACAGGGGCATCGGGTATCACAGAAGCCTGCGGGCCTGTCGGGTCACCGTCCCTGAAATGCACGAACTTCCAAGCACGGTGTCCTCCCCCCTCTCCTAGAAGTCATGTCAACAGCCCTTCAGTCTCCGCAGACGCTGCCTGTTTCGTCTTCACAACCTCAAACTGGACGCCCGCACCGCCACTCGCCCTGCTTGCTTCACGAATGACAATCTCTGGGAACCGTCCAGACCAGCCACCAGAGCACTCTGCTGATTCCAAAAGAAACACCGACAGAGCTGGACTGTGTGTGTGTTTCTTTTCTGCTTCGTCCCACGGGGGGGCGGGGGGGGGCAGGGCACAGTGGCCACGCGCTCCTGGAAACGCTACCCTGGCAGGCGTGCGACATCCTGGGAGGCTCCCGTCTCGGCTCAGCCTGGAAAGCTGGCACGTGGGGCCTGGCTGGGGGACATTTGGCCAGTCCTCGCTTAACAGACACCTCGGCCAACACGGTGTGTCTCCAAGAGGGAAGAGCTCACCCCAGTTTGGGACAGAAAGCCAGAAAATCAGAACAGGGCTGGCAGCCCCTAGTGGCTGGTGAGCGTGGCCCCGAGGTGCGGCCCAGACTCCGCGCCCACTGCTGCGCCTGTGCACCCCGAGCCCGGTCTCCTCCGGGTTGTTTCTGCCCCAGGGAGAAGCTGCTCGGGTGCTGCTGGCACTCTTGGCAGAAAGACGACAGGGTCCTCCCAGTCTGCGGGCGGAGTCCTGACTTACATCGAGGGGCAAGGTGGTCACAGCCCAAAGCCTGAAAGCATCTCGCAGGCCGTTTGAACAGGTGACTTTGTGGTACCCAAGAGCAGGAGGCAGCAGAAGCGCCCACTGCTTTACTGGGGAGACTTGTTTCTGATTCGAAACATGCAGGGGCCCCTGGTTGGCTCAGTCTGTAGAGCAGGTGACCCTTGACCTCTGGGCGGTAAGTTCAAGCCCCACCCTGGGCACAGAACCTACTTTTAAAAAGAAAAGAAGACGGAGAGCTTTGCAAGTGGAGAGGAAGTCCACGGCGCTACATGGAGCCTGAATTCCTTATTGCGGGAAAGACGAGAGATTTGAGACCAAAAACAGAAGGTGACCCAAAGGAGCGAAGACCCCAGAAAATGCGTTGTGACCTCTGACCGTTTCTCTCCTCACAAAGATTTCAAATGTCCCTCCCTCATCGCCTGGACGGAGCCGGCCAGTCACACAGGCGGGGGTCCGGGCCTTGCCCACGGCCCGCAGCAGGCGCTGCCAGAGACGGGGAGACGCGCTCAGGTTTCCGACCTCGGTTCTGGCTGCAGAACCACAGAAGTAGCCCCCGTGAGGACGTCGCATTTTCTCACGTCCACTCTTTCCAAGGAGAACGGACGCAAGTTTCCTCCCCCAGAGAGGGACGGACAGACCCCACTCTCTCCTGCACTTCCAACTAATGCTGTGTCTCCCCGCGGACTCAGGAAGGCCCTGTCTTTTCTAACCAAAACGAGTCCTCGTCTGCTCTACTGCGAGCGAATGTCCCGGTGTCACCGTGTCACTAACAAGGCACCCGAACCGCGTGCGCAGACCTACTTCTTGTCTTGAATGTGGCCCTCCACTCTGTGAAGTTCTTTTCCGAACAATCCACAGGGTTTAAAGTGAAGCACACACTTATCTCCGGTTCTGTGGAGAAAACACACACAGGCCTCTGTTGTGTGACGGGAGATGTGCGGGAGGGGTGGACGGGGACAGAGAGGCGGCGGGGGTGATCGCACACGGGTGTGGGGGGGGCTCGTGGCACTGGAGGAAAGGTCCCAGCGCCACCTGGGGTGACGGCTGCACACTTTGGTAAACACACTAAAAACCACTGAAGTTCCCACTCTAAATGGGCAAATTTCACGGTGTGCCAACTCCAGTCCCCATAAAGCTGCAGGCGAAGGAAGCCGATGGGTCCTGCGCTCCTAGGGAGAAGGCGAGGACGGCGGGACGCGTGGGAGGGTGGCCGTGACTTTGTCCTCTGGGAGTCACACCGTTCTCTGCTCAGGCTTACAGTTTCAAAATAAATTCATGTTCATGACGAACACCAAAACGGGAAGCAACAACAGGTACCAGAGACGATACCAGCGCCACACCAGTCCCACTGGGCCCGCCCGACGGACAGGCTGCGGGGAGCCGGGCGGAAGCGCCCCCTGGAGGACGCCGCGCGCGCCGGCACCTGTGGTTCACGATCTCCACCGTGCCGTACTGCTCGATCCAGAGCTTCCCGACAAGCACGTTGTGTACACAGCAGGTAGGGTTGGTCCAGGTGTAGGCTTCCCCGTGTCTGTGAAACAGGCCAGAAACAAGCAAGTCAGAGGCCGGCAAAGCAAAAGACACTGCGTGACCTAAAACACAAGATACCAGACGGAATTAAACCATAATTGCCTTAAAACCTGTACGAGAGCAGAATGTGGCTTTGAACTCCCTCCAACAGTGGTGATTTATTTAGCATTTGTTTGAAATTCACTTCTGCTTTCCTTTGTAGCATCAACAAAGCTTTCTGCTGAGACGTCAGATAATGAGGGGGAGGCCGCCCAGACAGAGACGCGGAGGTCCTGGGACCTGCAGCAACAGCCCAGGCCGACCCAGGGGTCGGGGAGCCGCTCCCTGGCAGGCGTGCCGGCCGCTGGGAACAACCTTCCACCTTTGCGTGTGCTCCTCCGCCTCCCCGAACGGCCTGGCCCAGGGAGAGAGCCCCAGCGAGCGTGAGACCCGAGTCTCGCGGGAGGCTGTGTGAAAGAGCCGCGCTCAAGGGCAGAGGCCAGCCCAGAGCGGAAGCGTCCAGGACCAACATCTGGATCCCTCAGACTTCCGGGGGGACAAAAATGTACCAATCGATACGGTTTGCCACGTCTCAGTTCTGCATGCCTCACCCCAAGAAAGCAAAGACCAGCACCAGCACCCAGAAAACGGGGTGTCGCCACTGGGCCCAGAGGTGCATGGGGCTCAGGCACTGGTATTCCGTGGCCCCCATCTGGGCTAGGCGGGGCCGGCCTGAAGCAGAAATGACACCAAATGCTTCCTGGCAGCAGGCTACGGGGAGCGGGACCAGCCCTCTGAGAACCAGCGGCCCGCAGCGGCCCAGACCATCGTGGATGGTGCAGTGACATCAGGTGATCACCGAGGACTCCGTTTTCAGTTTGCAAGGTGTCTGCCCAACACTGCCCTGGGGCGGGGCGGGGGCTGGGATGGAGATTTAACAGGTGCATGGGCAGACTCCGGGATGGCCCTCGATGCTCCCAACCTCCAGGATTCAGCCTGTGTCTCTCCCCTGCCCTCAAGCTGACCAACAGGGGTTTAAGGTTAGGATCGCTCCTGAGATGACGTCATAACAGACACCACGGCTTCTGCCACTCACGGCCCCCGGCCCAGGCCCTACAGAACCGCGTGCGAGGGCAGCGGTGGCTGGAGCAACGCTTGGGGAGAGCCGGCACCAGCAGCGACAAGAGGGACCCTGATCACATGGGGCACGTAGCACGCCGGTGTGCGAGCGGCACTCGTCCCGGGAGTGCCGCACCGTCTGCTCAGAGCTAGACAAGGTCAGAACCCTGAACTCCACCCCCACGGCCCTGTCCAGGGGTCTGGGGAGCTCCCCCTTAAATGGGTTGCTGCGGTTGGAAAGGGCTGAACGGGGAAAGGCTGTGACACCCCCAACCCCGGGAGGAGGAGTGTGCGCTTCCGTCGGGCCCGGCCGCCGCACTCACTTGAGCAGCTCCAGCGTGATGGTGCCCTGGGGCTCAGCCTCCACGCTCTTGCCCCAGAACTTGAGCTTCGGGTAGATGGAGCCGTGAAACAGGAAGTCCTGATTGAGGCCTTCTGAGTAAAACGCACTAATGGGGGGGTGGTGGCTGACCTGTTCAGATATGAATCTGAATCCCAAATCCTCCCTGGGCACAAAAACAAGAGTGGGGAGAGCCACATTAGAGACCGCAAAGGCCCCCCAGGGCCGGCTCGGCACCCACCGCAGGGAGCCCTGCAGCCCTGGGGCCGGTGGGAGGGGTACCGGGAGAGGCGCAGGGGTGCTCCGTGCCCGCCGAGGGGTGCCCAGCCCTGCTCACGGACCGCACACGTGGCCGAACGCTCCCTCACGCGCGCACACACTAGCACATGCATCTGCCGTGCCTCTGGGGTGCGTCTGAACGCCACACGGAGGGAGGAAGAGTGTGGAGGGTCTCTTCCTGATCCTCTGCCCGTGCCCCCCAGCATATGCGGGTCCAGATGCGTCTCCTGGCACCAGGGCCATAGAGGCCCCGAGGCCAAACCGCCATCTCAGTTCTCAAGGTACGACGCGCGCCTCACGGCTTCTTCTCTAGCTTCTCCTCAGGCTCCTGGAAGTTTCCGGATGGAATGTCTGATGCCCAAGACACTCGTGGCCAGGAAATAGGATTCTCAGTACATGCTCTTTTTCAATAAAAATGTCAGTTTTTAATTGTTCCGGAACTGTGAATACACCTACAGCTGTAATCATTAAAAATTATAAAAGCTAAACCACATAATTACTAACTTAACTGGAATCAGAATTTCCAATCATTACAGAGGAAGGAAAGCTGAAAAATTAGATTTTAAAAGGTTGCCTACCAAGGTATGTAATTTACAAAATGAACACTTGTCTAAGAAAAGAAAGTGCTATTTTGGGCTCTAGGGGAGCCGTCTGTAGGGAAAAAGACACAGAGCACGACTTGGTTCACGGGCGTAGCTCCTCGCGCAGGAGGACCCTCAGGGCCCTGCCCGCAGCAGCGACCTGGACGCCAGGCCGGGACCCACGCGGCACCGGCAAGGCTGGAAAGGCTCGTTTCTCGGTCGGTGGAACCTGGCTCAAGCCCCGAACGAAGTTCCTGGAAGAGACGGACGTGCAGGTGTCCCTGCGTCCGGCACCGGGGCTGCTCACAGACCTCGAGCCGCTCGGCTTGTCTGGAGCTCCTTCTGGATTGTTTCATTTCTCTTTTCAAGATACGTTAATGGTGCTTCTGAATGAACGAGAAGGCGCACCGTCTGCGCAGAGCTAGACAAGGTCAGAACCCTGAACTCCACCCCCACGGCCCTGTCCAGGGGCAGCCGTTGCTCCGGAGGAGGCGTTCTAGGGAAGAGAGAACCTCCACGTGATGGGAGGACGAAAGGTTCCCTGAAGAGGGGCTCTCGGGGCAGGTTTTTCCCTCATGTGGGCCTCGGTTTCCCCATTTCTGAACTGAAGAAGCAGGGATTTGCCAGCTTCACGCAGGGTCCCCTGCTGACTGCTGTGGCTGTGAGCACACCCACGGCAGCACCAGACCTCGACCCGCCAGACCCCTTGAGGGAGAGCAGGCGCCCGAACCCTTGGTGCCCGCCAGCCCGTCAGTCCCTCAGAAAAGAGGCCGCTGCCCCGGGGCAGCAGGTGGTGGGGGTGGTGGGGGCCACACGGCGGGGTCAGCAGCAGGTGGTGGGGGCCACACGGCGGGGTCAGCAGCAGGCCCGCCCAGGGCAGCCAGAGACAGGGAGTACCAGACCCTAGACACTGGGGTCGCTTCCCCGACGGCTGAGTGACGGCCGTGAAGAGGTGGCTACAGGAGATGACTCTGCCCACGGCCGTCGGAGACCAGGGCTGCCACTCGCCACAGCACACGCCCGGCAGCGCTGCAGATGCCCCCAGCGCGGACTCAAGCAGACCAGCGTGCCCGGTCCCCACAGCCACTTACGCCCCCTGGAAGGACATGCCGTGGGCGACACACACGGTATTAGGGCAACAAGGAGCCCAGGGAGCACGACCTGAAGGCCTCGGAAGCCACGACGCCAGGGGCCGCACGACGCACTGCGGCTTCATGACGGTCAGCAGCCACGCCAGGCGCACTACGACACATGTCAGACACGACACACGGCAGTGCGACTCCGCACAAGCCCGTCACATCGTGGGGACACCAGGACGGCACGATGCAAAGTGGCAAGCGATACGAGTTACCGCAATCCCAGCACGCGAGCACACACACGACACGCGACACGCGACACGCAACACGCGACACACGACACGCGAGGAGGCCCGGCCGAACGCGAACTCGACAGGATCCCTTTGGATCACCCGGACTCGTCTCACATCAGTTCACACATTTTCTACACGGAGCACACTCGCATAATCAATACCAACTTCTATCTGATACAACATCCAGTCAACTCTCCCTAGAGCCCACGGAGAGACAGAATAAAAATTATCCCCATCTTCTCCAAACAGCCCCTCAGGGCTGAGCACGCCCACACTCACGCTGCGGGAGTCGCACACTCACCCTCACCCTCACACTCACACTCACCCTCACACTCCCGGAGCCACGGCCAGGGCTGGACGGCTCGTCCTTCCCCGGCTGACCTGGCGGCAAAGACAACATGGCCCTCAGCTTTCGCGTGTGCCTGGGTGGGCAGCGGGGTCAGAAGAGCACCCGCCCAACAGGCCCAGCTCACCCTCCCGGGACCCCAGCAGGACTGCCACAGGCAAGGCGGGCCCTGGACCACGCAGGCCTCGGAGACCGGGTCAGAAGCCGGGGAGCTGCCCGAACCAAACTCCTCCCGGAAGGGTCCCGGTCCCTCTCGCTGGCCTTGGGAGGCTGCGGCCACTGCACTTGCCGGCTCCAGCCGCCCTCCAGCAGCTTCGTCCCTCTGTGTCCCCAGCCCTGGCGACCCCGACAGCCTGAGTCCTTACCTGATCAGCTCGTACGTCTCTCCCAAGAGGGGGTTGAAGGGCTTGCCGGTCCTCTCCCACTGGGAAGCCACCGCAGACACTGCAAAGGCCGCCACGCACTGGGGGCAACGCATGTGGCAGTGAGAGGGGGGCTGAGGGGGCGCGTGCACAGCTCCCCAGTGGCAGGAAGCACTCCTGGCGGCCCCAGTCTCCTGCTTGTCACATGTTTGGAGATTACAGAACTTCCGGAGAAATGCCTTTATCACGGACACTTCCTCAAAGCCACACAGGCAGGAAGAGTGCCAGGCTTCCCGGCCCCAGCCCCACCCAGCCCGGAGGCCCCACAGCCCAGCTGGTCAGTCCGGCTAGTATTCCCACACGCACACCGGGTGCCGGTCCCAAAAGGACCCAGGAGGAGCTGAGGCACAGGGCCCACTGCCACCCATGGAGATCAGGCCCTGGGACAAACGCTGGAGCCGTTGAGCAGGACAGCCCCCAAAAGTCAGTGTGAGCCACATGGGCTCATCCCCCCGACGTCCTCCAGCTGAGGTGCCCCACCACGATGTGGCCGATCAGATGGTGTCAGGTTCATTAAAAACTACAGTCTGGCACACACGCCCCATGTCCGACCCCCCTGGAAGGAGCCCACCAGCTACCTGCATCCTCTGCAGGGCCTGGGGCTGGCCGCAGGCGCTGCGGATAAGGTGCACATGCTCCATGTACTCTGTGATCCGCTGCAGGAAACTCAGGGGCTCGTTGAAGGCGATGGGCATGGTGATCTTGGACAGCTCCTACAAGGGGTGGGGGAGACCCGTCACCGGGAGCCCAGGGAAGATGCTGGCCGTACTCTTCAACAGAAGGGAACTAAACTATGGGGGGCCCGCACTGCTCACCTGCTCAAATGGAGACCCTCTAACCCACCTGAGGCACGGCTGGGGAGAGAGGGCCCCAGGGACCTGGCCGCGGAAGCACAACGCCACGCACACCTCCTCTGCGGTCTAGCGTCCCATTTCTAGGAGCCCGGCCCACAGACCCCCCCAGCAAACATACAGAGACCAGACATCACTCAAACAGCCCCCATGGTGCCTGGGAGGTAGGCACAGCCCTGGGAGGCCCCGGAAGGCCACCTGACGCCGGACCACGCAGGTAAGCAGGGCTCCACATGGCCGTGGCTCCACTGGGCAAGGGAAAGGCGCAACAGCCTCGAGTCTGTCTGAAGAAAGAAGATGACACTCCATCGGGAGTAACAGACCAGAAAGTTCTGAACAGGTCCCCTCCAGGGGAAAGGGGACATGAACAGACAGGTCAGCGACAGGAAGGTAAATTCTTAGAATACACTGGAACCTCAACTTAGAATATACTGGAACCTCAACTGCAAGATTTGACTTTGGATTCACAATCTTTTTTTTTTTTTTTTAAAGATTTTATTTATTTATTTGTCAGGGAGAGAGGGAGAGTGAGCGAGCACAGGCAGACAGAATGGCAGGCAGAGGCAGAGGGAGTAGCAGGCTCCCTGCTGAGCAAGGAGCCCGATGTGGGACTCGATCCCAGGACGCTGGGATCATGACCTGAGCCGATGTGGCAGCTGCTTAACCAACTGAGCCACCCAGGCGTCCCTGGATTCACAATCTTGAAACAAAATTAGTTTAGATAAGCCATCCCCAAACATCCAGAATAAAATGAAACAAGCGAAGGCACACAGGTGCCTCGGGCACAGCTGCCTGGGGACAGGGTCACGCAGGGATTTAAAGCGCACGGATTCAAGATGCACCCTGAGGACAACATGAACCACAAAAGACAACAAACTCGCACGTTTCAGTAAACCCGCTGTCGGCAGCAGAGCTGGTCCTTCCCTCCAGAACCGTGACGCATGTGGGATGGAGCGGGTGAGTCATTACGTGCTCATCTAGATCAGACATCTCCAGTGTTGCTAAAAACTGGGCTTATCGGGGTTGCCTGGGGGGCTCAGTCACTTAAACATCTGCCTTCAGATCAGGTCATGATCCCACGGTCCCGGCCGGGATGAGCCCCACATCGGGCTCTTTGCTCAGCGGGGAGCCTGCCTCTCTCTGCCCCCACACCGCTCATGCACATGTGCGCGCTCTCGCTCTTAAATCAATTAATAAGAATCTTAAAAAGAAAACTGAGATTATCAGTGTGGGAGAAAAGAGGCACAGACAGAAGACAGAGGAGGTTAGATGAATCCTGTCATCCCAAATTTAAAGCACCGTTGAAACAAATCAAAACAGCTCCTAGCTCTCTCCCCTGGGAAAAACCTAGAAAAAAGCAACCTGATAGCCTCCCTAGGGCCCAGCTATGGTCTTGAGTTGTCTCTCCCTCAACAAGGATTCTGGACAGGGAGGTACAGAATGAGCCGGGCGTCGTCTGTAAAGCATGGTGGCCGACCTGAAGACCCTGAAGACGCCGTGACCAGCCAGAGGTGGAGCAGCTCGGGGCCAGGACACACCCAGGAGCTTTGACTCCACGAGTCCGAAAACTGACAGAAGACACGCTGGTTGGTTATCCTGGTCACACCAGGTAACGCAGATGAACCAAATACATCACTTGACAACTGGGATAAAGAATCACTCCCTGACCCTGACTTTCTTATGCAAACCACACTCACAGCAGTGGAAGGGCTGCTCTCGGCACAAAAGCGTCCCAGGAAATAAAGGCAGAGCGACTGTGCTGGCGTGGCTCCATGACAACTGGGACGCGGATTGCCGAGAGCTCAAGGTCAGGAGAGAAGCAACAAAACGGTGTCCGCACACAGACTGAGAAGCACAGACACAGGAACGGCACTCGAGACAGCCATGAGTTTGAGGACATTAACAGACCGCATGTTTTCCTGCACTAGGGTACCAGGACTGCGGTCGTGTTAAAATAGAATCTGGGGGCATCTGGGGCCCTCAATCAGTTAAGTCCATCCAACTCTTGGTTTCAGCTCAGGTCCTGATCTCAGGGTCCTGGGATCGAGCCCCACATCAGGTTCAGTGCTCAGCGCAGAATCTGCTTTAGATTTCCCTCCTGCTCTCTCAAATAAATAAAATAAATAATAAAAAAATAAAATAATAATAATAAGAAAACCCAGAATCTGAATCCTTTAGCAATACAAGACATCTTCGCAAGTGGAGTTTGCTTCAAAATACCAGGGGAGGCAGGAAGTGATGAAGTGTGGCTGGGGGTGATGACCCCTGGCGAGGCGGTGGTGCCGCCGTGAGCCGGGGCAGAACTTGGCCCTGCCCGCTGCTGCACGTGCGGGCAACAGCCCCTGTGGGCCCGCGCGGCGTGGGGTGCGGCCGGCTGAGCCGTGCGGAGAACGGTGTCTCTGCTCCAGAGGCAGAGTCCCCACACGCTCCGCTGGGGCGGCTTTGGGAGCGTGCTGACCCGCGCGTTCCATTTGCTTTAATCTGAACCATCCCATCCCCAGGGTGGATTCCTCGGGAATGCGATGTGATGGCGGGAATGCGATGTGATGGCGTCACTTTATGAAAACAAGCCTCAGGCTCAAGGTCAAGTTCATCACCTATCTCCAGACAGACACACCCATCTGGACCTGATCTGCTCACACCATGAAAGACGTGGGAGATAATAATGCTAAAAGAAAAGAATCCCAAATGTACCATTTTAAAACAAGAGACATGTGGGGGGCCTTGACCAAGGCCTCCTTAGTCAAAGGAGCCACAAGTTCTGATCTCAGGGCTGTGAGTTCGAGCCCCATGTGGACTACAGAGATTACCTAAAAATAAAAATCTTCGGGGGCGCCTGGGTGGCTCGGTTGGTTGAGCATCTGCCTTCAGTTCAGGTCATAATCTCGGGGTCCTGGGATCGAGCCCCACATCGGGCTCTCTGCTCAGCAGGGAGTCTGCTTCTCCCTCTCCCTATGCCTGCCTCTCCCCTGCTTGTGCACTCTCTTTCTGTCAAATGAGTAAATGCAATCTTTGGGAAAGAAAGAAAGAAAGAAAGAAAGACAGCACCCCTCCAACAGGAGGGCAGCTGGGGGGAGGCCTGGGAAAGCCCAGTCCCGCGAGCCGCGAGCAGTGATGCTCCAACAGGAGCCCCTTGTCCTGCGCTCGGAGCTCTGGCTACTATGCGGCAGGCCGCCATGACGGGCAGCAGGGTGAAGGTAAGCAGTGCGTCTCTGCACTCTTCTAGAAGAGTCCAAAATTATTTCAAAATACACAAAGTGCGAGAAAAGGTGCGGTTTCTGATGGGAAAAAGGCCTCCCACTGAGGGCAGAAGCAGACGCAGAAGCATGCCGGTGAGCAGCGCAGGGGTTAGGGCCACACGCCTGCTGCAGGACAGTCACTGGAGTCCACGTCAGCCACGGCCCGCGGGGGCGCTCTTCTCTCCCAAGGGCCACAGCTCACATCCCCAGGGAACGTCCAGACCGTCACGGAGACCATGAGAAGAAAAGCCCCATGGCTCCGGACCCCAGACACCCAAGCCTTCCGCCGCAAACCCAGAGCAGCTGAGCTCTCCCTGCAGCCGGCACGGGGGGCTGGGGGGCCGGAGCCCCAAGTCCTGCACGCGTGCCCACGGCCTGCCCTCGGCGAGCGTCAGGGAGCCCAGCGTCCGAAGCCCGCCAACTCCCAGCCCGTCCTGGGGCTGGACGTGCACCCCCGTGGTGCTGCCTGCGCCAAGAACGTGACCGGCGGGATTGTCTTCCCGCTGCCCGTGAACACCGTGGCCACTTCGCTCCCTTGCCCTTACGTCTCTGTCCCTCTCCGAGTCTACTACCTCTGCCTCATGCCGCTATAAACACGCAGAGCGCGTCTTCCACGACCAGCAGTGCCGCAAATTCACAGGAATTAAAAATGTTTCAGCTTAAAGCCCCAAAATGGGTCCATCTGGACTTACCAAGCCGATGCATTTCTTTAATATGCTCCACACGCTGAAGTCACTTCTGGAGAACATCGGGGCGGGCAGCGAGGTCCTGCAGAGAAGCGACCGAGAAGCAGGTACTTACTCCGACGGCACGACGGTCGCTCTTGGCCAATCAGAAACCACACGTCTGCACTAGAAGCTGCGGTGCTGCTCCGTGCCAAAGAAACGGTCATGGCCACACGGACAACTTTCCTTGTCCTCCACAGAGTCGGGGACAGGGCACTTCCCTACCCTGGAGCAGCCCCGGGCCCACAGGCAGAGGCCAAGACATGAGGACACAAGAGGGAACTGAATTAACAAAACCTTTCCAGAAGCCTGCCATAAGGCCCTTTCAAACGTGAGTCTGTTTTCCTGAGCGACATTCCTCGCCGGGCTCTCTTCCCACCAGCTTCTGGGGGAAGAGAGGGAATCCGGAGCGGTCTCCCTCCTGGGAATCTGGAGCTGGGATAGGAAGCTCTCTCCTCTGGAAAGAGGGAGCTGAGCAGACTAGGAATCCAGATGTGGGGGGAGGTGTGCTGGACCCACGCACTGCAGATAACCCACTGGCAGGCAGCCACACTGTGGGGGGACCCCCAGAAGGTGCCAGGGTCAGGAAGGGCCCCCCTGCCCCAAGGTGAGCCTTATGTGAGTCAAAAGGAAAAGCCGGAACTAGAGAGACACAGGAGGAGAGCGCCGCGGCCAAGGGGGCCGAGCACACAGAGCTCTGCTGTGGGAAAGGCCCAGGGGTCCCCGAGGACGAGAGAGGCCCCTGTCAGCTGGGACCAGGGACAATGGGACAGGGGACAGGGGCCTGAGCCAGAGGAGTAGGACCAAGGCTTCGTCCCAAGAGGAGGGTAGCCTTATAGTCCCCTAACCCAGCTGAGACCCTTCTGTTAGCCCTCACCGGGGACCACATGGACATCGGCTGAGAATTCCAACCACGAGGTGGAGGAGGCCCAGTCAGACCCGCCTTGTGGAAAGATGACTCTGCCCACAGCACGGAGAGGAGACGAGAGGGTGTGGAAGCAGTTAGGGGCACCACGAGGCACGAGAGAAGTGGGGCCAGCGCCTGAGGCACAACAGAGGGGCTAGGAGTCCTGAGGGACCCAGGCCCGTGGAACAAGGCCAACATGTCAGAGCCGGGCGACAGGGCACAAGGGAAGGCACGCGGCACTAGGCCGACGTGTGAACCAGACTCCCGGGGCACTGAGGGGATGACGGCAGAGCTCAGATCAGCAGAGCCCTACCTGCTCTCAGACAGGCCATCTGGGCATGCCGGGGGAGCTCTGACATCTGCCGAGCGAACGGACGAACAGAGGTGTGAGCGAGGCGTCCGAGTCCCCCCGGTGCACACATCCAGCAGGCACGGGGTGGAAGGCTCAGAGCGGGGTCTGCGGGCATGCTGGAGGGCTCCCTCAAGCCACAAAGCAAGTCATCATGGCGCGGACAGAGGCCGCCTTCCCACTGCCCTGGATGCCGCCCAGGGGCCCCAGCACAGATGACAGAAGCCGGGTTGCTCCTCCAGCTCAGGGCTCAAGAGAGCAAAGGGGTGCCCCTGCAGCACAGGGGGGGGCGGCCACGGACGCCCTGGGACAGCCTAAGTTACACCCGCAGGACAACATACCTGTGCTTCTGAATTCCGTTCTCTCGAGGGGGCCTCTCCTCGACCTTTCCGACCGCACTGCTTCTGCCAGTGTCCACGCGCATCACTCCAGCAACCCTCTGATCGGCCTCTGAAAAGTCCCCGGCAGAGTTCTCAGAATCAAAGCCTGCACACGACAAGCAGATCGGTCATTCTCACAGGACTGGGAAGATGCCCAGTCCACCTCTAAGAGTGCCCGACCCCGCAGCGGAGTACCAGAGGCACTGACACACGCTGTAGCCGTGAGCTCTGCCCCAAGAGCCCTAGGCCGAGGCTGAGGACACGGGCGCCCTGGCTCTCGGGGGCCTTTTGCACGAGCAGCTCGGCCGGGCTGCGGCCTGAGGTCTGGCCCTCCGGCAGGGAGCAGTCTGGCCTCGCTCCAGTGGGGCCCACCTTGAGGCTCAGCACACTCTGACCCTGCGCGAGGTCTTGTTCTAGAACACGGGCCACGGCAGTAGCCTCTGCGGAACAGGAACCGTGCGCCGCACACACGCACTGTCAGACACATGCCGGTGAACGAGAGGCCGAGCACGGCCAGAGCGGTTGGAGTCAGCCAGCCTCCCCCACAGCACAGAGCTCCGGCGGTGGGTTCCTGGGGACTTGCCCACTGGGAGGGCCTCCTCCCAGAGCAACGAAGGGGCCTCGCCAGCGCTGGGCCGCGGCTGCCAGGACAGAGTCCATCCAGCCGGGGACGGGGCTCCAGGACCACCGCGCTCGGCCGTGACCATGACCACGGGAGGGAAGGCACGAGACCCAATGGGAGCTGAGCTCCCGCCGGCCCCTCACTTGGCAGATGAAGGCGAGGCCCGGGGCATAAGGCCAGGCGGGGGAGCACTGCCAGCCCCGAAATGTAAACAAATCTGCTGCTGTGCTTCCCTGAGCACGTGCGGACAGCCTCCCCGCGGCTCCTCCCCACACACAGGTTCACGAGCGGCAGCAGGTACCGCTCTGCGCCTGGGTGGCTCAGTGGGTTAAGCCTCTGCCTCCGGCTCGGATCATGATCTCACCCCACATCGGGCTCTCTGCTCTGCAGGGAGCCTGCCTCCCCCCTCCCTCTGCCTGCCTCTCTGCCTGCTTGTGATCTCTGTCAAATAAATAAAATCTCTAAAAAAAATAAGGAAGATTTTAAAAATTAAAAAATAAAAATAAAAAACCAAAACGTTCCCCTTCCATGGTGCTGATCCTTGGCCAAAATAACTGCCTCCCCAGCCTTCATCGGGTGCCTGCCGGGCTTGGACACTTTGTCCTACTTTTTCCTCCCGGCCATGGACTCAGACCAGTGCTCCGCAGTGAGGCAATCAGCCTCTGCGGCTCTCCGGCTGCATCACTGCACTGGGCGACTCGGTGCCTTTTTTCTATTATCTGATTTGGAACCGAAGGACTGAGGTGAGAAGGCGCCGTCCCCCGGACAGCTCTGTCCTCCTGTCTCAGGGACACGCAGAGGAACGCTGTGAGCACAGAGGCAGAGACTGAGCTTCTCTAAATGGCTGCACAAAGCTCATGTCCTCTCTAGAGAAAACTCTCCAGGCCAAGGTCAGAGACGTGTTCGGGAATCTGGCTACACTGGTCCCAGGCCAAAGGGAACTTCCTATGAGACCCCGAAGAGAGGGGTGCACCAAGGCCGCTCTCCTGCTTACAAACACCATCGCCCCCCACAAGGGCCCGGTGGCCCACGGGCCTGAGTCCCTGATGACCGCCGCGCTCCGTGGTGACCAGCTGCACACGGTGACTGAGGAGGGAGGTCGGGCAGAGCAACACGCTGCCCAAGAAGCACGTCCACGAGGAGCATCGCAGCCCTGAGATCGAGATCGTGGAGGAGGACTTAATAATTTGGCCTCTGAAAACCATAGGCAGCTCAGCACATCCTACTTCTTGGGTTTCAAAGAAGGAGTCAGTAGTCGGGGGCTGCCAGTCCCCCAAACTGCTGCGACCCTTGGTCTGCGGCTGGTGAGTGACGGTTAGCCCGAGAGCCAGCAGACAGATATGGTGGCCCACGGCCAAGCAGGCCTGGAGGGCACAGTGACAGCAGTCACCAGCAGAAGGAGCCCCTCTAACCTGACAGTCCGCCACTAAAAACCCCAAGAAAGAGTTCAAAGTTGCCATTATGGTCCTCTACCTAACGGGGGGACTGGGACCACCGGAGTCTCTCCAAGCCCCTTCCCACCAGTAACGGTCCTCAGCAGACGACACACGATGTTCCAGATGTTGCCCATGAGAAGGAATTGCCGGCTTGAGCGTGAAGGGTCATTAGGACCATGTGGTCACTGTACACTTGCCCCCTTAGGGGCTCGGGGCTTCTTCCCACCAATGGGGAGAAGAGGCCACTTGAAGCCAGTGTGAGCTGGGCCAGCGCAGCCCGCCCTCCCCTGCCCATGCCCAGCCCCACGCACGCACACGTTGGCCTTGCCCCGCGCTGGTTCCTGCAGGCTCATGCTGTCGTCTACGGGCGGACAGATGTCAGGGGCACACCAGTCCTGACAACGGTCTCAGGAAAGAGAAACTAAACCAGATCTAGTTCTAACGCACAGACAACAAGGCGTGATCAGTGCGTACGAACGACGTAAGAAAACGCGCCATCTCGTTTAGGGATCCCGATAAGAGCACGTACACTCCAGGGCAACTTTTAAACCCAAAACTCAGTTGCCCTTTCTTGTTACGGCCTGTGGCCTAGAGGCTCCCCCCGCATGCTTCTGCGGGCGTCAGTGCGGGGGAACATGTCCCACTTCTCGCCTGCACGGCTTTACCGAGCCTTCTCACGCCCCCAAGGCCCAGTCTGGGGCCTGGACGCCACGGCCTCGGAGTCACTTCCTGCCCCACTCACCTGTGACAGCATCGAAGAATTCCTCCTCGCCGTTCATCCTTCGGTTGCCGGGCTCCCTCGCCGCCCGGTCCCGGCCTTTCTACGGGGCCATTGCGCCTGACCTACATCAGCGGGTAAGTAACTGTACGCTGGCAACTTCCCTCTTGGTAAAGACCCAACAGGCACTGGAGATCTAAGGGGAAACACATTTCCATACACTTAGCTTTCACAAGTTTTATGGTTTAGAAACATTTTTAAAATACCCAATCAGCATTATTGGAATCAATCTCGATTTACAATTTAAGCAAAGAAATTAAATGAATGATCTAACAAATGCATGATCTCAAAAAATATGAGAAACATTCCTAATAATATAAATATCCATCAGCCAATAACAGATTAACAAGTAACCATTATCTGAAGTTGTTTTAAAAAATCGTTATCTACAGTTGTATAAGGAAACAGGAACACTGTAGTCAACAGCACGAGAAACAAGTGTTGGCGAGGACATGGAGGAAAAGGAACCCTCGTGCCCTGCTGGTGGGAAGCAGTCTGGGGCAGCCACTCTGCAGCCCAGGAGGGAAGGGCCTCAAACACTAAAGCCAGAGTGACCATGTGATCTGGTGATTCTGGGTATTTACCAAGGAAACAAAAACGCTGATTCTGAGTGATAAATGCACCTTTACCGCAACAGTAAGGACAGCAGCCAAGACACAGAAGCAACACAGTGGCCACAGACAGAGGGCCGGCCGAAGATGGGGGTGCGTGTGCGCGCGCGTGTGTGTGAGAGAGAGAGAGAGAGAGAGGGAACACTACTCCGCCATAAAAAGGACAGAATCTTGCCGTCTGCAACAACATAAATAACCCAGAGCGCGCGGGGTGAAATACGTCGGAGACAGACGAATACCACACAACGGCACTTACATGTGGAACCAGAAGACAAATGAATAAGCAAAAAAACAAACAAAAAGCAGAAAAGACCTATAAATACAGAGAAGAGACCGACGGCTGCCAGGGGCGTGGGGGAATGGGGGAGGGGAGGGTCAAGCTTCCAGCTGTGGAGGGAACAGTCACAGGGGCTGTCGCCAGGGGCACTGTGATAGCAGGCTGTGGCGACAGACGGCAGCCGCACCTGTGGTGAGCTCAGCATCACTGGGTTGTACACCTGACACTAACGTAACATTGTGTCAACGATACCACCTTATTTTAAAATAGTAACAAATTCTTAAAAAGAAAACAGTGAGGGGCGTGTGAAGCCCCAGACTCTCATGTTCGCTCAGGTGGGGCTCAGGTGGGTCTCAGCGTGGTGAGGTCAAGCCCCGCACTGGGCTGCGCTGGGGGTGGAGCCTGCTGGAGTGTCCCCCCACCCCACCCCCGGCCTCATGCTCTCCCTCGCTCTCTCCCTCGCTTTAAAAAGAAAAACCACACAATGATGGATGCGGGGAAGCGGCCGGACAGGCGGAAGGGCAGGTCAGTTGCGGTGAGGTGCTCACACGTCTGGGGCTCAAACACACCCAGAACCTCCCGCTGAAGGTCGCTGTAAACAAGAAAGTGCACAATGACGCCCGAGCCCGTGTCCCACCGACTTTAAACCGAGTTTCCACCCCAGAGAATTAAGGCAGCTGTGTAAGTGAGCTGCTATCGACTTAGACTTTCTCAAAATTATTTTGGCAGAACTCATGCATCCCTTTATGAAAAGCAGGATTTTATAAACAGCAGCAGCAGGTCAGCCTTGTCCCCAGACCTTTCCCTTTTTATGAAAACAGGCTGAGTCTACATCTAACTGTGTCAGCCACACTGACGTTGGGGCCGAGCCCGCCTCCCGGTTCTGGGGCAGCGAAGGCTCAGGCGGTCCCCAGGAAGGGACACGCCCTCCGTCCTTGGAGCGGCGGCACAGTGCTGGGTGACACCTGCTCCTCTCCGGCCGTGTCCTGAGCACACGTGAGCTTCCACGCTATGGATCGGGCCAGCAGGAAGCCGCCCTGAAATGCTCTCAGAGATCCCGTTCTTCCCACCATGTGGAGCCAGGCACCAGGCAGCTTCTGGAAACACCCATATGAAGCCTCGCCCAGCGGTTCAACGTTGTCGCCTACCACGTTAGGGAAGTGACCACTTCCTCTAATTCCTCTCTGACATGACCTGTTCCGTCTATGACACGCAGCCACTTGCCCAGTCCCTCTGGAAGCCGCTTGAAGGAGCCAGAGTCCCTGGAGGAGAAATGGCTGACTCCAGGACCAGGATCCGTCCTGGGCAGCAAGAAGCCAGAGGTCCCATCACAAGGCTCGGGACGAGCCCACAGAGGCTCCTGCGGCGACAAGGGAACCACCTAAGTGCCAGCGCGCGGCAGGAGATGCAGACACGTCAGACACAGCTGAGCTCGCCGAAGACGAGGTGGTCCCCCCGGGGGACGCCCACACATTGAAACCAGTCGCTGACCGGGAAGCACCAAGCCTCCATCCAATCTTCTTTTGGGTGCGGGCTCTGGGCCACCGTCTGGCTGAATGCCAGAGGGGGAGCGGCGTGACAGCCAGACTCCAGCAAGTCGGTGCAGGGGTGGGGGGGGTGCATGTGGGGCACAGCTGTGCAACACTGACAGGTGGCCGTGTCTGGTGCCGCCTGGAGGCCGCCCACCAGCGGTGCTGTGAGACACGAACCGGGTACGCCACGTGCCCATGGCACAGGAGGGCACCACACCCGTCCACCGCTGTGCCCCGGAACCTCAGCCCAGACGCGGCCCGGCCTCCGGCTCTCACTGCCAACCTAAGGAACACAGAGCATAAGGCAACGCGCTGAGCCCCAGCCTGATGAGAGTCAGCAAAATCCAGACTCTCGGGATGTCTGCGCGGCGACCCAGCTTCTCGGAGAAACAGGTCACAAAGGACGGAGCAGGGCAGGAGGGGGCCTCCCCAGTGCACCCGGCCCACCAGCTACACGTCTGGCTACGCCCTGGGCTGAACGGTCAGCCCTGCCCAGGTTGAACGTGTGGCAGAGAGTGGAGGACCAGGTCCCGACCGAGGGGACAGGTTCAGGGGTGCGCACGTAGGTCAACATTTACTGGACAGCTTAAATATGGGTCCTTGGTTGTACCTCGGTTAAACCTCAAATAAAGTACTTTTCAAAAAGGCACAGGTGTCCTAATGGCATACTCACAAGAGACCTCTTTAGAGCCACACACTGAAGTCCACGTAGACGGAAGGTTACCGCCGGGATCTCCAAGTGACCTGGAAGCAGCGGGCGGGGCAGGTGGGTGCTGGCCCAAGCCAGTCCCGGAGGAAGCCGGGATGGGTGCACAGGGGACCCTTGGCTCTGCCACCTGCCTTCCTGCACACTGAAAATCTCCCATGATAAAAGGTACATGAAAAGCCATGACATTTTCTTTTTTATATGCTTTCTCACCCAGAATAAAACTATTAAAATATTAAAAATAAATCAAACAAAATGCATGGAAATCTTTAAATTGAGCCTCTAAGATGTCAGGCAGGACAAGCGCTGGCTGTCAACCAGGCCAGCGCTTAGAACCGGAGCCTGCCTGGAAGGCCTCCGCCACAAACCGCACACACTGCACAGGGTCAGTGATGGGGTCCGCACAGCACCCGCAGGCCGACTCAGTCTTACCAGGTCAGGAATTAATTCTAACAGTCTCGAGGTAATTCCTGAAAGAGCTGTCTTCATTTTGCCTGGGCACCCAAACTCCCCACTGCCACAGACCATCAAGGCCAAACGGCGATTTCCCTCACGACGTCCACAAACATCCGCCAACGGCCACTTGGTGCCCGGCCTGGGGGGCCCCGGGAGGCTGTGAGGGGCGGCCCCAGGCCCTTCACACGCCTGCCGCCCACCTGGCCTCGTCGCGGAAGAGGGGCCCCGGCCACCACCTGGGGCCCTGCAGCATGTGGTCGTCCACCCAAGGGGCTGAGCTGTCTGGGGTGCTGGACATGGGTCTCCCACCCCCAACCCTGGCCCACGCACCCTGCAGAGGGGAGCGCAGGGCCGTATGCATAAAGCCACCCCCACCCCCCACAGCAAGAAGGCGATGGAACTAAGGGACACTGAGGCTCTGTCACTCAGTCCTCCACCTCGGTACACGGATACACAGCAAGTCAACTGCTCGAGAAACGGCATCGAGAAGGCAGAATTTAGTATTTCCTACATATGTTCTTCTTCACGCAGATTTTATTGTGCATTCAGAAGACATGCACGAAGACAGTATTTCAGGAAAGGGCTTGCCTGCTTGCTTGCTTGCTTGCTTTTAAAATTATCTCCTTCTGTCCCACTGTCCCCTCTTCTAACTGCAGACAAAACGCAGGAAGCTCAGCCTGTTCTGCCCATTGTCACTGGCCTCCTGGCATCGGGCTGTCCTTCTGCACTGCCCTCGGGCCCTGGAGTGATGCCACGGGGCTGACCTGGCCTCACGGAGGGAGCAGACGAAGGAGGCAGAGGTCCTGACCCCTCCGTGTGGGGACCTCCCGCCATGGGCTGCACGGACTCCTCACTCCCAGACTCTTCAGGGGGACACCAGCCCATGACCTCACCATTCCTCCCAGTCTCCCACAAAATGCCTACTCTCTTGAGAAGAACCGCGGCTCCTTTACCGTGTGCGCCGGCTGCCATCCGCACGTCGGGCGCCTGGCTCCACACGGCACGTCCCGTTACCACTTGTACAAACACAAGCACACTTGAACAAACACCACTCCAGGCTTGCAAACCCAGCTGTACCACGCTCTTTAGAAAACCAGATCCACTCACACAGGAGTAAGGGACTAGCTAAGGGACACAGACACTGACCTTCATGGTCAACCCACCAAAGAGATGAACCGTGCGTGATTTCTCCTCTCTATGGAAAACAAGCAAGGCGACCTAGGTGTGACCTTCACAAAGGAAAGGGACACAGCTATGAACACTCGAAAAGTACTTTTGCAGTTCAATATCAACTGTGAACGTCAATTGTCCAAAATAATATAAATTCTATTGAATAATTTAAACATACGCCGGCAAGCATCAACCCGACGGGTGGGACATGAGGACACAGAGCGCTTTGGACCTCGCCCCGCAGGCTGGAGGCCACACGGAGCACACAGGCCACCACCCAGCAGCGCCCGCGGCGCACGTTCTTCCCGAGCACACACGGGACAGCGTCCAGCAGAGGCTGCAAGTCAGGCCACAACCTACATCTCAACAGATTTTACAAAACAGTCTCAGGCAAAGCATCCTGTCACCCTGAAAGGCGAGGAGTTAGAAATCAAGAAGAACAGGAAAACTGGAATATTCCCAGACGTGCGGCGATTCGATGGCGGGCTCTGAAGCAAGAGATCAAAGAAGAAACCACAAGAGCAATCAGGAAATACCCAGAAACAAATGAAAACGCACACTCCGTGTGCACAAACCCGGGCGGTGCGGCAAAGGCAGCGCCGGCGGGACTCGATGAAGCAACACCGACATCAAAAAATAAGAAAAAACTCTCAAATCAACAACTTTACGATCTAAGGGAAAAGAATCAATACCAAGGTTAGCAGAAAAAGGGGTAAGAATAGAAAAACCAATGACCCAACAAAATTGATCACCGTAGCGAGGCCGACAAAGAGAAAGAGAGGCCGCTGCGCGACAACCGGACATCGCCACCGAGTCCGGCAAATAGGGCTGCGGTGAGTGCCGCAAGCACCGGCACGCCGGCCACCGGGACCCTCTCGCTGAAGTGGACAGACTCCCAGAAACACTAGCCCCACCACCAAGACCAATTCATACAGAAACAGAAAATCTCTGACGAGTAAGGAGACTGACTCCGTGATCAAACGTCTCGCAGTGAAGATGAGCCCCGGGTCTGATGGCTTCCATCACGCCCGTCAGAAACAGAGGTGGGCGGGCAGTGGCCACCTCCACCAGCATCCGCAAAGCTCTTGTTACCCTGTGGCTGTTAAGGTCAAGGCTGAATGCTTCTGGAAACTGGTGCACGTGCACAGTGCAGAGGACACGGGGAGCCTCAGGCTAATGACAGAGCTAACCCGAAGTCCCCACCGCCTCCCGCAGGGCGTCTCCTTCTCCAGGAGCCACCTGGCCGGCAGACCCCTGGAGAGATGCTCCTGCGACACTAAAATGTTACTGGGGATGCAGCGGGCACCAACACGGGAAACACTGTCCCTCCTGAGTGTGAGCCACACGCTCGACTACAAGTGGGAAGAAGAGACAGACAGAGGTGGAAGAAGGAACTCAGGAAAAGGAAAACCAAGGTCACCTGGTGATGTTAACATGCCCCAAGGAGAAGGCCAGCCCCGAGGTATGCCACAGCCTGCCGGCTCTCTCCACCACGCAGCCCTTGAGGCAGGAGCGAGGGGCACGGAGCCACCGGTCCCTGTGTCTCCAGAGACCTCACCCCTCCCCACAGCAATGCCACTGTGGGCAGACAGGGCTTCTTGGCTACACCGTCCTTGTGGTCACTCATGTTTTAGTGTTTTAGTCTTTACTGTTTAAGTGTCCACTTTGTGCATGAAACCTACCCATCACTTGGATGCCTAAGACCCTCACCCTACCGATGCCCAAAGTGCCACAGTTCCCAGCTTCTTTCTTCTGTAAAGTACCAAAAACAGGGGCGCCTGGGTGGCTCAGTGGGTTAAGCCTCTGCTTTCAGCTCAGGTCATGATCTCAGGGTCCAGAGATCAAGATCCACATCACGCTCCCTGCTTACCAGGGAGCCTGCTTCCCCCTCTCTCTTTGCCTGCCTCTCTGCCTACTCGTGATCTCTCTGTCAAATAAATAAACAAAACCTTTAAAACACACACACACACACACACACACCAAAAACGAATGGAAACAGGCTCAATCTGCACCGGCTCCAGAGCCACAGCGCAGAACCTACAGCCTGGCTAGAGATGCACTTGTCTGCTGGGTCTGGTGCAGTAGCCTGTGAGCACCTGAGCCGCCGCTGCCTTGTCTGACAAAGGCAAGGCTTACTCTCATGTAATGCTAATGGACTGAATGCCTTCCACTTCACCGTCCATCTGGACACAGCACTCCAGGCCCTCACTGGGCTGAGACCATGGGTGACCTTCTCATGGACCACGCAGCAGCCCCAGAAAGCCCCGGTGTTCCGGCCACACAGAAGCACATGGAAAGGAGGTGGCCAGCAGAGCAGGGAGGGGTGGAAGCAACGACTGGACCCACTGGCAGAAGCCTTCCCCAAACCCACCTGTTAGATGTGACCCAGCAAGGACACTGCGCCCAGCCTGTTTGTTCTCATTTCCAAGCCCGCCTGGACAGCTCAACCCTCACGGAAACGTGCCACTGCCACCCGCGACGGAGTTCAGGCCCTCGTCCTCCCGCAGCTGGCGGACAACCTGCTCTACTCACGCAGCCTCTGTCACCAGGTGAGCAGCACGGGGCTGTGCACTCCCCGTCCCCCAGGCACCCCTCACACCGGGTCTCGGTGACCTCGGGCAGGAGCGGAGGCGGACCTTCTGGACACGGCTTCCCGAGACCTGTGGGAACGTGGCCCCGTCCGGAGGCACGTGACGCTCCACGAAGGGGCTGGGAGCCGTGTGTTCTGACGCGTGTGGCTCTCTGTCTCTGCCTTCCCCAGGTCTGTGCCACCAGCATGGCGATCAGCGGCCTGACACCGGACAGGATTCACAGGCTCCGCTCCAAGGGCAGGTTTCAGCTCGGCTCTCGCACAGACGGACAAGCGGCAGCCCGGCCCGGAGCTGGCGAGGCCCGCATCCACACTGGCGCCCAGCCCGCAGGCGGGTCAGCGGCCATCACACTGGGCCTGCGGGACCTGTTAGGGGTCCGCGCACGAAACAGTGCCAAGCCCTTGTGCTACGCAAACAAATGTTCGTGCCCATCGCCGATGGTGTCCCGTTCTCCGCGCCAACAGGGGACCCTGAAAGGCAGGCGGAGGGAACACCGGCCGGGCCCCAGGAGCGGCGACAGCCACCGCAGGGGAGCCGCACCCCCCGCGGGCTCAGCAGGCAGGAGCAGAGCACCCCGTCACGCCGGCCGTCACACCGGCCGTCACACCGACCAGCTCCCTCTGGCTCCCGGGCCCCCCCCCCAGCGGCGGAAGGTTCCGCAGCGAGTGCCAGAAACACCACGTGCGTCGAGGCGTGAGCCCGGCACCAGGACGCGCCAGCTCTTTTGCACACACACTGGGCTTCACCCACCTCGTCATTCTGTGACACAGGAAAAAGTGGTTCCAACCCACAGCCCGTGACAATGCGTGCGGACACTGGACAGGGAGCTCGACCACGGCCTGCAGGCGGTGCTCGCAGCAAACCGCCGAGCAGCCGCCATGCCAGCGGGCACGGTGCAGGGCGCTGAGAACCGGGGAATCCGTAGGGCGCGCTCCCCACCCCCGCCACAGCAGGCCCGTCAGAGCGGGAGAAGGCCACCGCGTCCCGGGGAGAGCCCGGAGAGCTGAGGCGGGGCCTTAGAACCACGCTTCTTACGAAATCGCGCAGGTTCTTCCGACGGAAGAGCCCCGTGACGCTAACCCAGGAGCCCTCCACCCTGGCAGGCATCAGCCTTCCGCCCAAAGCCCAGCTACCACAGAGACAGAAGCCACAGCACCTCCCAGGGAGCCGGGCCCCAGCACAGGGGACCCCTCCGGCCGTCCTCCCGCCCGGTGGCCTGCCCTGCTCCCCCTCGGGGTTCTGAGTCTCTGGAACACAGGTGCTCAGTGCCCGACCCAACAGGATCCTCCCCTCCCCGCGGCTGGACAGTGTCACCACAGGGCCCGCTGCTCCTGTCACTACGGTCACTCTTCACGGTGCCTCTTGTCACTCTACAGGTTTCCAGTTTGGACGTCAAATCATAGTCCCCGCTGGTTTCAAGGCAGCAAAGTCGCTTTCCAGCCAAGCAGGGGTCGGAACACCGCTCGCCGTCCCTCCCCGTCAGCCTCGGAGCAGCCTCGTCCATTCAGTAAAACACACGGCCCCCCTTGCCCCGTGGCTGCCGTAGGTTCCTCTAGAACCTGGACTCAGTACAGCTTCCCTACAGACCATTCTCACGCATGTCACGCCCTCTCCCCAGAACTCCTGCACCAGCCTGGAACAAGCCTTACTCTGGGCACCTTATAACCCTCCGTGAAGGTACAAACTCAGCAGTGAGACAGGCCTGTCCACCCAGACGGTCCCCACGGCTGACAGGCCACAAGCCTGGAGACAGCCCCAGATCCTGGACACCCCGGGACCCAGGGCTTCTGGAACAGACCATCAGGCTCGGGGGGTGAGGCCCAGAAGAGCACCCCCGCCCCCCCCCCAGTCAGACCCCAAGGCTGTGCGTCTGGGAGCCAGTTCAGCCAGGACCGATCCCGCAGCCTGTGTCTCAAAACAACCTTCCTGGCACTACCTTGACAGAAAGACAAAGCGAGCAGAGACACGCAGGCAGCCAGGATCTTCCGACATCAAGCTTCTTCAGACAGTCCTTTCCATTTTTTTAATTAAGTTTTGTCGGGGGGGGCGCCTGGGTGGTTCCCTCATTTAAGCATCTGCCTTGCACTCTGCTCACGATCCCAGGGCCTTGGGATGGAGCCTCCCATCTGGCTCCCTGCTCAAGGGGGAGACGGCTTTTCCCTCGCCCCCTCCCCCTGCTCCAGAGCTCTCTTCATGCACACACTCTCTCTCCCTCAAATAAAATCTATTTAAAAAAAGATTTTTTTTAAATTTTATTTTTAAGCTACCTCTACACCTGCCGTGGGGCTTAGAACTCACCATCCGAAGATCAAGAGTCACAGGCTCTAGCGACAGGGCCAGCCGGGCACCCCAGACAGCCTTCTGTAAGAGCCTGCTTCCTATCTAGCTCCACACAACGGTTATCATATTTGTGTGACCTGAAGATCCGATGGAAAGAACAGTGATTTGAAATCCTGCCAGATAACCTGAAGTTGCTTTGTGTGCTTCAGAGAAAAACGGGAACCACCATCAAGTTCACAGACAGTCTACGGGGCTCTCAATCACATTAAGGAGAGCTGCGGGACGGGCCGTGCCCCACACCATGTCTGAGTCTGGGCTTGACCCCAGCCCGAGTGCCACGCGCTCCAACACCAAACCCTTGGAAAGAGCAGAACTTCCAGCTGCCACACAGAGCAATCACCCCCGCAGAGGCTGCGTTTAAAGCGTTAACCGCGAACCGAAGATGCTACCTCTGAGGACGGAAGTACTTTTTATTACTCAGTCGGGTCTGAACATGGAAGTCTCCCGCAGTCTCAGGAAGCTGGAGTCGTGCTCCAGGCTCAGAATTAAGCCTAACACGAGGCAACGCACACCCGACAGTAAGCCCAGGGTCCGCCCACACCAGCCTGGCGCAACGGCGATGTCCCTGCGTGTGCAGGGCCCTCCACTGTCCCAGGGTCCTTCTGGGGCCAGGGGTGTTGGCGTCAAGTCCTGTACGACCCCATCTCAGTAGTCAGAACTGTAGAGTTTCCTGTAACTCATTTCAACAAAATGTAGCCCTGCTGACCAAAGATGTCTTTGGCTTCACTTCTAACCCGCAACCACATGTGTCTGTGCATCACGGTCAACATCAACGCTCCACGGACCAGGAGAGAAGATGTGCAGAGCACCCGTGACAATGCTGGGTGCCCGCCATGGCACGGTCTACACTGATTATGTCCCTCACAGTAGCCTGTTTTACAGGTTCAGACCCTGGGAGCATGGAAAGAGAAGTCACCCTGCCTCCACCCAAGAACCTGCATGTCTCCGGCCCTGAGCACTCCCCGCTGCCCCTGCCACCTTCAGAGTGACCCAACTCTCAAACGGAACACGTCGGCCACCTGGAGGGCTCGCATCACAGCTCTCACTCAAAGATGTGAGCCCCACCTGCCTCCTATCCACCACAGCCAAATTCCCAGGAAAAGACGAGACCCTGGCTTTCCATGGAAATACTAAAATAGTTTGCGAGAGACAGCTGACCCCCTGTCTGAAGACAGCACGGGAGTCCACGCCAGGTTTCAAAACCTTCCCCAACAAAAAAACAAATGTCACTTTTATAATTAACTGAAAATAATAAAATCTTAAAAGACTCATTTGCCAGCATTCCCTAGAGGGCAGAGGGCAGAGCTAAGGGACTTGATGGTGACAGTCAAGCGGTACTGGAGACGGACTGTCACACAGAGCGCCAGGCTGACCCCTCAACGCGCCCGAGACCAGGAACGCCCGAAGCACACGGTTCACAGCCACGGCAGGTGGGGGCTCAAAGCTGAGTGCGGGTCACAGCCTCGACCTGCTGGGCATGTGTCCCTCATCAGCCCACTCTAACTCGGCCTTCCCCACAGCGCCCCCCAGTCACCTCAGTGCTGACCAAAGAGTTGGACGGCAAGGGGACTATTTCAGCAAAATCTGGGACAGCCAGATGAATTAAATATTTCAGAAGAAACACACTGGTTTTATAAACACGCGTGCTCACAAGAAATGACCACCTGTCAGGTGTATATGCCGGAAGCAGCACAATTCGGACACAGAGTAAGGAAGGCAACCAGAATATTTCAGAAGCGATCAGGACGAGGAGACTGTAAATAACGCGGCTTCCAAAGGCAGCGTGGGGAGGGGGTTAAGGTGGAAACACTGGAGCCAGCCTGCTTGGGTTCGAATCCCTGCCGGTCGCCTAGCACGGGGGCTTGGAGTAAGTCACCCACCCTCTGCGCTCCTTGGGCTCCCCAAGAGCGCAGCGAAGGAGGCGGCACCCCAGAAACCGAGCGCGGGCGGTGCAGCCGGCTGCGGAAAGCAAGTGCTACCTGGACAGGCCGCGGGAGTCCGGAGCTGCCGTCCGTCCACACAAGGGCGCGGGAGGCGACCGGGAAAGCCGCTCCCCGGGAAACGCAACCGCCCGTGCACCGCCCAGTTCCCGCCGGCAGCACCGCGCCAGGCACCGCGGGACGAGGGTTGGCCCTGACGCCTCCTGCGGGAACAGGGGGGCCGGGAACGGGCCGTCCCGAGCGCTCACCGCGCGCCGGGCTGGGGCGGGCGGGGGCCCCGCGTCCGCTCAGCGGCCCCGCAGGTCGCCGACACGCGCTCCCGGGAGGGGGCGGCCGCTGGGGGCCGGGAGAGCGCGGCCCGCAGGCGCGTCAGGAAGCCCCCCCCCCGCCGCCCAGCGGGGAGCCTCGGGGCCGGGTCCTCCCAGCACCCCCGCCGGGCCGCAGGGGTCAGGCCGCAGCAGGCAGCGGGCCCGGCGGGGCGAGGCCCGGTCCGCAGAGGCGCCCGCGCGGCCCGGAAAAGGGGCCGGCGCCGCCGCCGCAGCGGAGCGGATCGGGTCGGGTCTGCAGCCGCGCCCGGGCGGACCCCCGGGGGAGAGCCGCGGGCGAGAGCGCGGCCCCCGGAGCAGCCCCGCGGCCCGGCCCGCGCGCTCGGCAGGTCCGAGGCTCCCCGCGCCCGCACAGCCCGCGTCGGACCTGGGCGCCCTCCGCGCCGCCGCGGGCCGCAGCCCCCCTCGCACAGGTGGTCGCCGCCGGGTCCCCGCGGGCCGCTGCCCTCCGCGCGCCGCGCGACCCCCGAGCGCGCCCCCGCCCGCCCCCCGGGGCCCCGCCGCGCAGCCCACCCGGCTTCCGGCGCCGCAGTTGCCCGGCGACGCGGGGCCCCGCCGCCGCCCCCCGCCCGCCGCCCGCCGCCCGCCGCCAACTTTCCTCCCAAGTTTCCCCGGGGCCGCGGGCCGGCGGGGCGGGCGGCGGGGGTCGGGCCGGGCTCGGGGGGTCGGGGGCGGGGCCGGGTCCCGGCCTGGCCGGCGGGCGGTGGGCGCGGGGCCCCGGCTCCCCTCCCCCTCCCCGGCCCCGCCCGGCCTCCCGCCGCCCGACGCCCGCCGAACGCCGCCGACGCGGGGCCCCGGGGGTCCCGGGCCACTCACCCGGACCGCGCTCCCTCCGGCGCCGGCCGAGCCTCGCCGCCCACCCCGCCCCCGCCCCGCAGGCCCGCGACCCGCTGACACCGAGGCGGAAGTGCGGCCGGCCGCCGGGCAGACTGACAGCCCGCGCTCGCCACTCGCAGCGCCCGGCGCCAGAGCGTCAGCCGCCGCCCACCCAATCAGCGGCCGGCGCGAGG